>NC_053037.3:137667028-138369190 GCF_002575655.3 Aegilops tauschii subsp. strangulata
AATAGTACTTACTACAGACAAGCAAAGTTGCACTAACTAAACTCTGCAGACTATTTCTTGCCACCGACCTATGGGATGAACCCCGCATAACTGACTAGGCCATGGACTTCGTGTGAGATGTCTACATGCACCATCACCATCTTGTCAATCTTGGAGAACCTAACAGAGTGGTCCTTCCACTCATAAACATGATGATGAAGACATGCCGCATCAGATTTGTTGGGAAGCTTTACAAGAACCACACCCTTCGTAATCGAAGGCATAGCCAGGAAATTGTTGTGGTCAAGTACAGCCTCGAGAACACGCCTGACAACAATGCTACAGGAAAACACTAGTTCAGGACACGTGGCGACAAGGACACAGGAGCTGGATAGTTCAGCAGTAGAACTCATCATCAGGTCTTCCAGTTCACACGACATGACTTTGAGAACTTCATCTCCACCGCGGACCTGGTTCTAATTCAAACAGAAACCATATTTTATTACTACCTCCGTTCAGAAATATAAGATGATTTTCGATATTATACTCCATATATGACTACATATACGCACAGAAATGAGTGAACAAAGACAGTAGAACATGTCTTCAAAGGCATGAGAGCAGAGGGATTACATGCAATATCCATAACACAAGTTACTGAGGCAAATATACCCTCTTAAAAGGTAGCATTGATGTTCATAAAGTACTCCCTCCATCCCAAAATTCTTGTCTTAGATTTGTCTACATACGGACGTATCAAGTCACATTTTAGTATTAGATACATCTGTATCTAGACAAATCTAAGACAAGAAATTTGGGACAGAGGGAGTAGTTGAAAGTAATCTATAAGAAATCAGTGTCAACCTCTCGCATGTTTTGGTCAAAAGAGGAATTTAGAACCGTCATTTGGCACACTAAAATCACATGCAAGATCACCCAGAAAGTTGTACTACCAGTACTAGTACTGCGTGTCAGATGAAAAAACACGATCAAGATCGAGAAAAAGATCGTCAACAAGAGACATTACCTGGACTTGCTTAATGAGGGATCCCGGAGAGGGGGGCTTGGACAGGGCGATGGCTTTGAGCTTGACTGCGGTAGTCTCGGCGGGGTGCTTGCGCTTCTTCGTACCATGAGCCTCGACGGTTTTGGCCAGAGCCATAGACATCACGTCGGCCGGTGCTCCGGCGTCCATCCAAGAGAGGAAGCTGAGAGAGAAGAGTGAAAGGAGGAACGAGATGAGGGAGAAGCGAAGCGAGTGGGGGTTTTCTTCAAGAGAGGAAGCTGAGAGAGAAGAGTGAAATGATGGTTGCTTCGTCCGTCCAACTTACTACTGGAAAGGAGGGGGTTTTTTGATTTGACGGCTCATTGGGCATTACTGCGGCGGTTCGATCGGGGTAGTCTACCGTCACTCTACTACGGAGTAATTTAGTGCATGGCTGGTGGACCCAGGTGCTGGCTGTCCCACACGTCGGCGAAAGTGAGTAATTTAGTGCATGGCTGGAGGAGGATCCGCACGGTAGAGCGTGTCCACTGTTTTTGAAGAAAAAATGATTACAGCAAGCGTTTCCACTCTTACGACGGAGGAGTGCGAAACACGGCAGCCACTTGAACATACATAGTGCTCCTACTACTAGGCATGTGCAGTGGTTCATACGTCAGTACTACACAATCTTGTTGCTACTGTAGTAAGATATGACGATAACAAATGATGTTGTGCGCATGTCAACTACTCCTATGTAACATAGTACCGCTTTTTCTACTGTCCGGTCGAGAATGAAGGTGAGATCAATGTTAACAGAACTAGGTCCACAGCGCACGGAGAGTACGGTGCTACAGTACTCCACGAAACATGAACCATATGAAGCACGAATAGTGTTAGGCAGGGTGTATGAAGGGTGCACGGGATGGGAGCAAAAGTTCCCTTCTCGACCCACTTTTGGGTGTTTGGCAGAGTGCATGAAGGGTGCATGAGTCCACACTAGTAGGTTGACAAAAATACACGAAGAGGAAACAACTATATTGAGATGAGAATGCAACCAAACATACCCACACACTTTGTGCTACAGTGACTGTTCTACACCGTCTGAGTTTGATCCAACGGTCATGTTGCGCCGAGACATGGACATGCACATGCAGAGGGCGCCTAAACACCACCGAAGTCCCTCTGCTTCTCGAGGTGCACGACGTTGGTGATGCAGGGTGCAACCGCCCGCAGAGCCCGCTCCCGGTCAACGGGAGCCAGCTCGTCAAAGACGGCGTCCAATGGCACGAATGGATTCCGGTGACGGAGCCCTGAAAGGATTCGCCCGGCAACGGCGACGGCAGCCCGCAACCCCTCCTTGTCTAGCTCAGCCCCCACCATCGCGCGGAGACGGCTCAGCTCCTCGGAGATATAGGTGAAGAAGGAGACCAGGTCAGGAAGCCGCAGCTCATTGAAGTCGACCGGGTGGTCGAACGGGTTTAGCCCGACGGCCGGCATCGTCGCGCTGGCACGACGGTAGGCATCGCACAGCCGCAACACGTGCGTGGCAACTTGGTTCACCAAGTGGCTGAGGCGATCCTGGACCTCGTCACGATCGGCCCGCTCGCGCTCCAGCCGGCTCCCCTGACGGCCTATCATATCTCCCGCTTTCTGCAGCAACGCCGCCGACGCCTCGAGCATCTTTGTGGTGGACGCCTACCGCTTTTGAAGCTCCGTGAAATCCCGCACATAACGGAGGAGCATGGCACTCCTCTCCTCCTTGAGCTCACGGAGCTCCACGTCCTTGGCCCTGAGCTCTGCATCCTTGGCATGGAGCTCCTGTGTCAGGCGCCTCACCTCGGACTCCGTGATCTGCTGCGCCGCCATGGCACCAGGTAGAAGCAATGGGGAGAGGAAGCAAAGGGGGCGAAACGGCTGAAAGGCAATGCAATCTACGGGAAGGCGAAGGGAGCGGGGAATCTTTTGGTTTTCACCACGGTAAAACACCAGTCGACCACTTCTCACATCAGGGAGCAGTGGATTTTTACAGGCGGAGTCATCGTGACTAATTGCTGTCGCGCCTGCTCCTGTCAATCAAAAAATTAAAAATCCTGCCGCGCCTGCTCCCGTCAATTAAAAAATTAAAAATCCTGTCGCACCCAAACACCAGAGCAACGCCGTGGTGGATATTTAAATTTACCTCCCGGCAAGTAGATAAAAAAAGGGGTGAAAAAACAAATGTGGCGGCGGCCTAGCTAATCGGTCGAACTAGCCCAACTAGCTAGCCACCGTGCTTCACTGATGTACTCGGCAGGAAAGGTGGTCTTTCGTGATTTGATGACTCATTTACTTGCTTCGGCGCTATGACCGAGGAGGACCCAGAAAACGCGCGGTAGGGCGTCCCACGTCAGGAAGAATATATGCGTGCACCACCCGGGAGGACCCCGAAACTGCGTGGTAGGGTGTGCCACGTCTCGGCACGGAGGAAAAATGTGCGTGTAAAAATATACTGTATCAGACGTAGTACCTATGGTTCGACCTCGGGACCCAGCCAGTCGGTCGAAAACACCCCTCTAGCCACACAGCTTCATCATGCAAACGTGGCACAGAGGATAGATGTGGTTAGCTCCGTCTCGACCAGCCACAATGTCTCTTATTCTAGGCGATTCTTCTATTTCCAAGCTTTTTTTAGTTGTAATAACACCACGGCAAGCTAGCGCCGCTCTTCGTGTGTGCCCGTGCAAAGGTTAGACGATGGAGAGAAGAGAGATTGAGATCGCAGACCTGGGACCCACCAGTAAGTGAGACAACGGTCATGCACGTGTTGACGAGGCACTCCCTCTACTGTATAAAATCAAGTTATGGGACAAAGCCAACAACCGTTTGTTTTTTCAGGCTATCGACTTACGCTTTGTAGTCCAGGTTTCCAGTTCGAATCTCGTCTTTCAGATTTGTTAGTTTTAGGTCCAAATTTCATTAATGACAAGTGGGACCCCGTGTGTTGTTCTGATATTTCAGTGTAGGATGGTTTTTTTGAACAAACACTTTGCGCGGTTAGACAAGTAACGGCACAAGTTACACGTATTTTGCAAGTTTACGAACAAAAATGACAGCGGCATAGAATATCACATCCACCCCGCAGCTTAGATACTATGGTGATACGAGTTTTTACACCGTTGGAAGTGAGATCCTATGGCTTGGGAGTAATCTTTGTAATTATGCGCAATTTCCAAACCCTCCAAAGGTTTTTTTGCAAATAAAACACTCAGGCCTCGTGTGTGCCGCTGCATCTTCGATCCAACGGCTCCTCGGTGCTCATATTAGGTGCTCCCCGTAGCTTAATTGCCCGCTACGGTGATATGAGCATCTAGGTCGTATGATCAGTGATCATATGGCACATGCGTAGTACTTGTACTTTCTGCGCATTTCCCAAACTCTATCAGCCGTATATTGCAAAAACATTCAAACCTCCTACTGTGGGCCGTTAGATCTCAGTGAAGTCGTATCACCATAGAATCTACGGTGCGGGAGCACCTCATACTCTCCCGTGCGAGAAAACATAAAGTGCTATCGCAGCTTGGATGCTACGGTGATACGAGCTTGGAGGTCGTTTGATCTGAGATCCAATGGCATCTGAGCAGTCTTTGTGCTTGTAAGCAGTGGCCGAACTCTTTTGAGGCTTTTCTGCAAAAAACCATTTGAACCACCGAGGAGGTGTTGGGTCACAAATCCAACGCCTCCGAAGAGCTTGTATCACCAAAGCATCTAAGGTGTGGTAGCACATGATATTCTTACATACAGGAGAATATGATGTCCTCCTTCATCTTAGATGCTATGGTGATACGAGCTTCGAGGTCGTTGGATATGGGATCAAAGGGCATCTAAGTAGTTTTTGTACAAATTGTGTGCAATTCTCAAACTCATCAAGGTTTCCTGCAAAAATATTAAGACACATCATGTGAGCTGCTATATCTCAGATCTACAAGCTCCAAGCAACTCGTATCGGCATATAGCATCTAAGGTATGGGGGCACATGATATTCTCCCGGGGAGGAGGGGTGGGGGTGCACAACCAATCGGTGGTTGGGAGGGTGGGGAAAAATATAATCTAAACAACCCTAAACAGAGCTCCACAATTTTATCTAAGGTCGAGGGGTTGACCCCCGACAATCATAGCTCCTCCTAAACACAACATTTGCATGTACTGTAGTACTAGACTTAATATTCATGTTTCAGTTTCATGTTCATTTTAAATATTGAACTGAGGACCATGGATGTCTCACATTTTACTCCCTTCATTCCTAAATATTAGGCTTTTTAGAGGCTTCAAATGGACTGGCACATACGGATGTATATAGACATATTTTAGAGTCTAGATTCACTCATTTTGCTCCGTATGTAGTCACTTGTTGAACTCTCTAAAAGACTAATATTTAGGAATAGAAGGAGTATTTTTGAATTCGTGTCATACATGCATGGTTTGGAAAAATAGATGCACTATACTTATTGGATTGTTGTTGTGTTCGTGTGTGTGTGTCTCTGTCTGTGTGTGTGTGGTCATATGCTTGATACATACAAAGTTTTCTCACCTCCATATTGTTCATCTTTTAAATTTGAATTTGCATTGGAAAACTTACTAGGGATACCATGAAATGTGAAATCCACGTTGAGATCACTATATCACAAACTCACTCTAATTCAACAACTCGTCATAAATCAATTACCACATTGAGATTAGTATTTGCAAGGAAAATACGGGTATTGTAATACACATAGATTCGTTCGGCAATTTAAAAGGTTCCTTTCATATTCTCGAATGGTAGGACCCAATGGCGTACCAGCCAGACCTTGGCTCGTGTTGATCCTAAAAAAATGGGCTCGTGTCCTTCCATGGCGTGCGTGGTACGCACATTAGGCAACCCCAACTAGTCGAGCCTCAGCGTTTCAAGTCAAAATATCTGGCGGCCAGAATTCCAGCCCTAGGAAATTCCCCTCATGTTCCCGGTCCATAATGACTACCGATGAACAACGGAGGGATGCTTTAGTAACTAGACAACGTTACCTACAGTGCCGAGCACGGTTCAATTCCCTCGGTCGCCGCTCGTCAAGGTCACCCGTCAACTGCATTGCCTAGTACTACTACTACTACACCAGGATGAGCACAGAATTGAGCCCGTTTGTTCGTGCCTAGTACTTGAGTTAATATATCAGGCAATGCACTGGTACGGAGGGATTATCCTTTTACTCTGCATATATAACTTGTCTGAAGTCTAACTAAGCAAAATGTTTGACCAAATCCTTTCTTAAGAAATACAACAGGACAGATGTACGGCTTGAAAATTTATTGCATGATGCAGGTTATGATATTGTTTCGAATCCTGGATCTTAAATTTCAGAAAATCCAAAAGTGAGCATAAATTCTTGAAACTAAGCATGGTCACGTGATATGGCACAAATATTACTTCGTAAGTTTTTTCTTCAATTTGAGACAAGCTGCTTATGACAAGTTGCACAAATGAAGAGCCAAGGTATTTTGGAACAAAGACCTGTCACCTTAAGGCGAACGCTTTCACTATTGAACCCGTGGGCGTTTACGTGCCACCACGAGTCCCCGCTTCTCATCGGCAGGTGCCGTCCGAGCAAGCGTGTGAGTCGACGGGAGGCGTGCGAGCAGACCGCTCCGCCGGCTGTCAGGGAGGCGTGCGAGCAGACCGCTGTGCAGGCTCACCGGGAGGCGAGCCCTTTGACTAGGCTCCGCCGCCCACCGTCGTCCCAACTGCTCCCACTTTTAATGTCGCCGGCGCCGCAGTTTAAAATCAACCCCGCACTACCCGGTATCGCCACAATCCTCTCTCTTCCTCTCCGATTCTCCTGTCGTCTACCTCCAACTAGCCTAACCTAAACGTACGCCATGCCGCATCATGATGGTCTGCCCTTAGTGTTCCAGTTTCTTGAGGAAGACACCCAGCCGGAGTCTCAAGAACATAAGGCGCTTTGGGACGAGCTTGAACTGGCCTTGCGGGAAGACGCCGCGCCTGTCCCCGCTCCCGTTCCGGCTCCCGTCGCCCCGACTGCGCCAGCGCCCATCCCCGTGGCATTGATGGGCTGGGAGCCGCACATTGTCGCTGAGCTTGATCCCACGGGGTTCCACGAGGTCCCCGCCGACTTTCACGCGCCCGTGCACCTGCCATCGCATGCGCCTGCGCGTGCACTGACACGCATGCCCATGCCGGTGCCCGTGCACCTGCCAGCGCATGCGCCTGCGCATGCACTGACGTGCGCGCCCGTGTCGGTGCCCGTGCACACGAATGTCTCCGCCGCGCCGTTGACAGCGCCTGTCCCCGCGCGGGTGCCAGTGCCCCCCTCAGCGGCATGGATGGCCGCCGTCGACCGCTTCCTTGCACCAACGCCAGTCGCCTCCTCCTGCCAGTTGACTCGCTCCGAAGTCCAGAACATTTGGCCTTCCTTGAAGCTAGGCCAACGTCCAGGAGTACGCCAACAACGGCGCAAGACGCCGCCGTCGCCGTACGTCAGTGGCCCGATGACACACAGAGCACGGCAGAGGAGCCGCTTCCCACCGCGAGACGCCCCCGTCGCTGCCGCGTAATCTAAATTTGCCATGAAAAATGTGCAGATTGCCATGCTTAAAATCCGAACGTTTATCATTTCCGTTTATTTTATATCGATCGTCGTATAATTTAAAGTCGGAGTCAGACTGAACGAAATGTATGGTTTGATCGATTGAATGTTCTGCTAGAGCCGCATCAAATTAAATATAAAACGTCATCAAGCCACATGTATTCCTTGTCATCCAACGACCTAGACTGCTTCAATGTCGAGCGCTCAACATGTTTAGCGTGCAGTTAATTTCATGCCAAAAATAGTGCTAATCACATGACAACACGCAAATAATATCCTAGTAGTTAATATCCGCATGCACTTAATATACTTCCAAATTAACGTGCATTGCACGTACACACTGACTAGTGCTGCTAGTACGTGAAACTGGTGTCGTGACTTGTGAACGCGTCCAGATATGGTCAACAGCAACATCGCCCGCGAGTTCTTCCTGTTTGCCCGTGCGTCTAAACGCAGAAGGGGAGGAGAGCGAGAGCACACATGGAACCCACCAGTAAGTGAAGGCGAATAGTACTAAAAATAATATTACATGTTATCCATTACTTAGGCTGTGGTAATATAAAAACATTATGTGAACGAAGGGGGTACAACAAACATTGCTATTCTACGTATGTTGCCTATTGACGTGCGGCTTGAAGGCCCGGTCGCATGTTCGATCCTCGTCCTTTATTTTTTAATTTGTATATGGGTCCAAATTTGTTTCATGACATGTGGGCCCCTCGGTGTGTAGTTTGTAGCACTTTAATTTGTGGGTCAAAATTTGTTCCATTCCAAGTGGACTATCGGTGTGTAGTTTTGTAGCTTATTTATAATAATTAAAGAGAACAACATAGTTTTTTCAATAATACCATGGTGCGACGTTGAAGGCGAGAAAGGACGTGCGAGAGAGCCATGACCGAGCCAGAGGGAAATCAACTAGGGGAGTTGCATGGGTTGCAACGGTGTTTGGAGTAGTTGTGGGCCGAATGCTACGAAAATATAATCTAAACCGACCGGAATAAATGCATACACAAATTAATCCAAGGTTGGAGTGCCCCCTCGCAATGTAAATAGCTCCGGCTTTGCAAGGGATGGAGAGGTAGTAGCTTCAACGCGTGGAAGATACGGTGTGAGAAAGCAAGGTCAATCGAGAGACATATAGATAGAGAGACAAAGTGAGTGTGGTCCGACATTCATTGAACAAATATATATGCTCTGGAGAGATATTGTCCGATTGAGCTTTTTGGCAAGGGTGAGGGCTATAAGATGGAGCTTGAGAGATGATCCAGTCACAGACATGTAGAGATATTTTGTGCGTGGGAGGAAGGAAGGTCGACCGATCACATAGGGTCGTCGTGCGATCGAAAGAGTGAGACGGGTTGGAGAGAGTGACCTAGATAGACGATGTGCGTGAGAGGGTATACAATGTGAATAGGTCGAATTGGGCTCAAACATGGTGATATATCGTTTTTGTCCGAGAAAGAGCGAGGTCAATCGAGACATACGGAGAGAGAGAGAGAGAGAGATTGAGTGAGCGTGGCCCACCATGAGGTCGAAAGAGTGGCGGCGGCTTGGATGGACTGACCTAGATAGACAATCTACGTGAGAGAGTATAGAGTGTGTCGATTGAGGCCCGAACAGGGAGATATATCATTTGTGTCTGAAAGAAAACGAGGTTAAACGAGACTCAGATAAAGAGAGCGAGATTGAGCGAGTGTGGCCCGCCGTGCGGAAGAAAGAGTGAGACAGTCTCGAGGGAGTGACCTAGATATACAACGTGCGTGCGTGCGCACGAGAGATTGGGGGCTAGATAGGCAATGCATGTATTTAGCGCGAGAGGGTGAGAGGGAGAGGGGGGAGAGAGAGAGCTCGGCATGGGGTGCAATGGCGGGTGTGTGAGGTAAATACATTTGGTAACAGAGTGGAAAAGGGGGTTGTGTAGTTGAGAGACTTAGAGATCGAAACATGGATAGAAAGAATGAACGTGTGTTGGAAACCAATAGCTTCCTAAGGTGGTTAGGAGAGGAAGATTGACCGATACAGAAAGTGCGTAGCGTTTGTGCGGGGGGGGCTAAAAACAACATTTGAATGTACATAGTACAAGACTTAATATCGATGTTTCAATTCGGTGTACATTGTAAGATTTGAACCGAGGACCCGGCATATGGGTAATTATTTCGAATTCGTGCCATACTAAGTTTCGAAAAGTTGACATTGACTCAGTTTGTTGTGCTATTTTGTAGGTCATATGTTTGAATCCATCCAAAAGTTTTCTCACTACCATGGTGTTCATCATATACATATGAATTTGTATTAAAAAGTAGCGTGGATACAGTGAAATGCGAAATCCACGTTAGAATTGGAGATCGCTACGTGACACACACTCTAATTCAAATAACTAACTACGTGACACACACTCTAATTCAAATAACTAATTATGTGACACACACTCCAATCCACGTTAGCGTGGGTACCGTTTCGATTTTTTTCAAATAACTCCTCATTAATTAATTTATAGTACTCCCTCTGTTCACTTTTATAAGACCTTGAAGACATTTCAGACAATGTGCAAAACAGTTCATTTTAAGTTGTCTGAAACGACTTACAAAAGTGAATGGATAGAGTATCTCATTTCGAATGACTAATTATTGCAAGGAAAACACGGGCATGGTAATACATACAGATTCGTTTGCAAATGAAAGAAGATTCATTTGCATTCTCAAATGTAGGCGCACCAGGCAGACCAGGGTCGTGTCGGGGTGGACGCTGCTTCGGTGCCTTAAAGGCAACTGCCTCTGGGTCACTGACATGTGGGCCAGCCACCTGTTGGGCCCACATGTCTTGGACACAAAGGCAGGTGCCTTAAGGCACCGAAGCATAGTCCTGTCGGGGTGGTCGCGTGTGTCGGACAGACGCGTAGCACCCAGCCACCCACCCCCCCTCCCCCCCAAAAAAAGGACGACGACAATATAAGTTCGCGCTTCCATGTTTCGGATTGAAATATCTGGCGGCCCCAATTCCAGCCCTGCAAAATCTCTCTTCTCCACCATCCCCTTCGGCGCCCAGATTGCTCAAATCCCTAATTCGCCGCCAACCCTCGAATCGCCTCTCGTCTCGTCTCTTTCCCCACCGTTCCCCACCTATGTGCCGGACGACGACGACGAAGACGACGGTCGCGCTTCACCACCGCACCGGAGCTACCTCATCTACGCCCTCGTCCACCGCACCGGGTGGTCCACCGACAACGTCGGCCGCCGCAACCGACGTGCCTCACAGACACTGAGTTCCACCGCATCAGGTGCGCTTGCTCACCGGGGCTACTTCACCAAGCACAAGGTCGCACCTCCGCCCCCGAGGCCGTTGGGGCTTCACCAACGGTCTCGTCCACCGCATCGTAGCACTCCGCTGCCACTCAAGATCTGCATCCGTGCGCGGCCAGCCAACGCCAGCGCATCACCCTCAACGGCTCTGAAGTGACCCGCACTCTAGCTAGGCGAGCATGCCCAAACGCCGGCCCGAACTAGGTATCCACACATCACTCCCTTGTGCACTGTTCCGATGATGTTTGGATATCCTTTCACTGCTCTCTTAGCTTACACGCCTATGCAACTCTGACTTTAACTCTTATTTCTTCTGGAGATATCATCTGAAACAAGCAAATCCATTTTTTAGCGAAGCATGACGGCGCTACGGGATCTGGTACACATCCTGCACACCCGTATAACCTTGTAAGTATCTGTCCTCTGGTACAACATCAAGGCCGATTCCTCTTATTTGATCAACCATTCGCCGTGTCAAAAATGCAGAGGGGGATGCAAGGAGCACAAGGCCTGCACATCCAAGCAAGTGGTAACATGGACTTGTACATGGAACATCCCAAGCGCAAGCAGAGCTGTAGTGAGCCTGTACAACGAGCTAGCGTAAGTCCCTGCATTTCATTTAATTCGTACTGGCATTCGTGTATGATTTGTGTGCAGTGGCTGATCCACGAATTCAAGTTACCAGGGCGAACATTTAACTTAAAAAATACGAAGGCACTTGCACTCCGGAAATCAACATAACTTGAGAAATGTGCAGCTACGTGCACTTTGAAAACCAGCTAATGATCCAAAGTAGTTCAGATTATAAACACTAAATGATGCAAGCACCAAAAAACACAAAATGCAACATGGTGTACAAGGACTACAAACATGGTCTGTACCTGCTTGAATTATTCGTTCTCTGGCTGAAAATATCGAAGTGTAATTGCACGTATAACCAGTGCGCAAACTGCATATCAATATATCTATCCTGCACAAGTATGCCAATAGTTTCAAACAACAGATTAGAAAAATATTTATGCTATGTTGTCATGATACGGGGACTTTCTGGTAGATGGCCTCAACGTTTCCTCAAGCTATGAAAATGCACTATAATTTGCTTGTCATCAATGCCTGCAAATCTCTGTCTCTCTCAACATAGTAGATCATCATTAGACACTAAATCCTTCAATGAGCTTGCAAAATGCTTGCATTAGATCCCTCATTAGACACTATATGTTCATCACCAGGAGCATGTAAAATGTTTGCATCAAATCCTTCATTAGAAGTCTGTTCATTAGACACTTCAGGCTCAAGAACAACATGAGCTTGTATGTTTGCACCGGAAACTTGATTAGATACATCAGATTCAGTCAGTTCAGTATTGATTGGGGGAGTTATAAAATAAGTAGAAATTGGTTTCATTTTCTCATAGATTCCCTGCATACAAGCATTTTTACAACATCGTCAGGTTTAACTATTGGCCAGAAATTGAAGAGTTGAATTAGATATAATCAGGGATGTGATGTACCTGCTCGTTGCGCATGCTACTCTTGCAAGCTTCGACTGTCCGTTTGCGCAAGCTCGATGCCATGCCCGTGCTGTCGCCGCTGCCTCCCACGCAGGCTACACCCAGGGTTGGATCTTCATCTTCTTGTCCTTCCGTTCGCTTGAAGCTCGGCGACCGCCCTCCAACGAGGGCGCGAGGAAGTGCTGTGTCAGTCTGTCCAGCGGCAGCTAGGTTAGGAGCGAACCAGACTGGAGGCTGGAGCGAATGAATTGGGATTTTTCCTGTTGTCGATCAATATGGGAGGCGCTGGTTTGGGCCGCGAGCCTGCTATAGGGCCTGCCTTGCACTTATGTTATTGGCCCATCCAAATTGAAACATTTTTCTTCATTTTTTACATTGCCTGCTCGTGCATTGGGACGAACAAAACTAGCGTGGGCCAACCTGGACGACTCAAACTAGGTGCACACTTTCCAGCCACCTGAGGCGGCCGCCCATACCAGCCCCTATGGTGGCGTCGCCCCTTTTTGCGTGTATGATTGGATAGTGAAAAATATTCCAGTGGCGCTTTTGATTTACCCACAGAATGGTTGAATTGCTTGTTTCTATGAACTGAGTTCGCCAATAATGTGAAGGATGCCAGTCTTTTCATCCTATTGTAGATTGCTTAGATCTCGATGTGCCAAAAGTAATCGCATGAAATATACAGTAAAAGCCAGTGTGATATGTTTGGCTACAACTAGTCTGACTACACGTCCTCATATAACATATCAAGGACGCACCATCTTACCAGATTAACCATTCGACTTACCCATGCAGTGTGGGAAGAAAGAAGTATTGGGACTGCGTATCCAAGCAATTGATGCCATGGACTCCTTCGTACAACCTTGTAAGCGAAAAAGAAGTTGCAGTGTGCCTGTACAAAGAACTAGCGTAAGTTCAGTTACCTGCTTCTCGGAATTTTAGTTAGCCACTTATTGCAAAATTGTTCAATTACGTTGCTTGGCTTAATTTAGTTTGCTACTGATTACATAATGGCACAGCCTGTTAATCATATTGTAGACTGCGCCTATCTATGTGTTTGATACTTATTGTTAAGAATTACCTGTTTGCCTTAACTTAAATATCTACTTGTTTGTTTAACTGCTTTGCTGCTGCAACAGCGGGTTACAATGATGTTAATAACTACTTTTCAGCATCCAATTGAAACTCTTTAATTCCTTGTTTGTTTAACTGGTTTGCTGTTATAACTCCCAATTGAGATGTTTTGCTAACTTCAACTTTTCTGAATCCAATCGGAACTTTAATGGCAAAATAGGTTAGCCCAAGATCAAAGAGCGAGGTCCCCATGGACGTTGCATCATCCCACAGCAGTGGCACCGGCCCAATCGTGCATTATGAATTGCCAACTGCTGATGCTCTAGAGGCTAAACTAGTGGTAGAAAGAGATTCTGCTTCTGCACTTAGAGATGAAGTTGACATGTTGAGGAAGCAAACAGCACAATCACAAGCAGTACTCAAGACAACCATTAAATATTTGGTGGATTTCAAAACGAAGCAAGCTGAGACTGACCAGATTGTTAAGGTCCTGATGGAAAAAAGGAAATTAAATTCCTACTTGGTAAATCATAGGTGAAATGTTCTTTCCATAGTTGAATAACATTTGTGTTGTCTGTTCATGTAATCAATCAAACCATTTGTTTTACAGATCATGTAATAATTGTTTTTTTGTTTTTTGGTTTGTAATTTTATTTGAGCACAAGTCTGTATTAATTGATAAGACTCGGAGACATTTCATTTGGATTGCTGTGCCAGACCTACAAATATGCCAATCGGGCTGAATGTGCATTCAGCAATAGTAGTATAGATGGACCATAAATGGCACGCATCGGGAAGGGCCAAGATGTTGGCTAAAAAAAGGATGTTGTTGTAGCCAAAAAAAGTACAGCGGCCTGGCTTATGTATGTTAGTTGATATTATTGATCCATATACTCTATAAGTGTTTATACGTCTGTTAGTTCTGTACATTCTTGGTTGATTGACTCCGTATTTGAATCTTGATACATCGCTTGTGTACATATCTAAATGGGAGTACACATTATGCTGCGTGTGACATTTGAGTTGGACATGAAGTGTTCCAAATATTCGAATTGACCTTAAACTGGATTCTAGTTTCTGAATTTGAGTATCGGCATTTGTAAACCATATTCATATATGACAGTGGAATACATCTTTGTCGTCCTTTTGAAGATATATAAAAACACACAGAATGATTTATAAAGATTCATATAGGAATACAAAATGGATTCGAATTTAGTTGCCAGGGTAAACGTGGATGCTTATTGTCCCAAAATTCGAAAGAAGTAGCAAAATGTCCACTCCCACGTCGGCTGCCCGAAGCCAAGTGTTTGGGAGATGGAAATTACTGTCTACCCATTACACGGACAATCCATCGGCCTGATTTCCACTGCTCTAAATAGGGGTAGGTTAGTAACTACAATTAGACGTGACGCGACCGCCTCTGAGCCCATTCCGACACGGTGGGCGTCAAACATGGGCGGCAAAACTCATTTGATTCAAGCTCGTCCGAAAGACCTCTGTTTCTCCCTCCATTCCCCATTCATACATGGTGGGCGGCAAAACAAACTCGACTCGGCAGAAATCGATGTAGGCAAATATTTTCAATAGGGGTTGGTTTGTAACTTCACTCAGACGTGACACAACTGCCCTACCTGTCAGCCCCGTTCATACACCATGGGCGCCAACCATGGGCGCCAACCACCCTCTCCTCGCCCGAAATCGCTCTGGGCAAATATTGGCGAGATGCGAGATTACCGTCCTATCCCCAACCGACGAGACGTCCAAATTTTAAACGGGGGCTAAGTTCGTAACTTTCCCATATTTCAGACAGGCGCGTCCCAAAAACATGGTTCCCCATACCTCTCCCTCCATTTTCCCATTCATACACCGTCCGCGCTAGAACACCCCATCCCCACACCAGCCTCCGTCCGCCACCCCATCCATCGCCGCCGTCCTCCACCACATCCATCGCCACCATCCTCCACCATGCCGGAGCGCCTACCAAGACCGCGTCGTCCACTGCAAGAGATGGACATTTCTCATCCACGGCGACGGACCAATAGCCTTGCATCGCGTCCTCTCGCTTCATCGGCGCCGTCGTCCTCTTTGCCGGGGCCGCTCACACGACCTTCTCTTCCACCGCAACGGGACTTATCCCCCGATGCACCCGTCTACCATCGCAGATCTGCTTCAACGCCACCGACAGCCATCGCACCCCCGATGCCTACACGCCGCCGCAAGAGAGGTGGTACTTCATATCTCCTCAACTTTTTGATCTCAACCAGAAAATAGATCTTAACTTGGTTACTCTACTTTCTTTTCAGCTCTTAGAATTTAGTTCTTAGTTCGAAGCAAACAATGGATGCTAAATATCATTTCTCCGGTTTGCAGCTTCAAATCTGCCATGGCACAGCCATAATACGGTTTAATTGATCATGCTTAGGGTTTAATTGATCATGTTGGTTCCGTGGTGGTTTCTTTAATAGAAATCGGAGGGGAAACACTCTTTTGCTAAAAAAATATGCTTAGAGTTTCCCCCTTTTATGATCACTATACGATCAGAATACGTGCTTCGTGTCATAATAACACTGCTCTACCCATCAAGCTAAACAAGCTTAGTTGTTCAAATACGAATCTGATATTATTAAAACAGAGTTGTTCAATTGGTCAGCTAAATGTTCCTAAATTAGTTTCGAAAATGCATGTTCGCCGCACGGGTGTGTATCTCTACAGGGTGCCCACGGCGGGTCGGCCCACCCTGGGATTTTGGGTCGTCCCAGGCCCCGATTCCCCTCTGTTCTGCTGCGCGCTTCCGATCTCTACTCACCCCCAGCCGCCTGCCTCGCCGGCGACTTGCCGTCCCCGAACGGCATGACTCTAGGAGGAGATGCCGGACTAATAGGAGGCCAGGAGCCGCTCAGCCAACAGCGTCACCGCTGCCCGGGCGCGCCGCCGTGCCTACCTTCCCAGTCCGTTCAGGGCTTAGGCGTGCAGCACCCACCAAGACAACCCGATTTATCCTGAGATACGTCCTCAACACTCAGCAGCCACTCCTCATCACCCATTTTCTAATTGATTCATTACTCATTAGGCAGGACTGTCATTAGGGTTTGTTGTGTGCTCAGTGCTACCTACAGTTAATGGTTCAGATGTATTTCGGTAATCTTTAGTACCTCTAAAGTTCACAGGGTTTTCAAAATCCCGGCCCTCGGAACAGAAACTAGTCATTTTGGATTGTTGGTGGTAGTGACATTGACCCAGATTACTACTGCAGGCTAGGTTTGTTGACAATTTTACTTGTCTTTCTTACTCATTCGATATAATATCCAATTATTCACGTCGATTAGTTGCAAACAATAAGTGTTAGACAAACTTCTTCATTCAGATTTTGGACGGTCTCTTACTGCAGTTACAATTATGCATACTTGTCCTAGTAAGCTCACAAGTAAATGATTGATTCACTACATCTATGCTTGCCTTGTCATATTTGTTGTCAATATTCTTTTAGGGTGGACCACCCTGTTTCTAAATACTGGAACCGTAGACATGAGTGAATAGTATTTCTCTATGTGATCTCTTCCATCATGTGTGGGTAACGAACACTGCATTGTATAGAAAGAAAGTGTCATTTCCAGCTTTTTACATAGGTTTCGATCTTTTACATGGAATACAATCTGCCTACTTGCTTTGTGTCGCACTACCAACACTCCACCCTTGAAGCTAAACATTACGCCACTCATAATTACTTAGTTTATTTGTTCAAATACGAATTTCATATGATTCTAATGTTCCTACTTCAGTTTTGAAATGTGTGCCTGCCTGTTATAGAGACATAAGGGGTTTGTATTTCTATGTGTGGTCTGGTCAGCACGGTTGGGGAGGTGAACTTTGCATATGCAGGGGTTTATAGGGATACACTCTCCGAGTTGAATCCGCAATGCATTCCATAGATAATCTGACTACTTTTTATGTTTTCATGAATCTCAGATTCTGAACAGCATCATAATGATTATGAGCTTGCGCGCATGAAAAGAATAAAGCAGAACAATGCCATGGCTGTCAAACTTGGCATTAAGGGACTGAAATCAAGTCTGGATGCAATGCAATGCAAACGCTCTCCACCTACAGATTCATGCTCAGAATATGATCCTAACAGTGATTCTGAGCTAGAGGGAGACCTAAGTCAATGTAGCTCCCTAGTGGAGGAGTCAGAGGAAGATGCCCTATCTTATTCACCCATCAAGGTACTTGCTCTAACTTTCCAAGGTTACATTGCTCGCACATATCTTGCAACTGATGCTTTGCATTGCTTCTACTTTGTTGAACTGCCATTAGCCTAGTTTACACATCGTGTATGTGAATACGCCCTGCCTATCCATTTTCAGTACATATTCCATCTGTCATCATACCATATTTATCCATTCAAATGTTGTTCTTGTGTATCAGACGTTCAAAAGGAAGAGGGCGATTGCTGATCGTGGAGGAGCACAAGCAAAGTATTTGGAAAAGGTAGTGGCACCTGATAAATCAAATAGCCCATTAGGTGTAGTTGCAATATCACCTGACCCACAAAATACCCCAACTCAAGCAGACTCTAGCCCTACTACACTGGTCATTTCTGATGCCCCAACTCAGCAGACCCCAACTGCAGCAAACAGTATGATTATGCCAGTTGACATAGCACCAGCTGTACGACACAAAACCCCCATTCCAGCAAAGAGTACACCAAATCCAGTTGCCAAATCCCTTTTCGAACCAGAGAGAGCCCCAATTGCAGCAAATAGGACCCCTGTTCCATTTCTTCCCAGTTTAGAAGACGAAGCTTATGTTGTTGTGAACTTTGTGCGCATCTTTCCTTCATGGAAAGATTATACCGCAGACACAGAACAATTTCCAGTCTTCCTCCGCAACTTACGCATAAGTAATGTACTAATGTTATTCATGGTCATTACTGCATATGTTTCTGCTGACAGAAGACACAAGATTTCATTCTTTTAAATAGGCGAGGAGCAAACTTGATTGTGATGACGAGCAAGGGTTGGTTGCGCTTTTCAAGCACTCGTTGATGAAGTATCGTTCCTACCTGAGGCAAGCGCACTTCGATGGCAAGCCTCTGAACGAAATTTCTGTAAAGTCTCCAGTGCTACATTTATCCGACGGTGACTGGAATAATCTTGTTACACATTGGTCTCGGCTGCAGCGTAAGGTACTGTCTATGATATCACATCACAATTTGAACTACATTTCTGCATTTGCCTTAATGTCTCACTTGTATGAAAACTGTTAGCAGAAGAACATTCGTTCTCAAGGGACCACAGAATCTCGCAACTATACTTCACACTGCATTGCTCTTGTGAGTACCTCTTGCCCTGTATGACCATACTTACTTTCATAGCTATTTGATTATGTAGCATCACTACACATGTTAGCCTCGTAATCGTCCATTTGGTGGACATTATAAGATCCATATGGACTCTTACATAAATTTAGAATCAACCCAATGCTTTTGAAGAGGTTTAGCTCTGCAGTCCTCTTGTAAGGACTGAACGTGGTCTATCACTGTACTTACATAACAGCTACTCCCTCTGTCCCATAATATAAGAACGTTTTGTACAGTACACCAGTGTTCAAAACACTCTTGTATTATGGGAAGAGGGATTGGTTCATTTTGTAGCATTCTGCATCTTATCTCCCTCGCCCACCATTTACTAAAAAAGATCAGATCTATATTTAATCTTACCAACAAGTAGAAACACAGACAATGCCAGTGCAGAAGTGTAGCCCATTGCTCTTGTCAGTACATTTTGTCCTGTAACGCTTGTACTTCCAGGGATTGGTAGTTGATTATGTAGCATCAATCTGCATCTTATCTTCATTATCCTCTATCCCTTCCAGTATTATCATATCTATAATTACTCTCTACAAAATGTAGAGTACAGGCAATGCTTATGAAGAAGATTTTGTGCTGAAATTCTTGAGTTATCCTTCCCTTGACATGGAGAAGGGCATTATAAAGCCGGTGTTAACTGTTAATGTAAGTCAGTCCTTCTAAAGCCTTTATCCTCAACTGCTGTTTAATTTGCTCATACTCCCTATCGTTTACTGCTGTTTGGTTTGCTGTTTCTACCAAAATGCATGTTCGTAAGAACCGTAAGTTCTAAGATTTACTTGTAAAAACAAATTCCTTATTCATACCATGCACATTACTTAATACTCCCTATATGTATGCTTGTTTTTGTGGATCTATAATCCAGTGTGTGGTGAAGCAGCCCACGTTTGCACCTTGTCATCTCCTGTTTTATCTTACTGATGTGGCTGATGATATGAACAACATGCCATGCACATTATCCAAAATAGATACAATGATTTTCTTTGCCCTTCATCTATGCTTGTTATGTTGACATGGTAATCCAGTAGTGTGGTGAAGCTACCCGCATTATGAACAATGCCAAATTATGCTATTGATATTTTGAACTTACTCTTTATTTTCTAATTTGAAATTGGATAGAATTGACAGAACAGTTATCATCTTTGTTTATACACGTGCAAAACCTGTCATCTCTCTGCTTTGTTTCAGGGTGATATGCCTGATGGCATGCACAAGTCTGCTGAAGGCTGTGAGACAAACCCAACATATATTGCAGCAAAGAAGGCAAAACATCTTGAAGATAGCGAGACAACCCCAAAGTCTTGTCTTGATGCAGTGTTCAAGTTACTTGAGACTAACAATCAGACAAGCTCACAGAATTCGTTGTCTGAATCAGTTCGACTTCTTCAGTCCCAAGTTCTAGCAGAAAGGCATTCTGCAACTCAACTTCGACTTGAAGTCCTATCTCTAAGAAAGATTGCGGAGAACACCAATGAGAACCTCATCGCTAAACAGCTACACCTGGAAGCTATGACCGACATGCTAGGCCGGTCTCACAGCCTTGCTCAGCAGCTTGCGCAGCAGTTCCCCCGCAAGGCTAACCTTTCTTGAACTGTCTTGGAAGTGGTCTCGGTTCAGTATTATTTTGTTACGCTGCAATGGTGCCCAGTTTTTGTAATCTGCTTCTTCGTTGCGCTTTATGATCACTGGTGGCGAACTTCGATGCCCAGTGGATGTAATATACCTTAAATCCTTTATTGTATAGTGTAGGTTTATTCTTATTTACTATGCCGTAATTTCTTTATTGTATAGAGTAGGTTTGTTATTAATTCCTACTAGTTACTGCCATCATTCGCTATCTGAAAAAAAATCAGATGTAGTCGACCGGACCGAAACATTCGACTCTAACGGGCCAGGTTTTTAGCGAGCCACAATTGGGCCGGCCTGCATCTTTCTTGGGCCCGAATGATTGGGGCCTTCACACATTGCGCCAGGCCCAAACTTACACCGGCCTATATTTTAGTTGGGCCTTTTGTCGACCCAGCGCTTAGTTTGGCCCAGGTAGCGTTGGGCCATTAACAGGCTGAATATTGTACTGGCCTGTTACGGCCCAGATGAAACCACGGGCCTTTAGCAGGCCAAAATGCATGTTGGGCCTCAATTTTCACTAGTCGTCGACGGGCCTTCAGCAGGCCGAAATGTAGACCGGTCCGTTTTGGGCCCAGTTAGCTCACGGGCCATTACCAGGCCAAAAAATATCTCGGGCCTTAGTTAGCCCACTGAGATCATGGGCCTTTAAGAGGCCGAAAGCTTAGCACAGGCATCAACGGGCCGAATTACGCGACAGGCCTTTAACAGGCCCAAAGTCACGTTGGGCCTAACTATTGCCACCTTTAGCACGGGCCTTTAGTGGGCCCGATGTCCCGTCGGACCATATATGGCCCATGGGCAGCACGGGCCATTCCCAGGCCGAAAGTCACACCGGGCTGAAATGGGCCCATGTCTACATCAGGCCTCTAACAGGCCGAAAGTCACTGGGCTGTAGTTGGGCCCAAATATTTGGCGAACAATTAATGGGCCAGATCTGGCTTCGGGCCGCAAATGGGCCCAAATATGGGGCAAACAATTAACGGGCCAGATCTGGCTTCAGGCCGTAAATGGGCCCAAATATTGGGTGAACAATTAACGGCCCAGATCTGGCTTCGGGCCGTAAATGGGCCGTTATTAAGCAGGTCGTTATTGGGCTGGCCCACTAGTACCTGATTAAGTTCTACGGGCCTTTGACTGGGCCGGCCTTTTTAACCTATATGGGCCTCTGTTGGGCCCAGCCACGTGTCGACGTATCATTGGCATGTCTCCTCCAATGGACAGGCGACATCTGGCCCACTGACGAGCTGACAGGTGTTCCCTTCGGCCAATCAGAATTTTACACGTGGAAATTTCCCATTGGTCAGGGCTGTTAACGGGTTATCAGATCCAAAATCCGACCCGATAGCTTAACGGCGTTCCGTTACGGTGGATGCCACGTGTCGGTCACCCTTGACGAAAGCACTTATGTGACGCGCGATTTATCATCATGGAAGTGGACACTTCTGTGATGATAATTTTGGTAATGTCATGGAACACTTCTACGGCAGCACAGGTATGACTATCTTGATTCTGTCATAAATTTGTCATGGATGTACATGCATGACAAAAAATGCGACCTACTATGACAAACATGTATCATCACGGAAGTGTATTTTTTTTGTAGTGCTCCCAGTTCCAATAGGGACATATCAATGATGTTTCTTGCATTATCCTACTCATAATCTGAACAATGCTGATCTTACATTAACAATGCATGTCCTTTTTGATATGATGCAGTGTCCCTACAGTTACTGCCTTTTGTAATCACACCACCTTTGCCAAAAACAGGGAAGCACAACTGGTTCCTCGCTCAATCAGACGACGGCAAAAGACTAATGATCATTCGGACACATGAGTCGGAAAAGTTATATTGCAAAAATCCCACTATGTACAAGCATCGTGAAATACGTGAGTATCCAGACAGTGGCTGTTACGTCTATGAGCAGGATACCAGCTTGTTGGGGCCTTCAGGATTTTTGAGTTGGAGGCGGGTAAAAGCCTTGGTTCACAGTCTCTGTTTCTCGGACTCAATTATCCGATTAACCAGGAGATCACCGTTGGCAAGGACCTTGATGGCAGAGAGGCTCTGTTTGCTATGGAAAATTGTGTCTACACTGCGAGCCCTAGGACTTCGGGAGCAAACTCCCCTGATTGTCAATGATACATCCTGCAGCCAAAAGAAGGTGAGAATGACAAAGGCATCTATATTAACTTTGATCCTTGGATGTCTCAAGTCCGACAGGCAGTGATGTGGTTCAAGCCTTCAGGATGATAGGTAATTGGGTTGTTGCATCGAAAGGGTGGAGTACTGGTGTCTCTGGATCACTGGTCGCTGAAGCAGGGCTGCAAATTATGATGGTGTTGGATCATCCCTCTTCAAATGACTTGTTGTCTTTGCTGCTTGTTCTGGATGGGTAGTTCTCTCTTTTGTTATGCATATTCCTTCTCATTTGGTCATCCTCGTCTATGTCACTCTTACTATGTAATACTTGCCTCTATTTAGAAAGTCATTCTCGTCTGGATCACGAGAGTCTAAGCGCTGCAGATGGGTGCGTTTTGGTGGTGTAGCAAGACTTCTTATGAACTATCATGTCTTGTTGTTTATGTTAGTAGTAGTCACTGGTCAGTGTTTGAATGTTGTATATATCGTTGTTTCAAACTGTTTATTGTCTCGAACGGCTGGTGGGCTAAATGAGGGCATCACCATTCTCCAGTGTTCAGAGTATATCTCCTTTTTTCAAGTTATAATTTGAGCTCAGTGTCTTTTCGATGATGTACACTTGTTTGGGCCAGTGAGGTGTCATTGAATATGGGTCGAGTAGTAAAGCAATGCCAAACGGGTCAATTATGACTCTCGAGCCGGTCTCTCAAAAAAAGAAACAATAAGGACTCTTAGGCCGACATGTGGGCGCCACCGGTGTTTTCGTGCGCTTGCGCGCTGAGAGCATATTGGCGCGTGTTCAAAATTCATGCTACCTTTTCATCCCCAATCTCCCGTCCCTCCCCCACCTCTGGAATCTCGAT
Source organism: Aegilops tauschii subsp. strangulata (assembly GCF_002575655.3). NCBI lineage: Eukaryota > Viridiplantae > Streptophyta > Magnoliopsida > Poales > Poaceae > Aegilops > Aegilops tauschii. The sequence continues at coordinate 137,690,496 of NC_053037.3, forward strand.
TCCTACTCCAGTTCCCCGAAATCCCCCTCATGTACTCCCTGTACTCAAGCGCACTATCATGTCGCCGGTCAATGCGGATCTCCAAGCCGGAGATCTTTAGGTCCGTCCTGCCTTTGGGCGATGCGTGCTGTTGCTCAACAGTGGCATGGCGGCGCTTGACGACTAGTTTGCTGGCAAAGTGTTGATGGTAACCATCAACGGCGACCGGCCTCCCATCTCGTCGGACGACCTTGTCAAAGCTCTTGGCATTGCGCACGGCATCCAAATAAGTGACTTGCTCATCGAAGTCTGTCCGCCACCGGCTGATTTCTTCGTCAGGTTCCAAACAACTTTCGACTGCTGTCGTGTGTTCGAATCTTCCCGGCGTTTGTTCTGTGATGGTGCGCTGCTGAGCTTTGATCGGTGGCACCCAGGATGGGGCTCGGTGCCCTCTGAGCTTGAGTTTTTAACAAAGCTTACCTTCCACGGCATGCCTCGATGTGCTTGGAACAGTGAGTCCATTAATGAGCTTATCAACGACCTTGGAGGTGAGCTCGTAAGTATGTTTGTTCCTCCAGATAGCTGGGCTCTGACGGTTATGGCATGGATGAAGAAGCTGTCCACCATACCGAAGGTGATTCGTGTTGAGATACCGGTGCAGGAACCGGGGTTGAACTATTCGTCGCCACCGAGGCCGCCGCGGACCACGTTAGGGATGTACCTGTATCGGGTGTTCGTGCATGTCGAAGAAGTGGTCAATCCATCAATCGAAGTCCTGCCGTCGCCGCTGGTGCCAGGGTCCGTCGACGACAACCATTACAGGAGTCAACGTCAGACTTTCCCCGTGTTGCTCGGAACGATGGATGGCACAGGGCCTACTCCATCGCGCGGCGGAGGCCACTCCTTCTTTGGGAGAAGAGGCAGCGATGGCTGCCTGGATGTGCTCTAATTTGAGGTAACAACTGAATCTTGTCAGATACTAGTTAAATCCGAGCTATGGCTGTGAAGCACTGATGTGCCAGTACATCTGATTGTGACCTGTTCTATTTTTGTACCTGAACTTTTTTTAGAAAGGGTTGTACGTCAACTTAATGTGCTAGCAGAACTTATTGTGTTGTCTGTCTGTTTTCTTTGCGCAACATTCAAGATATTTCCCCGTCATTGATAAAGACGATGAATCGTTATGTACGAGTTCATTGGTTTCAACATAGCCCTACCCGTAGCGATCCACTGCTTCCACCATGATTGTGCCGCCTGCGTGAAATTTTTGTATGCAAGTTAAGTGTGCTATGATGTTCTATATGATTGTGTCAACTATATAAGTTTTTACTGAGCATCAGCAATGCATATGGCTGAAAGATATATTTACGAGCATCGACTGATGGGTCTCTCTCTCACACACACACACGCGCACAAGTGGGACCCGTTGAATTATTTCTTCGCTTGTGACAGCTTTTAATTTGGTTCCACTTTACTCTAACTTTTTTCTTAAGTTATTAATTGAGCTCAGTGACTTCAAAAAGTTGTACATAAGCCTTGTTTGGGCCTTTCCGGCATCGCTGAACGTGGGCTGAGTAGCCATGTAAAGTTGTACTGTACCACACATGCCTTTTTTGAACATCAGCAATGCAACTGGGCCGACAGTTGTACACAATATTCGGGTCAACTTGTTATTCTCCGTCCCGCTGGGCTGCAAATCTCTCCTAGGATGGATGTATTAGGCTTAACAAGAAAATGGGCTTTAAGAAATAATAAATGGGATGTAATTATAAAAACTGGGAAGTAACTATAAAAAATGCTCCAAACACGTAATTAGTTTTTTTTAATATTTTTGGATTTTGAAAATTTTAATTTCATTACTTGTTGCGCGGGCAATATTTCGTTGGATTTTTACGTAATACAAATTTATTTTGAAATTATATTTAATCTGACTAGAAATTTCAGGATAAAGATATTTCGGTTCCCATCAAAATGTGTGGAATTTTATTGAATTCTGTTTTGAGCGGTTGGTTGAAATTATTAATCGTTGTCCTAGCTAGAAAATGGGATGTACTTTCAACAAACTGTAAATGGGTTGTAGTAAATTCCATTAGAATTCAAAAATGGGATGTACATTCTTACAAATCATAAATGGGCTATATGTTCTCTGCCACACACTTGTGGGCCGACTAAGTTGACGCGTCCCCTAAAAAAACTAAGTTGACACGTATGCAAGGCTTTGTCAACTTATAGTCAACACACGGTTCTAGCAGAAGTGGCCGTTGGATGTCCATCCAACGGATGTCGTGCTTCTTCTTCAATCTCGAATATTCTTGCTTCAGCCGCCCAAAAAATGATTCCTCCCCCTGATATCTGGGGTGCACCGTTCCGGAGGCTGGCCTATGGGCCTACTAAGTTGAGGCGTACCAAGGGCTTTGTCAACTTAGTCAATATAAATGATTCTAGCTGCAGTGACCGTACGATGTCCATCCAACGGCCGTCATGCTTCTTCAACCTCTGGTCTTCTTACTCCAGCCACCCAAACCAGCGCCGACTGTGCCGCCTGCTCCTGCCTCCCATGTCCGGTTGTGCTGCCACCGCTGGCCATGGCATCCCTCTATACTCACCCACACCTCCTATTATTCTCTGGTGACGGCAGCCTCACACCACAGCTGAAGTAGTCAACCCACGTACTCCCCTCCGCGTGGGCATCCACTGTCGCGTATTACCCGGCTCCGCGTCATTCCCTTCCTAGGCCTCGCCGTCGTCCACCACCTTGGTGCTCTCGGCGCGGCGTGGTCAACGAAGGACAGCCATCGGAAGAGGACTTTAGGCGGTGAAGCTGACAGCTGGACCCACCAGCTACATCTTTGAACACAAGGAAGTGCCTCCTTATTACTCACAAAATAAAAACGATTCCTCCCCCTGACAGCTGGGGCCGACCAGCTATATCTTCGCACGCAAGGAAGTGCGTCCTTATCCTCCCTGACCGCTGGGACCCACCCGGTCAAAGCGTATGTAGCGTTGTCTATCTGGTCGCGAACGTGTACGTACATACTGGTCGATCGATCTCTTTGCGAGTATGAACCGTGGTCGAGTAAGTAGCGGCACGTGTCATTGTAGAGCACCCGACATAGCAGTTCACGCAGTCCCGTCTAAGTCCTGTACACGTACGTACAGCCACAGGGCAAAAAATACAGCCACGTACGTACATATGGGTGGGGTCTCGAGCGCGTACCCGCACATATATACGGACGGCCAGGGCTTGTGTACATGGAGAGGCAACGGACGGCAGCAACGGCGTCATGTTCATCGGGCAGCGAACCAGCTGGGTCGGAATGGAGAAATAGCGTCCGGTTCATCGGGAGGCAACTGACTGGGTCGGAATGCGTCCTGTTCAACGGGAGCCAACCGGCTTGGACGGAACAACCGAAACAAGGTCTGGAATATCGCAGAACGGAGGAAACGGCCTTCTTTTCGACCGGCCATGGTCGAAATGGGATCCTATTCATCGGGAGGGGTCTGGCATACGGCAAAACGGAGGAAGCGGACTTGTGTTCGAGTGCCTACGGTCGAAATGGGGTCCTGTTGATCGGGAGGGGTGTGGCGTACCGCAAAACGGAGGAAACGGACTTGTGTTGGAGCGCCTACGGTCGAAACGGGGTCCTGTTCATCCACCGTCTACCGCCTCGCTCCAGCCTCCACGGGCTACTGTTCATCCACCGTCGACCTCCTCCAGCCTCCACGAGCTACTGTTCATCCACGACTACTGTTCATCCAGCCTCCACTCGGTTGTTGTTCATCCAGCCCTCCACGGGGTCCTGTTCATCCACCCCCAACCGGCTGGGGTGCGGCGGCCTTCTCGGGGTCCTGTTCATCCAGCAGCAACGGCCTACTACCACGGGGTCCTGTTTATCCAACCCCCACCGAGAACTGTTCATCCACAGCCAACATACCGGCTCGACTCACCACGTCTCGACTCGTTTTACGTACCGCGCGCACGGTAGCAACGGTCACTGTTCATCGAGAGGCAACCCAACACCGGCTGGCTACATCTCGCACGGGGGCTCGATCGGCTTCAGTAAGAAGCAGAAGTGATCGATCGCTCGGGTTCAGTTAGCAGCAGCAACGAAGGAATTGCTCGGGTTCAGTCGGCAGCGAATGAATCGCTCGGGTTTAGTTAATAGCCAAGGGATCGATCGCTCGGGTTCAGTAACGTGCGATCGCTCCGGTTTCAGTTAGCCAACGCCTCACACACACGCGCGTACACGAGAGAAACGTGCAAACCACATTGCATCGCTCGGCCCCGACCACCCACCGTAACCGGGAACTCCGTGATATTTTCCTCGCCCTCGCTTCTACCATGATTTTTTCCGTCATGGACGGCCCAAAGAATGTCATGCAGCTACGTCTCCGGCCCGCCCAGGATGAAAAGCTCATTTTTGTCATGATTTTTTGTCATAGAAGTAGGAGCCCACCACATCTATGATGATACCGAGTTTGGTCACAATTATCGTCATAGAAGTGTCATAAGCATGACAGGAAAAAAATCTCGTTCGGCCCAAAATGTCATGGATGTGTCTTTTTTTCTAGTGACTCCAATAACGTGCATATTTTGTCTGTGCCACTACTGCTAGCTCAATTGCAACAACAAGACCGAAGCCGCGGGCCAATGCGAGAGGGTTGTATACTACTGGTCCTCTAGTGAGGAGTGTTGGTTGGTGGATGCTGATGGGAGACTCTGCAAGGAGTACAAGGGTGGCAAGGTACGAGCAAAGGTGCTCCTATGAGAGTTCAGGATGGGTGGGTCGCCCATACCCGCAGCAAACTTAGTGCATATATTGTCTCCCAAAAGAGACACCGTTTGGGGGACAAGTTTCTCAAGGCAGGAGAGATGGGAGACACTTACAAACCTCGCAACCTTGATGATAAAGAACTCTACGCTTGTTACGCAGTGGCGTGGCTAGACAACCTTGAAAAAGCAATCCAAAACCTACACGATCATGAATAGTATACATATGTATGTCCACGTATATGCATAAGGTATGATGCATACCACATAGTTTTTTTCTCTTTTGCATATGGACGGCTGTGTCATATATGAGCTTGATCATAATAATAATTAAGATTTACATATTATTGTTTCCTCTAGAGAGGGTGACACATAAATCCTGATGAAGCACGCCACTTGTGAATCGCAAGCTACAAGGCAGCGAGCACTGCTATGGCACAAAGTCGGCCATCGCTCGCCGCCTGCTGCTATGACCATCGGTGTTGCAAGGTGGCACTTGGTGCCACAAGGCACACTGCTAGTGCTTTAACGTGGTTGTCGGTGTTCACACTACTACAAGCCGGCCGCAAGCACTGCAAGGGCAGATGCAGCTGCTGCAACGGGGAGACTTGGATGATTCAAGGGGGCATTATTGGTGCAGCCGCAAGCCAGGGCTCAATGCTATAAGTTGATCACTCTGTGCTGCAAGGCAGTCGCCAACATGCTTCATTGCTTGAAGAACGAAGGGGTAGTGCTGCTGGGTGAAGGTGTTTACTATGAGTCGGTGCTGCAAGACATGACATCTTGTTCCGAGCCAACATTATGAATCAGCGCCAGGGAGCTACTGCTAGCAACGTTGCGTATGTCATAAGGGAACTTGTGGTTCACGAGATGTGACGCAAGGAGGAGCACGTATGAGCGATAGAGTGGTCATGCGTTGTGGACAACTATAGAGTCAACGGATCCTAGCCGAGGATTAGCCTGTTGACACCTACTCCCTCCGTAAAGAAATATAAGAGCGTTTAGATCACTAAAGTAGTGATTTAAATGCTTGTATATTCTTATACTTATATTTCTTTATGGAGGGAGTACTACATACCAATCATCATTACACCACATGGTGTGATTGTGACTTTAATTCGTCACTTAGTTACAGCCTATGGAGCAAATTAGCACTTAGAGCATGGTCAATAGTATAGGCAAGAGCCGGCTATATGGAGTGGCCACATCATTTATAGCCAATCTAATATCCCACTAGTACAATAGTTAGTCATATTAGCATGCTATGTCATTAATATGTGGCCCATCTTTTTCTCTCACAAAGTGTGTTGGAGCATGTGCTACAGCCAGCTCTAATCTTACAGCCCGATTCTACTCTCTCTCTCTCCTCTTCTCTCTTCTCCATCTAGGCAAAAATCTGATGTGCTATCTCTCATAGCTCATATATGTCATCCTATTGTACTTGTTCTTACGCACTTCAGCAGTCAACCATGAACCATGCATTCATGAAAAAGAAAGTATGGAATATCTGCACGCATGCATATGGTAATTGATTTGTACATGCATCATCGATAGATCAAATTCATGCATACATACTAGTACTACCATAAGCATGTATTGAGTATTACCATTACCATATACAACAAAAAGGAGATAGAAACCACGTACTGTACATTGCTAGAATTGTATTAACCAGAAACTTGATACATGCATGTGTGAATAAATAGACAAAACAGAGTGTCCCTAGTATGCCTCTACTTGGCTAGCTCGTTAATCAAAGATGGTTAAGTTTCCTAGACATAGACATGTGTTGTCATTTGATGAACAGGATCACATCATTATAGAATGATGTGATGGACAAGAACCATCCGTTAGCTTAGCATAATGATCGTTTAGTTTATTGCTATTGCTTTCTTCATGACTTATACATGTTCCTCTGACTATGAGATTATGCAACTCTCGAATACCGGAGGAACACTTAGTGTGCTATCAAACGTCACAATGTAACTGGGTGATTATAAAGATTCTCTACAGGTGTCTCCGATGGTGTTTGTTGAGTTGGCATAGATCGAGATTAGGATTTGTCACTCCGTGTATCGGAGAGGTATCTCTGGGCCCTCTCGGTAATGATCATCACTATAAGCCTTGTGAGCAATGTGACTAATGAGTTAGTTGCGGGATGATGCATTACGGAACGAGTAAAGAGACTTGCCGGTAACGAGATTGAACTAGGTATGATGATACCAACGATCGAATCTCGGGCAAGTAACATACCGATGACAAAGGGAACAACGTATGTTGTTATGTGGTTTGACCGATAAAGATCTTCATAGAATATGTAGGAGCCAATATGAGCATCCAGGTTCTGCTATTGATTATTGACCGGAGATGTGTCTCGGTCATGTCTACATAGTTGTCGAACCCGTAGGGTCCGCACGCTTAACGTTCGATGACGATTTGTATTATGAGTTATGTGATTTGATGACCGAAGTTTGTTCGGAGTCCCGGATGAGATCACGGACATGACGAGGAGTCTCGAAATGGTCGAGAGGTAAAGATTCATATATTGGAAGGTTGCATTCGGACATCGGAATGGTTTCGAGTGATTCGGACATTTTTCTGGAGTACCGGGAGGTTACCGGAACCCCCCGGGGAAAGATATGGGCCTTATGGGCCATAGGAGGGAGGCTAACCAGCCCACAAGGGGCTGGTGCGCCCCCCACCCACAAGGGAGGAGGCCGAATTGGACTTGGGAAGGGGGCGCCACCCCCCTTCCCTTCGCCTACTCCCTCTCCTTCCCTTTTTCCCCCTCCGGTAGAAGGACAAACAGGTGGGGCCGAATCCTACTAGGACTCGAGTCCTAGTAGGACTCCCCTCTCCCAGGCGTGCCCCTTGTTGGCTGGCCTCCTCCTCCCCTCCTTTATATACGGGGGCAGGGGGCACCCCAAAGGCACAACAGACAATCTTTTAGCAGTGTGTGGTGCCCCCCTTCACAGTTTTACACCTCGGTCATATCGTCATAGTGCTTAGGCGAAGCTCTACGTCGGTAACTTCATCATCACCGTCACCACGCCGTCGTGCTGACGGAACTCTCCCTCGGCCTCAACTGGATCAAGAGTTTGAGGGACGTCACCGAGCTGAACGTGTGCAGATCGCGGAGGTGTCGTGCGTTCGTTACTTGATCGGTTGGATCGCGAAGACGTTCGAATACATCAACCGCATTACTAAACGCTTCCACTTTTGGTCTACGAGGGTACGTGGACACACTCTCCCCGCTCGTTGCTATGCTTCTCTTACATGGATCTTGCGTGTTCGTAGGCAATTTTTTTGAAATACTACGTTCCCCAACAGTGGCATCTGAGCCAGGTCTATGCGTAGATGTTATATGCACGAGTATAACACAAAGAGTTGTGGGCGATAATAGTCATACTGCTTACCAACATGTCATACTTTGATTTGGTGGTATTGTTGGATGAAGCGGCCCAAACCGACATTACATGATCGCGTTCATGAGACTGGTTCTACCGCCGTGCTTCGCACACGGGTGGCTAGTGGGTGTCTGTTTCTCCAACTTTAGTTGAATCGAGTGTGACTACGCCCGGTCCTTGTTGAATGTTAAAACAACACACTTGATGAAAAATCATTGTGTTTTTGATGCGTAGGTAAGAACGGTTCTTGCTGGAAGCCCGTAGCAGCCACGTAAAACTTGCAACAACAAAGTAGACGACGTCTAACTTGTTTTTGCAAGGCTTACTGTGATGTGATATGGTCAAGACGTGATGATATATAATTTGTTGTATGAGATGATCATGTTTTGTAACAGTTATCGGCAACTCGCAGGAGCCATATGGTTGTCGCTTTATTGTATGAAATGCAATCGCCATGTAATTGCCTTAGTTTATCACTAAGCGGTAGCGATAGTCGTAAAAGCAATAGTTGGCGAGACGACAACGATGCTTCGATGGAGATCAAGGTGTCAAGCCGGTGATGATGATGATCATGACGGTGCTTTGGAGATGGAGATCAAAGGCACAAGATGATGATGGCCATATCATATCACTTATATTGATTGCATGTGATGTTTATCCTTTATGCATCTTATTTTTCTTAGTACGGCGGTAGCATTATAAGATGATCTCTCACTAAATTTCAAGGTACTAGTGTTCTCCCTGAGTATGCACCGTTGCGACAGTTCGTCATGCCGAGACACCACGTGATGATCGGGTGTGATAGGCTCTACGTTCACATACAACGGGTGCAAGCCAATTTTGCACACGCGGAATACTCGGGTTAAACTTGACGAGCCTAGCGTATGCAGATATGGCCTCGGAACACTGAGACCGAAAGGTCGAGCGTGAATCATATAGTAGATATGATCAACATAGAGATGTTCACCATTGAAAACTACTCCATCTCACGTGATGATCGGACATGGTTTAGTTGATATGGATCACGTGATCATTTAGATGACTAGAGGGATGTCTATCTAAGTGGGAGTTCCTAAGTAATATGATTAAATTGAACTTTAATTTATTATGAACTTAGTCCTGATAGTATTTGCATAACTATGTTGTAGATCAATAGCTCGCAATGTAGCTCCCCGTTTATTTTTGATATGTTCCTAGAGAAAAACTATGTTGAAAGATGATAGTAGCAATGATGCGGACTAGGTCCGTGATCTGAGGATTATCCTCATTGCTGCATAGATGAATTATGTCCTTCATGCACCGCTAGGTGACGGACCTTTTGCAGGAACAGATTTAGACGTTATGAACGTTTGGCAAGCTCGGTATGATAATTACTTGATAGTTTAGTGCTCCATGCTTTACGGCTTAGAACCGGGACTTCAAAAACGTTTTGAACACCACGGAGTATATAAGATGTTCCAAGGGCTGAAATTGGTATTTCAGACTCATGCCCGAGTCTAGAGGTATGAGACCTCTGACAAGTACTTTGCCTACAAGATGGAGGAGAATAGCTCAACTAGTGAGCATGTGCTCAGATTGTCTGAGTAATACAATCACTTCAATCAAGTGGGAGTTAATCTTCCAGATAAAATAGTGATTGACAGAGTTCTCTAGTCACTATCACCAAGTTACTGGAACTTCGTAATGAACTATAATATGCAAGGGACGACGGAAACAATTCCCAAGCTCTCCCCCATGCTGAGATCGGCGAAGGTAGAAATCAAGAAAAAGCATCAAGTGTTGATGGTTGACAAGACCGCTAGTTTCAAGTAAAAGGGCAAGGGAAAGAAAGGGAACTTCAAGAAAGAATGGCAAGCAAGTTGCCACTCCCATGAATAAGCCCAAAGCTAGACCCAAGCCTGAAACTGAGTGCTTCTACTGCAAGGGAAATGGTCACTGGAAGTGGAACTACCCTATATACTTGGCGGATAAGAAGGATGGCAAAGTGAACAAAGGTATATTGGATATACATGTTATTGATGTGTACTTTACTAGTGTTTATAGCAACCCCTCGGTATTTGATATTGGTTAAGTTGCTAAGAGTAGTAACTCGAAACGGGAGTTGCAAAATAAACAAAGACTAGTTAAGGGCAAGGTGATGATGTGTGTTGGAAGTGATTCCAAGGATAAGATCACCATCGCACACTCCCTTTACCTTCGGGATTAGTGTGGAACCTAAAATAAATGTTATTTGGTGTTTGCGTTGAGCATGAATACGATTGGATCATGTTTATTGCAATATGGTTATTCATTTAAGTCAAAGAATAATTGTTGTTCTATTTACATTAATACAACCTTCTATGGTCATACACTCAATATAAATGGTTTATTGAATCTCGATCGTAGTGATACACATATTCATAATATTGAAGCCAAAAGATGCAAAGTTAATAATGATAGTGCAACTTATTTGTGGCACTGCCGTTTAGGTCATATTGGTGTAAAGCGCATGAAGGAACTCCATGCTGGTGGGCTTTTGGAATCACTTGATTATGAATCACTTGATGCTTGCGAACCATGCTTCATGGGCAAGATGACTAAGACTCCGTTCTCCGAAACAATGGAGCGAGCAACAGACTTATTGGAAATAATACATACTGATGTATGCGGTCCGATGAGTGTTGAGGCTCATGGCGGGTATCGTTATTTTCTGACCTTCACAGATGATTTGAGCAGATATGGGTATATCTACTTGATGAAACATAGGTCTGAAACATTTGAAAAGTTCAAAGAATTTCAGAGTGAAGTGGAAAATCATAGTAACAAGAAAATAAAGTTTCTATGATCTGATCATGGAGGTGAATATTTGAGTTATGAGTTTGGTCTTCATTTGAAACAATGTGGAATAGTTTCGCAACTCACGCCACCTGGAACACCACAGCGTAATGGTGTGTCCGAACATCGTAACCGTACTTTATTAGATATGGTGCGATCTATGATGTCTCTTACCGATTTACCACTATCGTTTTGGGTTATGCATTAGAGACAGCTACATTCACGTTAAATATGGCACCATCTAAATCCGTTGAGATGACACCGTGTGAACTGTGGTTTGGCAAGAAACCTAAGCTATTGTTTCTTAAAATTTGGGGTTGCGATGCTTATGTGAAAAGGTTTCAGCCTGATAAGCTCAAACCCAAATCGGAGAAGTGTGTCTTCATAGGATACCCAAAGGAGACTGTTGGGTACACCTTCTATCACAAATCCGAAGGCAAGATATTCGTTGCTAAGAATGGATCCTTTCCAGAGAAGGAGTTTCTCTCGAAATAAGTGAGTGGGAGGCAAGTAGAACTTGATGAGGTAATTGTACCTGCTCCCGAATTTGAAAGTAGTTCATCACATAAATCAGTTCCAGTGATTCCTACACCAATTAGTGAGGAAGCTAATGATGATGATCATGAAACTTCAGATCAAGTTACTACCGAACCTCGTAGGTCAACCAGAGTAAGATCCGCACCAGAGTGGTACGGTAATCCTGTTCTGGAGGTCATGTTACCTGACCATGACGAACCTACGAACTATGAGGAAGCGATGATGAGCCCAGATTCCACGAAATGGCTTGAGGCCATGAAATCTGAGATGGGATCCATGTATGAGAACAAAGTGTAGACTTTGATTGACTTGCCCCATGATTGGTGAGCCATTGAGAATAAATGGATCTTCAAGAGGAAGACGGACGTTGATGGTAGTGTTACTATCTACAAAGCTCGACTTGTCGCGAAAGGTTTTCGACAAGTTCAAAGGTGTTGACTACGATGAGATTTTCTCACTCGTAGCGATGCTTAATTCTGTCCGAATCATGTTAGCAATTGCCACATTTTATGAAATCTGGCAAATGGATAACAAAACTGCACTCCTTAATGGATTTATCAAAGAAGAGTTGTATATGATGCAACCAGAAGGTTTTGTGAATCCTAAAGGTGCTAAAAAAATGTGCAAGCTTCAGCGATCCATTTATGGACTGGTGCAAGCATCTCGGAGTTGGAATATACGCTTTGATAGTGTGATCAAAGCATATGATTTTATACAGACTTTTGGAGAAGCCTGTATTTATAAGAAAGTGAGTGGGAGCACTACAGCCTTTCTGATAAGTATATGTGAATGACATATTGTTGATCGGAAATGATGTAGAATTTTTCTGGAAAGCATAAAGGAGTGTTTGAAAAGAGTTTTTCAAAGAAAGACCTCGGTGAAGCTGCTTACATATTGAGCATCAAGATCTATAGAGATAGATCAAGACGCTTGATAAGTTTTTCCAATGAGTACATACCTTGACAAGATTTTGAAGTAGATCAAATGGGAACAGTCAAAGAAGGAGTTCTTGCTTGTGCTGCAAGGTGTGAAGTTGAGTAAAGACTCAAAACCCGACCACGGCAGAAAATAGAAAGAGAATGAAAATTCATTCCCTGTGCCTCAGTCATAGGTTCTATGAAGTATGTTATGCTGTGTACCAGTCCAGCGGTCAAAATTATCCTTAGTGGAATAAGGATATGTTTCTCGGTTATGGACGTGCCAAAAAGTTCATCGTAAAGGGTTACGTCTATACAAGTTTTGACACCGATCCGGATGACTCTGAGTCTCAATCTGGATACTTATTGAAAGTGGGAGCAATTAGGTAGAGTAGCTCTGTGCAGAGCATTGTAGACATAGAAATTTGCAAGATACATACGGATCTGAATGTGGCAGACCCGTTGACTAAACTTCTCTCACAAGCAAAACATGATCACACCTTAGTACTCTTTGGGTGTTAATCACATGGCGATGTGAACTAGATTATTGACTCTAGTAAACCATTTGAGTGTTGGTCACATGGCGATGTGAACTATGGGTGTTAATCACATGGTGATGTGAACTATTGGTGTTAAATCACATGGCGATGTGAACTGGATTATTGACTCTAGTGCAAGTGGGAGACTGAAGGAAATATGCCCTAGAGGCAATAATAAAGTTGTTATTTATATTTCCTTATATCATGATAAATGTTTATTATTCATGCTAGAATTGTATTAACCGGAAACTTGATACATGTGTGAATACATAGACAAAACAGAGTGTCCCTAGTATGCCTCTACTTGACTAGCTCGTTAATCAAAGATGGTTAAGTTTCCTAGCCATAGACATGTGTTGTCATTTGATGAACGGGATCACATCATTAGAGAATGATGTGATGGACAAGACCCATTTGTTAGCTTAGCATAATGATCGTTTAGTTTATTGCTATTGCTTTCTTCATGACTTATACATGTTCCTCTGACTATGAGATTACGCAACTCCCGAATACCAGAGAAACACTTAGTGTGCTATCAAACATCACAACGTGACTGGGTGATTATAAAGATGCTCTACAGGTGTCTCTGATGGTGTTTGTTGAGTTGGCATAGATAGAGATTAGGATTTGTCACTCCGTGTATCGGAGAGGTATCTCTGGGCCCTCTCGGTAATGATCATCACTATAAGCCTTGCAAGCAATGTGACTAATGAGTTAGTTGTGGGATGATGCATTACAGAACGAGTAAAGAGACTTGCCGGTAACGAGATTGAACTAGGTATGATGATACCGACGATCGAATCTCGGGCAAGTAACATACCGATGACAAAGGGAACAGCGTATGTTGTTATGCGGTTTTACCGATAAAGATCTTCGTAGAATATGTAGGAGCCAGTATGAGCATCTAGGTTCCGCTATTGGTTATTGACTGGAGATGTGTCTCGGTCATGTCTACATAGTTCTCGAACCCGTAGGGTCCGCACGCTTAACGTTCGATGCCGATTTGTATTATGAGTTATGTGATTTGATGACCGAAGTTTGTTCGGAGTCCCGGATGAGATCACGGACATGACGAGGAGTCTCGAAATGGTCGAGAGGTAAAGATTCATATATTGGAAGGTTGCATTCGGACATCGGAATGGTTCCGAGTGATTCGGGCATTTTTTCCGGAGTACTAGGAGGTTACCGGAACCCCCCGGGGAAAGATATGGGCCTTATCGGCCATAGGAGAGAGGCTAACCAGCCCACAATGGGCTGGTGAGCCCCCCACAAGGGAGGAGGCCGAATTGGACTTGGGAAGGGGGCGCCACCCCCCTTTCCTTCCCTTTTTCCCCCTCCGGTAGAAGGAAAAAAGGGTGGGGCCGAATCCTACTAGGACTGGAGTCCTAGTAGGACTCCCCTCTCCCTGGCACGCCCCTTGGTATCCGGCCTCCTCCTCCCCTCCTTTATATACGGGGGCAGGGGGCACCCCAAAGGCACAACAGACAATCTCTTAGCCGTGTGCGGTGCCCCCTCCACAGTTTTACAGCTCGGTCATATCGTCATAGTGCTTAGGCGAAGCTCTGCGTCAGTAACTTCATCATCACCGTCACCACACCGTCGTGCTGATGGAACTCTCCCTCGGCCTCAACTGGATCAAGAGTTCGAGGGACATCCCCGAGCTGAATGTGTGCAGATCGCGGAGGTGCCGTGCATTCGGTACTTGATCGGTTGGATCACGAAGACGTTCGACTACATCAACCGTGTTACTAAACGCTTCCGCTTTCGGTCTATGAGGGTACGTGGACACACTCTCCCCGCTCGTTGCTATGCTTCTCCTAGATAGATCTTGCGTGTTCGTAGGCAATTTTTTTGAAATACTACGTTCCCCAACACTAACATGGCTTCGAAGTTGTCTACCTCAGAAACCAAGTTGCCTATAGGTAATCCTCAATGGCCTACACCACTATGAAAGTTGTCCATAAAGTGACCTAAGTTGCCAGCAATGTCAAAAGTTTTTGTGGGATCTAAATTCTCTGTCATGATTCCAAATTTGTAAACCACGTGGGATGGATGGTATGAGATCCTTGTGCTTTCCTTTTCTAGGGGAGTCTGCCCGCCAATACTACCATGACTACCAAGTTAACTAGCTTTACCTCTAAGTATTCTACCATAACTAGCGTCACCTGCAAGTTGATAGTATTGTAGGTAATTTAGTTTTTGAGGTGGCCTAAACATTATCCTAAGTTGCCTGGCCTGGCGAGTGAGTAGCCTACATCATCCTAGGTTGCACTCAATACTTTTCAATGTATTGTAGGCAACTGAAAAAGTAATGGCAAACAACTAAGCATCACTGGTAGTCAACTTCATAGTGTTTGTAGGCAACTTAAAAAAACAATTTTAAGCAACTTTATAATATTGTAGGCAACTAATTTGTAAAGTAAGGCAACTGAGCAACACTAATAGGCAACTAATACCAATAACAGGCAACTAGGCAGCAACGGTAGGCAATTTCATAGTATTTGTAGGTAACTGAGCATCAACCGTAGGAAACTCACCATCAACAATAGGCAACTGAGCAGCCAGAATATGCAAGTTGGGATAATGTTAGCAAAATTCATAGGTACCCATAGTGTAGTGAAGTTGCTTGTATGTAGAACTAAAGGTGCTTCACGTCTTGTCTGGTTCTTCTTGCTTTTACACAAACCAACCTAATAGAAGTCCTACTAGGCAAAAAAGAAGAAGTAGCTTCCCTACAACACTAAAGTTGCCTCACTTGCACGCAAAGTTACCCAAGAAAAAAAAACAAACGAAACCTATCCATATGGGATCTAGTTTTGAAGAACTCGTCGTGAGAAACCCAGCGGTGAAAACATTTCTGAATTCTGACACTCGAATCAGAATTTAAGGCTTTAAAATATTAAAACCCCAAATTAATGCACATGGGACAAAATCTTGCTGGTTGTCCCAAAATCACGTGGGCTCGGGGAAGATGGCGTGGAGGGACCAATGTCTTTTCTTTTTTCGGAAGGGCAAGTGAGAAGTTGCATTTATATATGGTGTTATTCCATTCCATTTATGATAGAGGCGCTCGATCGCACCAATGAGCGCCCAGGCGCTGGCTAGCCACGTTCAACAAAGATATAGTTTGTAGATTGGAGTTGAATAAATGAGCCGCCCAGCCGCACATGGATCAACATTCCGCGTCAGCGAGTGGCGCACTCGTCGCGTAGAGGGTAATTCTTAAACAAGCGCCCGTTAGTATAGTTTCTGCAATCGGGCGCATACCCATTCTTCCGAGCAGGCCACCCGGCTTTAGATTATTTTTTCTTTGTTAAACAGAGAAAGCGTGGGTGCGACGATGACTCGAACCCACGATATCTTATTCGGAGATAAACTACGCTGACCAACTGGGACACAACACATATTGTGATAACTTTCTCCATTTCTCCCCTTTTTTGTTCTTTCTTTCTTTTTATTTTTTCCGTTTTCTGCTTTTAATTTTTTTGTTTATTTGTCTTCTTAAGTTCGTGAAATTTCTTTTAAAATCCATCAACTTTTTCCAAAATAAGTGAACTCTTTTCAGAATTGACGAACTTTTTCTAAAAATCAATTAACTTTTAATTTTTTCCTAATTCGTGATTTTTTTCAAATCTGTGGACATTCAAATTTTGTTCACATTCTTTTTCAAAAGAAATCACGTTTTTCTAAATAGCAGGGCTACAGTTTAGTTCTTAAGCAGTTCGCGTTGCAATGTTTCACTAGGGCCTAGTAGTTCTAGTGGTTAGGTTCTAATCCTAACGAGAGCGACTTTTTGAGGGTTTTTTCGCGCCATAAATACATTTTTGCACTGCCCTGCATATTCATGGGCCGGCACACTAGCGTGCTGCAGTGGACGCCAGTTGGGTCAACCGGCGCATAAGGCGCCCTATAGGAGCTCCCCGCATAGAGCGCATTGCCTGTAGTGACTCGGTTCCCTACTGTAGCACTACAGTTTTTCCGAGTAGCATCACTGTGGTGAACATTTTTCAAAAAACAATGCAAACATTGTTTGGGGAAAATCCCTGTAGAAGTACTGTAGCGACCCTGGTTTTTCTTGTTTACAATTTCAAAAATGTTTGTGTTTCCAAAAATATTTAGTATTTCAAAAAATGCCCAGGTTTTAAAATATTGTTCCTGTTTTCCTAAAAACGTCCTACAATTTGCAAAAAATGTTCTCACATTTTTAAAATAGTTCTAATTTTTTTAAAATAAATATTTTTTTCATGTTACTTCAATAAGCCAAACGGAAATTAAAAAACCCTGGAATCGCTGCTACAGTGACATGTTCCTACATTCCGCGGCAAATGGGTCGGCCCCATCGTGGCCTCCCTGTGCGTTTGGGTAGCTATTGGCTGCAGAGAGCGTGAGATGGGATCTCAGTCAACCTTGGCGCCTCAGCCGCCGGATACACCACTAGTGGTACGAAGCACACACACTCCACCCAGATCGAATAACAACCATCGCTTGCTACGCTAATGTCTCGCTTGTTATTTCTAGGTCGCACATACGAAAATAAATCCGCCAGATACCAGTTCCTATGAAACCCGTCTATTCTTTTCTTATAGATTTGAAAATTTGTGAATTATAAAGTACTTGTAAATGTTTGAAATGGTTCATGGATTTTTTTAAATCGTCATCTTCATAAAAGTTCCCAGTGCGTAAAATGTAGAAATTTTTCGTGAATTTTAAGAAATGTTTGTTAATTCAAAATAGTTCTCGAATTAAAAAAATCTTCATAAATTTTAAAATTGTTCATATACTTGAAAACATGTTCTTGAATTTAATACAACTTCATAAACTTAAAAATCTCAAAAAAATCATAAATATATAAAAAAGAATTGACGAAAGAAAAAAGAAAAATAATAAAACAAAAACAATCAAAATCAGGGAATGCCATCGAAGTTATAGATTTTTTATTTTTTTATCATTTTAAATTTATATAACAATTTCTTAAAGCTTTTGAGTAAGAGCTCGGTTGTCAAGTGTAGTTCTCAACCGAGCCCTCAAATAGGGGCCCATAGCAGATGGTTGTTGCTATATCTCTACTATAATTAAAGGGGGATTGGTAGGTTCACCTCACCGTCTCCCTTGGTATTTCGCCCAACACCCACTCCCCCACTTTGATTTTTCTGTTGATTTTTTTTAATAATCTCAACTGATGCCGCACAAAATAGAAATCAACGAATAATCTAAGCAAAGCGGTACTTTACCAAAACCACGTCATGCCTTAACTCAATCAAATAAAATTAAATCATAATAAATCCCAACTATATCAAAACTTTCACTGGCTCCCTTACCTGTACTCAAAATCAAATTAAATCTTACCAAATTATAGAATATGGTGGTCGTAAGGTATATGTCGGACAAAACTGATACTCAACCACCAGAATATGTATGCCCCCATTGCAATGAGGGGGCAATTAGCTAGTATTTCTGCTGTTTATATTTTTTCCAAAATATATATTTCAAATATGTTGTTTCAAAAATATTAAAAATAAAAATAAAAGCTATAATGTTATTTTGAAAAATGCATGTAATTTGAAAAACATTAGCTTCAAGTAATTAGAATTTATTCGCATTTTTTCAAAATGGCAGTGTAACTAAAAATTGTTTAGATAATTTTTCTAAAAAAACATGTAATTAATAGTGTTCAATTTATTTTAATATTATATAAAAAGTGTACCACCTGTGTAAAAATGTTCATGTATAATTCTGAAAGTGTTCAAACCTTTTAAAACTATTCATGTATTTTTGAAATATATTCATGTAATTTTAAAAGTTTGCACATCTTTAAAATTGTTCTCTTATGTTAGAAAGTGTCTACACAAATTACTAAATATTCATATAATTTTATAAAATTCTATATATTTTGCAGTAAGTAAAAATAAAACAATAAGCAATAAAAATAATAAGACGAAGAGAGTAGAAGAGACTTAATGGGAAAATTGAAAAAATGAGAAAAAGAAAATAAAGAAGAAAAGCCCGAAGAATACCCAACCAAAAACCATAAAAAATCCAAAAGGAAGAAAAAAAAGATAAAAAGCGATTACAAATGGTCCAGCCAAGTGCGCGTATCCGATGTGCGTTTGATCATCACTTTGACGTGGTGAGCTTCGTACAGGAAATCCCCTTAAAACCTCAGTCGGAGTTGCTCATATTCAACTTGTGAATCAATAAAGCTTCCCGGGTCCTAAAATAAGTCAACCGTCCGTTGC
The DNA here is from genome assembly GCF_002575655.3 of Aegilops tauschii subsp. strangulata. Classification (NCBI taxonomy): domain Eukaryota; kingdom Viridiplantae; phylum Streptophyta; class Magnoliopsida; order Poales; family Poaceae; genus Aegilops; species Aegilops tauschii. Next base: position 137,709,696 of record NC_053037.3, read on the forward strand.
AAAGTAGACACACATATTCCGTAGAAAAAGGTACTACATGCATACACAACAGGTGGAGAACAGCAGTTTGTGTATATTGTGTGTGCAGACATACATCTTGCATAGCATCATGAGCAATCACTCTTGCACAAAGAATGACTGCTCCTAATGATATGTGTTTCCAAATACCTCAACAACTATATATGTATATCAACAATGGATACATGAATGCTAATCAATGGTATATATTTACGCGCGCACACAAGCGCGCGGTGTGTAGACAATTTGACGATCCTATCGCAGGATGATGCCGCCGAGCGGCGGCGCCGGCTGCCAGAAGTCGGAGGCGCTGTCGGCGCCCAGACGCGAGGTAATGCACGACACGGGCACCAGGGACATCCCTCTGCTCCTCAGATCCGACTTCTTGCCCTCGCCATCTTGTGCATCCTACATATGTACCAATCGAGTAGTTTAATTAGTATTTGGAGATGTGATCGATATCAACGTATACGAAGCAAACAAGTGCAAATGCGTCTACACATGTTTGTACAAACCTGCTGGGGACGGGCTGCTTCTGCCGAGGCATTTATGTGATCGCCATGGTTCAGCTGCTGCACGCACAAAAGAAAGACCAGTTATAGTTAAGGTTGATTATATTCGGAGCAAAGTTGGATAGAAGTACGTGCGCTCTCTCGCTTTAGAAATGGAAATGGGCATACATTTTGTAACAAGTTATAGTGCCTCATATACTACTCTCTCCGTCTGATAATTAAAAGCGTTTTTGACAGTGTCAAAAACGCTCTTATATTATCAAACGGAGGAAGTAGTAGTGTAAAAATGCTCTTATATTATTAGACGGAGGGAGTAGTAGGCAGTCATTCACCTAATATCTTCTCCGACCCATCAGAAACGGGCATACATTTTGTAACAAGTTCTTGCTACCAAACTTACTTTTGCACTATTTATGTACTCCCTTCGTTCTTAAATATTTGTCTTTCTAGAGATTTCAACAAGTGACTACGTACGAAGTAAAATGAGTGAATCTATACTCTAAAATATGTCTATATATTGTAGTCTATTTGAAATGTTTAGAAAGACAAATATTTGAGAACGGAGGGAGTATATCGTATGGTTTATTTCGCAATTCTTAGAAATGTGCACATGCTCTCTTTTAAAGCTAGCCAACAGAAGCATGTGCACAATCCGCATTTCAGCATTGCACGTACAGGCGTGCAAAAAGTTTGCCTGAAATGATATAGGCATCTAGCGGACGTGCATACATCATTGGCTCACATGCGGTAGGCAGCACACGCGTGCATGTCCCTACCTTAATTGCTCCGGCAATATGCACGCTGTGGTATCTTGTCACCGGTCAATCACTGTTACCCGCTAAAAATCTGGACGCCAAAGTTGGCGCCCTAAAACGAAGATGACCACTGGTGGGAATTCCGTGAAAATCCAACTTAAACACTTTAAGAACAACTCCAACGCGCCGACCCAAACAGACACGTGCTTTGTCCGCTTTTCGTTCGTTTGGGTCGGCTAAACGGACATGTGTGTTCAGTTTTTTATTTGGGTTGGCAGGTTCGCCCAACGGGAGACTGACCCATTTATGCCAACGTGACCGAAACTAACGAATTAAACATAATTATACATAAATGACCGGTCAAACGCCGGCCAAAGTCCACTTAAACATAAAAAAATTAAAAAAACTCTAATAAACGCCCGCACGCTGCCCTAGTAGACCGCCTTGCCCTTGCATTTGCCCTTCCTGTCACCGTCGTCGCCGCCGGTGAGGTCAATGAAGACGGGGGAGGCCCAGCCCACCCGAACGCGACGTGATAGGCTGCTAGGGCAGCCTCCTCCGGCGTCTGCTATGGTGGCAGCATAGCAGCGAGGCAGGCGCGCTCCTCCTCCTCCTCCTCCTCGTCCTCCTCCTCAAGTCGTAGAGCCTCCTCGTCACGGCGCAGCATCCGCTCATATGCATTTGCCGCTCGCCGTCGGCCCTCTTCTCGGCAAGCCAATGCGCCTTCCAGCGCTCAAGGTGGGCCGCCTCTTCTTCCGACGTGGAGGCGAAATAGCAGGGAGACGCGCTCACCCACTCGCGGAGCTGGACGGTCCACGAATAGGACTCCTCCGGCCAAGTGGGGGGCGACGGTGACCGCTTGTGTGTGGGAGTTGGCTTGCGCTCTGGCTCGGCCTTGGTCTCGACGAGGCGTGGCGCCGGCGGCCGTCGTGGCATGAACAGGGGCGCTTGGACGGAGTCCCCCACCATGGACAAAGCTAGGGCTTGCACCAGCCCATCCCAATGGGCGTCCTCCTTGATCCGGCTCGCCTCCCGTGCGTGCTGCAGGGCCACCTCGAGGGTGGCTTGGTACTCTGCATCCTCTTCCTCCGGCTCTACCCGCAGGGTGGGTGGTGGAAGGTCGTGGTCGATGTGGACGTCGAGGCGGCGCTCCTCCTCGCGCTCTAGCGCAAACCAGTGCTCCCAGTTGGGGGAGTTTGGCGCGTAGTCACGCATGGCGCGCTGCTCCGGCGTGAGGAGCTCGCGCCGCCGGCGAACCTCCTCAGCGTGCGCCCGCGCGGACCGTGGCGCCGCCGGGATGGGGATGCGCTTTGGGTCCAGATGCTAGCTGTGCGGCAAGTTCACATCTGGATACGGCAAGGACTGGCGGTACTGCCAGTGCCCCCGTGCCTGGTGGATTGGGATGTGGAGCCGCTCCCGCTCCAGCGGTGGCGTGCCGCGCCTAGCCGGCGGCGACGATGCAGAGCGCCCGTTGGAAGAGCTCGCTCCGGCGCTGAACCTCCCCTTCTTTCCTCCCTTCCCGTTGAAGAGTCCCATGGCTGGGTGGCTAGGGTTTTGTTGCTGGCTGGCTAGGGTTTCCTGGTCGCCGGTGAGGGAGCAAATGTGGCTAGACGCGGACGGGGGTTGTGGATGAGGCCAGCCCCGCCGCACGCGTCCATTAAAAAGGATGGGCACGCGACCCTTCTGCACACTGCCAGGCGGGCCCGGTGTCGGTGGCGTCATACATATGACCGCGGGTGGTAGTTGGGCGGCCGACATGTGGGGCCGGGGCAGACACCGAGGGGACGCACGGCACGTCCGTGTCTTGTCCACGCCGACGCATTTTAGGCGCAATTTTGGGCCGGAAATGCGTCCGCGCGGACGCGAAGCAGACGGTTTTTGGGAATGGGTCGGCGCGTTGGGCCTCCACTTTTGTCCACGCCGACCCAACGGACGCAGGCGGACGATTTGGGTCGCTGCGTTGAAGTTGCTCTAAATTATTATAAAAATGAGATATTGGGTATGTTATATTATTTTTTATCAGGTTTAAATTTTAAATCGATAAATTGCACTGCATCTTTGATAGATAAAAATACAAACCTCCGGCAATCTGATATCAAGTTTAGGGGTAAAAGCATACCCCATCCACGGTGCATAGGGCGTACACGTGCTTCAAGGTCGGCAGTTTGACTAATCAAATATGCATTACATATGAAGAAAAACATATGTTTAAAAACATTATCCATATATGAATCCAATGGTATGCTTCTGATGACACATGCCACATATTTAGTTAGCCAATTCGGTGACCTGTAACCACACATTGCCCTATGCACCTGACCAGAGGAGTAACCCTTTCTGGTCATTATTTTGTGTTTTATCAGATTACAAACTTTGGACTTGTGGATAGTGAAATTGTCAATGAATTCAGATTTTCACCACTCTGGTCAGTAGGTATTTTTCATAAACGTGATCAGTTCGTAATTTTCATTTCAACTTCACCATGTTTACAAAAAATGTACATTTTTGGCATCTAATTTGGACTGAAAACAGGTGGCATGTGGGCCCTAGTGGAGAGGCGTCCACGCTAGATAGGTGCACCCAGTGTCCAGTTTGAAGTGGCTACCTCTAAATTCAAACATTCTATTAATTGTAAAACACACATACCTTTTCTCTAAGTCTATTTACCCATTCTTTATATTCCTAAAACCATTTGGCCTTATCCATGACCCATTTCACAAGTTGGATTGTGAAATGGGCTTGGATCATCATCACAGGCTCACAGCTATAGCTACTCCCTCCGGTCCATATTAATTGTCGCTGATTTAGTACAACTTGTACTAAATCATCGGCAATTAATATGGATCGGAGGGAGTAATAAATATTTAAAGCTTCTTTGATTCAAGCCACATGAATTTGAGAGAGAGAGAGAGAGATTCTAGGAAAAACAAAGGAACTGTACGTACTAAGGTGTTTGAATGGATGGGAATTTCCAAAAACTAGGGTGCAAGGCAATCCAGGGGCATTTATTGTAAAGATATCAACCCCGCAAATTAAATGATTTATATAGGAAAAAACCATAAGAGCACAAATCCTCCAAAAAATTCTATGACATCGCTTTAAAAAAATTAAATTAGGCTATGTTAGATGGATTGGGCCATCTAATTTTGTGATGAAATTGGTTATCATCATTATTTGTTGTGTAGGGTGTATGGTTTGACGTGGCTACCACGTCATCCAGTCCAAATAGTGAGTCCACGTGGCATCTAGTCCATGATGAAAAAGATTGTAAAAACTTTTTTGATGGTAAAAAGAGTCATAGCAAATTAATGACGAATAGTATTTTTTGTGAACTTTATGATAAACATTCTAAGATTGTCACTAGTTTCCATTTGTGATGTTCAGTTGGTTACCAATGGCTAGGCTTAAAAAGCAATGTCTGCCCTTGAGCTCTCCTTTCATGAAGTGAGAGGTTTTCTTCTACAACTTAACCACGAACCACACTTCACCGTCTACATTTATGAGTTGGCATTTTGCGGCCATCGACAAAATGTTACTGCAGATATTTGTTACTACTAAAGGACACAATGCACGTGCCATTGGTGATTAAGTGCATAAAACTCATGGATCGGGTTTTCAACCATGCCAAGGGGGTGCTTCATCCATCATCTTGTGTTGCCACTATCCTCCACCATCGCTAGCCGGAGGAGGTCAAGCCGCCGCTCAATCGAGGCCACTCTATATGGCAGGCCCAACGTCACTCAAGAATACATCACTGTCTTAGCCACCCATTGTACTATTCGAGGAGGATGTTGGAGATGTCGAATTCGGTTGGTGGAGGCCAAAGGTGTCATGGACGTTTGGTGTAGGTCATAGACATTGAAGAGTAGGCCAAATGCAAAGGAAATTCTTGTCAACCTTGGTGACGAGCCCATGGCGCCCAGGCCACAATGGTACATGACACACTATACGCGACTCCGGTCGTTCCTCCTTACGTGCCGCATCCGACGATTCCTCAACACACGACGTTGATCTCGTCGTGGAAGAAGAAGTTGTGGCAGAGGAGCGTGATCTTGACATTGGCATAAAGGAAGTCGATGTAGTGGCGTTGATGAGAGGTAGATGAGAGATAAGTAATGGAGGAAGGAAATGGGAGCAGAGGGGTTCTGAAGAGTAATAGAGGAAGGAGATCACGAGGAGTGGTGGTGGAGAGGGATCATCTCAATAGATAGGCTAGGGTTAGGGTTAGTTAGGCTTGTATACAAAGGCAACTAGATGAGAGGACCATTCTCGGACAGGCTTTTTCAGTTGGACGAAGTTGCTACTAACATGTCTTATTATACATGATGGCCACTACTGAGTTGAACAATAGTGACAGTCCACACAATGTCATCACCGGTGGCCCCTTTTATTGGTGCCCGTCAATGATAACTATTTCGTTTAATCTAGGTCATTGTTAGAGTACGTCATGCTGCCAGGTCCACGACTGCCCATAATTAGTGAAATCTAGCATATATTGTGACTATGACGCCTAATTAGTTTTTTTACTTCCTCTTGCAGCTATGTCTCATGTACGTAAACCTATGTGTGGGCAACCTGGCCTAACACTTGAGCCCAAATGTCGGACAGCTGGGCCGGACTCAAGCTCTAGTTTCCTGTCGAGGCTTGGCCCGAAAGCCCAATAAAATATCGAATTACCTAAAATCTGGGGTTCTTTTTTTAACAAGGTAAAATCTAGGGTTTTAGTAAAATATAGATGTAGCAATGTATTTTATATTCAAAATATGACTGCTAGTAATATATTTTAATTGAGTAAAGCCCCCGTTTGTATGTTTTGAGCTGAGCTCGACTGAGCTTGACATTTCAGGACTGACTATTAAAGAGAACGTATCTAGTGAAATGGAGCAATCCGTGCACACTATGCACCAAAGCTTTTGAGACCATTGAATGGACATCTAAGAGACATGCATAGTCGGGCTAGAAGATGGATTGTTGGCATTTTACGAAACATACCTCATAATATATAAAATTTAACTCACACTCCACACTTTGCCCCAATCACATTAGTAAATGTATGCCTTTATTTCTAGTCCCAAACACAAAAGGGTATTATATTTAAAACCACAAGCCCAAATTTAGATCTGATTTGACCATCCTTTTTGTTTTGTATTGATGAAATGTTCGAAACAAGACCAATATTGAATATGTTTTGAAACATTTTCAAAATATTATTTTGACACTTGACCGAAATATTTATGAAACAACTACAAAATGTAGGATAGTGTTTCATTAAATTTACTAAAACATGTGTACTTATTAAGTTCTTATGTAAGCTCCCCATTTACAAAACTGGCCTATCAAGTTTCAAAAGGCAAGAAAAATAATTCAAAAATATATTCAACACCGATCTTATTTTTAAGTGCTTCTCAAGATGAACATGTTAGTCAAAACGGATCAAAAAATCTGGCATATATGACCCACACTTTTTATAGTTAGACCAAAATTTAAACACATGGAATTATTAATGGAGAGGGATGTGGAGTGTGGGTCAATTCAAACAAAACAGAAGGACTAGTTTGCAAATAGGCCATCTACCCATCTTCCAACTTGATCCTCTCCCTCGGTTTCACATCCAATGGCTGCACTAGAATCGGGCCATCCGTGCATAAATTTGGCGGGTGCATGTAATGCATCCTCGACTATTATAAGTTTGGCATGAACCCAACCCGGCCCAAGGTATGCCCAGGTCAGTGGGTGTCATATATACTATGTAGGATTTTCTCAAATAATAATAATAAGGACTCGGCAACTTAATTGAACTATTTGTGTCACAATTAGTTAAAGCAATGACGTTAACAACATCCATAAATATGTCATTCTCAAGAAAAACATCCATAAATGTGTGTGTGTGTGTGTGTGTGTGTGTGAGAGAGAGAGAGAGAGAGAGAGAGAGAGAGAGAGAGAGAGAGAGAGAGAGAGAGAGAGAGTCATGGGTTACTTACAGCTTGGTGACGTACGGAGGCACCAGTGCCATGTCCCAAGTATGGGTAGCTGAGCGCCTGCGCACCATGCATGTACACGGAAGAACGAGTGAACATCAATCATGCACATGAAGTCGTAGTTAACGTAAACAAGATTGTGAAGAAGGGAGACAGAGACGAGCGGTAGAGAAGAATAGAGAGAGCTATAGACGAAGCACATCCAAAGCATGAAAACACAGGCACACACGCACATGCAACTTGCTGTTGTGCTGGTTTCCACGCACGCACTTTAAGAGCGTGCTCTTACACCCAACCCCACCCCTCCCCCTTTTTGTTTCGCCTGCAGCTCACGTCTCGCTTTTACAGGTAGCCAGGCACCACAGGTAAAATTTGCCGCCCCACACACACGTCTATACATTACCCTGGCACTGCACCATTTGCATGGTAGGTGTCATGCGTATTTGTTTAGCACACATACTTGCATATTACATGAAAATGCCACCAATATTAAAGTAAAGGAAGCATTGCATGCATGCATGTGTAAAAATTATACGTAGAAGCTAGCAACTGGAACTGAATATCAAAAAGTTGCATCAAACAATGGCAAGCCGCTGTCTGCACCCTTTGACGCAGACACCAGGAGACGAACAAAATCTCAACTCTTAAGGAATCAAACACACTATGAATATGAAGAAAAAGTTAGGGGCGCTCGTGGGGAAGAGAGAGACAAGTTAAGGACGTTGGACCTCTATTTGACCCAGGAGGAATCCGATATAGCCAATAGTCTCTTGCAGCACGGACGCAGTGTCGGTCTGGTAAAATGGGAACAAGTGTGCATATATGTCAGTGTACTTCCTTTGCTGAATAAAGTGAAAGAATGTGCAGCTAAAAATAAAGGGCATGGGCAAAAGCTGCACATATATGCGTTCCCATTTTATGTGTCAGCGGCCGCAAAAGAATATATTGCTAGCTTTTTGGGACCTGAAGCTTAATTACACACTGATGCACTAGAGGGATGAGCTCGCAGGTGAGATCATGCATAAGCATATTTGACATCAAGTGCTGGCTAGAGTGCAGGGCAGTGAGGTTTAACATTAACGTACAACTAAAATTGTGTAATACCTTGCCAAATGGGGAAACTATTTGGTGAAGCGCTGTTATTCTATCCCCGAGCTTCTCCTTCCTTACCTGAAATGATAAAATTGATGGGATGCAAATATGAATACACACTGTTTTTTTGCCAATATGCATATGTAAGGCAACAAGGACATTTTGTTGTATCTTATTGTGTTCTATATCTTTTCCATATATCTGAAACTGTCAGCATATTTGTGCAGTAAAATATATGTTTAAATTTTCTTTTGAAAATGAGGTTAAAATTCCGGTATGTGTTTCGTGTGATGCACACAACCATCTTTATTAAAATAGAGTATCCAATATCCGAAGTAGTATAAACAGCATAAACAGAGGCCATACACACCCATGTTTTCCAAGGGTGATTCTTTTTAAATTAATCACTTTGGTACGTAAAATTTAGGAAAAAAAGAAAAACAATCTTACTATAGATCCTTTTGTGATACGTTAATGAGAAAATATGGATGAAAGCTCTTAGTTTCTTGAGCTTTGCAGCGGGAATTTGGTATATCAACTAGATAACCTGTGTGAACAAATAATTCTATCTATGCCTATGGTTAAGTAATTGCCTTGCGCTAGGAATGGTCGAAGCCATACGCAATCAAACAAAGATATTACCAAATAAAGCCAACCTATTGACCTTTTTGCTATGGCAAGGCCTTGAACTTCATATATCCCCTTTTTAGCGAATCTAGAATATCAATACATTTAAACTGAATCACGTTTTGAACATTTCATTAATAGCTCTGGATTTGAGATCCAAGTGATAGTATCGATCGGGGCAACCTTAGCTATTGTTCTGGATAAATGGTCTTCTCATTTTGTCAATAAGCAGTACTCCCTCGATCCATGGATCGGATTGGAGGTGTACAATAATATGCGGATTGTGTGATACAAAATACTTTTTTATTTTTGCATGGATACAAAAAAATACTTGTTGTTGCATTCCAGTTAAAAAGCACTACCTGATCCTTGTGTGACTACGGGAAAAATATTCCATCAGATTTTTACACGCAAAGTTGAACATTGGCACACTTTGGTGGGGCTGGCATTTTGGCTCCCGGGAGCATTTGCTCCCGGCTGAACAGTAACACGAAAGAAATATTAAATGTTTTCAAAAAATTCTGAAATTATTTGTAGATGATTGTATTAGTGTCGCAAACATCCATGACAATTTTTATGTGAAACGGAGCGGCGGTGTTTCGTCGAAAAAAAAAACAGATTTGGGGTAACTTTTGGTGTTCGATTTGTTTTTTGTACAAGCCAAAATGTTTAATCTTTTTGCCTCAAAATATGCAGATAGCATTTGGATGTGACTAAGTACACACACAAAAAATGGTCTTGATTTTTTTCATTTCAAAAATCTTTTTTGGCCCCGGGAGCAAATGCTCACAGGATTGACTTTCCGCACTTTGGTGGGTTTTACATTTATCGATAGAGGGTTTACATTTTTATATGTGGTGCAAATGTGCAATGTATTATATATCTAGGAGGGGGAGACACTAGTAGAAAAAGGGTCTAATGTGAAACTCATTAGTCCCGGTTTGTAATTGAACCGGCACTAATGGTCACATTAGTGCCGGTTCCAACGGCCAGACGGGCGGCGCTCATTAGTACCGGTTCGTGGCAACCCTTTAGTACCGGTTCGTGCCACGAACCGGTACTAAAGAGGTGGTGGCCTTTAGTACGGGTTGGTGGCTCCAACCGGTACTAAAGGGGGGTCTTTAGTACCGGTTGGAGCCATCAATCGGTACTAAAGGTGGTGCGCTGCCACCCGCAGTGCACAATGTTTAGTCCCACCTCGCTAGTTGAGAGGAGCTCGCACCGGTTTATAAGCCCCGCCGCGGCTACCGTGTCGAGCTCCTCTCTAAGCAGGTCTTTGTGGGCCTATTGCAAGTCTTCTGCCTTGTGGGGCCTACTGGGCCGTACGGGCCTGCATCCTGGCCCAACTAGAGATTGGGTTTCTAGTCGTATGCAGGCCGTGCCGGCCCAGTAGGCCGGCTGTTTTTGCTTTATTTCAAAAATAAAAATAAAAAAATCCTTACCAACCGGGACTAAAGGTCTCCCAGACCACGGCGCACCTCGTGCCACGTGGTGGGCCTTTGGTCCCGGTTCGTGTTGAACCGGTACTAAAGGGGGGGACCTTTAGTCCCCACTCTTTAGTGCCGGTTCCAGAACCGGTACTAAAGGTCCTTACGAACCGATACTAAAAGTCGTTTTTCTACTAGTGAGATGAGTCACAAGCTTTGACAGGTCCTTATGCTAGTAAACAGAAAATTACATACTCCTGAGAGAGAATCGAGATTCTAAGCTAGTAATCAGAAAGGAGTGCGTGAAGAATAAAACCTTCAGAATAGACTGTCCCGAAGAAGAAGCGGCTTGAACCCTAGCCTTCTTGGGAGTTGATCCAGTTGTAGTGCTGTTACTCTGGAAGGTAGAAAGAAAAAAAGCAAAATCGAATCATGACTCTAGCTATTTCATCTTAGTACAAAAGAAACTGTCAACAGAAGTTAATTATTTTTTCAAAAGAACAGAAGTTAATTAATCCCATGATCGATTCTGCCCAAATTAACACGGATTGAATCCATGTGACACTACATATATAAGTGGATCTCTACGGCCTCCACCACGAACAAGAAAAAGAAAGGATCTCTACACCCTTATGAAGATATATGTGAAGTATGCAAATGAAAAGTTTCTTTTGTTTTTTGAGAATTTGGGACAATAGCTTTAGAGAGAGAGAGAGAGAGAGAGAGAGAGAGAGAGAGAGAGAGAGAGAGAGAGAGAGAGAGAGAGAGAGAGAGAGAGAGAGTAGACGTCACACATATAGAGTTAAAGATTTAATATTGTATGATCAAGCAAAGATCGATTCTACTAATTAAAAGCATCTAAGAACACATAGAATTGTACGTGGAACAACTGCAAGCAAAGAAATATAGCTTGCAATTAATTGGAGGAAACGACAAACAGTTTATAGGGGATTTCAGCCACGAAGAGAAATTCAGTTGATCACCTCAGACGAGTTATCCGATTGTTGATTCCACAGCTCCGGTGCGGGCGCCGGCGCCGCGCCTTTGGAGAAGTCCAGCAAGCCGCCGTCGAGGTTCGAGGTGATGCATGACCTTGGAGAGAAAGCCAAGAGCATCTGGCTCAGTCGAGAGTTGGGCCCCGACGGCTGGATCTCCTCACCACCGCCATGGCCATAGAAACTGTAAGCTGGGGCTCCAGCCTGAGCCGCCATAGGACCCTCTAATCCTTTTGACAGTAGATCTGACTTATGGTCTGCAACTAATCCCCCTCTGCTTTGTGGTTAGCGACGCATGAGTACGTACACATGCATCATCCATACAGGAAAAAACAACAAGTTAGTACTAGGAAGAAGAAACATGCATGTGAGATTTTCAGTAAAAGACCATTAGAGAGGGGGTTGATCAATAACAGGACAAAGCGCGCAGCTACTTAATTTGTACTGATGAAGAAATCTGCATGAATTGAAGGGTACCCTAGCTAGCACTAATTCTTGCATTAGTAGTAAGTAAATCATAGAGGACCGAGGGTGGGGGGTATAGACGAAGGTCTTTACAGAAGCATCTGGCTCCATGATTCTGGCATCTGGCCCTCCTCCTGCCCACCTTGAAAACTTGCAGGGGAAGTTGCAGCGCTGTCACGAACCTCAGGAACTTGACCTGACGAGTGGTGAAGGAGCTGATGATCATGGGAGCAAGCCATAGAAGGAGAAGAAGACAGGATAGGCATCTTGGTGGATTCCTCTTGCTCCTCCACGGCACAAGGCCTCAGCCCACTCATGATATTGTTGGCGTTGCTTGTGCCACCACACACCATCTGTTGCACCATGGTGCCCTTGAATTCTCCTCCACCTACCATCCTTGAGCACCAAACAATTGACAACAAATAATTCTTGCGGCTGCACCAATCAAATTTCCAGAGGATCTTGGCTGCCGCAAATTCCTATGCAAATCTTTATGGTATGGTAGCTTTGCATGTCCTCATCTCCTCTCTCTTTTTTAGAAATGGAGGGTCCAGTGAGAGAAAACAACAATGAGAGAGAGAGAGAGAGAGAGAGGGGAAAAGGATAGGACCTGTTTGGAGAGGAATCTGGGCTTTTGTTTTCTTTTCTCTTCCTTTCGCTTCACTCATTTCATTTGTGAACTTCCCCTTGCACTTTTCTCCCTCCTTCGCTCCCCTTTTGTATTGTTAATTAGTTTTCTTTCCTCTTGCCTCTTCCCGACTCACCTTTGTAATATTTATACTACACTAATATAGTACTGATTGCTTCTGCCCGATTCACCGTCAGCAATTTTATAGAATAGTACATGTTGTTTTAGGTATTCAATCCGTGGTCCTGATCTCGTTTCTTCGATTGTAGGGTAATTCCGTATGTGTGGACTGCCACCTGGCTTCTTCCGTTGCTTAGATGGGCCAGGCTAGGCCAGCGCCCGCGGTAAAAATTCTGCGTCAACAAAGATGCGTGGTCATATATCTTGCATAGTCCCACCTTGCTCCATTGAATGAATTCTTGCCAATTTAAATACGTTCAAAAATTGTCCGCAATATCAACCAGTCTCCTCAGGAATCAACGAACAGACATGAGAACGTTATAGCTACTTATTGAACAAGATGGCAGAAGCGGGGCGGCTTCGTCGTGCTGGTTCTCAGTGGTGTTAGTGTGGTGCGGAGGCCAGCAGTGAGGGCTAGAAAGAACCACGCATCACAGTTCATAAAGAACGGAATAACGCCTTAAGCAAGATGACATGATGTACACAAAGTAAACCCAATTAATATGAATAAACCCCATCTTTTTATCCTTAATGGTAATGATACAAGTATGTGTCATGTCTCTTTTTGCCACTAGGATTGAGCAAGGAAATATCGAACCCATCACAAAGCACCTCTCCCATTGCAAGATAAATCAATCTAGTTGGTCAAACCAAAAGGATAGATCGGAGCAAAATACAAAGCTATAACAATCATGCATAAAAGAGTTCAGAGAAGACTCAAATAATATTCATAGATAATCTGATCACAAACCCACAATTCATCAGATCCCAACAAACACATCGTAAAAAGGGTTACATCAAATAGATCTCCAAGAACATTGTATTGAAGATGAAAGAGAGATAAGAAGCCATCTAGCTACTAGCTATGGACCTGTAGGTCTGTGGTAAACTACTCACAAATCATCGGAAGGGCAGCAAGGTTAATGTAGAGGCCCTCCGTGATCGATTCCCCCTCCAGCAGAGGACCGGAAAAGGTCTCCAGATGGAATCTCCGAAGAACAGAAATTTGCGGCGTCGAAGAAAGTATTTTAGGTGGCTATTTGATGTATTAGGAATATTTGAAAATTTATAGAGCTGGAATTAGTTCAAGAGGTGCCATGAGGGGCCCACAAGCCTGGGGGCGCCCCCGGGGCGCGCCTGGCAGGCTTGTCGCTGCCTCGTGACTCTTCAGGTCTTCTCTCAGAGCTTCTAGGGTCCCTTATGGTCCAGAAAAAATCATCAAAAAGTTTCGTAGCGTTCGGACTCTATTTGGTACTTATTTTCTGAAAAGCCAAAAAGAAGCAAAAAATAAGAACTGGCACTGGGCACTAGGTTAATAGGTTAGTCCCCAAAAATTATATATAATTGCATATAATTGCTTAATAAATATCCAAGATTGATACTATAATAGCATGGAATAATAAAAAATTATAGATACATTGGAGACGTATCAGGGATCTCCAGTTGACGTCGGCAAGATCTGCATGTCGGCTAATATCTTTGTTTTTGGCACCATGTGCTATGTTGCCGACTCAGCCGACCGGCTTGGCTAAGTTTAGACCTACGCTCCATATTGAATCGTTCACTTCTGCAATCCGGAATACATCGTGGATTCATGTTGCGAGCTTGTCTTCGAAGGCCTAATGTCATGTTGGGACCCAGAGCGGCATGCCAATTTTTTGACCCACACACCACCCACTTCATCTCCACCATATTAACTCACAACCATCCTCGAGGGGGCTGAGAAGCCGGACGACCCCAACGTGGAGATGGGCGGCTCAGCCGATAGTCACCCGCCAGCCATAATGCCTCTCTGCCCATGGTAGGTGACCTTGTCCAGGCTTGCTGCATGGTGGGCATGCCGGATCCTAGCCAGGAGGAAAGAGGCGAGGTGGAGGAAATTAATGATGGTGACATTGAAGCAATTGACGAGTCAATCCTGGACAATATGGCACAACAGGCAGTCCGAGTGAAAGTCCCGGAGACCCTCAATAAGGTTACCAAGGAAAACAGACGCTTGGGGAGGAGGGCAGCCGAGCTGCAGAAGTCCGAGGAGCTACATCAGTCCTGCCAGCAAAGTCGAACAACCATGCCGACATCAGATACGACCACTGATACGTCCATTTTGCATCATGCTTTTATATCGATATTTATTGCATTATGGGCTGTTATTACACATTATGTCACAATACTTATGCCTATTCTCTCTTATTTTACAAGGTTTACATAAAGAGGGAGAATGCCGGCAGCTGGAATTCTGGGCTGGAAAAGGAGCAAATATTAGAGACATATTTTGCACAACTCCAAAAGTCCTGAAACTCCACGAAAGTTATTTTTGGAAATAATAAAAAATACAGAGCGGAAGAAATACCAGAGGGGGCCCACACCCTGGCCACAAGGGTGGGGGGCGCGTCCCCTGCCTCGTGGGCCCCCTGTTGGCCCTCCGGTGCCCATCTTCTGCTATATGAAGTCTTTCGTCCGAAGAAAAATCATAAGCAAGCTTTCGGGGCGAAACTCCGCCGCCACGAGGCGGAACCAATCTAGGGCTCCGGCAGAGCTGTTCTGCCGGGGACACTTCCCTCCAGGAGGGGGAAATCATCGCCATTGTCATCACCAACGCTCCTCTCATCGGGAGAGGGCAATCTCCATCAACATCTTCACCAGCACCATCTCCTCTCAAACCCTAGTTCATCTCTTGTATCCAATTCTTGTCTCTAAGTCTGGGATTGGTACCTGTAGGTTGCTAGTAGTGTTGATTATTCCTTGTAGTTGATGCTAGTTGGTTTATTTGGTGGAAGATCATATGTTCAGATCCTTTATGCATATTAATACTCCTCTGATTATGAACATGAATATGCTTTGTGAGTAGTTACGTTTGTTCCTGAGGACATGGGAGAAGTCTTGCTATTAGTAGTCATGTGAATTTGGTATTCGTTCGATATTTTGATGAGATGTATGTTGTCTCTCCTCTAGTGGTGTTATGTGAACGTCGACTACATGACACTTCACCATTATTTGGGCCTAGAGGAAGGCATTGGGAAGTAATAAGTAGATGATGGGTTGCTAGAGTGACAGAAGCTTAAACCCTAGTTTATGCGTTGCTTCGTAAGGGGCTGATTTGGATCCACATGTTTCATGCTATGGTTAGGTTTACCTTAATACTTCTTTTGTAGTTGCGGGTGCTTGCAATAGGGGTTAATCATAAGTGGGATGCTTGTCCAAGTAAGGACAGCATCCAAGCACCGGTCCACCCACATATCAAATTATCAAAGTACCGAACGCGAATCATATGAACATGATGAAAACTAGCTTGACGATAATTCCCATGTGTCCTCGGGAGCGCTTTTCTCTGTATAAGAGTTTGTCCAGGCTTGTCCTTTGCTACAAAAAGGATTTGGCCACCTTGCTGCACTTTATTTACTTTTTTTACTTGTTGCTCGTTACCAATTATCTTATCACAAAACTATCTGTTACCTATAATTTCAGTGCTTGAAAAAAATACCTTGCTGAAAACCGCTTATCATTTCCTTCTGCTCCTCGTTGGGTTCGACACTCTTACTTATCGAAAGGACTATGATAGATCCCCTATACTTGTGGGTCATCAAGACTCTTTTCTGCCGTCGTTGCCGGGGAGTGAAGTGCCTTTGGTAGGTGGAATTTGGTAAGGAAAAATTTATATAGTGTGCTGAAATTTACTGTCACTTGTTACTATGGAAAGTAATCCTCTGAGGGTCTTGTTCGGGGTATCTTCACCCCGACCAGTAGAGCAAAGAGTTGCTCCTCAACCTACTGAACATACTGAAAATGAAAATGTCTACTTTGAGATTCCTTCGGGTATGATAGAAAAACTGCTAGCTAATCCTTTTGCAGGAGACGGAACAATGCATCCTGCACTACTGGAATCAGCTAATTTGCCATCTGCCAGCTCTTTGCCGTCTGCTAGCTGACGGCAAAGAAGCTCTTTGCCATCAGCTACCAAAAAGCGGACGGCGAAGAAATGGCAGACGGCAAAGAAGCTCTTTGCCATCAGCCAGCTCTTTGCCGTCCGCTGGCAGACGGCAAAGAATCTTTGCCGTCCGCTGGCGGACGGCAAAGAGGGAGGTGGCCCCCACCCCCCGCCCATTTGAAAAAAACTTAACGCCTCTGCCTCTTTGCCGTCCGCCAGCGGACGGCAAAGAGGCAAAAAGGCGGACGACAAAGATTAGCGGACGGCAAAGAGCCGATTACCTAACGGCCCGTACCCCCCCGCCCGTTACTCTCTGTTCTCTCCTCTCTCTCCTCCCCGACGCGCCCCGCCACCGTGCACATCCCGCCCGCCCGCCGCCGCCCCGTCACCCCGCCACCCGCCGCCCCCCACCCCTCCGCCCCCACCCCTCCGCCCCGTCGCCCCCTCCGCCCCGTCGCCCCCCACCCGCCGCCCGGCGCCGCCCCGTCGCCCCCTCCGCCCCGTCGCCCCCCACCCCTCCGCCCCGTCGCCCCCACCCCTCCGCCCGGCCAGCGCCACCCCGCCGCCCCTCCGCCCCTCCGTTGGCGAGCGCCCCTCCGACGCCCCTCCGTCGGCGAGCGCCCCACCCCTGCCGCAGGTGAGCCCCACCCCTCTTCTCCTTTTTTTCTTCTGTTTTTTCTGTTTTTTTAGTTTAGTTTAGTTTTTTAGTTTTAGATTTTTAGTTTTAGATTACTTTTAGTTTAGTTTTAGTTTTAGTTTAGTTTAGTTTTATATTTTTAGTTTAGATTACTTTTAGTTTAGTTTTAGTTTTGTTTTAGGTTACTTACTGGTAGGTTTAAGAAGAGGAAAAAGGAGAAGAAGAAGAAGAAGAAGAAGAAGAAGAAGAAGAAGAGGAGGAGGAGGAGAAGAAGAAGAAGAAGAAGAAGAAGAAGAAGAAGAAGAAGAGGAGGAGGAGGAGGAGGAGAAGAAAGAAGAAGAAGAAGAAGAAGAAGAAGAAGAAGAAGAAGAAGAAGAAGAAGAAGAAGAAGAAGAAGAAGAAGAAAGAGGAGAGGAGGAGGAGGAGGAGAAGAAAGAAGAAGAAGAAGAAGAAGAAGAAGAAGAAGAAGAAGAAGAAAGAGGAGAGGAGGAGGAGGATGAGGAGGCGACACCCCGACCCCGACCCCAACCCCGATACCCCGACCCCGAGCCTGACCCGACACCCCGACCCCGACACCGACACGGCACCCCGACCCCGACCCGGCACCCCGACCCGACACCCCGACCCCGAGACCCCGACCCCGACCCCGACACGGCACCCCGAGACCGACACGACACCCCGACCCCCGACACCTCCCGAAAAGGTGTTCTTTGGCCTTCCAGAAGCCGACGGGGTCATATATTTGTGAATTATTAGTTAGGTCATATATCTTTCGATTTTGTTATGAAAAACATCATATATATATATAATTGTGTTGATCGGGTAGTTTTAAATGTGCAGTTGTTTCATCGCTGCGAGGTTTGGTGTTCGACGACCTCGCCGTGCGTTTGATGAGCTCTGCCCCTTCGTTCGTGGGTGAGCACAAATGACATGTCCTCCTCCCCCATTAATTATTTGATCTATTCCGATGAAACTTGATAGCTAGCTACATATGTGTCTTGAATCATCAGTATGCGTAACCAATATGTGTCTCCCGTTCGAAAGCGTCATAGTTATAAATATGCATGCATTTGCATATTTATAACCTTGATTCTTTCGAATTGTCCAACGCTATCCATGGACAGCCCGAGTATGTTTAGATTGGGTTCGTTTTCCCATATGCTTTGCTCCGGATCCGACGCATAAATTTCGTCAGTGCCTCCCCTGTTGTTCTCCGGGTACACATCCTCTCTGTTTATTGCAGAGACGTGTATCAGGAGAACAACGGGGAGGTGCTGCCGAAATTTTGCGTAGGATCCGGGGCATAGCATGGGAAAATGAACCCAATCTAAACATACTCGGGTGGGATTAGGACCTATCATTACCTATTAGAGTGTAGGTTGCATGGACGTAATAAAATTGACAAAGTAGATCAACTGATGAATATATACATGGTGAATTATATATATATATATATATATATATATATATATATATATATATATATATATATATATTTGTTGTGTGTCTAGTAGCTCTGAAAGTCAAGATGAGTGATCGTGCGTGGATGTACACCGGTCACACTGGTCAGAACAAATGGAGCACTGAATGGTTCACAAAAACCAAGGGGTTTGTGCGAGCCGCATTTGCAAATGGCCAGAGGAAAACCGGGTGCCCCTGTTTACGGTGCGGCAATTGGGAAAAGAGGACAGAGGCTGAAATGGGCAAACACCTGCAGAAGAGTGGTTTTACGCCCGATTATACGGTGTGGACATTTCATGGTGAGTCTACCCAACGTGGCCGAGCTGAGGTGGATCGTCGTCGCACCGACGAGCATGGTACCGGGATGGAAAACATGGTGCAAGACTTTGATGATGCTCGGGATTCGGACGAGGAGATGGAGGAATCTGCAAAGGCCTTCAATGAAATGTTGGAGTCTTCAAAACGTCCGCTCCATGAGCACACTGAGCTTTGTCAGTTGGATGCCATCTCACAAGTAATGGCTCTGAAGGCTCAGTTCAACTTGGGCAGAGAATGCTACGATGCAATGATGACAGTATTTGGACGCTTTCTACCCAAAGGCCATGTAATGCCTGCAAACCTGTACCAGTCGGACAAAATCCTCCGTGCACTGAAGATGCCCTATGATAAGATACATGCCTGTGAGAAAGGATGTGTCTTGTTTAGGCTTGACTATGCGGACTTGAACTATTGTCCCATTTGCAAGTCTTCCAGGTATGTTGTGGTAGACAACGGTATGGGTGAGAAGACACAGACCAAAATCCCCGTTAGTGTTCTTCGGTATATGCCAATCGTACCAAGACTTCAACGTCTTTTCATGGTCGAAGAGACGGCCAGACAGATGACATGGCACAAAACGGGCAAAAGAACCGAACTAGATGCAGATGGGAATCTGATGATTGTACACACATCGGATGGTGTTGCGTGGAAAAAGTTTGATGAATTACATGGTGACAAAGCGGCAGATCCGAGGCATCCTCGAGTCGGCATCAGCACGGATGGGTTCAGTGTGTTTGGTATGACGGCAGCCCAATACAGTTGTTGGCCCGTATTTGTCTTTCCACTCAATCTCCCCCCCGGACAGATTATGCAAAGAAAGAACATTTTCCTGACGTTGATAATTCCAGGGCCCAACTATCCGGGGAAAAATATGAATGTGTACATGCAACCGCTTAAGGACGAATTGCAAGAAGCCTAGGATAATGGGTTCAAGACATACGATGCCTATAGCAAACGGAACTTCATAATGCGTGTCTGGTACATGTACTCGACGCATGACTTGCCGGCGTGTGCGCTATTCGTTGGCTGGTGTGTGCATGGAAGGTTCCCGTGCCCCACATGCAAGGGAGCTCTTGAGTTTCGTTGGCTTCAGGCCGGTTGCAAGTTTCTTGCTTCGACATGCATAGACAGTTCCTGAATCCTCGCCACAAGTTCAGGAAAGACAAGAAGAACTTCATCAGAGGTTGAGTTGTCAAAAACTCTGCACCACCTGCATTGACAGGCCAACAGACCCTGGATCAGTTAAACGCTCTCGAGCCAGATCCAGAGCGTCCAGGGTACTTCAAGGGGTATAATTCTAAGCACGCCTGGACTCACAAAACATGCTTATGGGATCTGCCTTACTTCAAAGACCTCCTTTGCCCACACAACATCGACGTGATGCACACTGAGAAGAATATCGCCGAGGCACTTTTTGGTACATTGTTCGGCATAGATGGGAAGTCAAAGGATAATACTAAGGCTAGAGTCGATCTGGAGGCGCTATGTGATAGGCCGTTACAAAACATGAAAGAACCAAAAGGAAAGCAGAACTGGACGAAGCCAAAGGCATGGTTCAATCTTGGAAGGCTAGCTATGCGGGAAATTATCTTGTGGGTGAAAATGCAGTTGATGTTCCCCGATGGGTATGCAGCGAATCTATAGAGGGGAGCCAGTCTTGATAAATTGAAGATATTTGGTCTCAAGAGTCATGATTGGCACATATGGATTGAGCGGGTAATGCCGGTGATGTTGCGTGGCTTCATCCCTAAGGATGAATGGCTAGTACTGGCAGAACTCAGCTATTTCTTCCGTGTTCTTTGTGCGAAAGAACTATCGCCTGGCGTGCTAGAAGAAATGGAAGAGTTGGCGCCGGAGTTGATCTGCAAGTTAGAGAAGATCTTTCCACCGGGCTTCTTTAATCCAATGCAACATTTGATTTTGCATCTCCCGACCGAGGCAAGATTGGGGGGCCCGTGCAAAATCGTTGGTGCTACCCAACTGAGAGGATGCAGAAGACGCTTCGACAAAAATGTAAAAATAAACGTAGAATTGAAGCATCGATGGCTGAGGCATTCGTCATTGAGGAGGCAGCAAACTTCGTGACAGCACACTACGAAGCCAAAAATCGTCATTTGCATAATCCGAAGCCTCGGTACAATGCTGACGACCCTAAAAAGGGTGGATCCAACCTCAGCCTATTCAAAGGGAATCTCGCACCAGCCAGTGTTTCAAATCCAGTATCTTTGGATAACGAACAATGGCGGACCATTTCGTTGTATATCTTCAACAACCTGATAGAAGTGCGGCCGTACATCGAGTTAGTTCTCGGTACATAGTTTCACAACTTCTATTTCCTTTGAACTGCTCTTATTCCTGGATATTTCATACAGTCGATACGTCGCCTTATTCTCGTATGGAGTGGTGATCCAAAAGGATTCTGTCGAAGAGTATGAGCTTCTCGCAAAGCAAGGAGGCGGCTATCCCGGTTTCATCTCTTGGTTCAAACAAACGGTAATTTCTATTAGACTTGTAGGCTAATTTGTAGGCGGCTATCCCGGTTTCATTCGCTAATTTGTGCGTAATGCAACAATCCTTTCATATTAAACTTGTAGGCTAATTCAGAGTCTATGGACGCCGAATTGAGACAAGTCGCTAATGGTTTTGACTATAAGGTCCGTTCATTTAACAAATACGACATCAACGGGTATCGCTTTCGTACCTATGGCAAAGAGCTATCTATGGCCGATCGAAAGTCTACAAATTGTTGTGTATCTGCTATCGGCGAAGGAGGTACCGAGTATTATGGGAGAGTTGAAGCAATTTATGAACTTCTATTCTATGGTGAAAACTCACCGAATGTCGTAGTCTTCAAATGTTATTGGTTTCAGCCGAAGGAGACTAGAAGGACTCATGAACATATAGGGCTAGTTGAAATCAACCAAAGCACCCATTTAGATGTTCCTGATGTCTATATTACGGCTCAACAGGCGACCCAAGTATTCTATCTACCGTGGGCCTGCCAAACTAATCCAAATCTGAAAGGTTGGGATGTCGTTTATGAAGTGCCGCCACGTGCTAGACTATCTCCCCCAAAGGAAGAGGATTATGAACCTCACATTAACCCAGACACATATGAAGGAGAATTCTTCCAAGAGACACGTCTTTCCAAAAAGCGTTTCAAGAACCGCTATACTTCACCCCAAAACATTGAAGTAGACAGCGACAGTGAATCCGACATCACCCCAGAGGAGGAACAAGAAGAGCCGGAACAAGAAGAGGTTACTGCTGCGGATGACCTGTCATTGCTTGACCGATTACGTCAAGGTGGCCTTGCACATGTTGATGCCACTGAACCCTATGAGCCCGTCATTGATTATAGTGATGATGATGATTATGCATTTATTGATGATACTGATCGAGATTATTAGTAGTGTTAGGTATTAAATTTTGTAATGTTGTACTTGATGATGATACACTTAAGTGATACACATATTATTATTCATGTCGGTCTTTTTTTTATGTTGTACTAATTTCGTTTACTGTTTGTCATGGCAGGTGTTGAAAGATGGTGGGCGCTGGTCGGGAACGCGCCAAGGCCCCTTCTTCGTCGGCGCGTGGTCTGAGGTCTTCGATTCCAGCGCACCTCTCCGCCGAGCGTTGCTGGACAGTATGTCCACACCGCCGGGCCCTTCTTCGTCGACCACGGTGCCCAGCAGGGGACGAGGTAGGAAGAGAGGAGGTGGGGCACGTGGTCGCGAGAGAGGAGGTAGGGTGACTGCTACGGCGCCTTCCTCGCCGCCACCCCCAGCTGTTTCACCCGAGCACGTGACTGCTAGGGTGAACTCGTCCGAGGAGGAGGCTACACGGACTCCGGTCCATGAGCCTCCGGTCCACGGGTCTTGGGCCCACGAGCCTCGGGTCGACTGGCCTTCGGCCCACGAGACCCCGGAGGAGCACACGTCCGGATGGGGTACCTGGCCGGATCAGCCCGAGGAGCCGAGTGGCCATGCTGATGATGGCGGGGAGCCGACTGATCTTGAGGAGGAGGGTGGCACCGTCTACCAGCGTGGTGCTACACGGCTCCCGTCCGTGCCGGCGACCCGCGAGCAGAGGTGGTTGATCTTCCCTGATGGGGAGAGGTACGTAAGTGCATTTAATATTTTTGTACCTTCTGCATTCACGTTTCTTCAAATAACTAATGCGTTGGCCTTGTCATGCTGCAGGGGTTGGGACCACCATCATAGTGTCCGCCGGCCCAACTCCGTCCTTGGAGTTCTTTGCCGGCAAAACTTCCCGGGGTTTGTCACGTTGCCTGGTGAGGGTCGGCTTCCAGAGCTTGGGTTGAGCTGGGAGCACTACGTGGCTGCCCCGGCCCCGCCGGATGTCATTATCGACGGTGTCGTGTGCGACACGAGGGCAGACATGGTGATCAGGACGTTCTGGGTAATTTCTCCTTTACACATTTCAAAATCTTCAACTAGCTAGTTATTAATTGTACTAATCAATATTGTCTCATTTGATTGCAGACATTCTACAGGTGTGAGGAGGGATACGAGGAGGACAGCGCAAATGTTATCCAGAACGTCTGCAAGCGCCTACTCCAGAACTTACGGCACGAGGCTCGGGTGCAGGCTGTTCGAGACTACTACGCCTTGCGTGGTATCAAGAATACCAAGCCGGCGTGCCGCGATAAGTTCCTGAGTAAGGAGCAGTACATGAAGGTAATTCTTAAGGCCTTCTACTTAAGTTCCTTCATTTAGTAATTCTTAGCCGTAGCACTCAAGTTTCTATTTGCTAACTTAGGCGCCTCCGAGATGGTGTGCGGATCGGATGGATTGTTGGGAGGTGTTGGTCGATGAGTGGTGCTCAAAAGAATGGCTAGCCCTCCACAACCAGGCCAAGGACAAACGTGCCCAAATGGAAGGTGTGCCACACCATCAAGGCAGCTCCAACTTATATCAGTTCGGGCGCAACTGGGTATGTGGTTTGCTTCATGATTCATGCAATTCATTCATCATGCTAGCTTGAGCCCTTTAATTACTAATTTTCATTGTTTCTCTCTTTCAGGCATGCTACAATAAGGCGGATAAGGTGCCAGAGGTGTACGACCTGTATGCCATGGCCCACACTGGCTCTTTCAAGAAAGTCAAGGCTTTCTCTCAGTCTGACCTCGATGATGCAAACAACTTCACCAACATCTCCTCCCACAACAAGCTCGTGAGATATAGAGATGAGGGGAAGGCGAGGAAAGGGGAGGACTTTAACCCGAGCCAGGGTCCCATTGATCCAGAGCTGGTGATGATATCTGGTGGCGGGAGGTCCCATGGCTCCATAGCCATTGGAGATGGACTTATCCGTTGTCCTAGCACACTCCCGGAGATCAAGGCGCGCCAGTCGAGCTCCGCTCCTGAGATAAGGCCTCGTGAACGGCCAGTGCAACTCGCCATCAAGGTTAGTGATACGTACTCAGTTATCTTTCTCCATTACATTGTGTGCGCTTCCATCAATGATTACAAATGGTCATGTGAGTGGTGTTGCAGGCTGCTATACAGACTGAGAGAGATAGAACGGAGAAACTTCTGGCGGAGGCGGCGGAGAGGCAGCGGGAGATGGAGGAGAGGACGAGAAAGATGATGGAGGAGGAGAGGGCATGGAATGACATGCAGGCAAGGGCCATGTACGAGCTCCTTGTGGTAAGTTTCTTCTGCAGATTACTTGCTAGTCTTAACATTTGAGTCTCATTACTAACGAGTATGACTCTGTTCTGAAAACCAAATGTGCAGTCTGTGTGCGAGAAGTCCGGTCAGCCCGCTCCGCCGATGCCAGTGATTGCTCCCGGGAGCACGGTGAGTTTAATTTGAATGGACATTACTTGCTAGTCTTAACATTTGAGTGTCGTAATGCTAACGAGACATTGGAAATGATCTTTGGTGCAGCTTAACTCCAGAAACGCATCGCACGATCCTTCTCCAGGTAGCGGCACTAGCCACCCCGCTCCTACACCTCCCTGATCACGGTAAGTTTCTCTAGTGTTTTGCTTAACAAATGCATAAAGACCTAGACTTAGCTTTATTTCCTCCAATATGCTTACCATAATGACCTAGAGTTAGCTTCTTTTCCTCCAAAATGACCCATTTTACCTAGGTTAGCTTATAAATGATGCAGTTCATCCAAGTTAGCTCAAAAATGACCCATTTTACCTAGATTAGCTCCTAAATGATCCATTTTACCTACGTTAGCTTTAAAATGGCCCATTTCACCTAGGTTAACTCCAAAATGACCCATCTTACCTAGGTTATCTCATAAACGATCCATTTCAACTAATTTAGCTCATAAACGATCCATTTGACCTAAGTGAGCTAAAAACGATCCATTTCACCTAAATTAGCTCTTAAATGATCCATTTCACCTAAGTTAGCTCAAAAAGATCCATTTCAACTAAATTAGCTCATAAATGATCCATTTCACCTAAGTTAGCTCAAAAACGATCCATTTCAACTAAATTAGCTAAAAAATGATCCATTTCAACAAAGTTAGCTAAAAAACGATCCATTTCAACTAAGTTAGCTCAAAAACGATCCATTTGACCTAAGTGAGCTAAAAAACGATCCATTTCACCTTAGTTACCTCAAAAACAATCCATTTCACCTAAGTGAGCTAAAAAACGATCCATTTCTAACTTTCTTATTTTGCCATTTTGCAGATTTCATTATGTGCTGGATGGAGTGCTTGTTCTACTCTTCTTGTTCTTGTCTTCTCATTCTTGTCTTCTCATTCTAGTCACCTTAGCTATGGAGTGCTTGTTTATGTATGGATGGAACTTGTTTATGTATGAAATGATGGATGGAACTTGCTTATGTAATATGTACGGATGGAACTTGCTTATGGACTTGCTTATGAATGCCTGTGAAATATATCTATATGTCATATATATTTTCTGTGAAAATTGTGGGATTTAATAAAAAACAGAAGAAAAAAACCCAATATGCAGGCTCTTTGCCGTCTGCCGCGGACGGCAAAGAAGCCACGTGGCAGCCAACTGTGCTTCCTGGGAGCTGACCCATTTGGTCAGTTTGCCTACAGTGGCAGACGGCAAAGACTTTGCCATCCGTGGCAGACGGCAAAGAACCTGCACTTTGCCATCAGCGGCAGACGGCAAAGAACCTGCCATCTAGTGACGTGTAGATGACATCATACGGCGGACGGCAAAGACCAGAGAAATTTTGCCGTCAGCGGCGGACGGCAAAGGTCTGCCGTTAGCCACTTAACGGACTGACAGCGCAATTATTGCCGTCCGCCCTCTTTGCCGTCCGCGGCAGACGGCAAAGAGCCTTTGCCTTCCGCCGCCAGGAAGCAAACGGCAAAGCAGCTGTTTACCATAGCCTTCTTTGCCGGAGCCTTTTGCCGTCCGCGGCTGACGGCAAAGGTCTTTGCCGTCCGCCGTGGCAGACGGCAAAGTAGCTGTTTCCTGTAGTGCTGATGAGAACCTAATATATGTGGATGAAGTTTGTGGGTTATTTAAGCATGCAGGTGTGCCCGATGATGTTATTAAGAAGAAGGTCTTCCCTTTATCATTGAAGGGAGATGCATTGACATGGTATAGGCTATGTGATGATATGGGATCATGGAACTACAAATGATTGAAATTGGAATTTCATCAGAAGTTTTATCCTATGCACCTTGTTCATCGTGATCGCAATTATATATATAATTTTTGGCCTCGCGAAGGAGAAAGCATCGCTCAAGCTTGGGGGAGGCTTAAATCAATGTTATATTCATGCCCCAATCATGAGCTCCCAAGAGAAATAATTATTCAAATTTTTTATGCTCGGCTTTCTGATAACAATCGCACCATGCTCGATACTTCTTGTGCTGGCTCTTTTATGATGAAGACTATTGAATTCAAATGGGATTTATTGGAAAGAATTAAACGCAACTCTGAAGATTGGGATCTCGACGAAGGTAAGGAGTCAGGTATGACACCTAAGTTTGATTGTGTTAAATCTTTTATGGATACCGATGTTTTCCGTAAATTTAGCACTAAATATGGACTTGACTCTGAGATAGTAGCTTCTTTTTGTGAATCTTTTTCTACTCATGTTGATCTCATTAAGGAGAAGTGGTTTAAATATCATCCTCCCATAGAAGTAAAAGTAGCTGCACCTATTAAAGTTGAAGAAAAGACTATCACTTGTAATGATCCCATTGTTCCTACTGCTTATGTAGAGAAACCACCTTTCCCTGTTAGAATAAAGGATCATGCTAAAGCTTCAACTGTGGTTCGTAAGAGAAATATTAGAACCTATACACCTCCTGAGAAAGTTAAAGTTGAACCTAATATTGCTATTGTTAAAGATCTCTTGGCTGATAATATTGATGGGCATGTTATTTATTTCTGTGACGAGACTGCTAGAATTGCTAAACCTTGTGCTAAAGATAAACATAGACCTGTGGTAGGCATGCCTGTTATTTCTGTTAAAATAGGAGATCATTGTTATCATGGCTTGTGTGATATGGGTGCTAGTGCTAGTGCAATACCTATTGACCTATACAAAGAAATTATGCATGATATTGCACCTGCTGAGTTAGAAGATATTGATGTCACAATTAAACTCGCTAATAGAGATACTATATCACCCATAGGAATTGTTAGAGATGTTGAAGTCTTGTGTGGGAAAACTAAATATCCTGCTGATTTTCTTGTTCTCGGTTCCCCACAAGATAGCTTTTGTCCCGTTACATTTGGTAAACCCTTCTTGAACACTGTTAATGCTAAGATAGACTGCAAAAAGGATGTTGTTACCATTGGTCTAGGTGATATGTCTCATGAGTTTAACTTTTCTAAATTTCGTAGACAACACCGTGAAGAGGAATTGCCTAGTAAAGATGAAATTATTGGTCTTGCTTCTATTGTCGTGCCTCCTAGTGATCCTTTAGAACAATATTTGCTAGACCATGAAAATGATATGTTTATGAATGAAAGAAGGGAAATAGATGAAGTATTCTTCAAACAGGAACCCATCCTGAAACATAATTTGCCTGTTGAAATCCTAGGGGATCCTCCTCCACCCAAGGGTGATCCCGTGTTTGAGCTTAAACCGTTACCTGATACCCT
Organism: Aegilops tauschii subsp. strangulata; assembly: GCF_002575655.3. Classification (NCBI taxonomy): domain Eukaryota; kingdom Viridiplantae; phylum Streptophyta; class Magnoliopsida; order Poales; family Poaceae; genus Aegilops; species Aegilops tauschii. The sequence goes on from NC_053037.3 coordinate 137,737,811, forward strand.
TAAATATGCTTATCTTGATGAGAAAAAGATATATCCTGTTATTATTAGTGCTAACCTTTCAGAGCATGAAGAAGAGAGATTATTGAAAACTCTGAAGAAGCACCGCGCTGCTATTGGATATACTCTTGATGATCTTAAGGGCATTAGTCCCACTCTATGCCAGCACAAAATAAATTTGGAGAAAGATGACAAACCAGTTCGTGATCACCAACGACGGCTTAATCCTAAAATGAAAGAGGTAGTAAGAAAGGAAATACTAAAGCTCCTTGAGGCAGGTATAATTTATCCCGTTGCTGATAGCCAGTGGGTAAGTCCTGTCCATTGTGTCCCTAAGAAGGGAGGTATTACCGTCGTTCCTAATGATAAAGATGAATTGATTCCGCAAAGAATTATTACAGGCTATAGGATGGTAATTGATTTCCGCAAATTAAATAAAGCTACTAAAAAAGATCATTACCCCTTACCTTTTATTGATCAAATGCTAGAAAGATTATCCAAACATACACATTTTTGCTTTCTAGATGGTTATTCTTGTTTCTCTCAAATACCTGTGTCAGCCGATGATCAATCAAAGACCACTTTTACTTGCCCTTTCGGTACTTTTGCTTATAGACGTATGCCTTTTGGTTTATGCAATGCACCTGCTACCTTTCAAAGATGCATGATGGCTATATTCTCTGATTTTTTTGAAAAGATTTGTGAGGTTTTCATGGACGATTTCTCCGTCTATGGATCCTCTTTTGATGATTGCTTAAGCAACCTTGATCGAGTTTTGCAGAGATGTGAAGAAACTAACCTTGTCTTGAATTGGGAGAAGTGCCACTTTATGGTTAATGAAGGTATTATCTTGGGGCATAAAGTTTCTGAAAGAGGTATTGAGGTTGATAAAGCCAAGGTTGATGCTATTGAAAAGATGCCATGTCCCAAGGACATCAAAGGTATAAGAAGTTTCCTTGGTCATGCCGGTTTTTATAGGAGGTTCATTAAGGACTTCTCAAAAATTTCTCGGCCTCTGACTAATTTATTACAAAAAGATATACCATTTGTCTTCGATGATGATTGTGTAGAAGCATTTGAAATACTTAAGAAAGCATTGATCTCTGCACCTATTGTTCAGCCACCTGATTGGAATTTACCCTTTGAAATTATGTGTGATGCTAGTGATTATGCTGTAGGTGTTGTTCTAGGGCAAAGATTTGATAACAAATTAAATGTTATTCAATACGCTAGTAAAACTCTAGACAATGCCCAGAGAAATTATGCTACTACTGAAAAAGAATTCTTAGCGGTTGTATTTGCTTGTGATAAGTTTAGACCTTATATTGTTGATTCTAAAGTAACTATTCACACTGATCATGCTGCTATTAAATATCTTATGGAAAAGAAAGATGCTAAACCTAGACTTATTAGATGGGTTCTCTTGTTACAAGAATTTGATTTCCATATTATTGATAGAAAGGGAGCTGAGAACCTCATTGCAGACAACTTGTCTAGGTTAGAAAATGTTCTTGATGACCCACTACCTATTGATGATAGCTTCCCTGATGAACAATTAAATGTCATAAATGCTTCTCGTACTACTCCGTGGTATGCTGATTATGCTAATTACATTGTTGCTAAATTTATACCACCTAGTTTCACATACCAGCAAAAGAAAAAGTTTTTCTATGATTTGAGACATTACTTTTGGGATGATCCACATCTTTATAAAGAAGGAGTAGATGGTGTTATTAGACGTTGTGTACCTGAGCATGAACATGAACAGATCCTACGCAAATGTCACTCCGAGGCTTATGGAGGGCACCACGCTAGAGATAGAACTGCACATAAGGTATTGCAATCCGGTTTTTATTGGCCTACTCTCTTCAAGGATGCCCGTAAGTTTGTCTTATCTTGTGATGAATGTCAAAGAATTGGTAATATTAGTAGACATCAAGAAATGCCTATGAATTATTCACTTGTTATTGAACCATTTGATGTTTGGGGATTTGATTATATGGGACCGTTTCCTGCCTCTAATGGATATACACATATTTTAGTTGTTGTTGATTACGTTACTAAGTGGGTAGAAGCTATTCCAACTAGTAGTGCTGATCATAACACTTCTATTAAGATGCTTAAAGAAGTTATTTTCCGAGGTTTGGGGTCCCTAGATATTTAATGACTCATGGTGGTTCACATTTTATTCATGGTGCTTTCCATAAAATGCTTGCTAAGTATGATGTTAATCATAGAATTGCATCCCCTTATCACCCACAGTCTAGTGGCCAAGTAGAATTGAGTAATAGAGAACTCAAATTAATTTTGCAAAAGACTGTTAATAGATCTAGAAAGAATTGGTCCAAGAAACTTGATGATGCATTATGGGCCTATAGAACTGCATATAAAAATCCTATGGGTATGTCTCCATATAAAATGGTTTATGGAAAAGCATGTCACTTACCTCTAGAACTTGAACATAAGGCTTATTGGGCTATTAAAGAGCTCAACTATGATTTCAAACTTGCCGGTGAGAAGAGGTTATTTGACATTAGCTCACTCGATGAATGGAGAACCCAAGCCTATGAGAATGCCAAGTTGTTTAAAGAAAAAGTTAAAAGGTGGCATGACAAAAGAATACAAAAGCGTGAGTTTAATGTAGGTGATTATGTATTGCTATACAACTCTTGTTTAAGATTTTTTGCAGGAAAACTTCTCTCTAAATGGGAAGGTCCTTATGTTATCGAGGAGGTCGATCGTTCCGGTACCATAAAAATCAACAACTTCGAAGGCACAAATCCAAAGGTGGTGAATGGTCAAAGGATCAAACACTATATCTCAGGTAATCCTATAAATGTTGAAACCAATGTTATTGAAACCGTAACCCCGAAGGAATACATAAGGGACACTTTCCGGAAAGTTTCAGACTCCGAAAAGGAATAGGTATGTGGTACGGTATGTAAACCGACTCCAAAACAGTTCTAATGGCAATTTTTCTTCGTTTTGGAATATTTAGAAAAATAGAAAAATAAGAAGCAGTCCGGGAAGGACACGAGGGCTCCACGAGGGTGGATGGCACGCCCTACCCCCTGGGCGCGCCCCCCTGCCTCGTGGGCACCTCGTGCGCTCTCCGGACTCCGTTTTCTTGCACGTTACGTATTTTGTGTTGGAAATATGCCCTAGAGGCAATAATAAATTGTTATTATTATATTTCTTTGTTCATGGTAATTGTCTATTGTTCATGCCATAATTGTATTTTTCGGAAATCGTAATACATGTGTGAATACATAGACCACAACGTGTCCCTAGTAAGCCTCTAGTTGACTAGCTCGTTGATCAACAGATAGTCATGGTTTCCTGACTATGGACATTGGATGTCATTGATAACGGGATCACATCATTAGGAGAATGATGTGATGGACAAGACCCAATCCTAAGCATAGCATAAAAGATCGTGTAGTTTCGTTTGCTAGAGCTTTTCCAATGTCAAGTATCTTTTCCTTAGACCATGAGATCGTGCAACTCCCGGATACCGTAGGAGTGCTTTGGGTGCACCAAACTTCACAACGTAACTGGGTGACTATAAAGGTACACTACGGGTATCTCTGAAAGTGTCTGTTGGGTTGGCATGGATCGAGACTGGGATTTGTCACTCCGTATGACGGAGAGGTATCTCTGGGCCCACTCGGTAATGCATCATCATAATGAGCTCAATGTGACTAAGGCGTTAGTCACGGGATCATGCATTGCGGTACGAGTAAAGAGACTTGCCAGTAACGAGATTGAACAAGGTATTGGGATACCGACGATCGAATCTCGGGCAAGTAACATACCGATTGACAAAGGGAAATTGTATACGGGATTGATTGAATCCTCGACATCGTGGTTCATCCGATGAGATCATCGTGGAACATGTGGGAGCCAACATGGGTATCCAGATCCCGCTGTTGGTTATTGACCGGAGAGGCGTCTCGGTCATGTCAGCATGTCTCCCGAACCCGTAGGGTCTACACACTTAAGGTTCGGTGACGCTAGGGTTGTAGAGATATGAGTATGCGGAAACCCGAAAGTTGTTCGGAGTCCCGGATGAGATCCCGAACGTCACGAGGAGTTCCGGAATGGTCCGAAGGTGAAGAATTATATATAGGAAGTCCAATTTCGGCCACCGGGAAAGTTTCGGGGGTCACCGGTATTGTACCGGGACCACCGGAAGGGTCCCGGGGGTCCACCGGGTGGGGCCACCTGTCCCGGAGGGCCCCATGGGCTGAAGTGGGAAGGGAACCAGCCCATAGTGGGCTGGGGCGCCCCCCATGGGCCTCCCCCCTGCGCCTAGGGTTGGAAACCCTAGGGTGGGGGGCGCCCCACTTGACTTGGGGGGTAAGTTACCCCCCTGGCCGCCGCCCCCCCATCCAGATGGGTTCTGGCCGGCGCCCCCCCCAGGGGGCCTATATAAAGGGGGGGAGGGAGGGCAGTAGTATTACAGCCTTGGGCGCCTCCCTCCTCCCCTGCTACACCTCTCCCTCTCGCAGAAGCTCGGCGAAGCCCTGCCGAGACCCGCTACATCCACCACCACGCCGTCGTGCTGCTGGATCTCCATCAAGCTCTCCTTCCCCTTGCTGGATCAAGAAGGAGGAGACGTCGCTGCACCGTACGTGTGTTGAACGCGGAGGTGCCGTCCGTTCGGCACTCGGTCATCGGTGATTTGAATCACGGCGAGTACGACTCCATCATCCACGTTCATTGGAACGCTTCCGCTCGCGATCTACAAGGGTATGTAGATGCACTCCTTTCCCCTCGTTGCTAGTATACTCCATAGATGGATCTTGGTGAGTGTAGGAAAATTTTAAAATTATGCTACGATTCCCAACAGTGGCATCATGAGCCAGGCCTATGCGTAGTTACTATGCACGAGTAGAACACAAAGCAGTTGTGGGCGTTGATGTTGCCAATTCTTCTTGCCGCTACTAGTCGTATCTTGTTTCGGCGGTATTGTAGGATGAAGCGGCCCGGACCGACCTTACACATACGCTTACGTGAGACAGGTTCCACCGACTGACATGCACTAGTTGCATAAGGTGGCTAGCGGGTGTCTGTCTCTCCTACTTTAGTCGGAACGGATTCGATGAAAAGGGTCCTTATGAAGGGTAAATAGAAATTGGCAAATCACGTTGTGGTTTTACGTAGGTAAGAAACGTTCTTGCTAGAAACCTATACAAGCCACGTAAAAAACTTGCAACAACAATTAGAGGACGTCTAACTTGTTTTTGCAGCAAGTGCTATGTGATGTGATATGGCCAGAAGATGTGATGAATGATATATGTGATGTATGAGATTGATCATATTCTTGTAATAGGAATCACGACTTGCATGTCGATGAGTATGACAACCGGCAGGAGCCATAGGAGTTGTCTTTATTATTTTGTATGACCTGCGTGTCATTGAATAACGCCATGTAAATTACTTTACTTTGTTGCTAAACGCGTTAGCCTTAGAAGTAGAAGTAATCGTTGGCGTGACGACTTCATGAAGACACAATGATGGAGATCATGATGATGGAGATCATGGTGTCATGCCGGTGACGAAGATGATCATGGTGCCCCGAAGATGGAGATCAAAGGAGCATAATGATATTGGCCATATCATGTCACTATTTGATTGCATGTGATGTTTATCATGTTTTGCATCTTATTTGCTTATAACGGCGGTAGTAAGTAAGATGATCCCTTATGATAATTTCAAGAAAAGTGTTCCCCCTAACTGTGCACCGTTGCGAAGGTTCGTTGTTTCGAAGCACCACGTGATGATCGGGTGTGATAGATTCTAACGTTCGAATACAACGGGTGTTGAAGAGCCTAGCATGTACAGACATGGCCTCGGAACACACGCAACACTTAGGTTGACTTGACGAGCCTAGCATGTACAGACATGGCCTCGGAACACGGAGGACCGAAAGGTCGAGCATGAGTCGTATAGAAGATACGATCAACATGGAGATGTTCACCGATCTTGACTAGTCCGTCTCACGTGATGATCGGACACGGCCTAGTTTACTCGGATCATGTTTCACTTAGATGACTAGAGGGATGTCTATCTGAGTGGGAGTTCATTGAGTAATTTGATTAGATGAACTTAATTATCATGAACTTAGTCTAAAATCTTTACACTATGTCTTGTAGATCAAATGGCCCACGTTGTCCTCAATTTCAACGCATTCCTAGAGAAAACCAAGCTGAAAGATGATGGCAGCAACTATACGGACTGGGTCCAGAACCTGAGGATCATCCTCATAGCAGCCAAGAAAGTTAATGTCCTAGAAGCACCGCTAGGTGAAGCACCAATCCCAGAGAACCAAGACGTTATGAACGCTTGGCAGCAGCGTGCTGATGATTACTCCCTCGTTCAGTGCGGCATGCTTTACAGCTTAGAACCGGGTCTCCAAAAGCGTTTTGAGAAACATGGAGCATATGAGATGTTCGAGGAGCTGAAAATGGTTTTCCAAGCTCATGCCCGGGTCGAGAGATATGAAGTCTCCGACAAGTTCTTCAGCTGTAAAATGGAGGAGAATAGTTCTGTTAGTGAGCACATACTCAGAATGTCTGGGTTGCATAACCGCTTGTCTCAGCTGGGAGTCAATCTCCCGGATGATGCGGTCATTGACAGAATCCTCCAGTCGCTTCCACCAAGCTACAAGAGCTTTGTGATGAACTTCAATATGCAGGGGATGGAAAAGACCATTCCTGAGGTATATTCAATGCTGAAATCAGCGGAGGTGGAGATCAGAAAAGAACATCAAGTGTTGATGGTGAATAAAACCACTAAGTTCAAGAAGGGCAAGGGTAAGAAGAACTTCAAGAAGGACGGCAAGGGAGTTGCCGCGCCCGGTAAGCCAGTTACTGGGAAGAAGTCAAAGAATGGACCCAAGCCTGAAACTGAGTGCTTTTATTGCAAGGGAAGTGGTCACTGGAAGCGGAACTGCCCCAAATACTTAGCGGACAAGAAGGCCGGCAACGCCAAAGGTATATGTGATATACATGTAATTGATGTGTACCTTACCAGTACTCGTAGTAGCTCCTGGATATTTGATACCGGTGCAGTTGCTCATATTTGTAACTCAAAACAGGAACTACGGAATAAACGGAGACTGGCGAAGGACGAGGTGACGATGCGCGTCGGGAATGGTTCCAAGGTCAATGTGATCGCCGTCGGCACGCTACCTCTACATCTAACTACGGGATTAGTTTTAAACCTCAATAATTGTTATTTAGTGCCAGCTTTGAGCATGAACATTGTATCTGGATCTCGTTTAATTCGAGATGGCTACTCATTTAAATCCGAGAATAATGGTTGTTCTATTTATATGAGAGATATGTTTTATGGTCATGCCCCGCTGGTTAATGGTTTATTCTTGATGAATCTCGAACGTGATGTTACACATATTCATAGTGTGAATACCAAAAGATGTAAAGTTGATAACGATAGTCCCACATACTTGTGGCACTGCCGCCTTGGTCACATTGGTGTCAAGCGTATGAAGAAGCTCCATGCAGATGGACTTTTGGAGTCTCTTGATTACGAATCATTTGACACGTGCGAACCATGCCTCATGGGTAAGATGACCAAGACTCCGTTCTCCGGAACAATGGAGCGAGCAACCAACTTATTGGAAATCATACATACCGATGTGTGCGGTCCAATGAGTGTTGAGGCTCGCGGAGGATATCGTTATGTTCTCACTCTCACTGATGACTTAAGTAGATATGTGTATGTCTACCTAATGAAACACAAGTCTGAAACCTTTGAAAAGTTCAAGGAATTTCAGAGTGAGGTTGAGAATCAACGTGACAGGAAAAAAAAAATCTTACGATCAGATCGTGGTGGAGAATATTTAAGTCACGAGTTTGGTACACACTTAAGGAAATGTGGAATAGTTTCACAACTCACGCCGCCTGGAACACCTCAGAGAAACGGTGTGTCCGAACGTCGTAATCGCACTCTATTGGATATGGTGCGATCTATGATGTCTCTTACCGATTTACCGCTCTCATTTTGGGGCTATGCTTTAGAGACTGCCGCATTCACTTTAGATAGGGCTCCGTCGAAATCCGTTGAGACGACACCGCATGAATTATGGTTTGGGAAGAAACCTAAGCTGTCGTTTCTAAAAATTTGGGGATGCGATGCTTATGTCAAGAAACTTCAACCTGAAAAGCTCGAACCCAAGTCGGAGAAATGCGTCTTCATAGGATACCCTAAGGAAACTATTGGGTATACCTTCTACCTCAGATCCGAAGGCAAGATCTTCGTTGCCAAGAACGGGTCCTTTCTGGAGAAGGAGTTTCTCTCGAAAGAATTGAGTGGGAGGAAAGTGGAACTTGATGAGGTGATAGTCACCCCTTCCGAACCGGAAAGTAGCGCAGCGCGGGAAGATGTTCCTGTGGTGCCTACACCGACTGGGGAGGAAGTTAATGATGATGATCATGAAGCTTCGGATCAAGTTACTACTGAACTTCGTAGGTCCACAAGGACACGTTCCGCACCAGAGTGGTACGGCAACCCTGTCCTGGAAATCATGTTGTTAGACAACGGTGAACCTTCGAACTATGAAGAAGCGATGGCGGGCCCGGATTCCGACAAATGGCTAGAAGCCATGAAATCCGAGATAGGATCCATGTATGAAAACGAAGTATGGACTTTGACTGACTTGCCCGATGATCGGCGAGCCATAGAAAACAAATGGATCTTTAAGAAGAAGACAGACGCGGATGGTAATGTGACCATCTATAAGGCTCGACTTGTCGCTAAGGGTTATCAACAAGTTCAAGGGGTTGACTACGATGAGACTTTCTCACCCGTAGCGAAGCTGAAGTCCGTCCGATCATGTTAGCAATTGCCGCATACTATGATTATGAGATATGGCAGATGGACGTCAAAACGGCATTCCTTAACGGCTTCCTTAAGGAAGAATTGTATATGATGCAGCCGGAAGGTTTTGTCGATCCTAAGAATGCTAACAAAATATGCAAGCTCCAGCGCTCAATCTATGGGCTGGTGCAAGCATCTCGGAGTTGGAACATTCGCTTTGATGAGATGATCAAAGCGTTTGGGTTTACACAGACTTATGGAGAAGCCTGTGTTTACAAGAAAGTGAGTGGGAGCTCTGTAGCATTTCTCTTATTGTATGTGGATGACATACTATTGATGGGAAATGATATAGAATTCTTGGAAAGTATAAAGGCCTATTTGAATAAGTGTTTTTCAATGAAGGACCTTGGAGAAGCTGCTTATATATTAGGCATCAAGATCTATAGAGATAGATCAAGACGTCTCATTGGTCTTTCACAGAGTACGTACCTTGACAAGATATTGAAGAAGTTCAATATGGATCAGTCCAAGAAGGGGTTCTTGCCTGTATTGCAAGGTGTGCAATTGATCACGGCTCAATGCCCGACCACGGCAGAAGATAGAGAAAAGATGAGTGTCATCCCCTATGCCTCGGCCATAGGGTCTATTATGTATGCCATGCTGTGTACCAGACCTGATGTAAACCTTGCCGTAAGTTTGGTAGGAAGGTACCAAAGTAATCCCGGCATGGAACACTGGACAGCGGTCAAGAATATCCTGAAGTACCTGAAGAGGACTAAGGATATGTTTCTCGTTTATGGAGGTGACGAAGAGCTCGTCGTAAAGGGTTACGTCGACGCTAGCTTCGACACAGATCTGGATGACTCGAAGTCACAAACCGGATACGTGTATATTTTGAATGGAGGAGCAGTAAGCTGGTGCAGTTGCAAGCAAAGCGTCGTGGCAGGATCTACATGTGAAGCGGAGTACATGGCAGCCTCGGAGGCAGCACAGGAAGCAGTCTGGATGAAGGAGTTCATTACCGACCTAGGGGTGATTCCCAATGCGTCGGGCCCGATGACTCTCTTCTGTGACAACACTGGAGCTATTGCCCTTGCGAAGGAGCCCAGATTTCACAGGAAGACCAGGCATATCAAGCGTCGCTTCAACTCCATTCGTGAAAGTGTTCAAAATGGAGACATAGATATTTGTAAAGTACATACGGACCTGAATGTAGCAGATCCGTTGACTAAACCTCTCCCTAGAGCAAAACATGATCAACACCAGGACGCAATGGGTGTTCGATTCATCACAATGTAACTAGATTATTGACTCTAGTGCAAGTGGGAGACTGTTGGAAATATGCCCTAGAGGCAATAATAAATTGTTATTATTATATTTCTTTGTTCATGGTAATTGTCTATTGTTCATGCTATAATTGTATTGTCCGGAAATCGTAATACATGTGTGAATACATAGACCACAACGTGTCCCTAGTAAGCCTCTAGTTGACTAGCTCGTTGATCAACAGATAGTCATGGTTTCCTGACTATGGACATTGGATGTCATTGATAACGGAATCACATCATTAGGAGAATGATGTGATGAACAAGACCCAATCCTAAGCATAGCATAAAAGATCGTGTAGTTTCGTTTGCTAGAGCTTTTCCAATGTCAAGTATCTTTTCCTTAGACCATGAGATCGTGCAACTCCCGGATACCGTAGGAGTGCTTTGGGTGCACCAAACGTCACAACGTAACTGGGTGACTATAAAGGTACACTATGGGTATCTCTGAAAGTGTCTGTTGGGTTGGCATGGATCGAGACTGGGATTTGTCACTCCGTATGACGGAGAGGTATCTCTGGGCCCACTCGGTAATGCATCATCATAATGAGCTCAATGTGACTAAGGCGTTAGTCACGGGATCATGCATTGCGGTACGAGTAAAGAGACTTGCCGGTAACGAGATTGAACAAGGTATTGGGATACCGACGATCGAATCTCGGGAAAGTAACATACCGATTGACAAAGGGAAATTGTATACAGGATTGATTGAATCCTCGACATCGTGGTTCATCCGATGAGATCATCGTGGAACATGTGGGAGCCAACATGGGTATCCAGATCCCGCTGTTGGTTATTGACCGGAGAGGCGTCTCGGTCATGTCAGCATGTCTCCCGAACCCGTAGGGTCTACACACTTAAGGTTCGGTGACGCTAGGGTTGTAGAGATATGAGTATGCGGAAACCCGAAAGTTGTTCGGAGTCCCGGATGAGATCCCGGACGTCACGAGGAGTTCCGGAATGGTCCGAAGGTGAAGAATTATATATAGGAAGTCCAGTTTCGGCCACCGGGAAAGTTTCGGGGGTCACCGGTATTGTACCGGGACCACCGGAAGGGTCCCGGGGGTCCACCGGGTGGGGCCACCTGTCCCGGAGGGCCCCATGGTCTGAAGTGGGAAGGGAACCAGCCCATAGTGGGCTGGGGCGCCCCCCATGGGCCTCCCCCCTGCGCCTAGGGTTGGAAACCCTAGGGTGGGGGGGCGCCCCACTTGACTTGGGGGGTAAGTTACCCCCCTGGCCGCCGCCCCCCCATCCAGATGGGTTCTGGCCGGCGCCCCCCCTCCCAGGGGGCCTATATAAAGGGGGGAGGGAGGGCAGTAGTATTACAGCCTTGGGCGCCTCCCTCCTCCCCTGCTACACCTCTCCCTCTCGCAGAAGCTCGGCGAAGCCCTGTCGAGACTCGCTACATCCACCACCACGCCGTCGTGCTGCTGGATCTCCATCAACCTCTCCTTCCCCTTGCTGTATCAAGAAGGAGGAGACGTCGCTGCACCGTACGTGTGTTGAACGCGGAGGTGCCGTCCGTTCGGCACTCGGTCATCGGTGATTTGAATCACGGCGAGTACGACTCCGTCATCCACGTTCATTGGAACGCTTCCGCTCGCGATCTACAAGGGTATGTAGATGCACTCCTTTCCCCTCGTTGCTAGTATACTCCATAGATGGATCTTGGTGAGCGTAGGAAAATTTTAAAATTATGCTACGATTCCCAACATTTTGGTCGGTAAAAATTCATTATATAATCTCCCGAAGGTTTTGACTCATGTATCACGCAAATATCCTCTGTTTTTGTTTCCAGCTGTTTCTGTAGCAGATTTGGAGCAAGATGTCATCTCAGGATTCCGACGGAGAGAGCAATGTCTCACACCTCATTGCTGACCCAAAGACCTATGGGGATCTATCTCCTTGTGGTCGAACTACGGATGAGGAGGAGGATGCTCATTTGATGAAGATCAATGATTCGAGTTCTAAGGAGGAGGATGTCCCTCTACCTCAACCTGGGGATATGCACGTGAAGTTTAAGAAATCTAGTCTCCCTAAGAGGGCTAAACTATCTAACAACCGATCTATTCCTTCTCGTTTTCGGCAGAAAAGCAAAGGAGATTTATGTGACAAGATCTTGAAGCTGGAATCGGAGGTCGATGATTTAAAGGAGGAAATTGCCCTTCTCAATTACAGTATGAAGAAGCTAAAGACACAACTGTCATCATCAACAACTCCATCATCACCACCATCTTCTTCACCAGCAAGGGAGATATAATCACGGTATGGGCACTCCCCTTGGCAACTGCCAAGCTTGGGGGAGGTGCCCCAGTATCGTATCACCATCACACTCCTATTTTTACCGTTTTTCTTAGTTCGATCCTTTTAGTAATATCTTGATCAAGTAGAATAAAGTTTTAGTATGATTTAGTTTTGAGTTTTGCTTATGATCTCTCTATGTAATCGAGTCCGTGAGCTATATAATAAAGAGTAGTGTTGAGTCAAGGGCTTGATTATTTTTCTATGATCTTGAGTGAATAAAAGAGAAGAGAAAAGAATAAAAAGAAACAAAGAGATCATATTGATTTTATGGAGAGCAATGACTTCACATAGAAAGAGTATGATGATTAAAAATTGTTGGGAGTTGGCAAACATAGCTTTGGTCATCGTTGTAATTAATAGGAAGTAATAAAGAAAGAGAGGTTTCACATATAAATATACTATCTTGGACATCTTTTATGATTGGGCGCACTCATTAAAATATGACATGCTAAAGAGTTGATGTTGGACAAGGAAGACAACGTAATGGGTTATGTTTTCTTATATCTGAGATAAAGTATATTGTCATGGATCATCCAACATGTTGAGCTTGCCTTTCCTCCTCATGCTAGCCAAATTCTTTGCACCAAGTAGAGATACTACTTGTGCTTCCCAATACCCTTAAACCAGTTTTGCCATGAGCCACCATATCTACCTATGGATTGAGTAAGATCCTTCAAGTAAGTTGTCATCGGTGCAAGCAATAAAAATTGCTCTCTAAATATGTATGATTGATTGGTGTGGAGGAAATAAGCTTTATACGATCTTGTGATGTGGAAGAAATAAAAGCGACGGACTGCATAATAAAGGTCTATATCACAAGTGGCAATATAAAGTGATGTTCTTTCGCATTAAGATTTTGTGCATCCAACCCTGAAAGCGCATGGCAACCTCTGCTTCCCTCTGCGAAGGGCCTATCTTTTATTATTATCTTCTACCTTATGCAAGAGTCATGGTGATCTTCACCTTTCCTTTTTACATTTTATCCTTTGGCAAGAACAGGATGTTGGAAAGATCCTGATATATATATATATATATATATATGTATATATATATATATAAAATTGGATGTAGGTTAGCATGAGCTATTATTGTTGACATTACCCTTGAGGTAGAAGGTTGGGAGGCGAAACTATAAGCCCCTATCTTTCTCTGTGTCGGGTTAAAACTCCGTAACCACAAGTATTGCGTGAGTGTTAGCAATTGTGAAAGACTAAATGATAGTTGAGTATGTGGACTTGCTAAAAAGCTCTGACATAGACTCTTTCTGATGTTATGATAAATTGTAATTGCTTCAATGACTGAGATTATAGGTTTGTCAGTTCTCAATAAAGTTTCTGATTCATACTTTGCATTGTGAATAGATTATTACTTGAGCATAAGAAATCATATGACATTATCCATATATGTTGCTGTTATGAGAATAATCATGATGCCCTCATGTCCGTATTTTATTTTATCGACACCTCTACCTCTAAACATGTGGACATATTTATCGTTATCGGCTTCTGCTTGAGGACAAGCGAGGTCTAAGCTTGGGGGAGTTGATACGTCCATTTTGCATCATGCTTTTATATCGATATTTATTGCATTATGGGCTGTTATTACACATTATGTCACAATACTTATGCCTATTCTCTCTTATTTTACAAGGTTTACATAAGGAGGGAGAATGCCGGCAGCTGGAATTCTGGGCTGGAAAAGGAGCAAATATTAGAGACCTATTCTGCACAACTCCAAAAGTCCTGAAACTCCACGAAAGTTATTTTTGGAAATAATAAAAAATACTGGGCGGAAGAAATACCAGAGGGGGCCCACACCCTGGCCATGAGGGTGGGGGCGCGCCCTACCCCCTGGGCGCGCACCCCTGCCTCGTGGGCCCCCTGTTGGCCCTCCGGTGCCCATGTTCTCCTATATGAAGTCTTTCGTCCGAAGAAAAATCATAAGCAAGCTTTCGGGATGAGACTCCGCCACCACGAGGCGGAACCTTGGCGGAACCAATCTAGGGCTCCGGCAGAGCTGTTCTGCCGGGGACACTTCCCTCCGGGAGAGGGAAATCATCGCCATCATCATCACCAACGCTCCTCTCATCGGGAGAGGGCAATCTCCATCAACATCTTCACCAGCACCATCTCCTCTCAAACCCTAGTTCATCTCTTGTATCCAATTCTTGTCTCTAAGTCTGGGATTGGTACCTGTAGGTTGCTATAGTAGTGTTGATTACTCCTTGTAGTTGATGCTAGTTGGTTTATTTGGTGGAAGATCATATGTTCATATCCTTTATGCATATTAATACTCCTCTGATTATGAACATGAATATGCTTTGTGAGTAGTTACGTTTGTTCCTGAGGACATGGGAGAAGTCTTGCTATTAGTAGTCATGTGAATTTGGTATTCGTTCGATATTTTGATGAGATGTATGTTGTCTCTCCTCTAGTGGTGTTATGTGAACGTCGACTACATGACACTTCACCATTATTTGGGCCTCGAGGAAGGCATTGGGAAGTAATAAGTAGATGATGGGTTGCTAGAGTGACAGAAGCTTAAACCCTAGTTTATGCGTTGCTTCGTAAGGGGCTGATTTGGATCCACATGTTTCATGCTATGGTTAGGTTTACCTTAATACTTCTTTTGTAGTTGTGGATGCTTGCAATAGGGGTTAATCATAAGTGGGATGCTTGTCCAAGTAAGGACAACACCCAAGCACCGGTCCACCCACATATCAAATTATCAAAGTACCGAACGCGAATCATATGAATGTGATGAAAACTAGCTTGACGATAATTCCCATGTGTCCTCGGGAGCGCTTTTCTCTATATAAGAGTTTGTCCAGGCTTGTCCTTTGCTACAAAAAGGATTGGGCCACCTTGCTGCACTTTATTTACTTTTTTACTTGTTGCTCGTTACCAATTATCTTATCACAAAACTATCTGTTACCTATAATTTCAGTGCTTGTAGAAAATACCTTGCTGAAAACCGCTTATCATTTCCTTCTGCTCCTCGTTGGCTTCGACACTCTTACTTATCGAAAGGACTACGATAGATCCCCTATACTTGTGGGTCATCAACCACCCTAGCTTTCCAACGCAAAAGTGAATCAAACATTCAAGATGGCGCAGATCGAGGAACAAAGCCTTATCACACGACGACAAAAAATAAGCGGGCATCAGTATGGACCTCATTAAGGGAAGGCTCCCTGATGAGCATCTGTATAAGAACATGGAGTATCTGAAGATAGCAGTAGTCATGTGACATAATTATTACCTGCCCAAGAATCACCCTAGGACGTTCATTGAGATGGTCAGCATGTCCTCCTGGCAAAGCCACAGGTCAGGCAACCACGATCAGGAGCCCCGTAGGCCAAGCACTACGATGCGGCTCCCCACCTGTTACATCATCCGTGAAACAATACCAACCAGCCTCAAGCGAATCAAAGGACAAATCCTGCGGATCAGCATGCCACATGGCCCACCCCCAAGAGAAACCAAGCAGCAGCATGCACATCAGCTGCATCAGAATTCTCGAGGTCCTAATCGACAAGCTTTCGATGAGCATGACCCCACGACCGGATTGGACAATGCGCGTCACACTATCGATGTCATCCGCACATCAGCCTTTGGCCCCACAATGATACATCTGACATGCTTCATCGACGAGATAGTCTAGTGTAAGTTTCCTCCCGAATTTCGGGTTAAACACGATGGACAAGTATGATGGAAGACAGGACCCCAACATATGGGTGACATATTGTTGGAAATATGCCCTAGAGGCAATAATATTGTATCACTATATTTTCATGTTTACAATTACGAGTTTATATTCTCTGCTATAACTGTTATGATCCTGGAGTATGTGATTCATTGAAGAACTCATATGCACGTGTGGAATAATAAACGGTAAAATATGATTCCTAGTATCGAATCTAAGACTAGGTCAAGTGTTGTTGATGATCATGTTTGTTGTATCTTAAGATATTGTTAAGTGTAACGATAGTCCTAAAACAACTTTGAGAATATGATGTTGGAAGAATGGTCATATTGAATCGACCCAAACTTGTTTGTTATACTTTGAGATGCAATCGTCACAAGTCAATTGTTATATCAGGGAGAGTTAACGTGTGATTTAATTCCTTGGACCATGAGAGTATCGTAGTCACTTCTTACCGTACGGTGGACTTTGGGTTTGCTCAAACGTCATCTATAACACGGTGATCACACCGACAACTTACAGGTTCATAGGAAAGTTTGAGAAGGGACTAGATAGCTCAAGAGTGGGATTTGCTCCTTCAATGATGGAGAGATATTCTTAGGGCCCTCCCGGTGTGACATCATCCATTATCGTCTGGCCAGACACCGGTGACTAGGTCACGGGGATGTCTGAAGATGTCAATGAGGAAGAAGAACAAAACCGATAACATGGAGACCGGTAGAGTGAGCATGAGAATGACTCAAGAGGATATCGATACATCTCACCTCGGGTTTTGTAAAGTATCTCGAACCAAAGGGAATAGCACATGATAACCAAAGGTTCACTCAAATGACACTCGTGTACTCATAGGGATCACTATGGACGTCCACGGTTCCGCTATCGGTCATTAAGTGAAAGGAGTTTTGTCCATGTCTACGTTTTACCGAACCTATAGACTCACAAGCTTAAGGTAATCACGAACTTGTGAGTGTTAGTAGGATAGGAGTAATTAGGAAATATTTATGAAATAGTTTCATTAATATTCAAAATAGTTTCGAGAGAAACCAGAAGCGTTTCGGGGTCACCAAAAGGGTTTCGGGTTTACCGCGTAATACTGATAAATTATATATAGGTAGAAATAGTTTCCGCTGATGTAAACTTAATACTAAAACACTCTAAATATGATAAGGAGGCTTTTATATTTATTTAAATATCAATATGCCTTCAAAGACCAAGTGGTGGAAAGCTACTTGGGCCCAAATAAAGGTAGCGCCCCTACCCCCTGGGCGCGCCTACCGAGCCTATGGCTCCCTCGTGAACTTTCCCGACTCCGTCTTCTCCGAGATTACTTGTCCTGCACAGAAAAATTCATTATATATACTCCTCGATGTTTTGACCACAGTATCGCAAGTTTCTCCTCTGTTCTTGTTTCGGGATATTTTTCTGACAGATCTAAATCACCATGGCGCCTCCAAGTTCGTCCAAGGATAAGTTCTACAAGAAGGTTATCAACCCCTACCTTCCGGAGGTGATGAAACACCCTAAAGCCATTGAGATGCATGAGGGGGTGCTTCACATCCGGAATGTTCAAGGGCCCAAGAAGGATGGAAGCGAGAGGGCCGGGCTCGAAGCTGTGGAGCAGGACATCTTCAAGTGCTAAGGGATGGTGGAGCGCGAACTTAGCGCCAACCACTCTAGGATCATGGAATTCATCAGTGAGCACAAAGTGGACAGCAAGGATACAGGGACGTCATCTTCAAGTTAAATGATAGGATTGGTCATTTTCATGCTCAAATTTATGACTTGCAGAACCAAAATTTTGAGTATGAAGCACGGCGCTGCAACACTCGGCAGCGACCTGCGGCACCAAATCAACCTGCCCTCTGCAGCACCGGTGGCCTACAACACCCGGGCACGGTCCTGTTGTGGACGGTATTGCTGAGCGCCGCCATCGCCGCGAGGGGGGTGTCTGGTGCGCTGTCGCTGTTTTAGAGTGCGTTGGTGCAGCGTCGACGGTGCAACCAATGGTGAAGTGCAACAGGATGTGTTGAGGATATAACTACTAGGTATGAACTACCCAGGAGGGGCCGGGTCATACCACTGGCAACTTATCAATGAAGATGGCGACTCATACAAGCCCATTGACGGCCCAAGACCCAGAGGCGACTTGAGGCCCAAGAGAATAAACCGCCATATGTGTATGCCTTGTTTTGTAAGGCAAGCGTAGTTAGTCACCGAGCTGGACACGCTGTATATGAGCCGGCCGGGACTCCGTGAGCCGCCGGGCGTTAACCTGTGTATATAAAGGGACGACCCGGCGGCGGTTTAGGGAAAAGAAAGAACATATTGAGAACTAGGTCAAGCATATTCACTCCCTGGTAATCGAACCCAAGCAATACAACCCCAAATTGGAGTAGGCCTTTACCTTCACCGCAAGGGTCCGAACCAGTATAAACTCTCTGTGTCCTTTGTCCCGATTAACCCCTTTATGCTAACCTACTTGCGATGGCTCCACGACTAAGTCCTTCCGCTAGGACATCTGCCATGTCAAATCCACGACAGTTGGCGCCAACCGTGGGGCCAGCGCACGGTGGTTTCGAGTTCTTGAAGGGCTTCCTCGAAGGGATCAAGGGATACACTATGGGCTGGATGACCAAGAGTCGTCGCGGCAAGCTCTACGTCGACGACGCGGGCTGGGGCCCCGAGGCCGGCTCAATTGAGTATGGGTACCGGGTCCCCTTCGGTGAAATCCACGTCTTCATTGGCAAGATCGGCGAACCGGGTCCTGAGCCGGACACCTGCACCGACATCATCGAGACGGCTCAACGTGCACGACCCGCCCAGGTTCAACCCTCCGTGAAGCATGCCTTTGTTGGTTTATCCATGGGGCAGAATTTGAGGAAGGATCTGTGCCTGGTGGTGAGACGACCATCTACTCTGATGGTGAATCGTCCACATGTGAGACTAATTCAATGTATCAAGTGCAAGACGGCCAGCTTGGGGGCTGTTCCGATGGCGACAGTATTGCGGACCCCTATGAGCCACCGAACAGGGATGCGATCTTCATGGCCGGTACACAGCTGGCGCTCGGTTCAACAACCGCCGCGGCTATGACCTCTAGGTCAACTGCTGCGGCGGCGTCTGGTGCTAGTGGCACTGTGCGCCCGCCTGCTCAAGCTCTGACAGAGTTATTGGAGCCTTTGGCGACTTTGATGGGAGTGGAGGTGACCCCGGACAACCAGGAGCAGCACAAGGTGGATGTGGCGAAGCTACGAGATGAGATAGCTCAAGCCAAGGAAGAGCTGACGGCTGAGAACGCTAGGATGGCTACGAAGGGAGCTGCTTTGGACGCCTAGGCACAACGGATTCAGGTAGACTCTTTCCAGCTCACCTTGGATCAAAACGCTTCAAACGAAATCATGAGAAGGAGGCACCAAAGTCGTTTACCCCCGGTTTATGATGCGAGGAACCTCTTCAACATGCCTGGAGCAGGGACCAGTGACCCGCCAATGGTGAACCGGGCGGTTGAGGTGCGTGTAACTAGAGCGCCGGTTCAGCCACGTGCGATGGATCTGCCTCACTTGAATAATACTCCACCTCGGCATGTTCTGACACCGCCGGGTCATTATTCTAACCCTTTGGATAATATGATTGCTACGGCGACGCGATTAGCGGCTCTACTGGTTGAAGGCGAGTCTCCGGCTGTGATAGAGACACGGAGGGCCAGGGAACTTCTTCAGACAGCGCTGGATCAACGAGCGGCTTATTCATACAGTCGTAAAAGTATTCACTCAACCCCTCGACCAAGCCAGAGTTATAGCCGGCACATTGACTTGCCAGCAGTTTTGAGCAGTGAACAGCGCAGTAACCAGCCTCATGGGCATGACCCGACGCGCGGTGGTGTTGATGCTCAGACCTTGGTGGATCAAGGCAGAGCACATAGAGAGGCTGAGCTGGCGGCTGAACAACAATCTCCGGTTTATCCATCAGCATCAGTGGAAGCAGGGTGACTTCCAGAACCTTGGGTGTACCATGTTTAGTGCCGACTCTGCGTAATGAGCGTTTTCCTAAGGATTTCAAGGGGCCTCGTAAGGTGCCTAATTACACAGCGGACCAGCCCCCTGAGGCTTGGATCGAGAGCTATGAGATGGCCATGGAGATGCTAGATGTTAGTGATGCTGTGTGTGCTAAGTATTTCACCATGATATTGGATGGGCCGGCTCATACTTGGTTGAAGGGGTTGCCCGCTAACTCCATTAGATCATGGGCAGAGTTGAAAGCTCATTTCATCCAAAAATTTAAAGACATGTGCAAGCAGCCTATGTCAATCCTAGATTTGGATTCTTGTGTCCAAGGTGAGGGCGAGTCAACAACCAATTGGGTGCGCTGAATCTCAGCTGTTATACACTCATCGGATAGTATCAATGCCGGTTCAGCAGTCCTGATGTTGGAGAAGAATTGTTGTTTTCTCCCCCTTAAGCAGAAATTGGGGCGGCTTAAACGCCACTGCAATGACATGGGGGAGCTCATGGCGGCTCTCGTCAAATATGCCGACTCTGATAGTACCAAAGACCCCGACTCTGATGAGGAGAAGCCGGGTAAGGGGAAGAAGAGTGGCAGTGCGAAGGGACAATAGCATAACTCGGCGGGTCATGGTGGCAACGGTAAGCGCAAAGCCGAGGGCGGTTTAGACTTTGTGGCCAACACCAATACACAGAACAATAACCAACGCAAGAAGGGGAAGCCGCCCCGGCTTGGTGGGCCAAAGTTCAACTAGAGGCGATGATGAATCAGCCTTGCCCAAAGCATGGTACGCACGAGAAGCCGGCCAATCATCTGTGGAAGGACTGCTTCATCATGAGGGAGTATAGGAATTCCATCTTTCCAGAATAATCATGGGCCGAATGGCGGTTCAGGACCCGGCTCTCACGGGCCTGGCTTTGGTGGTGGTGGCTCAAATTTTGGTTTCCAGGGCCAAGGCAATCAAGGAGGTTTCAATCAACAGTCTGGTCAAGGGAATCAGCTGCAGCAATCTCGTTATCAGAGTAATCCGAAGCGGCTGAATAGTGGACAATATCATGTGTTCACCACAAGTTTATGCAAACGAGATCAGAAGATTCATAAAAGGGCGGCAAACGTAGTTGATCCGGCGGTTCCCCATTTCCTGAGATGGTCTGAACATCCTATTCTTTGTAGCCGTGAGGATCACCCGCCCAGGGTTGACAATCCAGGTCAGTTGGCTTTGCACCTCAGTTGGAGGGTACAAGTTCACTAAGGTTCTCATGGATGGAGGCAGCAGCATCAATATCCTTTACTACGAAACTTTTCATCGTATGAGTTTGATTGACAAGGATCTTAAGCCGTCTAACACTGTTTTTAATGGTGTGGTGCCTGGTAAGTCGGCATATCCAGTGGGCAAGATAGCTTTGGAAGTGGCTTTTGGTTATGATCATGATTCTAGAGTTGAGACATTGACCCTTGAGGTGGTTAAGATTAAGAGCCCTTATCATGCTTTGTTTGGGCGGGCGACTTATGCTAAGTTCATGGCAAGGCCTTATTATGTTTATCTGCAGCTGAAGATGCCGGATTATAAGAGTACCATCACAGTACATGGGAACTGGAAGATAGCCTTGGAGTCTGAAGAAGGCGATGCTGCTTATGCTGAGTCTATTTGTGCAACAGAAGAGTTGAAGTTTTACAATGATAATGTCGACACGGCAGACATGACACCTTTGAAGAAGCCAACCACAGAGCATGACCCCCTGTTGAAATTTAAGTCGACAGATGATACTAGGCTGATTGATTTTGTTCCTGGCGATTCATCTAAACAGTTTAGTATCAGTGCTAATCTGGATCCGAAATAGGAAAGCATGCTCATCGAGTTCATCGTGAGAACCGGGACATCTTTGCATGGAAGCCTTCAGACACGCCAGGTGTACCGAGGGAACTCGCTGAGCACACTCTTAATATTGATCCAAAGTTTAAGCCTGTCAAGCAATTCCTTCGTCGCTTCAATGAAGAAAGACGTAAGGCCATTGGTGAAGAAGTCGCCCCGCTCTTGGCAGCGGGATTTATTGTTGAGGTTTTTCATCCTGAATGGTTGGCTAACCCGGTGCTGGTACTTAAGAAGAATGGCACTTGGCGCATGTGCGTGGATTATACAGACCTTAATAAGGCATTCCCGACTGATCCTTTTGCTCTCCCTCGTATTGATCAGATTATTGATGCTACGGCGGGTTGTGAGCGTATGAGATTTTTGGTGCTTATTCTGGATATTATCAGATCAAGATGGCAGTTAAGGACCAGGAGAAGACAACCTTTATCACTCCCTTTGGAGCCTTCTACTATGTGTCTATGCCTTTTGGGCTCAAGAGTGCCCAGGCGACTTACCAGCGGTGTGTTCAAAATTGCCTTCACGGCTAGATTGGACGCAATGTTCATGCTTGTGTGGATGATATTGTTGTGAAAACCAGGAAGAAGGAAACCTTGATAGATGATTTGAAGGATACCTTTGACAACCTCTGGGTTTACAAGATGATGCTTAACCCGGCCAAGTGTGTTTTTGGTGTGCCGGCCGGCAAGCTCTTGGGTTTCTTGGTTTCTGAAAGTGGCATTGAGGCTAACCCGGAAAAAATCAAGGCTATTACCTCCTTGGCTAAACCGGCGTGCATCAATGATGTTCAGGGTCTGGTGGGTTGCATTGTGGCCTTAAGCTGGTTCATAAGCCGGTTGGGAGAAAAAGCTATCCCTCTATACCAGATGATGAAGAAAATAGATCACTTTGTCTGGAGTGATGCTGCTAATCAAGCGTCCGAAGCCTTGAAGAAATATTAGCTGAGCCGCCGATCCTTGCTGCTCCTATTGAGAAAGAGCCCTTGTTGTTATATGTGGCTGCCAATAGTCGGGCTATCAGCATGGCAATTGTTGTGGAAAGGAAGGAATCAGGCAAGGAATATCCAGTTCAGCGGCCGGTTTATTACATCAGTGAGGTGCTCATTGAGTCCAAGTAGAGGTATCCGCATTGGCAGAAGCTAGTATATGGGGTGTTCATGGCTAGTCGAAAGCTCAAACAATATTTTCTGGGTCATCCCATCACTGTGGTTAGTTCTGCTCCTTTAGGGGATATTATTCAAAACAGAGAGGCCACAGGTCGGGTAGCCAAGTGGGCCATTGAGCTTGGACCCCATGGTTTGAAATACATGCCTCGCACAGCCATCAAGTCTCAAGCACTTGTGGATTTCATCAATGATTGGATAGAGCTGCAGATGCCTAAGGAGAAGCCGGATAGCACCTATTGGACTACTCACTTTGATGGATCCAGGCAGTTGGAAGGCTCGGGGGCTAGAGTTATTTTGACTTCCCCACGAGGTGATAAATTTTGTTATGTTTTAAGGTTGATGTTCCCTTGCACTAACAATGCAGCTCAGTATGAAGCCTTACTCCATGGTCTTCGGATGGCTAAGGAAATGAATCTAAGCCGAGTGAGGAGTTTTGGGGACTTAGATTTGGTGGCTCAGCAAGTTTCAGGCACTTGGGATTCTAAGGACCCACTCATGGCGGCTTACCACCGCGAGGTTGATGCTATTGCTGGTCATTTCAAAGGTTATCAAGTGGAACATGTTGATCGCAGGAAAAATGAGGCGACTGATGCTTTGAGCCAGTTAGGGTCCCAGCATAAGCCGGTGCCACCTAACGTTTTCCTTGATATTCTGCATAACCCTTCAGTCAAATGGCCTACAAAGGAAGATCTTGCTATTCCTAATCCGGAGGCACACTTGGGGGCGGGTCTTCATGCTATTCCTGATTGGACAGTTCCGTATTTGGCTTATATGACCCGGGGTGAATTACCTGAAGATGAAACTTTGGCTAGGTAGATAACCCGGCGGTCTAAGTCAATGACTATTGTCAATGGAGAGTTGCACCGCTGCAGTGTTACAGGGGTTTTCCAACGTTGTGTTTCTCCTGAGGAGGGCCGTGAGATTCTACGAGAGATTCATGAAGGAGATTGTGGTCATCATGTCGGCTCTAAGTCTCTCATAGCCAAGGCTTTTCATCATGGGTCTTATTGGTTGGCGGCTCATGCTGATGCAGAGGATTTGGTCAGTAAATGTGATGGTTGTCAGAAATTTTCAAGAAGAGCTCACGTGCCGGCTCAAGAATTGATGATGATTCCAATAACTTGGCTGTTTGCAGTCTGGGGGCTTGATATGGTTGGACCTTTCAAAAGGTCCAAGGATAAAAAGACCCACCTTTTGGTGGCGATTGACAAATTTACAAAGTGGGTTGAGGCAGAGCCGGTCAGTAAGTGTAACGCGGCGACAGCGGTTCAATTCATCAAAAAGGTGGTTTTCCATTTTGGTTATCCCCACAGCATTATAACTGATAATGGCACTAATCTGTCCAAGGGTGCTATGAAATAATTTTGTCGATGAGAGCATATTCGATTTGATGTATCATCAGTGGCTCACCCCCAGTCCAATGGCCAAGCTGAAAGAGCCAATCAGGAAATTTTGAGAGGCATCAAGCCCCGGCTTATGGTCCCTTTGCAGAGGACGCCGGGTTGTTGGGTGGAGGAATTATCCTCAGTGTTATGGAGCATCAATACTACCCCCAACAGATCTACGGGTTACACGCCTTTCTTCATGGTTTACGGAGCAGAGGCGGTTCTCCCAAGTGACATCCGTCACGATTCACCCCGTGTGGCGGCTTATGTTGAAGCTGATAATGAAAAAGCACGTCAGGATGATCTTGACTTGTTGGATGAGGAGCGTGACCATGCGGCGGCTGATACGTCTCCGTCGTATCTATAATTTTTGATTGTTCCATGCCAATATTATACAACTTTTACATACTTTTGGCAACTTTTTATATGATTTATTGGACTAACCTATTGATCCAGTGCCCAGTGCCAGTTCCTGTTTTCTGCATGTTTTTTTTGTATCGCAGAGTATCCATGTCAAACGAAGTCCAAATGCAATAAAATTTCATGGAGAATTATTTTGGAATATATGTGATTTTTGGGAGTTGGAATCACCGCAAACGGAGGCCCGTGGTGGGCACAATTCACCAGGGCGCGCCAGAGGAGCCAGGCGTGCCGTGGTGGGTTGTGCTCACCTCGTGCGTCAGTTGGACCTCTACTTCGGGTGCAAGGAAGCTTATATCCGGAAAAAAATCATGTTAAAATCTCAGCACAATCGGAGTTACGGATCTCCGGGAATATAAGAAATGGTTTTCGGCCAGATCTGGGGAGCGCGAAACAGAAGAGAACAGAGAGGGAGATCCAATCTCGGAGGGGCTTCCGCCCCTCCGCCACCATGGAGACCAAGTACCGGAGGGGGAACTCTCCTCCCATCTAGGGGGGGAGGCCAAGGAAGAAGAAGAAGGAGGGGGCTCTCTCCCCTCTCTCCTGGTGGTGCCGGAGTGCCGCCGGGGCTAGGATCGTGACGGCGATCTACATCAACAATCTTGCTACCGTCAACACCAACTTTCTCGCCCTCTATGCAACGCTGTAACACCTCTTCTCCCCACTGTAATCTCTACTTAAACATGGTGCTCAACTCCATATATTATTTCCCAATGATCTATGGTTATCCTATGATGTTTGAGTAGATCCATTTTGTCCTGTGGGTTAATCGTGATCTTGGTTGGTATGATTGTATATTTTATTTATGGTGCTGTCCTATGGTGCCCTCCGTCTCCGCAAACGTGAGGGGCCCTCGCTGTAGGGTGTTGCAATATGTTCATGGTTTGCTTACGGTGGGTTGCGAGAGTGACAGAAACTTAAACCCGAGTAGGTGGGGTATGCCGTATGGGAATAAAGAGGACTTCATACTTAATGCTATGGTTGGGTTTCACGACCTTAATGGTCTTTAGTAGTTGCGGATGCTTGCTAGAGTTCCAATCATAAGTGCATATTGATACATCTCCATCGTATCTACTTTTCCAAACACTTTTGCCCTTGTTTTGGACTCTAACTTGCATGATTTGAATGGAACTAACCCGGACTGACGCTGTTTTCAGCAGAATTGCCATGGTGTTATTTTTGTGCAGAAATAAAAGTTCTCGGAATGACCTGAAACTTCATGGAGAATATTTTTGGAATTAATAAAAAATACTGGCAAAAGAATCAAGGCCAGGGGCCCCACACCCTGTCCACGATGGTGGGAGGCGCGCCTACCACCTTGGGCGCGCCCCCTGCCTCGTGGGCCCCCTAGTGCTCCACCGACCTCAACTCCAACTCTATATATTCACGTTCGGGGAGAAAAAAATCAGAGAGGAGGATTCATCGTGTTTTACGACATGGAGCCGCCGCGAAGCCCTAATCTCTCTCGGGAGGGCTGATCTGGAGTCCGTTCGGGGCTCTGGAGAGGGGAATCCGTCGCCATCGTCATCATCAACCTTCCTCCATCACCAATTTCATGATGCTCACCGCCGCGCGTGAGTAATTCCATCATAGGCTTGCTGGACGGTGATGGGTTGGATGAGATTTACCATGTAATTGAGTTAGTTTTGTTAGGGATTGATCCCTAGTATCCCCTATGTTCTAAGATTGATGTTGCTATGACTTTGCTATGCTTAATGCTTGTCACTAGGGACCGAGTGCCATGATTTCAGATCTGAACCTATTATGTTTTCATGAATATATGTGAGTTCTTGATCCTATCTTGCAAGTCTATAGTCACCTATTATGTGTTATGATCCGTTAACCCCGAAGTGACAATAATCGGGACCACTACCGGTGATGATCGTAGTTTGACTAGTTCATGTATTCACTAAGTGTTAATGCTTTGGTCCGGTACTCTATTAAAAGGAGGCCTTAATATCCCTTAGTTTCCAAAAGGACCCCGCTGCCACGGAAGGGTAGGACAAAAGACGTCATGCAAGTTCTTTTCCATAAGCACGTATGACTATATTCAGAATACATGCCTACATTACATTGATGAACTGGAGCTAGTTCTGTGTCACCCTATGTTATAACTATTGCATGAGGAATCACATCCGGCATAATTCTCCATCACCGATCCAATGCCTACGAGCTTTTCACATATTGCTCTTCGCTTAGTTACTTTACCGTTGCCACTGTTACAATTGCTACAAAACTACTACTGTTACTTTTGCCACCGTTACCGTTACTTCCATACTACTTTGCTACTAAATACTTTGCTGCAGATATTAAGTTATCCAGGTGTGGTTGAATTGACAACTCAACTGCTAATACTTGAGAATATTCTTTGGCTCCCCTTGTGTCGAATCAATAAATTTGGGTTGAATACTCTACCCTCGAAAACTGTTGCGATCCCCTATACTTGTGGGTTATCAAGACTATTTTCTGGCGCTGTTGCCGAGGGGCATAGCTTTATTCTTTGAGTCACTTGGGATTTATATCTGCTGGTCACTATGAGGAACTTGAAAGATGAAAGAACTAAGATTTTTCCCTCAACTACGAGGGGAGGTAAGGAACTGCCATCTAGCTCTGCACTTGATTCACCTTCTGTTTTGAGTAAACTTGCGACACCTAAACCTGCTTCTGCTATTAATTCTGATATGTCGCATGTTATTGATGATGCCACTTCTGCTATGCATGATACTTATGATGAAACTACTTCTATGCTTGATACTACTGTGCCACTAGGTGAATTTCTTCATGAACAACTTGCTAGGGCTAGAGAGAATGAAATTATTGAAACTGATAACATTGATGAAAGTGATGATGAAGATTCTCCCCCTAGATATGAATTGTCTGTTGTGCCTGAGGGTTATGTTATGGATGAAGAAACTGCTAGAGACTTCCTTGCTTGCAATGATAGGAGTGATCTTAAGAAATTATTAGCTAAGCTGAAAGAAAAATCTCTGAATGCTAGAATAAAATATGACCCTGCTTTTGCTACTTCACCTATCTACATTACTGATAAGGATTATGATTTCTCTGTTGATACTGAGATAATTACTTTGGTTGAATCTGATGCTTTCTATGGCTATGAATCTGAAACTGTTGTGTCACATCTTACTAAATTAAATGATATAGCCACCCTGTTCACTAATGATGAGAAAACTCGCTACTACTATATCCTTAAATTATTTCCGTTCTCATTAAAGGGTGATGCTAAGATATGGTTTAATTCTCTTGATCCTGGTTGTGTGCGTAGTCCCCAGGATATGATTTATTACTTCCCTGCTAAATATTTCCCCGCTCATAAGAAACAAGCTGCCTTAAGGGAAATATATAATTTTGTGCAAATTGAAGGAGAGAGTCTCCCACAAGCTTGGGGGAGGCTTCTCCAATTACTTAATTGTTTGCTTGATCATCCTCTCAAAAAAATGAAATACTTGATATGTTTTATAATGGACTAACTGATGCTTCCAGAGACCACCTGGATAGTTGTACTGGTTGTGTTTTCAAGGAAAGAATAGTCGATCAAGCTGAATTGCTATTGAATAATATGTTGACTAATGAACATAATTGGACACTTCCTGAACCAACTCCTAAGCCAACTCCGAAGAAAAGGGGTATTCTATTTCTCAGTCCTAAAGATATGCAAGAGGCAAAGAAATCTATGAAAGAAAAAGGTATTAAAGCTGAAGATGTTAAGAATTTGCCTCCTATTGAAGAAATACATGGTCTTAATTTGTCTCCTATTGAGGAAACACATGGTCTTGATAACCCGACACAGGTAGTAAAGGTAAATTCTCTCTATGGATTTGACGAAGGTGATATTCCTTGTTATAAGTCTGCTAGCCATGCTTAGATGAGTTTGATAATTTTATTGTCAAACAAGAAAATTTCAATGCTTATGTTGGTAGACAATTGAAACGCAATGCTTATATGATTGAACACTTGAGTGATTATATGTCTAGAGTTAAAGGTGAACTTAAACTCATTAGTAAACATGCTTCTATGGTTACCACCCAAGTAGAACAAGTTCTTAAAGCTCAAAATGATTTGCTCAATGAATTAAATAATAAGAAGAATGAAATGTTGTTAGAGTTATGACTAGAGGGGGTAAATGACTCAGGAACCTTTGTATCCTGAGGGCCACCCTAAGAGAATTGAGCAAGATTCTCAGAGAACTAATGTTGATGCACCTAGTCCTTCTAAAAGGAAGAAAAAGAAAAATGATAGGACTTTGCATGCTTCTAGTGAACCTGTTGTAAACACACCTGAGAATCCCAATGATATTTCTATTTCTGATGCTGAAACACAATCTGGTGATGAACATGAACCTAGTGATAATATTAATGATGATGTTCATGTTGATGCTCAACCTAGCAATGACAATGATGTAGAGATTGAACCTTCTGTTGATCTTGATAACCCACAATCAAAGAATCAACGTTATGATAAGAGAGACTTTGTTGCTAGGACGCACGGTAAAGAAAGAGAACCATGGGTTGAGAAACCCATGCCTTTTCCTCCCAAACCATCCAAGAAAAAGGATGATGAGGATTTTGAGCGCTTTGCTGAAATGATTAGACCTATCTTCTTCGTATGCGTTTTACTGATATGCTTAAAATGAATCCTTATGCTAAGTATATGAAGGATATTATTACAAATAAGAGAAAGATACCGGAAGCTGAAATTTCCACCATGCTTGCTAATTATACTTTTAAGGGTGGAATACATAAGAAACTAGGAGATCCAGGAGTACCTACTATACCATGCTCCATTAAAAGAAACTATGTTAGAACTGCTTTATGTGATCTTGGATCTGGTATTAGAGTTATGCCTCTCTCTTTATATCATAGACTTGATTTGAATAAGTTGACACCTACTGAAATATCTTTGCAAATGGCCGATAAATCAACTGCTATACCTGTCGATATTTGTGAGGATGTGCCTATTGTGGTTGCAAACGTTACTATTTTAACGGACTTTGTTATTCTTGATATTCCCGAGGACGATAGTATGTCGATTATCCTTGGTAGACCCTTTTTGAATACTGCAGGGGCTGTTATTGACTGCAACAAAGGCAATGTCACTTTTCACGTTAATGGTAATGAGCATACGGTACACTTTCCGAGGAAACAACCTCAAGTCCACATTATCAATTCTATTGGAAAAATTTCAACTATTACTATTGGAGGTTTTGAATTTCCTCTTCCTACTGTCAAGAAGAAATATGATATTCTTATTGTTAGGGATGTGCATATCCCCGTTGAGGTAACATAGTGCTATTCGGAAATTCTCCGGTTTCATGCGATTCGAAAAGAGTTTGTTAACAAGACTTGATCAACCTTGTTAGTGGATTCCTTTTGATGAGCATGAGATGGATGAAGTTAGAAAGCACAACCTTCTGTACCCTCCTTTTACTTTCTGTTATTTAGATTAAATTAAGAAAAAAATTCATTTTTTCTGTCAGTTTTCTGAATTTTCCGTGCAATAAAAAATAACCCGAAAATAAAAGTTCTCCAAATGCCCTGAAAATGAAATATGATTTTTTCTGGAATATTTGAGAATATCTGGCACTGAGAACACATCAGGGGGAGCAAGCACCTGGCCACGAGGGTCCAGGGCGCGCCCACCCCCCTCGGCGCGCCCCTGCCTCGTGGGCCCCTGGTGGCCCCCCTCCACTTATTCCAGCCACCACACACTCCTTCTTCCTCCCAAAAAAATCACCAACCAGCTCAAGCACGAGTTCTAGCTCATCTTGCTGCCATTTTTGATCTCCTTTCTCAAAGCTCCACTCACAAACTGCTTTGGGGGATTGTTCTTCGGTATGTGACTCCTCCAATGGTCCAATTAGTTTTTGTTCTAGTGCTCTATTCATTGCAAATTTTTGCTGCCTAGGTGACCCTGTTCTTGAGCTTGCATGTCAAATTTATATGGTCCCAAGTAGTTCTAATGCATGATATAGTCTCTAGGCACTTGTGGGAGTAGTTGCTATCAATTTTGTTGAGTTTGGTTCACTTTTATTTTAAGTTACTAAAAATTTCAGAAATTTTCAGAAAATGATGAAGAGATTATTGAGGGGATCTTCGAGCCGAAGCTCGAAGGATAAACAAAGTGAAGAGGATAAGAGGCCCAAATATAATCTCCCTCACACCGTGGAGGTTCGGCCGTGTGAATGGCCTTGTGATGATTTCTTGAAGACAGCTGGGATTCATGATGATTTTTATTCTTTGGCTGAGAATGCAGGCCTCACCGACTTCCTCCGCGACCAGCGCGAACAGTATCTCCTACTGACTAATATTTTTGTGCAAAATTTTCATTTCCATGCTAAGAGATCACCACCCTCGGTGGATTTTTATTTATATGATGAGTATAAGGAGATGTCCCTTTTTGATTTCTGCCGGGTCTGTAAGATACCCTTTATGGGCAGCATAGAGGAACCACATCGTAATGATGTGGAAGGGTTTATTGATATGATTGTTGTAGGGGAAACGAGGAAAGTTTCTGATGCAAGAATTACTAGCATACATTTTCTGGTTCTGTGTTACTTTGCGATATTTGCTAGTAGATGTTTAATTGGTCGCAGAAACTGTGGAAACCTTAGTGCCCCTGATATTGTTATTTTGGGCCATGCCTTGTTTCGTGATAACACTTTTAGTCTAGGCGCTATTGTTGCCAAGCGGTTAAATCTGAACCGTACGAAAGGTCCCATCTTGGAAGGTATCTTTGCCTCGCGCCTCACTGCACACTTTAACATACCTATTAGGCATTATGAGAAAGAAGAAAAGTTGCTGCCTCCTGTTTTTCTAGACTATAAGAGTATGGTAGCACATGATTTTATTGTTAAGAATAAGAAAAAGATGCTTAACTACAGACTGATATTTGATAAAAAAACACCCAGAGACTATTACTTTGCCTGCTCCTTCTTTGTTTGACTTATCTTCAGGCAAGTATCTTGTTTTGCCGGAGGCATTTCATGCCTACCAGAACCTCACACCAGCTCCAGAGCCAGAGCCGGAACCACAACTTGATCCTCCACGTCAGTCCGTTTACCAGTGGGATCCGGAGGAGATCGCCAATTAGTGGTACCCCGAGGCTCCATCTCAGTACGACCCCAACTACAACTTTGGATATCCGCCAGGCCAGCCGTGGCCATAGACCAACTTAGGCTAAAAGCCTAAGCTTGGGGGAGTACGTATTTCTCACCGACATTACATTCATGTTCACACACTCATGCTAGTTGTCGGTGCTCATACTTTTTCACTGTAATATCCATGCTAGTTTATTTTCTTTTTCTCGCTTTCTTCTTGTGTGTTTGAAAAACCTTAAGAAAAACCAAAAAAAATTAGTTGTATCTTTTAGCTAGTTTACTTTTCATGCTTGTAGTAGTAGTAATCAAAAGAAAACCAAAAAAGAGTTCCTGTTCTTCTTTTGTTTGTTGGGAGCTTTCCCTTGTAAATAGTTTTATTTCTTTTCTTTTCTTTGGGGGTCGAGAGGAGAAGACCATAATGAAAATGTTGAAGTGGCTCTTATATGCATTATTGTTGATTTAACAAAGAGCCCATGTTACCTTGTCTTCTCCTTTGTATCAGTTGCCTGCAGAATCCAGCTTAGTCCAATACACGAGCACTATTATTATTATTCACATCGTTCGGTCGTGCAAGTAAAAGGCAATAATGACGATATATGATGGACTGATTGAGATGAGAAAAGCTGGTATGAACTCGACCTCTCTTGTTTCTGTAAATATGATTAGTTCATCATTCCTGATTCAGCCTATTATGAATGAACATGTTTGCAATGACAATTAGAGATTATAGTTGCTCATGCCATGCTTAATTTTCTAGGAGTTTATAGTGGTTTACCTTGCGTGCCAACATGCTATTAAAATGGTTGTGATGTGGTATGATAGGGTGGTATCCTCCTTTGAATGATTCGAGTGACTTGACTTGGCACATGTTCACGCATGTAGTTGAAACAAAATCAACATAGCCTTCACGATATTTATGTTCATGGTGGATTATATCCTACTCATGCTTGCACTCAATGTTTATTAATTTTAATGCATGTTCATGACTGTTGTCGCTCTCTAGTTGGTCGCTTCCCAGTCTTTTTTCTAGCCTTCACTTGCACTAAGCGGGAATACTGCTTGTGCATCCACTTCCATAAACCCCAAAGTTATTCCATATGAGTCCACCATACCTTCCTATATGCGGTATCTACCTGCCGCTCCAAGTAAATTTGTATGTGCCAAACTCTAAACCTTCAAATGAAATTCTGTTTAGTATGCTCGAATAGCTCATGTATCAACTAGGGTTGTCTATATCTTCCATGCTCCCATGCTCTAAGAAAATCAAATCGAAATAATTGCAAACAAAACTCCCCCGGGGCTATTGCTAGTTGGAGGCACTCGTTGTTTCGAGCCAGCCATGGATTGATGCTTGTTGGTGGTGGGGGAGTATAAACTTTACCATTCTGTTTGGGAACCGTCTATAATGTGTGTAGCATGGAAGATATCGAGATCTCTCGGTTGTTATGTTGACAATGAAAGTATGCCGCTCAAAATATTATTTATCTCTATTTCAAAAATCGCTCTAGCACCTCTACAAATCCCTGCTTCCCTCTGCGAAGGGCCTGTCTATTTACTTTTATGCTGAGTCATCATCCTCCTATTAAAAAGCACTAGCTGGAGAGCACCGCTGTCATTTGCATCCATTACTATTAATTTATATTGGGTATGACTATGACTGGATCTCTTTTACCATGAATTACAATGTTTAGTCAGTCCTTGATCTTCAGAGGTGCTCTGCATTTATGTTTTGCGGTCTCAGAAAGGGCTAACGAGATACCATCTTGTTATATCATATTATGATTGTTTTGATAAATTGTTGTCATCGGAGATTTATTATTATTTCTTGCTAGTTGATTATGCCATTGATATGAGTAAACATGAGACCTAAATGTTATTGTGAATATGGTTAGTTCATAATCTTTGCTGAAAACTTGAATGCTGGCTTTACATACTTACAACAACAAGAGCAAACAAAGTTTGTAAAAGTTTTTCTTTATCACTTTTAGTTTATCAACTGAATTGCTTGAGGACAAGCAAAGGTTTAAGCTTGGGGGAGTTGATACGTCTCCGTCGTATCTACTTTTCCAAACACTTTTGCCCTTGTTTTGGACTCTAACTTGCATGATTTGAATGGAACTAACCCGGACTGACGCTGTTTTCAGCAGAATTGCCATGGTGTTATTTTTGTGCAGAAATAGAAGTTCTCAGAATGACCTGAAACTTCATGGAGAATATTTTTGGAATTAATAAAAAAATACTGGCGAAAGAATCAAGGCCAGGGGCCCACACCATGTTCACGAGGGTGGGAGGCGCGCCTACCCCCCCTGGGCGCGCCCCCTACCTCGTGGGCCCCCTGGTGCTCCACCGACTTCAACTCCAACTCTATATATTCACGTTCGCGGAGAAAAAATCAGAGAGAAGGATTCATCGCGTTTTACGATACGGAGCCGCCGCCAAGCCCTAGTCATCATCATCGTCATCATCAACCTTCGGGGCTCCGGAGAGTTCGCGGAGAAAAAATCAGAGAGAAGGATTCTCTCAGGAGGGCTGATCTGGAGTCTGTTCGGGGCTCCGGAGAGGGGAATCCGTCGCCATCGTCATCATCAACCTTCCTCCATCGCCAATTTCATGATGCTCACCGCCGTGCGTGAGTAATTCCATCATAGGCTTGCTGGACAGTTATGGGTTAGATGAGATTTACCATGTAATCGAGTTAGTTTTGTTAGGGTTTGATCCCTTGTATCCACTATGTTCTGAGATTGATGTTGCTATGACTTTGCTATGCTTAATACTTGTCACTAGGGCACAAGTGCCATGATTTCAGATCTGAACCTATTATGTTTTCATGAATATATGTGAGTTCTTGATCCTATCTTGCAAGTATATAGTCACCTATTATGTGTTATGATCCGTTAAACCCGAAGTGACAATAATTGGGACCACTACCGGTGATGACCGTAGTTTGAGGAGTTCATGTATTCACTAAGTGTTAATGCTTTGGTCCGGTACTCTATTAAAAGGAGGCCTTAATATCCCTTAGTTTCTAATAGGACCCCGCTGCCACGGGAGGGTGGGATAAAAGACGTCATGCAAGTTCTTTTCTGTAAGCACGTGTGGCTATATTCGAAATACATGCCTACATTACATTGATGAACTGGAGCTAGTTCTGTGTCACCCTATGTTATAACTATTGCATGAGGAATCGCATCCGGCATAATTCTCCATCACCGATCCAATGCCTACGAGCTTTTCACATATTGCTCTTCACTTAGTTACTTTACCGTTGCTACTGTTACAATTGCTACAAAACTACTACTGTTACTTTTTCCACCGTTACCGTTACTTCCATACTGCTTTGCTACTAAATACTTTGCTGCAGATATTAAGTTATCCAGGTGTGGTTGAATTGACAACTCAACTGCTAATACTTGAGAATATTCTTTGGCTCCCCTTGTGTCGAATCAATAAATTTGGGTTGAATACTCTACCCTCGAAAACTTTTGCGATCCTCTGTACTTGTGGGTTATCACATATGATCCAAGTAGAGAAAGTATGTTAGCTCATGCCTCTCCCTCATATAAAATTACAAGAATGATTACCGGTACTTGTTATCGATTGCCTAGGGACAAATAACTTTCTTGTTGACAAAAGCTATCAACTTTTATTACCTTTCAATTTATTCATAGTTTTATTCCCGCAAAGTACTTGTAGATTTATTCTTGCCAAATAGTTTCATACTTGTTCTAGGTAAAGCGAACGTCAAGCGTGCATAGAGTTGTATCGGTGATCGATAGAACTTGAGGGAATATTTGTTCTACCTTTAGCTCCTCGTTGGGTTCGATACTCTTACTTATTGAAAGAGGCTACAATTGATCCCCTATACTTGTGGGTTATCAAGACCTTTTTCTGGCGCCGTTGCTGGGGAGCAATAGCGTGGGGTGAATATTCTCGTGTGTGCTTGTTTGCTTTATCACTAAGTAGTTTTTATTTCTTGTTCTAAGTTGTTCTCTATCTTTAGTTATGGATATGGAACACGAAACACCAAAAAAATTAGTGGTACTTGCTACTCATGGAGATGGGGAACCTCCTAAAACCCTCGATGCTCGTTATGTAAAAGATATTATGCACTGCTTTGATAATCCTGAGAAAACCCCATTCAACTATATAATGGGAGTAACGTTGGATCAACTTGAATACTTTAGGGATTATTGCTTGACACAAAAAGGGAAACTATTATGGGATCAAATTCATATGTTGCATTGGTATGCTTGGGAGCTATGCTTGAGATATGATTTTACTTGTTGCTCTAGGATGAACGCTCCACATCTTCCATTTTCATGTGAATTTAATGATAATGAAACCTTGGCTTCTAATGCTAATGGTATATATGATTACTATGATGTGGAACGAATAGAAGAATTTGTTGCTTTTAAGGGTACTTATGAAATTGAATCTTTGTTTGAAAAGTATGAAGCTTTTGATGATGATGTTTATAGACCTAATTTTTTTTCCATCCTTAAATATTGCTATGATAATTATAAATACAATTCTGATATTGATGAATTTATTGAGGAAGTCTCCGCTGTCAAAGAAGAGACTAATATTTTGTAGGAGTCTAAGGAAGAAGGAATTGATGAAACTGTGTGCTCATTGGATGAAAAAGATGATGAGGAGAGCGAAGAACAAACGGAGGAAGATCGGATTAGCTACTCGTGCCCACATTCTAACGAGGGTAACTCTTCAACTCATACATTATTTAATTTCCCTTCGTGCTTACCGAAGGATGATTGCCATGATAATTGTTATGATCCCATTGATTCGTTTAAAATATCCCTTTTTGATGATGCTTGCTATGCTTGTGGCCAAGATGCCAATATGAATGATGCTTATGGTGATGAACTTGCTATTGCTCCTTATGTTAAACATGAAATTGTTGCTATTGCACCCACACATGATAGTCCTATTATCTTTTTGAATTCTCCCAACTACACTATCAGAGAAGTTTGCTCTTGTTAAGGATTATGTTGATGGGTTGCATTTTGCTACTACACATGATGATTTTGATGAATATAATATGCATGTGCTTGCTGCTCCTACTTGCAATTATTATGAGAGAGGAACTACATCTCCGCCTCTCTATGTTTCCAACACGATAAAATTGCAAGAAACAACTTATGTTATGTATTGGACTTTCCTTGGTGTTTATGAATTGTTCTTGTATGACATGCCGATGCATAGGAAGAGAGTTATACTTCGTCATTGCATGATATATATTGCTTTGTGCTCACTACTAAATGCAAAATCATTGTTAATTAAAATTGGCTTTGATATACCTTGGGATCCGGGTGGATTCATTACTTGAGCACTTTATGCCTAGCTTAATGGCTTTAAAGAAAGAGATGCCAGGGAGACAACCCGGAAATTTTAGAGAGTCATTTATTTCTTTTTAGTGCTTTTATAAAGTTTAAAAACGAAAAAATATATAGGGGAACTTAAAAACTTTTTCACAAAAGAGAAGGCATTGAAAGGTGATGCATTGCAGAAATGAGGGTCGACCTTGAACACTTGTGTTCATGCTCATGGAAACAATGTAGAATTTTCAGGAAGATTCTCACAAAAATATTTATCCCCTTGTACAATTCCATTGTATTATAAAAATAATGTGCCAAGATTTGTGATGTCTACTACGCCACCTTCTTCTTGTAGACGTTGTTGGGCCTCCAAGTGCAGAGGTTTGTAGGACAGTAGCAAGTTTCCGTCAAGTGGATGGCCTAAGTTTTATCAATCCGTGGGAGGCGTAGGATGAAGATGGTCTCTCTCAAACAACCCTGCAACCAAATAACAAAGAGTCTCTTGTGTCCGCAACACACCCAATACAATGGTAAATTGTATAGGTGCACTAGTTCGGCGAAGAGATGGTGATACAAGTGCAATATGGATGGTAGATATTGGTTTTTGTAATATGAAAATATAAAAACAGCAAAGTAGCAAGTGATAAAAGTGAGCACAAACGGTATTGAAACGCGTTGAAACAAGGCCTAGGGTTCATACTTCCACTAGTCCAAGTTCTCTCAACAATAATAACATAATTGGATCACATAAATATCCCTCAACATGCAACAAAGAGTCACTCCAAAGTCACTAATAGCGAAGAACAAACGAAGAGATTATGGTAGGGCACGAAACCACCTCAAAGTTATTCTTTCTGCTCGATCTATTCAAGAGTCCGTAGTAAAATAACACGAAGCTATTCTTTCCGTTCAATCTATCATAGAGTTCGTACTAGAATAACACCTTAAGACACAAATCAACCAAAACCCTAATGTCACCTCAAGTATCCATGGGTATGATTATACGATATGCATCACACAATCTTAGATTCATCTATTCAAACCAACACAAAGTACTTCAAAGAGTGCCCCAAAGTTTCTACCGGAGAGTCAAGACGAAAACGTGTGCCAACCCCTATGCATAAGTTCACGAGGTCACGAAACCCGCAAGTTGATCACCAAAACATACATCAAGTGAATCACGTGATATCCCATTGTCAACACAGATACGCACGGCAAGACATACATCAAGTGTTCTCAAATCCTTAAAGACTCAATCCGATAAGATAACTTCAAAGGGAAAACTCAATCCATTACAAGAGAGTAGAGGGGGAGAAACATCATAAGATCCAACTAAAATAGCAAAGCTCGCGATACATCAAGATCGTACCATCTCAAGAACACGAGAGAGGGAGAGAGATCAAACACATAGCTATTGGTACATACCCTCAGCCCCGAGGGTGAACTACTCCCTCCTCGTCATGGAGAGCGCCGGGATGATGAATATGGCCACCGGTGATGGATCCCCCCTCCGGCAGGGTGCCGGAACAGGGTCCCGATTGGTTTTTGGTGGCTATAGAGGCTTGCGGCGGCGGAACTCCCGATCTATTCTGTTCTCCGATGTTTTTAGGGTATATGGATATATATATATAGGCGAAAGAAGTCGGTCAGGGGAGCCACGAGGAGCCCACGAGGGTGGGGGCGCGCCCAGGGGGGCAGGCGCGCCTCCCTGCCTCGTGGCCACCTCGAAGCTTCCTTTACTTCAACGCTAAGTCTCCTGGATCACGTTCATTCCAAAAATCATGCTCCCGAAGGTTTCATTCCGTTTGAACTCTGTTTGATATTCCTTTTCTGCGAAACACTGAAACAAGGGAAAAAACAGAAACTGGCACTGGGCTCTGGGTTAATAGGTTAGTCCCAAAAATAATATAAAAGTGTATAATAAAGCCCATTAAACATCCAAGACAGATAATATAATAGCATGAATACTTCATAAATTATAGATACGTTGGAGACATATCAACATCCCCAAGCTTAATTCCTGCTCGTCCTCGAGTAGGTAAATGATAAAGGAAATAATTTATGAAGTGTGAATGCTAGAAGGTGCACAAGTTTGATCAATGATAATTTCAATCACCTTTTCTAGCATCATTATATGTCATAACAGTAGCTCATCTCATAAAACTTCTCATGATCAAGTAACAAGCTATTCACGTGTTAAAGTATAGATCATAAACTTTCTTGAAAACTAACAAACCGCGTTATTAGTCATCAAACAATTACAATTCATCTTATTTTCAGGAAGAGTCTATGTCAGAGCTTTGATTCAGCAAACTTCACATACTCAACTATCATTTAGTCTTTCACAATTGCTAACACTCACGCGATATTTATGGGTTCAAAGTTTTAATCAGACACAGAGAAAGATAGGGGCTTATAGATTCGCCTCCCAACCTTTTTACCTCAAGGGTAATGTCAACAATAATAGTTCATGATGCCTTACATCCAATTGGATATATATATATATATATATATCAGGATCTTTCCAACACATTGTGCTTGCCAAAGGATAAAATGTAAAAAGGAAAGGTGAAGATCACCATGACTCTTGCATAAGGTATAAGACAAGAATAAAAGATAGGCCCTTCGCAGAGGGGAGCAGAGGTTGTCATGCGCTTTTATAGTTGGATGCACAAAATCTTAATGCAAAAGAACGTCACTTTATATTTCCACTTGTGATAGGGACCTTTATTATGCAGTCCGTTGCTTTTATTGCTTCCACATCACAAGATCGTATAAAGCTTATTTTCTCCACACTAATAGATCATACATATTTAGAGAGCAATTTTTATTGCATCCACCGATGACAAATTACTTGAAGGATCTTACTCAATCCATAGGTAGATATGGTGGACTCTCATGGCAAAACTGGTTTAGGGGATGTTTGGAAGCACAAGTAGTATCTCCACTTGGTGCAAATAATTTGGCTAGCGCGAGGGGGGAAAGGCAAGCTCAACATGTTGGATGATCCATGACAATATACTTTATTTCAGATATAAGAAAACATAACCCATTACATTGTCTTCCTTGTCCAACATCAACCTTTTAACATGTCATATTTTAATGAGTGCTCACAATTACAAAAGATGTCCAAGATAGTATATTTATATGTGAAATCTCTCTTCCCTCAATATTCTTTCATGAATTGTTCAAGTGACCAATACAATGTTTGCTAACCTTCAATAAATTTACCACCTCTACTTCTTATATGTGAAGTCATTACTCCCCATGGGATAAGCATATAAACATATATAATTTCAGATTTATGATATTCAATTCATTCAACCATTTACTCATAGGATATAAGTGAAGCACACGAGTAAATGACAAACTACTCCAAAAAGATATAAGTGAAGATCAATGAGCAGTTAAATAATTATGTAGCTATGTGAAGAGTCTCTCTTATTTAAGAATCTCAGATCTTGGGATATTATTCAAATAGCAAGCAAAACAAAATAAAACGACATTTCAAGGATAGCAAACATCACGTGAAGAAGCAGAAACTTAGGATCAACCGAAACTAACCGATAGTTTAAGAAAGGTGGGAAGCCTACCGGGGCATCCCCAAGCTTAGATGCTTGAGACTTCTTGAAATATTATCTTGGGATGCCTTGGGCATCCCCAAGCTTGAGCTTTTGTGTCTCCTTAATTCCTCTCATATCACGGTCTCCCTAAATCTCAAGAGCTTCATCCACACAAAACTCAACAAGGACTCGTGAGATAAGTTAGTATAAACCAATGCAAAAACCTTATCATACTCTACTGTAGCAAATCACTAAAATTATTATTCAACATTGCATACTAAATGCCTCTTCATATTTAATAGTCCTATCCTCAAATAGAATCATTAAACAAGCAAACATATGCAAACAATGCAAACATAACAGCAATCTGCCTAAACAGGACAGTCTGTAAAGAATGCAGCAAGATCCATACTTCCCTAGCTCCAAAAATTATGAAAGAAAATTTCCACTGTAGTAAATTCATCAGAGCTTATTAAGCAAAAGGTTTCAACATTTTATCACATTCTGAATTTTCTAGGGAATTTTTGCAACAGCGGTAAACTTTCTGTTTTCAAACAGCAACATGTAGACTTGTAAAATAGGCATAGTAAAGGCTATCAATGCCACTTTTATTGAAATAAAAGATGCAAAACATTGTTCTAAATAACAGCAAGAAAATCCTAACAAAATAAATTGACGCTCCAAGCAAAACACATATCATGTGGTGAATAAAAGTATAGCCCCAAGTAAAGTTACCGATGAACGAAGACGAAAGAGGGGATGCCTTCCGGGGCATCCCCAAGCTTAGGCTCTTGGTTGTCCTTGAATATTAACTTGGGGTGCCTTGGGAATCCCCAATCTTAGGATCTTTTCCACTCCTTATTCCATAGTCCATCGAATCTTTACCCAAAACTTGAAAACTTCACAACACAAAACTTAACAGAAAACTCGTAAGCTCTGTTAGTATAAGAAAATAAATCACCACTTAGGTACTGTTGTGAACTCATTCTAAATTCATATTGGTGTAATATCTACTGTATTCCAACTTATCTATGGTTAATACCCTCCGATACTACTCATAGATTCATCAAAATAAGCAAACAACACATAGAAAACAGAATCTGTCAAAAACAGAACAGTCTGTAGTAATCTGTATCAAACGTATACTTATGGAACTCCAAAAATTCTGAAATAAATTTGTGGGCCTGAAGAAGTTTTCTATTAATCATATTCAAAAAGAATCAACTTAAAATCACTCTTCTTTAAAAAATGACAGCTTAACTCGTGAGCAAAGTTTCTGTTTTTTACAGCAAGATCACATTAACTTGCACCCAAGTCTTCCCAAAGGTTCTACTTGGCACTTTATTGAAACAAAAGCTATAAAACATGATTAATACAGTGGTTTAATAATGTGAACACATAAAAACAGTAGGGGTAAATATTGGGTTGTCTCCCAACAAGCTCTTTTCTTTAATGCCCTTTCTAGCTAGGCATGATGATTTCAATGATGCTCACATAAAAGATAAGAATTGAAACATAAAGAGAGCATCATGAAGAATATTACTAGCACATTTAAGTCTAACCCACTTCCTATGCATAGGGATTTTGTGAGCAAACAATTTATGGGAACAATAATCAACTAGCATAGGAAGGCAAAACAAGCATAACTTCAAAACTTTAAGCACATAGAGAGGAAACTTTATATTATTGCAATTCCTACAAGCATATATTCCTCCCTCATAATAATTTTCAGTAGCATCATGAATGAATTCAACAATATAACCAGCACCTAAATCATTCTTTTCATGATCTACAAGCATAGAAATTTTATTACTCTCCACATAAGCAATTTCTCAAGGTTATATTCTGGAATATACTTAGTTTGACGTTTCATTTCTTCATAACCCAAAAACAAACTAAGTTCATTATGATGTGCAAGGGAAATCAAGTCGTCACAATTTTTGGACACGATTCGGTCATGAAACAATTTGCATTTGATATTTAAATGACCATGTTCATTGCAAAGTTCACAAGTATGGCGAAGATATTTTAAATTTTCAGCACTAACATCTAGCCTCTCTTGCAACCATTTAGTTTCCAAATACTTATGCCTCTTGCAAAATCTATTTTCCCTAATTGGTGCGTACTTGCAAGCTCTATGCACTCCACAAAAATGGACATGCTTATAAGAGACATTTTCATCATGACTAGTGCAATCATCATTAATACTATGGATATTCAAAGAGTTCATACTAATAACATTGCAATCATGCTCATCATTCAAAGATTTAGTGCCAAACATTTTATAGACTTCTTCTTCTAGCACTTGAGCACAATTTTCCTTTCCATCATTCTCACAAAAGATATTAAAAAGATGAAGCGTATGAGGCAAACTCAATTCCATTTTTTGTAATTTTCTTTTATAAACTAAACTAGTGATAAAACAAGAAACTAAAAGATTCGATTGCAAGATCTAAAGATATACCTTCAAGCACACACCTCACCGGCAACGGTGCCAGAAACTGCTTGATGTCTACTACGCAACCTTCTTCTTGTAGACGTTGTTGGGCCTCCAAGTGCAGAGGTTTGTAGGACAGTAGCAAGTTTCCCTCAAGTGGATGCCCTAAGGTTTATCAATCTGTGGGAGGCGTAGGATGAAGATGGTCTCTCTCAAACAACCCTGCAACCAAATAACAAAGAGTCTCTTGTGTCCCCAACACACCCAATACAATGGTAAATTGTATAGGTGCACTAGTTCGGCGAAGAGATGGTGATACAAGTGCAATATGGATGGTACATATAGGTTTTTGTAATATGAAAATATAAAAAAGCAAGGTAGCAAGTGATAAAAGTGAGCACAAACGGTATTGCAATGCGTTGAAACAAGGCCTAGGGTTCATACTTTCACTAGTGCAAGTTCTCTCAACAATAATAACATAATTGGATCACATAAATATCCCTCAGCATGCAACAGAGAGTCACTCCAAAGTCACTAATAGCGGAGAACAAACGAAGAGATTATGGTAGGGTACGAAACCACCTCAAAGTTATTCTTCCTGCTCGGTCAATTCAAGAGTCCGTAGTAAAATAACACGAAGCTATTCTTTCCGTTCAATCTATCATAGAGTTCGTACTAGAATAACACCTTAAGACACAAATCAACCAAAACCCTAATGTCACCTAGATACCCCAATGTCACCTCAAGTATCCATGGATATGATTATACGATATGCATCACACAATCTCAGATTCATCTATTCAAACCAACACAAAGTACTTCAAAGAGTGCGCCAAAGTTTCTACCGGAGAGTCAAGACGAAAACATGTGCCAACCCCTATGCATAAGTTCACGAGGTGACGGAACCCGCAAGTTGATCACCAAAACATACATCAAGTGAATCACGTGATATCCCATTGTCAACACAGATACGCACGGCAAGACATACATCAAGTGTTCCCAAATCCTTAAAGACTCAATCCGATAAGATAACTTCAAAGGGAAAACTCAATCCATTACAAGAGAGTAGAGAGGGAGAAAAATCATAAGATCCAACTAAAATAGCAAAGCTCGCGATACATCAAGATCGTACCATCTCAAGAACACGAGAGAGAGAGAGAGAGAGAGATCAAACACATAGCTACTGGTACATACCCTCAGCCCCGAG
Source organism: Aegilops tauschii subsp. strangulata (assembly GCF_002575655.3). Lineage (NCBI taxonomy): Eukaryota > Viridiplantae > Streptophyta > Magnoliopsida > Poales > Poaceae > Aegilops > Aegilops tauschii. Next base: position 137,782,482 of record NC_053037.3, read on the forward strand.
GGTGAACTACACCCTCCTCATCATGGAGAGCGCCGGGATGATGAAGATGGCCACCGGTGATGGATCCCCCCTCCGACAGGGTGCCGGAACAGGGTCCTGATTGGTTTTTGGTGGCTACGGAGGCTTGCTACGGCGGAACTCCTGATCTATTCTGTTCTCCGATGTTTTTAGGGTATATGGATATATATAGGCGAAAGAAGTCGGTCAGGGGAGCCACGAGGGTGGGGGGCGCGCCTCCCTGCCTCGTGGCCACCTCGAAGCTTCCTTGACTTCAACTCCAAGTCTCATGGATCACGTTCGTTCCAAAAATCACGCTCCCGAAGGTTTCATTCCGTTTGGACTCCGTTTGATATTCCTTTTCTGCGAAACACTGAAACAAGGGAAAAACATAAACTGGCACTAGGCTATGGGTTAATAGGTTAGTCCCAAAAATAATATAAAAGTGTATAATAAAGCCCATTAAACATCCAAGACAGATAATATAATAGCATGAATACTTCATAAATTATAGATACGTTGGAGACGTATCAATTTGCCTTTAGGATGTTTAGACTGCTTGTTGGTTTGTGCGGTGCAAAACAGAAACTTTAGCTATAGTGCTCGATTTTACATTTTTTACTGGAAAATCAAACGGTTCTGAAACTGTTTGCACTGTCTTTCTATACAAATTGTTTATTTTTCCTAATTTTTGCAGAATTGTTTGAGTACCAGAGGTATGGTGAATGTTCAGATTACTACAGACTGTCATGTTTAAGACAGATTCTGTTTTTGATGCATTGTTTGCTTGTTTTGATGAAACTATCGCTTTCTATCAGTGGATTAAGCCTTGAAAAAATTATGCTACAGTAGCTACAATGCAAAAACAAAATATGAATAGGTTTGCAACAGTACTTAGAGTAGTGATTTGCTTTATTATACTAACGGATCTTACCGAACTTTCTGTTGAGTTTTGTGTGGATGAAGTGATCAAAGATCGAGGAGGTCTCGATATGAGGAGAAGGAGGAGAGGCAAGAGCTCAAGCTTGGGGATGACCAAGGCACCCCAAGTAAATATTCAAGGAGACTCAAGTGTCTAAGCTTGGGGATGCCCCGGAAGGCATCCCATCTTTCTTCAACAAGTATCGGTATGTTTTCGTCTTCGTTTCGTTCATCTGATATGTGTAAATCTTGGAGCGTATTTTGCGCTTAGTTTTTAGTTTTCTTTTATGCACCATGCTGGTATGATATAGTCCATGGTTGATTTATAGAATGCTCATTGCACTTCACTTATATCTTTTGAGTGTGGCTTTATAGAATGCTTCATGTGCTTCAGTTATATCATTTGAAGTTTGGATTGCCTGTTTCTCTTCACATAGAAAACCGTTGTTTGAAGAATGCTCTTTTACTTCACTTATATTTGTTAGAGCATGGTCTTTTGTAGAAAGAAATAAACTCTCATGCTTCACTTATACCTATTTAGATAGTCAAAAGGAATTGGTCAATTGCATGGTTAGTCATAAAATCCTACATAGAACTTATGGATCACTGAATATGATATGTTTGATTCCTTGCAATAGTTTTGCGATATAGAGATGGAATATGTGGGAGGTACTAGTAAATGGTTGTGTTTAGTAAGAATATTGGTGTTAAGGTTTGTGATTCCCGAAGCATGCACGTATAGTCTCTCGTTATGCTATGATGTTGGAGCATGATTTATTATTGATTGTCCTCCTTATGAGTGGGGGTCGGGGACGAGCGATGGTCTTTTCCTACCAATCTATCCCCCTAGGGGCATGCATAGTAGTACTTTGCTTCGAGGGCTAATAAACTTTTGCAATAAGTATATGAGTTCTTTATGACTAATGTGAGTCCATGGATTATACGCACTCTTACCTTTCCGCAATTTGCTAGCCTCTACGGTACCGTTCATTGCCCTTTCTCACATCGAGACGTGGTGCAAACTTCGCAGGTGCATCCAAACCCCGTGATATGATACGCTCTATCACACATAAGCCTTATTATATGTTCCTCAAAACAGCCACCATACCTACCTATTATTGCTTTTTCATGGCCATTCCGAGATATATTGCCATGCAACTTCCACCGCTTCCATTTGATGACTTGAGCATTCATTGTCATATTGCTTTGCATGATCATATAGCTGACATAGTAGTTGTGGCTCAGCCACCGTTCATCATTTTTTATACATGTTACACTAGATCATTGCACATCCTGGTACATTGCCAGAGGCATTCATATAGAGTCATTCTTTGTCATAGGTATCGAGTTGTAGTTTTTATTTATTTTGAGTTATAAGTAAATAGAAGTGTGATGATCATCATTATTCAGTTTTAGAGCAGTGCCCCAGTGAGGAAAGGATGATGGAGACTATGATTCCCCCACAGGTCGGGATGAGACTCCGGACAATGAGAGTAAAAAATATATAAAAAGAAAAAAAGAAAGAAAAAAAGGAAAAAGAAAATAAATAAATAAACAAAGAGAGAAGGGGCATTGTTAGTATCCTTTACCACACTTGTGCTTCAAAGTAGCACCATGTTTTTCATATGGAGAGTCTCCTATTTTTTTTCTTCGAGGAACTGGCAGGAGCACTGCCTTTTCATTTCAGACGAAAAAGAGGGTTTATGTACAAAGATGACAGGTTTTTCCGGGGAAACCTGACGAAACCCTTATAAGAACCGTTGTGGTATGCTAAGTGAACCAAATCACCCAATGTCGGTCGCCACTTGTGCCCTGCCAAAGGCGCAAGCCCGCATTTGTCACTTTCATATATTAGTGGGAAATTTTCATTATAGGATTAGATGCACACCCACTTAGTTTTCATATCGAGCTTTTCATACACTTATATCTCTTATTGCATTTGTTGCATGGCAATCCCTACTCCTCACGTTGATATCAATTGATGGGCATCTCCATAGCCCGTTGGTTAGCCGCATCGATGTGAGACTTTCTACTTTTTTGTCTTCTTTATATTTACCCCTATCATTATACTCTATTCCACCCGTAGTGCTATATCCATTGCTTGTGCTCATGTATTGCGTGAGGGTTGAAAAAGCTGAAGCGCGTTAAAAAGTATGAACCAATTGCTCGGCTTGTCATCGGGGTTGTGCATGATAAATACTATGTGTTAAGAAGACAGAGCATGACAAGACTATATGATTTTTTAGGGATAACTTTCTTTAGTGTTGATATTTTGAAAGACATGATTGTTTGTTGGGATGCCTGAGTATTGATGTCTTTATGACAAATTATAGACTATTTCTTTGAATCACTTATGTCTTAATATTCATGCCATGACTAGACATATGATCAAGTTTATGTTAGGTAGCATTCCACATCAAAAATTATCTTTTTTATCATTTAGCTGCTCGAGGACGAGCAGGAATTAAGCTTAGGGATGCTGATACGTCTTCGTCCTATCTATAATTTTTTAATGTTTCATGCCAATATTATACAACTTTTACATACTTTTGGCAACTTTTTATATGATTTATTGGACTAACCTATTGATCCAGTGCCCAGTGCCAGTTCCTGTTTTCTGCATGTTTTTTCGTATTGCAGAGTATCCATATCAAACGAAGTCCAAATGCAATAAAATTTCACGGAGAATTATTTTGGAATATATGTGATTTTTGGGAGTTGGAATCACCGCAAACGGAGGCTCGTGGTGGGCACAACCTACCAGGGTGCGCCGGAGGAGCCAGGCGTGCCGTGGTGGGTTGTGCTCACCTCGTATGTCGGTTGGAGCTCTACTTCGGGTGCAAGGAAGCTTATATCCGAAAACAATCGTGTTAAAACTCAGCGCAATCAAAGTTACGGATCTCCGGGAATATAAGAAACGGTTTTCGGCCAGATCTGGGGAGCGCACAACAGAAGAGAACAGAGAGGGAGATCCAATCTCGGAGGGGCTCCCGCCCCTCCACCGCCATGGAGACCAAGGACCAGAGGGGGAACTCCCCTCCCATCTAGGGGGGAGGCCAAGGAAGAAGAAGGAGCGGGGCACTCTCCTCCTCTCTCCCGGTGGTGCCGGAGTGCCGCCGGGGCTAGGATCGTGACGACGATCTACATCAACAATCTTGCTACCGTCAATACCAACTTTCTCCCCCTCTATGCAGCGGTGTAACACCTCTTCTCCCCACTGCAATCTCTACTTAAACATGGTGCTCAACTCCATATATTATTTCCCAATGATCTATGGTTATCCTATGATGTTTGAGTAGATCCGTTTTGTCCTGTGGGTTCATCGTGATCTTGGTTGGTATGATTGTATATTTTATTTATGGTGATGTCCTACGGTGCCCTCCGTCTCGCGCAAACGTGAGGGGCCCTCACTGTAGGTTGTTGCAATATGTTCATGGTTCGCTTATGGTGGGTTGCGAGAGTGACAGAAACTTAAACCCGAGTAGGTGGGGTATGACGTATGGGAATAAAGAGGACTTGATACTTAATGCTATGGTTGGGTTTCACGACCTTAATGATCTTTAGTAGTTGCGGATGCTTGCTAGAGTTCCAATCATAAGTGCATATGATCCAAGTAGAGAAAGTATGTTAGCTCATGCCTCTCCCTCATATAAAATTACAAGAATGATTACCGGTACTTGTTATCGATTGCCTAGGGACAAATAACTTTCTTGTTGACAAAAGCTATCCACTTTTATTACCTTGCAATTTATTCGAAGTTTTATTCCCGCAAAGTACTCGTAGATTTATTCTTGCCAAATAGTTTCATACTTGTTCTAGGTAAAGTGAACGTCAAGCGTGCGTAGAGTTGTATCGGTGGTCGATAGAACTTGAGGGAATATTTGTTCTACCTTTAGATCCTCGTTGGGTTCGACACTCTTACTTATCGAAAGAGGCTACAATTGATCCCCTATACTTGTGGGTTATCAGCGGCTCGTCCAGTGATTTACCAGCAAGATCTACATCGTTATCACAGCCGCTGGGTTAAAACCATAACCTTTCACGAAGGAGATTTGGTGCTTTGGCTTATCCAGGATCAAACTGATATGCACAAGCTATCCCCACCTTGGGAAGGGCCCGTTTTGGTCAGCAAAAATTTGAACAACGGGTCATACTACCTTATCGATGTTTGAGACCACAAGGACTCACGCACGTCAGAGGAGGAGACCCGCCGGCCTTGGAATATTGCTCATCTTCTGCCTTATTACACTTGACCCACCGACTCTTGTGATGTGCATATTTTTATAGATGTATATATTATGATGAATATAATAAAGCCGACATCCCTTATAATTCAGGGCCTCTGTCGTTTCATTTCTGAGAATACGAGTCTTTATTGTTACTTCATACGATCACTTGGGGGCTTCCTGCTTATTGAGCGTAGCTATGACTACCCTCTTGATCCGGCTTGTACGCCATGATTGCAAAATACTTGGGGTCTTCCTGCTCATTGAGCATAGCTATGACTACCCTACTGATCCGGCTTATATGCCTGGAATGAAATATTACTTGGGGCCTTTTTGTTAATGAACAGAGCTTTGTTGACCCTTGTAATAGGCTTGGACGCCAGGTGTATTCACCAAAAAATCCAGGTTATCCTGCCTTTGTTTGCCTGCCACTCCGACCAGGTAATCCTGGAATGACTCGCCATACTCTTGACAATCAATCTTGTAAAAGACCCTGAATTTGTCAAAGTTAAAATGACGATTGGTCATGTGAGGTCCGACTTACGGGTTTGAATTAAGGTTTAACTCAGCGGCTGCGTGGCCCTTGAATAACGCTTGTCATGGAGGCTTGGCAGCCTATGAATGCCTTGTTTTCTGTTTTTTCTTGATTTATATTTGATTTGAACATTTTTTGAGATTGATTTTTTGTGCCATGTTGATACATGGTTGAAGACTGATTAGGGCCAAGGTGCCTTACGGTTCATATATGAACCTATCCGGAGTTTTGTTAACGCGGCCTGGCTTTGGACTTTAAGTCGCCAGTGTATGATGATTTTGTGCTTAGAGTTCTGGCTCTAAGATTTGGGATATTACCCCTTGCTACATATGGCGTGATGAGCCGGTGGTATGAATAAATCGAACAGGGCGTTGTGCTCCGTCTTTGGGATGTTACCCTTACCGGCATGATAAGCCGGCAGTGTGCATAAATATCACAGGTATGATTTTTTTTTATGATTATATGAGGTTTCGATAAACCGGCCCTGATTATGGACTATTTAGTCATCAGTAGTTTTTATATGGGGTATTGTGACCCACCCTGGGCTAAACCGCCAGGGAACTTGATATCTGTTTATGTGCAGGAAAAAATGATAAGTCTGGCCTGCATAATTCATAATATTATAAAACATAAGTGGCAGGTCTTTAAATGATGGATCGGCAGTGTTACGCAAATAAACACGCATGACGGCGTGACAGATCAGAATTGTTTAACTAGCCTATTACAAGGCTTTTGATGGCCCAAAAGGACAAGTGTTTTTTAGACATAGCATCAAAATGCTATGACTGGTAAGCCGACTCATGGGTTCAAACTTTTAGTCTTGGCGAGTTGAAGCCTCCGGATCATCATGCATTGCTTCTTCTTCAGCTCCTTGATTTTGCATTGGCTGGAAGTCAGGCGTAGCCCAGTTGATACCAGTCAAAGCTCTGAACACAGCCTCATCATCAATAAGATTTGATGGATCAATGTCAGGAGCGAAGGTGTGCTTACGTGTCGGAGGGATGAGGTACACCTCTTGATGAACCGACGCTTTCACCTTCTTATTCTCAGCATCATAAGCCGCCTGGTATTGGGATAGATTTGTCTCTTCGGCCAGCTTGCTTGCTAATGGACGCATTGCTCTTGGTATTTCTGCAAAGTCATCAGCACTAAAGGGAGACCCGTCTTCTTTTACACTCGGGCAACCATTGGCCAAGTCTTCTGGATCAAGATTGGCTTTCCACGCCTTTGCCCGGCTTAAGGCAGTCAAGGCGCCAGCTCTAGCAGATGCTCGCTTTAAATCATCGATCCTTTGGGGCAGCACTGATAACTTTTCCAATGTTTCCTTGATGCGGGTGGACAGATGTTTCTTATGAATAGCAGCGACAATGGTCCAATGTATAGCTGTTCTACAAGAGTATATGCAGCCTTAAGCTTGATGCGCATATCTGAGCCCAACTTGACGCTCCGGGAGCCTATATCAGTAAAGTTATTGATAAACCGGCAGATGATTATGATATGCCTACTGGTGTAAAGGAGTCAATTTTACTACTTACCGAAGATGGCTGATGTCATGCTATTGATCTACTGCTTTAAACCGGACAACTCGCCAGTCACCGGTTTAAGGGCTGCCTCGGCGTCCTCTGCTCTCTTTAATAGAGTCGCCTTCTTGGTCTCCCAGCCAGTTCTATCAGTGCTGAAGTTTTGTTTAAACTGTTCAATGTTTTCTAAGGTAGTCCTCAGCTCTGATTTGGCTTTTGAAGTCTTGGATTGCTGAGTTTGAATATTGGCCCTCAGATCTTTGACTTGGGATTCCTTTTCATTTAGTTGAGCCTGCGACATGAACAACATGGAAGGTATTATGGTCATGATTATTTTTCAAAGCCCCAAGTACAATACAAGTATTCTCCTTGGCACTTGGGGGCTAATGCCTATTTCTCTTTTCACGACAAGTTTTATGATGGCCCAGGCAAAATGATACGATCCGGTTTATAAAGGCTACATAATTGGGTTTTTCAGCCATGGTGATAAGTCCCGGTTTATTCATACTGATTAAACCGGCCCTTGGGGGCTACAGACACAAAGTTGATTACTACTAATTGAAGTCCCAGCTTAACTTAATAGTTTAAGCCGGCCCTTGGGGGCTACAAACGCAAAAGTTAATTACTGCTAATTGAAGTCCCGGCTTAACTTGATAGTTTAAGCCGGCCCTTGGGGGCTACTAGTGATGATGTTCATCCATTTGGGACTATTTGAAAGTCTACAGTATGTTCAATTGTATCATATTCTATAGACTTGGCGGCTGATAGAGATATATTTATGAGGAGGATTTTGTTGGATTACCTCATATCGCTCCTTCATCAAGTTGACCAAAGCCGGCTTCAAAATCACGGCTGGTATACAGACGGTTCAAATAGGGAGTGGATATCTTGGGCGCCAAACTGGGCATAGCTTTCCAATTCTACCTTCCAGTTGCCTTTATCAGCAACAGAAAACTCTTCCTTGGCGCTGTGCTTGGATAAGGTACTAGGATTACCCGGCGCTGTATAATCAAGCCCGGTGATGATGACATCGTCAGTTTTCACTTCAGTGGGCTTGATGGGACTTGGCGCCTTAGTGATGACCGGCTCAACGTCTATATGATCTATGGTGACGTCGTGCTCTTCTGGTGGTGGGTCATCAACAGTAGCTTCAGCAGTTGGATGAGAGGCTTCTGGCAATGGTTTTTCCGGCTCAGAAGGGTTGGAATCTTCAGCCGGCTTGTTCAGTTTCGCCTTCTTGCTAGGCTTGGCCATGCCGCTAAAAATAAGAAATACAAAGATGTCAGCATATCAATCATGCATCAAGTTTTGAATAATGGAATACACCCTTACCCAGGCATAGTTTTGAAGGCTGGGATTTGAGTCCCCGTTGAGTCGCCGGAGGAGGAATGAGATGTTGCCTGATAGTTTGAATCGGACGGGTTAAGAGGTTGTCGAAAAAGACCCGCCTTGGGATAAGATAAGTCAGAAATATTTGAAACCTCCGGTCGACGTTTGCGAGGTGTTGGGGTGTTCGGTAAGCCGGAGGATAAAACTCCACCACCACTGTTCCGGGTTGTGCAGTGAGCTTCATGTTGATGCTTCTTCAAAAGAAAGTTGGGATCCAAGTAAGCTGAAGGGTGAGAAAATCTTACTTTCCGGCTTGCTTGTCTGGTTTTTTGTGTTGGCAGAGGTTCTGAGCCGGAGCAAAGAGTAATTACCTCTTCATCATCTGCACGGCTGGCCTCCGCATCATCCTCATAATGGTCATTGTCAATAAGATGTACAAAGAATGAGCCAAGGGAATCAAGTTCTACCTCCGACTCATCATCTTCATGATCATCCAAGTTAAATAACTCGGCGGGGTTGGTTTTCTTCTTGGCAGGCTTTTTGATAGCCTTGCTCTTTGTCCGAGGTTTCTTGGCCGGTTTATCCTGCAGCATCTTGGTCCAAAAGGGTGAATCGGCCTGTAAAAAATCAAATGAGTGAGAACAGGCAGTACAAGTGAAAAACATGATTCAAGTGTGAATTTGATTAAAAGCTTACAACTAGCGTCTTGTTCAGAATGCAGAAAGGATTTAGTCCCACTTTACTGTAGTCTTCCAAGCTCTCATTCAACAGAGTTTTGGTCATATTATTGATGTCTTCATCAGTCAATTCAATCTGACAGTGGCATTGAGGATCTGATAACTCGCTGGTGTATTCATGCATTAAGCCAAGACGACGGCTTAGAGGTAAGACTCTCCAGGCGACCCAGCATCAAACCGGATCAATTCTGGTCAAACCGTTGGCCATCAAGGCCCGGATCTTTGAGAAGACTGGCATGTACTTCTTTCGCTCTGTTGTGGTGATGCAGTCTGGAAGAGGATGTCTATTACTAAGCGGGCTGGCGCGATAACCCGGCAAGGGATTTTCCCCTTCTAGAGAAGTATCTTTACAATAAAACCAGGTTCGGTTCCAGTCTTTGGGATGACTAGGAAGAGTGGCGGCTGGGAAGGTGGCTTCTTTCTGGCGCTGTATGGAAATGCCGCCTAGCTCTAGGCTGGGCCCGTCTGTGAACTTGTTCTACTAGTTTAAGTAATAGAACTCCCTGAATTGTTCTACAGTGGGCTCCTGGTGAAGGTACACCTCGCATGATACTTGGAAGTTGCAGATGTTTGAAACAGAATTTGGTCTGATGTCTTGAGGACGGAGCTTGAAAAAGTGCAGCACATCGCGAAAGAATTTTGAGCCGGGAGGGCTGAAGCCCCGGAGCATATGATCAATAAATACAATTACTTCACCATCCTTGGGCTCAGGAGGAGTTTCAGTGCTTGGGACCCTCCAGTGAATGACATCTTTTTTGGCTAGGACGCCGGTCCGAGCATATGTGTTCAAGTCTTCCTCGGTAACCCGGGAAACGACCCAGTTATAGGCATGACAGTTTTACCCATTTTTGAGGGAAAAAGCCTGAAAGAAAGAAATGTTTCCGGTTCAAGATTCAACTGACAAGCCGGGGCAGTGGTTTAAAAGTAAAATGCTATGAACGGATAATGTGTTAAGCCGGAAGATGAATACTGAACTAAGTGCATATTCATATTTGCAGCTTAAGAAGGACTAATGATACCAGCCGGGTTAAGATTATGCTGTTAAGCCGGCCAAAGCTTAAAGTCAAAGTACATTGTGCAACGCTAAATTGTGAAGATGAATAAGCAAGCATGGTTAAGCGGAGAACATTGCACTACAAAAAAATACAATTCCGTGATGATACGTGTTTGTCACAGTAGGTCGCGTTTTTTGTCATGCATGTACATCCATGACGATTTTATGACAGAATCCAGATAGTCATACCTGTGCTGTCGTAGAAGTGTTCCATGACATTACCAAAATTATCATCACGGAAGTGTCCACTTCCATGACGATAAATCGCGCGTCACAGAAGTGCTTTCGTCAAGGGTGACCGACACGTGGCATCCACCGTAACGGAACACCGTTAAGCTATCGGGTCGGGTTTTGGATCCGATAACCCGTTAACAGCCCTGACCAATGGGAAATTTCCACGTGTAAAATTCTTATTGGCCGGACGAAACACGTGTCAGCTCGTCAGTGGGTCAGATAGGCGCCTATGATATGTCGACACGTGTCACGGCCCACCACTGGCCCATTTAGCTTACAAAGCCGGCCCGTTTGACTTGGTCAAAAGTTAACGGGCTGGCCCATGAAAAGCCTGTTAACGGTCTCTTCGCAAATAGCCCATTTTACGGCCCGTTAACTCACGGCCCGTTAGGCCCTAAAGGAAATCGGCCCAACAACGTCATGTGGGCCGTAGAATATAACACCAGCCCAATTCACTTTCGGCCCATGTATGGCCCATGACGTCTTTCGGCCCATATGAGGCCTTCGTATCTTTCGGCCCTTTACAGGCCAACGGTGACTCTAGCCCATAATGAATAGTAATTTTCTTTATACCCGTTAACGGCCCGTGATTTACATGGGCCGTTTCCAGCCCGTGTTAGCTTTCGGCCTATTGACGGCCCATACGTTCTTGGGCTCCTTTTCGGCCCTCGATTACTTCCGGCCCGTTACTGGCCTGTTCCCCTAATGGGCCAAATTCGGCCCATGGCAAGAGTTGGCCCGTTACTGGCATGTTCCCCTAATGGGCCAAATTCGGCCCATGGCAAGAGTCGGCCCGTTACTGGCCTGTTACCCTAATGGGCCAAATTCGGCCCATGGCAAGAGTCGGCCCGTTTCTGGCCTGTTAACCCGTTGCGTCGTTTCGAGCCCGTCCTATATTCTGGCCCATTAACGACCCGTTATGCCTGTGACAGAATTAAGCCTTTGCTGTCCTACAGCCTGTTAACGGCCTGTTATCGTGCTGGGCCGATACCAATTACGCCTGATTACGGCCCATGTAGACCCATTTATCCAACGGCCCGAGGCCCACCGATTACAGGCCCATTTATCGACTGCCCGTAGGAGACCCATGGATCCTACGGCCCGTATATGGCCCATGGTAGTTGCGGCCACTAGCAAACCAGGGAAAAAGAAGACTAGGAAATAAATAAGGCCGAAACTAACGCTAGGCTATTAAGGCGATTGCACAGATTACATCCACTCGGCATCAAAGATCGCCACCAGTGCAAATATAGGGAACACCCTACACTATACAAAAATGGCTTGCTATTTTCTTCAGCCGGTGGCTGCACGTTAAGAATAAATTTTGTATCGCACCAAAACAAATTACAACTATATAACAAAAGGAAGGTTGGCATAAAACTTAACAGTCTAGCAGATAAATGCACCACCAGAAGTTTAGAAGCTCAGTTCATTTGACATGACTGTTACGTTTTCATGATGTATTGTCCGATGGAGCACCATAACCCTCGCCTTCATTTCCCCTAGGCTCCTGAACAACATAGCAAATGTCTGATAGTCTGGTTTCAAAACCATGCATATCTTGACGACATTGAGCAATGTTTCTCCTTGTTTCACAAAGGGTCTCTATTAGGGAATGGACTTGTGTCTGGAGCGCAGATACAACATTGCTTTGAGCTTGCATATCTTGATCATGAGGCAGTTTGGACGATATTGCCTTAACAACCAACCCAGTATTACGCACGAACGTGCTTTTGGCACTGTTAGTGGACAGGTACTGACCCACTGCAGCAATAGCTGACATTGCGGTTATAGTTGCCTCGCCACCTTCAGAAGGTGGCGGTTCCACCATTTTTTCCATAGCTCGCTCAAAAGTTGAGGTTTTACATTAGTAGTACCAGAACAGAAGATATTAAGGAGGCAGCAAAACCAAACAAAATAGCTTTGTTCTATATACAGAACTTATTCAGGTGAACCCATGTAAAATATTAGTTGTGTTTTATTGCAAAGTACATAATAAAACCAGGTTCCAAACATATGACCATGTACCATCGCTAATGTATTGTCTATTTCTTCACATTGTATTGAGGGCTAAGGATAAAGAGACGAAGTTTATAATACGGTAAGCATAGTATGACATCATTCATATCACAAAACAACTGAGAACAGACAAACAGGTAATTGTAACGTTGTGTGGGCAAGTCCAGCACGGAACTAGATTACGGGTCAAGATCAAAGGAACATCACTCCTCTCTTTTAAACCTTGTAAGGTGCAATGATACGCTAAGACAATTGTGTATAAAATTGAAAAGAGTAATAGACATTGGCTGCAAACCATGCAGTTCAAGGCACAAGTCAGAGTAAGTAGTATTTAAAAGGCATGAGGATTAAGGACTTACAACAGCGGCTTTGACTGGTGTAGTCATGCCCTTCTTCTTGCTGGTGTGACAGTCCTTGAAGATTTCCACAGCATTTGGTTCAGGTACTTTTTGGTCCTTGCGGGCTTTCCTCTACATTTCGAACAAGTCAATATAGATCTGATAATATGGTACAGCGAAAAGAGTGAAACAGCAGCTAATTACAAGAGCCTCGCAGTGTGCAATATAGCTACGAGATCCTGTCGTCTGTTGGAATTTCACTTTCGTACGGTTGGCCTTGTTCTTTGAACAGTTCACCTACAAGAAGATAGATTTGTGTGGCACATGCGTAAATAGGACTTCAACATGTGATCTGATCACGTATATATAATGTACCTGATACTTCGGATCAGACCAGTGTTTAACAAGGCCCCTCCAGTCTTCATCCGATATATTTTCCACTGGAGATGTTTGGGAAAGTTCACTGTTAGCCTTGCCTTCAAAGTGAGTTCTCCTCAAGTTATACCGATACTGTCGCAGAGCAAACTTGAAAACATGGGTGCAAGCTTGTCTGGTTGCATCATCTTGGCTATCCAACTTGAACCTCATCTGTTGAAAATTATGGGAGTCTCATTATCAGCAACCTAGAAAGTATTGGACAGAGCAAGACGATATTACTAGTTTCCATACATAACCATACTTACAGATAAATGGTCGAGGAAGGTGTTGAACTAGGTTTCGTCTTTGTCATTCCTGTACTAAATCCATGTTGGGAGGATACGTACATGACACCTAATGGCAACTGTTGCCTCTGATACTAACTTGGCTGACTCTGTAGCATCACATGGCCTTTTTAAACCTGCCTCAAAACGGATCTCCATTCTTCCTCCTCTAGATTTAGTTAACCTATCGAGCATTATCCCTAATGTTTGTTTCCTCTTGCGCCTAGGTGCTAGTCCAACAACGAATATAGGAAGTGTTAGTGTACATCAAACTGTGAGACTACATATAAAGAAGCATGCAACTGTAACTTGACTCCAGCAACTACCTTCTTGCTGTTGAAGCTCACAAGGTTCATCTGATATTGCCAACTCGTCTTGTGTCAAGAGTGCTTGGGAAGTAGTGTCAGGTGGCAAGGGAGCTTGGGAACGTGCTGCTAGCTCAGTTGACGCACGAGTAAGTCGTGCAGCTGGTAGTACTGTGGTAGGTGTTGCAAGAACTAGGGTTGTCTCTGCTTGTTTGGTGGCAGCTATTTGTTTCTGTTTGGCTTTTTTTGCAACTCGTGTAGCATGGGATGCCGTGTTTGTAGAATTTTCCGCTGGACTTTGACCTTCTATTGCACCATCAGTACCAGCAGAATCTGCAGGATTCATCTGCTTCCCATTCCCTGCCATTCTGTGTTTCTTCCTCTTTCTTTGTGCCATGTTAAGTCAAGCCGACAAGAAAAACGAATAACAATTTAGTTCTTCAGAACAAATTGATGCGTGATGCAGATGAACTGAACTTTGATGTTAGACAACCACATGATAGGATGATGTAATATGTATGAAAAACAGGACGGAAGAGATAACCAGAACTATGATGTGTAAACTAAGAAGAAGACATTTCACCAAATTAGAAGCATTGCAATGGAAGGTAGACACCATATGAAAGATGCTACAAATATCGCTCTGCCAAGTTAACAGTGTCTCATCATAAATGGCGTTTAAACAAATGTGAAGCAGTACAAGAAATAAATCATATGCAAGATGCAAACAACATCACACTACCATGTTAGAGGTCTCTCGTCATTAGTGCCATTGCATATTCACAGCATTGCATATTCACAGCTTATGATGTATAAACTGAGGAGAAGGCATTTAAACAAATTAGAAGCAATGAAAGCTAGACACCATATGAAAGATGCAACGAATATCACTCTACCAAGTTAAAACTGTCTCGTCATAAGTGCCATTTCAACAAATTAGTAGTACAAGCTAGAAAAGAATGTGAGATGTAACCTATATCACACTCCGAAGTCAAACGTGTCTTATGATAAGTGATTGTTGCAGGTTACACAACAGTAGTAATTTGATGTAAGAACATGGTGTGATAGACAGATATTGTATGTTCTAGAAACAGGAACACGTGTCTTATTCAAGTATAATGTGTAAAGTAAGCAGATGGAATTCAACAAAATTAGAAGCAATACAAGCTAGACATCACACATAACATGCAACCACATATAACAGTGCCAAGTTAGAGGGAGCACCGGTGATGCTGCACTAGGGGAGACGTGCTCATCATAAACATAGCTTTGTTGAGTGTCTATGCATGTGTTGTCTTGGAAATCATATTGGGGGTGTGGAGGAGTAGAAACTGTAGAGGCCCTCCGTTCGGAAGGAGCACCTTTATCCGCTGCCTTGCTAACTTCCTTCCGCTTTATTGATTTTGAATTGTCAAGTAAAACCGACAAGAAAAAGCAATAAAATTCTCTCTTCAGAACTCATTCATGCATGATACTGACAATCACTACTTTGATGTAAGGCAAACACATGATACCAGGATGGAATATGTACGAAAAACAGGACGGCATGGCATGTTCACAACTGTTTGTGTAAACTAAGCAGAAACCATTCCAGCAAATAAGAAGCAATGCAAGCTAGACACCACATGAAAGATGCAACCAATATGACTCTGCCAAGTTAAAAGCGTCCCATCATAAATGGAATTTCAACAAATTAGAAGCAGCGCATGCTATAAATCATATGAAAGATGCAACTAATATCGCACTGCATATACTAAAGGTGTCTCGTCATGTTGATTGATGCGGGATACAAAAAAACAATAGTTTTATGTAAGGACATGCTTAATAGATAGATGTACTATGTACTAAATACAGGAAGGCATGTCACATTAACAGGTATAATGTATAAGCTAAGCAGACTAGCACATGCAGTTTAACCAGATTGGAAGAATTACAATCTAGACACCATATGCAACTTGCAACCAAATATCATGCTGCCAAGTTAGAGCAAGCACCTGCGATGCTAGTGTAGGGGCAATGTTGTAATCAACTACAGATCTACGTTCACTATCTTCATCTAGCATTTCTGTTTCTTGAGAATCATGTCGGGAGGCTGACGCTGCATTCTTTAAATGAGGAGTAGTCCCCTTGCCTGCCTGCCTCGTCATAAGTGATTGATGAGGGATACACAAGAACATTAGTTTGATGTAAGAACATGGTTAATACACAGATGTACTAGTATGTACCAAAAACAGAAAGGTATGTCATATTAAAAGGTATAATGTGTAAGCTAAGCAGATGCAATTTAACCAAATTGGAAGCAATACAAGCTAGACATCCGGCTGGAGTGGTGAGCATGATCATCTAGGACCTGAGAGCCTGGTGGGAGGCGGGCTGCTTCGCCACCATCACAGCTTTTTAGTTGGCTTCCAGGTGATGCCTATCTTTGCTGGGCTTGTCACTGGCTCGGCCAGTGCCCTGACTAGCTATTTGTCTTCTGGTGCTCACGGGATGGTGGTTCATGTAAAAAAATATCTTTCCTTATCTTACCGACTTCGGCCTTTCGAATACAAGCTAGACACCATATGGAACATGCAACCACATATGACACCGCGAAGTTAAAGCAAGCACGTGGGATGGTGGTTCATTGCGAGCGAGGTCATCAACTCCAGAGCTACGTTTACCGTCTCCATCTGCTGACACTGCACCCTTTATAGCGCTGTAACGTGTCTTGCCTACCCGCATATGAAGCTGGAGCGACTTCTCTCTTTTCTTTTTGGCTTCTCTCATGGCAGCAGAGTCTGAAATACCCTTGCATAAAAACACAATAGTGAGAGTAAGGGTGAAGTGTGTGCAGAACTAGTGCACTGTAAAAGTAGCAGATAGCAGGTGGCTGAAAAATAAATGACAGGAGACATATGATAGCTCTACAACATTGCATGGCAAACAAATTAGATTCTACTCCGTATGATTTTGTAATATATGAGCATAGGAAATGCAGGTACTCCTCCAGCACACCACCACATGTGGTCATATCTAAGATAACAGTCGACTGAAAATAAATAGGCCAGTCGATTTTTTTAATGAACTGTCCGATCTATAAGGAACGGGCAGATGGCCTTCGTCTACCTCCCTCCAGTCACTGTTGACGATCTTTCTCGAACCGCCAGCGACCACTGGCCCAGACCCCTGCCTCCGCCGCCCCGCCCTCCCATCGACCTCACACCACCGCCGTGCTTGGCAACGCCCCCAGGCCATCCCTTTAATCCCGGCCGACCTCCAGATCGGGCGCCAGTAGCTCTAGGCCGCACACGCCCCTAAGATAAACACCAAGGCGCTGCTTCCCCGACGTAATAGGCATACTAGCGCCTGTTACGCCGGGGAATGCTTCCGTTAATTGGGAATCAACTGGCCACAAATTGAAATTCAGGGGGCGACGGACCTCTAGCTAAGGTGAAATAGTATATGAGGAGAAACCTTGTGCATCGCGAGTTACTAGGAACATCTAGTATCAAGAAGAAGCGGTCAAGTAGTGTCTTCTGTGGGATGAATACCGTGCAAGCAGAGACGTAAGATTTGCACGCATAAGGGAAGAGGAGTACCTTTTTCGGTTGCCGGTGTGGTCACCTCCACACGTCGCGCCGATCTTCTTCTTTTTACCGGGGAAACCGATGTTCTGGAGGGTGCAGGCTTGGACGAACCCATGGCCAAATTGTTGACTATGTTACCGTGGCCGTATGTCGGTGGAGGGGAAGCGGATCCGAGGCGGCGAAGGACGGCGTAGCAGGAACAGCTCCGGTGCGGTGGAGGGTCGCGAAGTTGGAGCGGCAGCGGTGAGGCGCAGGACGGCGTGGTTGAACTGGCTCGGGTATGTACGGCTCGGCCTCGCCTTCAACTACTAGCCGTGGAGGGTGTTGCGGTTGAGGTTGCGGTGGACGATGACGTCGGGGTATCGGCTCCGACGTGATGGAGGAGGGCGGCGGTTGATGGGTGGGATGGGGTGGCGGACGGAGGACGCCAGGGTTTCGCGGCTGGTGGAGAGGTAGTTTTGGCACCCATGGAGTACGAATGGGGAATCGGACGGGTGGGGGGAACCATGTTTCGGTCTGGGACGCGCTTGTTTTTGGCTTTTTTGAACAGAAGATGGGACGCACTCGTTTGAAATTTGGGGAAAGTACAAACTTTGCCCCCCTCTTAAATTTTGGACCTACTGCGGGTCGGGGGTAGGATGGTAATCCCAGGTGTCCCAAATATTTGGCGGGAGTGATTTTGGCCGCGCGGATGTGTGCTTAGGCGGCCATTGTGTATGAATGTTTTTCGGATGCGGTTGCGTGGCGTCTAGATGAAGCTACAAACCTACCCCGGTTTAGACCTTTGGACGTCGGGCCGGTAGGTTTCACGGGTCAGAGTTATTAGAAAAGTAATTTCCTTGTACTACCAAACATTGGTCTCACGCGGTTTCGGGCGAGTAGAGGCTCTTTTGGCGCTTCGTTCAAAATTTTGAAACACAAGCATTCACGTTTAGAGTACTCTTGAACTATGAGGATTGACCTAAATAGACAACGTTATATTTGACCTTGTATGCTTGAAAACCTCATTAAATTATCCGCTTCTTTTTGAAATTTTGACACTTGAAAATCCTATAACTACGATTATTTTGGAATGGAGGAGCTCAATTTGAATCTATTTTGTACACGACTACATATGCTATTATCTACAAAATCAGAGCAAAGATTGGTGCTCCCATAATTTAGGTATGGTTTACAAATGCCATGATATCAAATTCAAATAATTGAATGGACTTCATGTTGAATTCGATTTTTTTAAACCACCTTAAGTTGAATTCAAATGTATGCTAGTTCATAGGTAGCTATTTATAATGTCCATTGTGTAACTTTCGTATGTATAATGTGCTTTACACACACAACATGAACTATACTCACGTTTATATTCGATTGCTAAAGCGATGCATTGTCTGGAGTTCAAAATACTAACTATGTGGATCAATTGTGTCCAATAATAACATAGACATGCTCAAATTCGATAGAATCTAGATGTCTGATGGATCAATGACCGCTCCTTACGCGAATTGCAAATATCATGATCCCATCCTAATATTTGGATACAATTTATATCTTTAATCAATGTGTAGAGCAGTCTTTTGCGTGTAGTTTCACTCTCCATCGGTGGTCTCTCACACATGCTCACACACTCTCTCCCGAGGTGTCTTTCTCGCACACATGCTCTAGATATAACCCTCCCTCCCTCTCGTAACCATTTACAACCGTTTTCACCAACCTTTATCACAAGCACTCTTCCTCTCGCAAACATACACACGCACAATCCTCATCGACCCTTTCTATATACATGGACCTGCCTACGTGTCTCATGTATGCACATTATCTTTACGCCTGTCTCTCACGCATTGTCTCACACCTCTCTTCCTAATCGACGAGTACGATTCTGGCAGAGCATTCTATAGGATGCCCCTTAAAGTTAGGTTGGATGAATAGTAATATCAGAGATAAAGGGGTTACCTTAGTCCGAGAACCTAGGGTTACAAATCCTAGCCGGCTTTGTCAGTGGACACAGAGTCCTTCACAATTCTGCTATCTTTGTCTTGTACGACAAGTCATCCATGGGTCTTCCTAAATGCGTCACGGGCCGACCAATGTGGCGCAGGACGGAACCGAACGAAGGGCCTCACCTCGACCCACCGGACCTCACGCGGTGACACACCCTCTGCCCCACGTCTCATTATCTTCTCACACCCACACATACCAACACAAACACCACACACAGAGAAAATTTCTCCTGGTGCCTCTATTCCCTCCCCCCTTGCATATACACACTCAAGGGAATGGAATCTCTTGTCGTGACGTCATATTCGTCTCTCTCTCTCTAGACCACTCTCATTTCTCGTGCTATCTCTCCCACGCCCCCCCTCGGCCCCTCTATCCATGCCTCTCTCGAATACGTAATACACACACATACCTCTCTAGGCCCCGCCAAATGCATCAACTACACATTCACACATGTTACATCACGTACCCCATTGATCTAAAAAGCCATCTCTTCATGTGTATTTCGCATACAACATTCCTTTTGAATAAAGTGTGGCCAAAAAATTATTTTAGAGTTTCTACATATATACAACATTACAAAGTTATATGGAGGAGTACGAACGCTAATTTGCATTGCATGGTGCCCACAATGATATTTATTCCGCACTGTGAATTTGTATATTTTTATACTATATACAAAGTTAGTCATAATAAAGAGAAACGAAGAGCATCTCTCTCTCCATCGCATACCCCCCCTGTACGCCCCTTTCACGTATGCACACAAAACTATCTCTAGGTCCTCTAAAAGTAAGCCCCCAGAAAATTCACGCATGTTTCATCTTTCTCTCGCGATATATGCAATGACGATCATTGTATTTGAAGCGAAAGCACGATACGTACATTGGACTTCAGAATCCACTCATTACGGTCACCATTTACGTTTAGTGGTTATTATACAGTCACGGGCTCACTGTACAACTCTGTATTTGCTCATGACATGACTAGTTGACCAGTTAAACGCTCCACGTGGCACATCTAGTATTGCATCACATTATCTCACTACCATCGTGCCCACCTGTCGACTTGTATCTACTCTACATCTACACTCTTATAAAATACATAAAATACACTCTTATAAAAAACAGAGTTGGTGATGATGGTGTGCCTGCCATCCTGCAATATAGGCCGTCCGATTTATATATAACGGATAGGAAAGAAACTATGGCAATTTTCCAAAAGGTACCCACACACCTCTCCACATTTGCAAATAAGGCATTCCCTCATTCATCCTTTTCTCTCACAAGATAAACAAGTCATACAAATGCATCTTGATGTTACGTGCAACGCACGGGCATCTTGCTAGTAAGAATGAAAACAAACGACAAAAATATATTTGGACGGTGGTTTGAAGTCATGACCGCGGGCACAGCGGACAAGGTGGCCTTGTATTGGTATGCTGAGCCGTCTGTTTTAACACACAGGAGCTGGTGTGGTGATTATACACACACGCACGCGTGCACACGAACTGCATCCACGCAACACTCACACAAACACATGCACCCACGCACGCACGCAACACTCACACGTACACACGCAGCCACGCACGCACACAACACTCACACGCACACACGCACGCATGCATGCACACACAAGTACACCACACGACCAACACACACTCTCACGCTCAAGTGCTCAACCTACACGTGCATGCGCACACATCAGGCCCTGACAGACACATACACAACCAGGTGATTCCCGCGCACGGGTTGGAGCCTTGTCGCGCCAGCGTAAATTTGTGTTTATCTGACCTTTTGCCTATGCGAACTGATAGGTGGGACCCACAAGGAACATGGTCAATTTAACTAGTCAACATGGCGCCACGCAGACTATTTGGCCGGTCAACAGAGTGCAATCCGATGCTGAACTGTGAGCAAGTGACCGTATAATCACCGCAAAACATATATAGTGACCGTAATCAGCTTATTCTGAAGTTCGGTGACCGTATTACGCTTTTCTCTCTGTAGGCCCTCCAAAACTACATCTCTACACGTTCTCGCATGTTACGTCTAACAACTATGCAGTACAGCACTACTACTACTACACTCTAACACAATAAATCATATGTGTTTCTAGTTTTACTAGATATCATATTGTTACTTATAATTATTCAGTTTGCATACATTAAAATTGCCTTTGAAATGTATGGCCAGTATCATCTACCGCGGGGGGAAAATCCCGCCCTTTCCTGTTTAATCGGGTTTGTATCGATGGATCGTGTGAAACAGCAAAACTATAGTACTATACAGTACTACAAGTGACAGTTCACTAGGTCGTCGTGTCGTCTACTCCTCCGTCGTAAGAGTGGAGCGCTCGCTTTCATAAATCTTCTAGTCCCTTTCGCCGACATGTGGGACATCAAGCTACCGGGTCCACGTTCCATACCGGAATATAGTGCAGAGCAGCCTGGGTGAAGCACCCCAGTCATGGCGCCGGCGTAGTAATGAGCAATGAGGCGTCAAATCACAAAGCTGCACCTTTCCCGCAGTTAAGATGGAGGGACGAAGCAACCATCACATCATTTCACTCGTTGTTGAAACCGCTTCTCCCTCATCTTCTTCAACTTAACCACGTGTTGCTTCTGCCGTTGTTCTGCCTCATGTGGGACGCGGATCGGCTTGGTAAAGCACTGACACGTGGGACCGCATGTTAGCAAACCGCCAGGACAACGTCCTCCGAAAATAAGAAGCCTAATCCTAGACTTACAAAGGGCTACGTAGTTGCTACGTATACTTTCCCTCTAATCTATATATGCCCCCCCCTGATTTTCAGGTGGGGTGGGCCTAATCCTCTCCTTTAATCCAATCAAATAGTCCCACATCACATCAGTTCATAACTTTACGTAAACCATTACATGGATGTAGCATTGCTCAAATAAGAAACCTCCCCCGCCATCCGTGCGGCAAAATCACCTCCTTTTTACTAATCTTGATTCTATAATTTTTAGATCAATATAATTGAGATTTTTATAGATAGCACACAGGAGCAAAACCAAGTGGTACGGTTAAGGGCATCCACAATGTGTAGCCAAATGTGAAAATAGCTTTTGGCATCGTGGGAACCATTGTGGACGGTGTTGCCAACGCCAAAAAGATGGAACCGAAGCTCCCTGATTGATTGATTGAAGGAATAGAAAAATGCAACGTCTCTCCTCTTTCTCCCATGCTTGGATGCATGTAGTACAGTATAGAGCACAGAGTCTACTCCCCTGTCCCTTCTATCACAAATCACAAAGCAGTGAGGCGTCAAATCACAAAAGCACGGACGAAGCAACCATCATTTCACTCTTCGCTGACTCTGCTTCTCCATCGTCTTCTTCGAGAAACCATCTCACCGCACTAGTACTCCTAGTAGTACTAGTAAAGGACTTCCTGGACGCAAATAAGGCGGTTGTCTCGGCTTGCAGGCGGCACTTGCGAACGACTTATCGTGGTCTCCCTCAATGGTGTTCTCCGTCGAACGCACTTCGCCAAACCACCCAAAAAAAAGATATCGTCGATGTCACCGCAATGGGAAGGAAGTCAAATATAGTTACTACCTTCATTTTTTTGTACACAAGGCCAGTATATCAAAATTACAATTTGCAAAGGGCCACTAACACTAATCGAGGCAAAATTGATGGGGTTAGCAACCAAGGACATTAATATCCCCTGCATGCATGCGGAAGTGAGAAGGTTGGTTTGCATGGCGCTGCATTAATCAAGCGATGAGGAGTGAGATGGTTACCTCTTTGGTCTTTGGAGAAAAAATACACATTAATTGACACGTGAAACGAGGATTTGTATCGATTAAATCCCGCGAAGGAAAACCCCGCCTTTCTTTTTTAACACTAGTACTCCTAGTACGTACGTACTTATCCTGTTTGGGTCTAGGTCTTGCATTGCCAAACTTCGCCACACATTTTTGCCAAGCTTGCCTAAAGTTTTCAAAATGAGAAGGAGGTACACTTGCGCACGGCTGTCGCGGTCGCACCGCACCCTCACACGGTCGCTCCTGCACGCCGCGGTCGCACTGCACCCTCACATAGTCGCTCCTGCACGCTGCAAACCCAACCAAGGGAACGCACCCTCACTGACACGTGCTGTCGCATGTGAACAAACCAAACTCAGCCATCCTATCGCTGACACATAATTTTCGTTCATAGAGTATGTTTATCCAACCGCATTTTGGGGAGTATCCGTACAGCCCGTGCGGTGGTCTGTTGGGGAAGAAGAAGAGGTGAGGAAGAAGGAAAGAAGGGTTAGGAGACGTAGGATATTCATCCAACCGCCTGAAATGGTAGATTGACCCAAGTCAGGCGACTTGCATAACAAATATATGTTTTTACACAACAAAAGATCCATAAAAACAACAACATAAAGAAAAACTATCACTGCTCGCGGAAAGAGACGGCCTCGTCGTCTTTGGCTGCCGGCGCGAACCAGCCGTCGCTGCCGACGTGTGTCTCCGCACCGTGGTTGTCCTTGGCCTCCAGCTACTCGTTCAAGCGGAGCGTGCGGGCGCTCTGCACGGACGAGAGCACAGCCCGGTTCAAGTCGAGGACGTCCGCTTCCGCCTGCAGGAGGGCCTCGATGGCAGCGGCATCCACGCGCTTCGCGTCGAGTCGAGCCTCCGCCGCCCGGTTCAAGTCCAGGACATCCGGTTCCGCCTGCAGGAGGGCGTCGATGAGAGCGGCATCCGCGCGCTCTGCGTCGAGTCGAGCCTCTGCCGCCTGGTTCAAGTCCAGGACGTCCGGTTCCGCCTGCAGGAGGGCCTCGATGGCAGCGGCATCCGCGCGCTCCGCCTCAAGTTGAGCCTCCGCTGCCCGGTTCACATCCACGACATCCGGTTCCGCATGCAGGAGAGCCTCGATGGCAGCGGCATGCGCGCGCTCCGCGTCGAGTTGAGCCTCTGCCTCCCGGTCCTCCTTTAGTATCGCCATGTTGAACCGCTGGTCCGCCTGCACCATGGGGGACTCGGACACCGGCACGAAGTCGACGTCCATCGTCTCATACCCATCAGGGGCCTTCTGCGCCGCGACCTCGGCCATGAACATTGGATCGGCTTCCTCCTCCTCGTAGCTTGGCTCCAGAGAACTCGGGGATTGGCCCGCCGCAAAGCGAGCTTGGGAACGGAGGTCTGTGGCGCCGACCGCCGCCGCGATTTCTGCGCGGCGCTTCGGCGTTAGCATCTTGTAGTAAGTGATCTTGCGGCGCACCATGGCTTTCCGGCGAACTAGGGGACGCTTGATGCAGGCTAGGGGATCGAAAGGTGGGGGAATGGGCTGGAGATTTGGTGTAGTTTTAGGGCCGTGGCTGGCGTAGGCCGAGCAGCGAAGGTTCTGGTGTGAATAGTGGTTCCGGTGACGACCGGTCAATCGGTTTTGACTGTACATCGCTCTTGTCGCGTTCGCGTTGCAGCCCGGCACGCTGGACCCTCCACGTCGCTCACCGAATGGAACGCGCTTCGTCTTGCATTTTCGCTCGCTTGTGGGACCGCAGTTGAGAGCAAACCGACGTCCCTCCCCCTCCCCCGCCTGCGTCATTTATTATACCACCACTCCCTCCGTTTTATGCGGAGTAAATAAAAATAGAGGGAGTATACTACGGATGAGGATCCCCTGGCGTGGCCGAACCCATTGAGTAACTGACATGCGGGGCCTAGCAAGCATGGGGTCCGCCAGTAAGTGACCGAAAGGGAGGGTAAGGCAGGGATACCTACGTCAGAGGATCCACTTCCACTATACTACTTTGACCAAATGTTAGAGTAATAATATATGACATGCAACTTAAACAAATATTAGAGTAATAATATATGACATGCAACTTACACAAAGCATACAAGGTCAATGCGTTTTTCGAGGCTCACTTTGACCAAATGTTAGAGTAATAATATATGACATGCAACTTACACAAAGCATACGGTCAAATTCGTATGTGAAAGGAGTTTCCAATGATATAATTTTCACATTATACATCTCATGTACTATTAATCTTGTCAATAGTCAAATAAGAAACCATCTCGAGTACAAATCTAGGAGTACGTACGAATCTAACAATATTGATTGGGCGTTGTTGAATGTTGATACCTTTTTGATCAAAGTAGAGATACTTTGACTACACATAAAACTTATATGTAAACTAGAAAGGATAGGGGGAGTATATTGTATGTTCAAAAACGAAACGAACATTGAATACCCTTTATATATGATTTGCGGATGCTATGATCACCGGTTCAAAATTTTGAATCCGCCTTAGGTATCACGTGCCCCCACTCGTTCCCTCTCGACTTCATCTCGGGGTTCGGAGATCTATTGAAAGAGGACTAGGGTGGGTACATGCGAATGATACTCGGCGGAATGTTCAAATGAGGCATGCGGGAGGATGGACTCGACTGGAGGGCGACATGATCGATGGAGAAGAGGGTTGGAGAGGAATGAGAAATAAGCAAACGCCACATGATTATACTTGAACGGCTCAAATAAACAATAAGTTGTCTCGCTTGGCCTACATAGTGAAAGGCCTAATGCGCAACACGGAGCACTGACGCTCGAATATGGCCGGGAAAACAGGGAAACCGACATGTGGGGCACACCCGTCGGGACGATGTAGCGAAGACTAGTCCAATGGAGGAGCTGGCCCACGACCTCCTCGCCACCGACAACCGTTCATGTGGGTCGTTGGGGCCAACAACGGGGCGTAGCTCCAGCACCGCCTCTGGACACGGCGACCGCGGTGAGCGACACGCTCATATTGTCGCTAGACACGGTCGGTTTCAGTGTGCTGAGGGTGGCGTTAGTGCTATGGCACGACCAACGGTATGTTTGGTTTGTGCCCAAGGTTGCCCCATCAAAGCATTGGGTAGCCAAAATTTTGGTTGAGGTATTGGTTGCCCATGATTTGGCCGACATTGGCAAGAAAAATGAACTAGAGTTGGCTAGAGTTCATTGGCATGCCAAAGAAATGGCAACCATCCAAACAAAGACCAATCTTTGGGTCATGACCAGAATTTTGGTTGAGGTATTGGTTGCCCATGATTTGGCCGACATTGGCAAGAAAAATGAACTAGAGTTGGCTAGAGTTCATTGGCATGCCAAAAAAATGGCAACCATCCAAACAAAGACCAATATTTGGGTCATGACCAAAATTTTGGTAAGGTGCGCTTTGGCCACAATCCAAACACACCCCAACACCCGGCTCGTCGAGGATGCACGGGGCGCCGCAACGCGTCCGCGGAGTGGTGTAGCGCGGCCAACTGCATCCTCTGGACCTGAGACCATGCCGGGTCGTCTTGCTTTTTCAATGACATGCGGGGATCGCATGTGAGCAAAGGGCATCTCCAACGTTGCCACGACCGCAGCTGACTACCCTGGCACACCAAAACCCTTGTCCCTCGCGCCGTCACGCGGTGCGTTCCCAGCCCAGCCAGCTGCCCGCATTCATGCCGTCCATTCGTATGTCGTCGTTAAGAGGCTCGGTGCCCGAGGAACCAACTCCGGCGACTTAATGACGCACCTGGACGCTTGGCCTCACCGGAATGCGCTACTTAAAGCGGCAACGCCCAGCTAACCTCCACACCATAGCGCATCGTCCTCCTACCTGGCACCACATCCGCCATGACTGCAAGTGCGAACGCTCTGTGGGAGAGCTTGTCTTCGGGGATGAAGCTCGAGGTCGCCACCCTCGCTCAAGTCGCCTCTCGCGACGCAATAGCGGCGTAGCCAGACGCGGACGCAACCGCACAAGCGGTGGCCACGCTGGCGGCCGACGATGGGAGCACCGTCAGCCACGCGTCCTACTTGCCGCCGTCCAACGTCCGGCACCGCCGAGGTCGGGGACTCCTCTAAGGATGAGTAGGGCATGGGAGGCGGCAGGGCATGGTGTGCCAACTGGCTGGTCCGTATCCCGTGTTCTACTCTTCCTCGCCGGAGACCGCACCTTCACTTCATGGGTCTTGAACCCCGCCCCCGTACAAAGAGATCGCAGATGGAGGACGTCGGTCGCCGCCGTAGAATAGGTTTAGGGTCGGGTTTCTTTTATTTTTCTGTCCTATAAAAGTTCGAAATGTAATGAAAATATGCCGTGTTTGCATTAATCTAGGCCGGTGTATATGAACTTTCACAATAATATACATATTGTAGGAGTACTAGCAAGATGCCCGTGCATTGCACGGAAGATCAAGATCTTGTGGGAGAAAAGGATGAACGAGAGAAAGCCTTATCTGCAAATGTGGACAGGAGTGCGGGTAAATTGTCATAGTTTCCTTGCTATCCGTTAGATATAGATTGGACGGCCTATATTGCAGGATGACAGGCACACCATCATCACCAACTCTGCTTTTTATTGAACCGAGACAAATCTGACATGCGAAGTAAAATAAACACATAGGGTCTATACATACACAAATTATCTTAGGCACTCCAATAGTACGTCCACTACACATTCACGCATTTCACATCTTTCTACATCTACGGGAACCTACGAAAGGGTTAACGTAAATTGCCTCTCTCTCTCCTCCCCTGATTTTCATGGTGGTGGGCCCCTCCCTCCCCCCAATCTACAATCAACAGCTCACACGTTTCACATTACGTTAATTACGTAACTGGGATTACGTAGGTGTAGCACTACTTGTCCTAAAAAACCCAACTAAGCCAACCTCCCAGCATATCGCGCGGGAAAAGACCCGACCGCGACGTTTTAGTCAGGATTACCGGATTACTAGTAGTAGTATCGATGGATCGTGCGAAGCAACAAATTTTTTTTTGAGGGGGCGAAGCACCTAGTTTAAAAGGAAAAAAGGCAGTACACTCACAGCACTCCTGTCGCGGTCGCATTGCACCCCACACACGTTCGGTCCAGCACACGGCTCACGCAAACGGAACGCGCTTCGGCTTGCCTCTTCACTGACATGTGGGACTGCACTTGGAGAAATCGACCATGCGCCAAACTCCCCCCGCCCACCGCGCGAAAATCCTCCCCCCCCCCCACACCCAAAAATTCCCCCCAAATCCGATTCAACCGCCCTTCGACCAACTAGCCAATAATATTCCCCAAACCCCCTCCCCCCTGTCCCCCTCCACTCCATTCGCTCCGCCAAAGCCGCCCTCCCCGCCGCGCCGATACGTCGGCGCCGCGGTTCGGCGATCCTCTCGCTCCCACAATACGCTCTCATAGACTGCCGTCCTCTAGCCGCGCCGCCACCTCTGGCTACGTTCTTGTGGAGGCGCACGGCGGTCAGCGCCGCCACCGCTGGCGACGTTCGTGTGGAGACGCACGGCGGTCAGCTTCTCCCACGGTACGCGCATTCTAGACCGAGGCCCCGTTCATGTCGGTGTAGCACTGAATGTTAGCTGATAGACGCTGTTAATCTCACTGTTTGCCGAAGTAGTTTACTGTCAATATGCTCTGCTTAAGAAGCTTCCTTGCACTGTTCTGCACTCAATCTGCTTAGCTGAGATGGCATGCCAAGGCCGATTAGTTGCTAAAATATCCTGCCATATATTTATTGTGACGTAGATTGCCATGGTCTAGTAGCCAATCTGTTAGGTGAAATAGCTCTACACCGTTTTATACTCAATCTTTGTTGCTGTGATGGCCTTCGATAGTTCGATGGCTGTGTGCTCGGCCTCATTGACTGCTGAAACAGCCTGCCATAATTTGGCATTCAAATCTGTTTGCTGAATTAGCTTTACATATATTTCGTTACTTAGATCTACTCTTCCAAATATCTTGCCATAGCTTTAGACATCGACCTAGGTATTTTTTCTGGACTTCATAAAAAAGCATATATGTTTTTCCTGTAATATCTAGTAGAAGAACTAATTTGTATGTCTAACACATGGACATGACTTGGATAACTTCTGCTCGAAGATTCTCCACTGCATATGTCGAGGGGGTTGAAAACTTCATGAACTTTATCAGAGCTGAGAACGGTTGTCCGAAATCAGATGTGCTCTGCCCGTGTAGCAGTTGTATGAATTCAGTTACAAGACCCCAGTCAACTATGCAAAATCACCTACACTTGTATGGGATGTCGGTCACATATACTAGGTGGGTTCATCATGGTGAAGCTGTGAACGTCAATGTTATTGACTACATGGAAGCAGCAAATCACCATCTTGATCTGCCTGATGCTCAGGTGGAAGAGGAGGAGGAGGTGGTGGTGGCGGAGCCAGTGAGTTTGACCAACATTGAAACAATGCTACGAAATGCTCGTGCATTCCGTGAACTTTCACCTGCAGAAGAAAAACGGTGGGCCCGCATGTTGGAACAATGCAACGTTGCTGTCACCCCAGGAAATAAGCTGTCAGTATTCTCAGCTATGGTCACCTTTCTTCAGGTGAAGACATCTGAGCGGATGACCAACAAATCATTCGATGCGATGTTGGCTGCTTTTCGCAAATCTTTCCCAGATGCGTCTGAGCTGCCACACACCTACAGTAAAATGAAGAATTTCCTTCGTGTAGTTGGAATTGGATATGATATGATCCATGTTTGTAAGAATAATTGTGTTCTGCTCCGGAAGGATTATGCCAACTTAAGTGAATGCCCGAAATGCAAATCATCAAGATGGAAAGATGGCGATGCTATGAAGAGGATTCCTCATAATGTTCTGAGACATTTTCCAATTACACCAAGATTGCAGAGGTTGTTTCATGATGCTGAAACAAGAGAGGATGTAGTGTGGCATTCTAGGAACCAGGAGTACAGAGATCAGAATGTAATGAGCCATCCATCTCATGGTAGTGAGTGGAAAAGCTTCAATGATAAACACAAAGAGTTTGCTGCTGACCCGAGAAACATTAGACTTGGCTTAGCTTCAGATGGATTTAACCCATTTGGCCACCAGAGCGCCACATATAGCATGTGGCCAGTGCTTGTTATACCTTACAACATGCCTCCAAATGTCTGCACCAAAGAATCAAACTACATGATGGCCTTGCTCATCCCAGGTCCAAAAAGTCCTGGAAAGGATTTTGATTTGTTCATGGAGCCTCTTGTGGAGGAACTTCAACAGCTATGGAAGGGTGTTCTCACTCGAGACCTATATAGCAGCCCACCAGCTGATTTCTTTCTGCATGCTATTATAATTTGGTGCATCCATGATTATCCAGCTTTGGGCACTATGTCAGGGCGAACGACACATGGTTACAATGCACGTGTTCGCTACGACAGGAATCCGCTGTCATACGCAATACTTAGCAAGATCTGTTACATTGGACACCGCCGTTTCCTTGCCAAGGACAAGCCGCATCCTAGAAAATACCAAAGACATGTGTTCAATGCAAAGCATGAAAACCGTGATGCAGCAAAGAGGCTCACCGCTGATGAGTTGCAAGTGGAATTAGAGAAGGTCAGGCATATTACACCAGGAAACCATCCTGGTAATGGTAGCGGGAAAAGGAAGCGTGGCAGGGTAGAAGAGAGATTATTGTTTACCCGCAGGTCCACTTTGTGGGACTTGGAGTATTGGAAAGATTTGGATCTGCAGCATAATCTTGATGTGATGCACATCGAGAAAAATATATGTGACAACATTATCGGCACACTTCTTAATATTGAAGGCAAGACGAAAGATACGTTAAAATCTAGGATTGATTTGACACACCTGGGTATCAGAAAGGATTTGCAGGTGCAAGATGAAGGTAAACCATGGGATATGGCACCAGCTGTGTACGTCTTGGACAAGGTAAAAAGAAAAGAATTCTGCGAGGTCCTGTCACGTGTGAGATTCCCACATGGATTTGCTTCCAACCCTGAAAGGAGAGTCAGTGCAGATGGAAACAAGGTACAAGGGTAGAAAACTCATGACTGTCACGTCCTACTTCAAAGGGTTTTATCTGTTATCCTTAGAGGATTGGGCCGCCCTGACTTATACAGAGCAGTTGCAGAGTTGGGACAATTCTTCAGGGAACTCTGCAGTAGGAATATCAGGATAGATGCTTTGGAGCGTCTTAGAGACAAGATACCAACTATCCTATGCGACCTTGAGAAGATATATCCTCCATCCTTCTTTGATGTGATGGTGCATTTGGCTGTTCATCTACCTGATGAGGCACTACTTAAAGGTCCAGTACAGTATGGCTGGACGTACCCTATTGAAAGGCGGCTAGGCACTTTCAAGGGCTATGTTAGGAACAAAGCTAGACCCGAGGGTTCCATTGCAGAGGCCTACATTGGTACAGAAGCGTTGACATTCTGCTCAAAATACATTGAAACAGCTGATCAGCTTAGCAAAGAGGTGGGTGAAGACAATCCCGGGCTCAATGTTTTCGATTATTCTGTTCGAGTTATAGGGAAGAGTCGACAAGAGGACAAACCTAAAGATTTGGACAAAATGGTTTGGTATGTGTTGAATAACTTTCCTGAGATACTACCTTATATCAAGTAAGTGCAGTACTGCAGCTTATACATCGTAATCTACTAAACTTGCAGCACATTCTTATATATTTAGATGTTTGACGCGATCACTATGTTGTGCAGCATCTACAAAGAGGAGTTACTGCCGCAAAATCCAAGAAACATTGACAAACTGGTTATGGCAGGATTTGCGAAATGGTTCAAGAACCATGTAAGCTTTTGAAGTGCACTGTCAGTTTTTTAATATATTGAGTACATAAGATGATCAGCTTGTCTATTTTCTAACCATAGGTTAAGAAGATGCGGGAGGATGGGCAGGCAGTTGATGATGCCCTTTACTCACTAGCAATGGGTCCTGATACTCGGGTAAGACATTATGAATCTTGCGTTGTTGGAGATGTGCGCTACAACACCCTTGCGCGAGACGAAGGCAGGAAGACACAAAACAGTGCCATCATGAGCACGGATATGTATGACAAAGAGACAACTGAAATGTATGCTAACATAACAGACATTGTTCAGTTGCAGTATATCTCCAGTTTCGAGGATCATCGGTGTGTGGTTCTGTTGTGCTGTCGTTGGTATAACCTGTTTTCCAAGATCACAAAACCCAGAGCTGATGATTATTTCAAATCCATCAATGTCAAGGCGGCGTACCAAACCAACGAGCCTTTTATTTTGGCAAATCAAGCAACACAGATATTTTTCTTGGAAGACACATTTGCACGTAGAGATGACTGGAGAGTATTGCAAAGGTTTGAGCAGAGGAATTCGTTTAATGAAGTTGCACAACAAGATGATGCTTACACTGCTCGTAATGTACAAGATAACACAGATGTTCCTAATATCTTTGAGAACCATCACGTCAATGACGCCGGCGAAAAGATTGCCTGTCGTGCTGTGGACATACAAGAGTTGATCAAGAAGAAGCCAACGTTCGAGGACGTTGAGGACGAAGAAGAAGATGACACCGTGGGGATTACGATTCAGACTGATACACATGGCGAAGATGTTGACACTGCTGCTGCGAATGATTATTACATTGCTTTTGTCGTATTTGCCTGTCAGAAGACGTTTTTTTATCTACTATGTGAAATTGTGTTTGCTATGACAACTGAAACCTGATGAACATGTTGTTTAGTATTTTGCTGTGAGAACATCACTTGTTATGTATGCTGATTTGTGTTTGGTGATTGTATGACAACTAAAACATGATGACATTGTTGTTTAGTTGTACTCATATTTGGCTGTGAAACTTGAATTTGATGACATAGTTTGCTGTTGGACTGCAATTTGCTCGACGTCTTCGAATGAGAACAAAGCTGACCCGACAGGGCCTCTGCTATTTATTTATTTATATGAGCAAAAGGGGATACCCCTGATTTCCGTTAATATAAATCATTAGATGTTCACAACACTATGCCCAGCCTGCTACACAGGTTTCATTCATTACTAGTTTCAGCAAAGTGCTCATGTCATAGCCACTGAATACATCACGAGTGCTACATACACTGCAAATAAAGAGACAATCATCCTATAGAGCACATCGATTTTGCCCATTATCTTCACAAGCTCTTTCATCTCCTCATTGCTGTCAAGGCCGTTCAGCAGCTGTTGCTTGGCCATGATCAAAGGAACTGCATCTTTAACCTTCTGCTCTGCATCTTTCTCTTCTGCCGTTCCTTTAGTTACTTGTCCAACACCCCAACCTGCTGGTATTGGGATTCCTCGGCTAACCAAATGATCAGCGTAGTTGCATTCCCCCACATCAGCAACTTCCCAGAAATACAAATCACACGAATCTTCCCTTTTCTGCACGAATCAAATTGGAAGATCATCAACCAAACTATTAAAAAATCAGCAACTGAAAGCAGCAGAACAACACTTAAACATATTATTACCCCATGATTCGGGCATTTGTAGAAGACTCGGCCAGGGTTGCGGATTGTGGTTGAGACGCGACGGATGACTGTACGTGATTTGCAGCAGTGGCACCACACCAACGGCAGCGGGTTGCGATGAGCAATCGGCTAACGTGCGCGTGCCGGCGGGGGTGTGATGAGACCCACAGGCGATGGTACGGGTGGCGACTTGGCGTATATCTGGTTGTTGCCTGCTGAAGAGCAGGTGGACGAGCAGCCAGCGGACATGGTTGTTGCGGCCAGAGCTTCTGATGCTAGGCAGAGTAAGTAGAGAAGAGGAGAAGCGAACGTTGGATATGTCAGTTTCATTACTTGCAGAGTAGCATAGCACCATATATAGTCATAGTCTAGGTTTGGATTCGAACCAGCTACAGGAGCACGTCTTTCTTTTTTCTAAAACTCGGCAACGTCTCTTTACTGGTACACTAGCTTGTTCTGTACGCCTTCCCAAGTCTTTGATTTTCTTTCCCTTTTTTTGCGAGGAAGGAAGGAGGACAAAATTGAGAGTTCCTGGGACTCAAACCCAAGACCTCTCGGTTGAAAACCAAGGGTGCTAGTCACTTATGTGGCGAACGTACCCTGTGAGGAGGACGGCAGACGAACGCATTTCCCTCGCAGTTTTCTTCCTATATATAAAAAAGTATGCTACTTGGTGTCCGCTTAGTCAACAAACGATTGTGCCAACCTTGACCGTTGGATTGACATTCAACATCTGTCACGTTTCTTCACTCTCTTCTTCCTCGAGCCGCCAAAGCCAAACCAGCGCCAGCGGGACCGCCTGCTCCCGCCTCCCACGGCTGGTTGTGATCTTCCCCGGCTCCTGTTCGTTCCCGTCCGAGGCCTCACCATCGTCCTCCGCCTTGGTTCGCTCGTCGCGGCGCCGCCCTCCGGTGTTGTCAACATGGTCAACAACCGAGAGGAATAAGGAGATGACTATACATGGTGAGGATGACAGTAGGGACCCAGCAGCGCGCGCAGTAATTTTGTTTTTTCGGGATGGAGAAGGGTATCAACTGGGATGTGCGGGACCCATGGCCCGTCTAGCCCAGGCTTTTATTTCATATGTTTAGCACATGACCAGCCCAGTTTGTTTTTTTCCTTTCTGAAAATGGCTAGCCAGCTATTTTGTTTTTTGCAGAATAACCAACGTAGGCCTACTTGCTTTTCTACGCCCTGCTGGGCCGGAAATCTTTCAAGACGAGGAGGGATGCATTTTGCCCAGAAAATGGGCTATAAGTAATAAGAAATGGGCTATAAGTAATAATAAATGGGCTGTAAAATGAAAAAATACAGCAAACCGGCAATTAGTTCCAAAATACTATTTTCTTTCGGATTTTGATATTTTAAATTTCATTGTTTTTGTGCGGGTAAAATTTCATTGAATTTAAATTAAGGTATATTTAGATTTAAAATTAATTTGAATCTGGCTAGAAATTTTGGGCTGTATGCTGTTTGGGACAGATTTGGAGGTTGACTTGTGGGTCTACTAGGTTGACGTGTACTTTGGCTTTGTCAACTTAGTCCACAAACGATTCTAGCAGCAGTGACCGTTGGATATTAATCTAACGGCCGTGCTGCTTCTTCAATATCTGATCTTCTTGCTCCAGCCGCCCAAACCAGCTCCGGTGGGACTGCCTGCTCCCGCCTCCCGTGGTCGGCTGTGCTGCCGCACAGGCCGCACCGCCCCACCCTACTTCATTGCTGGCCAGGCCATTCCTCTACTCACCCACACCTCCTGTTATTTTCCGGCGACGGCAGCCGGACCAGTAAACCCTCGTACTCCCCAACACGTGGGCAACCATTGCCGAGTCTTCCCCGGCTCCGTGTCATTCCCTTCCTAGGCCTCGCCGTCGTCCACCGCCATGGTGCTCTCGGCGCGGCCTGGTCAACGTGGTCAATGAACGACATCCATCGGCCGTGGACTGTACGCGCAAAATAATGATTCCTCCACCTGACAGCTGGGACCCACCGGAAGGGCCTCTGTATTTCGTGAAAAAAACGTTCCGCCCGCTGACATGTCGGACCCACCAGCTATATCTTCGCACGCAAGGAAGTGCCTCCTTATTACGCACAAAAAAATGAATACCCCCCTGCTAGCTGGGACCCACCATAGTGGGAGGATGACTTGTGGGCCAACTAAGTTGACAGGGACGGAGGGCTTTGTCAACTTAGTCAATATGAACGATTCTAGCTCCAGTGACCGTACGATGTCCATCCAACCGCCGTAGTGCTTCTTCAACCTCTGGTCTTCTTGCTCCAGCCGCCCAAAGCAGCGCCGGTCGTGCCGCATGCTCCTGCCTCCCGTGGCCGGCTGTGCTACCGCGGAGGACTCACCGCCCCCTACTATTCCCACCGCTGGCCAGGCCCTGCGGCGACGGCAGCCTCACACCGCAGCCGAACCAGTGAACCCTCGTACTCCTCTCCGCACGGGCTTCCACTGCCGCGTCTTCCCGGGCTCCGCGTCGTCCCCTTCCTAGGCCTCGCCGTCGTCCACCGCCGTGGTGCTCTCGGCGCGGCCTGGTCAACGTGGTGAAGGAACGACTTCCATCGGACGTGGACTGTACGTGGAGAGGCTGACAGCTGGGTCCACGGCCGCAGCAAGGAAGTGCCTCCTTATTACGCGGAGAATAATGATTCCTCCACCTGACAGCTGGGACCCACCGGACGGGCCACTGTATTTTGCAGAAAAAACATTTCCCCCTGACTGTTGGGATCCACCAGCTTCATCTTCGCACGCAAGGAAGTGCGTCCGGGCAAAAAAAATTGATTCGCCCCCTGACTGCTGGGACCCACCAGCTACACCTTCGCACGCAAGGAAGTGCGTCCGGGGAAAAAACGATTCGCCCCCCTGACTGCTGGGACCCACCGGCTACATCTCCGCACGCAAGGAAGTGCGTCCGGGCAAAAAAAATGATTCGCCCCCCTGACTGCTGGGACACACCAGCTACATCTTCGCAGGCAAGGAAGTGCCTGGCAGTCGGGACCCACCTGGTCGAAGCGTACGTAGCGTTGTCATTCTGGTCGTGAACGTGTACGTACATACTGGTCGATGTAGAGGCGTGCACGTGTCGTAGTATAGGCGTGCACGTGTCGTAGTAGAGGCGCGCATGTAGCATGTACACGTACGTACAGCGGCCAGGGTGCAAGAAAGAGAATACGGCCACATATGTGTACATAAGGGCGGGGTCTCGAACGCCTACTCGCGCATACGTACGGCCAGGGCTCGTGTACATGGCTGGGTCGGAACGGAGAAGTAGCGTCGTTGTCGTGTTCATGGGGAGGCAACGGAATGCGTTGTGTTCATGGGGAGGTAACGGAA
The DNA here is from genome assembly GCF_002575655.3 of Aegilops tauschii subsp. strangulata. NCBI lineage: Eukaryota > Viridiplantae > Streptophyta > Magnoliopsida > Poales > Poaceae > Aegilops > Aegilops tauschii. Next base: position 137,819,577 of record NC_053037.3, read on the forward strand.
TGCATCGTGTTCATGGGGAGGCAACGGAATGCGTCGTGTTCATCGGGAGGCAACGGAACGCGTGGGAGCCAACTGGCTGGGTCGGAACGAAATGCGTGGTCGTGTTCATCGGGAGGGCTTGGACGGAACAGGCGATGGAAACGAGGCCTGGCGTATTGCAAAATGGAGGAAACGGACCTCCTACGTTCGAAACAGGGTCCTGTTGATCGGGAGGGGTGTGGCGTACCGCAAAACGGAGGAAACGGACCTCCTACGGTCGAAATTGGGGTCCTGTTGATCGGGAGGGGTGTGGCGTACCGCAAAACGGACCAAACGGACCTCCTACGGTCGAAACGGGGGTCCTGTTGATCGGGAGGGGTGTGGCCTACCGCAAAACGGACGAAACGGACCTCCTACGGTCGAAACGGGGGTCATGTTGATCGGGAGGGGTGTGGCGTACCGCAAAACGGACGAAACGGACCTCCTACGGTCGAAACGGGGGTCCTGTTCATCGGGAGGGGTGTGGCGTACCGCAAAACGGGACTCCACGGGATACTGTTCATCTCCACCGTCGACCTCGTCCAGCCTCCACGGGCTCCTGTTCAACCAGCCTCCACCGCGCGCTACTCCACCGGCTACTGTTCAACCACCCCTCCACGGGCACCCCTCCACCGTCTACTGTTCATCCAGCCCTCCACACCATGGGGTCCTATTCAACCACCCCTCCACGGGCACCCCTCCACCGTCTACTGTTCATCCAGCTCTCCACACCACGGGGTCCTGTTCATCCAGAGGCAACGCCACCGCTCATTGTTCATCCACGCCCCCCCCCCCCCGCAACGCTCACTGTTCATCCAATCGATCAGCTTCAGTTAGCAGCAGTAGCGAAGGAATCGCTCGATTGGGTTCAGTTAACAGCCATCGATCGATCGCTCGGGTTCAGTAACGCGTAGCCTGCAGTGCAATCGCTCGGGTTCAGTTAGAGCCCAACGCCTCGCTCGGGTTCAGTTAGAGCCAACGCCTCGCACACACGCGCGTACGTGTACGAGAGAAACGCGCATCACTCGGCCCCCGACCTCCCACCCCGAAATTCCCCCCCTCGCTTCTACCACGGTTTTTTCCGTCATGGACGGCCCAAAGAATGTCATGCAGCTGCGTCTCCAGCCCGCGCAGGACGAAAAGCCCATTTCTGTCATGATTTTTTGTCATAGAAGTAGGAGCCCACCACATCTATGATGATACCGGGTTTTGTCACAATTATCGTCATAGAAGTGTCATATGTATGACAGAAAAAAATTCGTTCGGCCCAAAATGTCACGGATGTGTCTTTTTTTGTAGTGTTGCTGGGTTATATAAGTAATGAAGCATATGATGGCGGCTTAAACATGGTCTAATGTCATATGGTGGGTCACTGTTTATGATATAAGCCACCACGGCAGTTGTGGTGTTTCAAATTTAACACTGGAATTTTTGCTAAGTAAGGGACAAACAGATTTCAAAGACTGGAGCTATAATTTTGGATCTACAGCAGTTCAGAAACGGCAATAAATTCTGAAACCTAAGGTGGCGGCAGCAGAAAAGTTTGGGTGCTCTGATGAGATCTTGTATGGAGAGATGCTATTCTAATGATAAAAATGAACGCTAAACTACCACCACACAAGGTTCATGACCTATCCAGATGAAAAGCTGCTTGAGTTGAAAGGGAACAGCGAAGAACACCGATGAACTGAGGAAACCCTAAAACAGATTTGAGGTAAATGAGAGAAGCACTTACATACAACGAGGGGCAGCGGTGGCGCACCGGAGTTATCTGGTCCGGTCAGGTCGATGCAGCGGCCCGAGTTGGTGCAGCGGTCGGAGGTCGCGACGGCGGAGCTCGAGCGACAGAGGAGACGCGAGAGGAAGACGAAGGCAAGAAGGCAAGGAGAAAATGATAAAGACCCCCATCCCTGTTTATAAGGTGGTGGATACAAGGCATGCACGGGAATCGAGGAGGCCGAAATCATCATGTGGCTATATGGACGCCTCGATTTTTGAGATGTTCATTAAGATAAGGATCAGTTAAGATGTTCTGGGCCTTGCGCGAGATTAATGCGAAATGACGTCATGGCGGTTTAAGAAGATTCTGTGAGCTGACGTCATGGCGGGTTACAGCAAGGTTATCAAACAAGCGATGCAAGATTTTGACAAGTCGGGTATTGAAGATTGATATGAACAAGTTCAAATCAACCTGGGGCCTAATGTTGGGGATATAACTACTAGGTATGACCCGCTCAGGAGGGGCCGGGTCATACCACTGGCGACTTATCAATGAAGATGGCGGCTCATACAAGCCCATTGATGGCCCAAGACCTAGAGGCGACTTGAGGCCCAAGAGGATGAACCGCCATATGTATATGACTTGTTTTGTAAGGCAAGCGTAGTTAGTCACCGAGCCGGACACGCTGTATATGAGCCGGCCGGGACTCCGTTAGCCGCCGAGCGTCAACTTGTGTATATAAAGGGATGACCCAGCGACAGTTTAGGGACAAGAAAGAATAGATCGAGAACTAGGTCAAGCGTATTCGCTCCCTGGTAATCGGAACCCAAGCAATACAACCCCAAACCGGAGTAGGCCTTTACCTTCACCGCAAGGGGCCGAACCAGTATAAACTCTCTGTGTCCTTTGTCCCGATTAACCCCTTTAAGCTAACCTAGTTGCGATGGCTCCACGACAAGTCCTTCCGCTAGGACATCTGCCGTGTCAAATCTACGACAGGATGCCTTGGTGCTGCGGCCGGTGTTTGCAGTGGGGCGGTGCAACGTCGCTGGTGTTGCTGATCGCCTGATGCTGTTGGAGTGGTGGCGCTGCTACATAGAAACATCGATGTGTTGTATTGATAGCACTGCTGCATAGAAGCATCAATTTGTCGGAGCGGTGGCGCTGTTGTATAGAAGCTTTGATTTGCCGGAGTGGCGGAGCTGCTACAGAGAAGCATTGATGTGGCAGGATGCTATGACAGCGAGGACAACGTTGCACCGGTGAAAGAGGTGGTGCTAGACATTGCAGGGGGCTGCATCAATAGGGAGGGAACCACGGGTGCTTCAGGGAAGCCGTGGCCATGCTACCAAGGACCGCTGCCATGTCCCTGCAAGGTGAGCTATCATTGCTGCGAGCCTGCTGGTGGCAACGGCGAGCGGACGGACGGCATGGCAGTTGCAAACGATAGTGGGAGTTGCCATGCCTCTCACTAGCGTTTTACCTGGTGTTGTGTTGCAATGCATACGCTTTGCTACAGAGAGGAGCCATGGGAGAGGTGGGGGAGCGATGACGAGGAGATATCATGCAAATGTAATCAATTAGATCCAAATGAATCAGATGGTTGGGGACCTGATTGATTTCCCCAGGAAATCAGCCGGATGATTCGTAGCATCGCCCTTTATATATAACTTAACATCACTGGAACATTTTCCACCTATGTGTTAATTATCGGGAATACCCGGTATTGCCCGATAAGCTCCAAAACCCTTTCGGTGACCCAGAAACGCTTTTGGATCCTCTCGAAACTATTCTCAATATTAATGAAACAATTCCACAAATATATTCTCATCACTCCCGTCCTACTAACACTTAGGAGATCATGATTTCCTTAAGCTTGTGACCTCGTAGGTTTGGTAACTCGTAGACATGAACAAAACCGTTCATTCAATGACCAACAACGGGACCATGGACATCCATATCAACACACGAATGATATTAAAGGAAACCTTTGGTTATCATGTGATGTTCCCTTTGCTTCGCGATACTTTACAAAACCCGAGATGCATCGGTATCCTCCTGAGTCATCACATGCTCACTATACTGTTATCCTTGTTACCGGTTTTCTTCTTCTTTCTTGTTATCGTGTCCTGGCTTCCCCGTGATAGAGTCACATTTGTCTGGCCAGATGATGATGGATGCCATCACACCGAGAGGGCCCTAAGAATGTCTCACCATCATCAGAGGAGCAAATCCCACTCTCAATATATCTAGTCCCTTGTCAAACATTCCGATGAGCCTGTAAGTGGTCGTTATGATTACCGTGTTACAGGTGACGTTTGAGCAACCCCTAAGCCTACCGTACGGTAAGAAGTGATTATGATACTCTCATGGTCTAAGGAGCAAAATCACACGCTAACACTCTATGTTATTACAATTGATTACTGATAACCCACAAGTATGGGGGATCAATTGTAGGCTTTCTTGATAAGTAAGAGTGTCGAACCCAACGAGGAGCTAAAGGTAGAACAAATATTCCCTCAAGTTATATCGACCATCGATACAACTCTACGCACATTTTACGTTTGCTTTACCTAGAACAAGTATGAAACTAGAAGTACTTTGTAGGTGCTACATGATAGATTTGCAAGATAATAAAGAACATGTAAATAAAAGATAGGGGTTGTATATATAATGAAACAATTATGTTAGTTTTAGTAGAGAGCTTTTTGTCACAAGAAAGTTATTTGTCCCTAGGCAATCGATAACTAGACCAGTAATCATTATTGCAATTTTATATGAGGGAGAAGCATAAGCTAACATACTTTATCTACTTGGATCATATGCACTTATGATTGGAACTCTAGCAAGCATCCGCAACTACTAAAGATCATTAAGGTAAAAACCCAATCATAGCATTAAAGTATCAAGTCCTCTTTACTTCCATACGCAAACAACCTACTTACTCGGGTCTGTGCTTCCGTCACTCACACCACCGACCATAAGCGAATCATGAACATATTGCAAACCCTACAGCGGGGATCCCTCACGCTTGCGCGACACGGAGAGCACCATAGGACAGCACCAATAATAAAATATACAACTCAAACCAATCATGATCATCAATCAACCCATAGGACAAAACGGATCTACTCAAACATCATAGGATAGCCATACATCATTGGGAAATAATATATAGAGTTGAGCACCATGTTTAAGTAGATATTATAGCGGGGAGAAGAGGTCTTACACTGCTATATAGAGGGGGTGAGAGTTGGTGATGACGGCGGTGAAGTTGTTGGTGTAGATCGCCGTCACGATGATGGCCCCGGCGGCGTTCCAGCCCCACCGGTAGAGAGGGGGAGAGAGCCCCCCTCCTTCTTCTTCCTTGACCTTCCCCCTAGATGGGGGAGGGTTTCCCCTCTGGTCCATGGCCTCCATGGCGGCGGAGGGGCGAGAGCGAGATTGGATCTCTCTCTCTCCCTCTCTCCCTCTCTCTCTCTCTCTCTCTCTCTCTCTCTATTTCCTTCTGTTTCTGCGTACCCAGATTCTGGCCTTTCACCGTTTCTTAAATGCCCGGAGATCTGTAACTCCGATTGGGCTAAAAATTTAACATGATTTTTATCTAAATATTATCTTTCTTGCGCCTGAAGAAGGGCACCAACCGCCTTATGGGGATGTCACAAGCCTCTTGGACACGCCCTGGGGAGGGGCGCGCCTCCAGGGCTTGTGGGCCCCTCGGGCATCGTCTCGCGTTGATTCCAATTCCCAAAAATCACATATATTCCAAAAAATCTCTGTAAGTTCTTATCGCGTTTGGAGTCTGTTTGATATGGATATTCTGCGAAACAAAAAACATGCAACAAACAGGAACTGGCATTGGCACTAGATCAATATGTTAGTCCCAAAAATAATATAAAAGTTGCCAAAAGTATATGAAAGTTGTAGAATATTGGCATGAAACAATCAAAAAATATAGATACGACGAAGATGTATCAGCATCCCCGAACTTAATTCCTGCTCGTCCTTGAGTAGGTAAATGGTAAAAAAGATAATTTTTGATGTGGAATGCTACCTAGCATAATCTTGATCATATAATCTAAGCATGGCATGAATATTAAGACACGAGTGATTCAAAGCAATAGTCTATCATGTCTTCTCAAAATATCATGGCTAAAGAAAGTTATCCCTACAAACTTATAAAGTCTGGCTATGCTCCATCTTCATCACACAAAATATTTCATCATGCACAACCCCGATGACAAGCCAACACTACAAAAAAAAAGACACATCCGTGACATTTTTGGCCGAACAAAAAAAATTATGTCATACTTATGACACTTCTATGACAATAATTGTGACAAAACCCGGTATCATCATAAATGTGGTGGGGTCCTACTTCTATGACAAAAAATCATGATAGAAAATGGGATTTTCATCCTGGGCGGGCCGGAGACGCACCTGCATGACATTCTTTGGGCCGTCCATGATGGAAAAAACCGTGGTAGAAGCGAGGGCGAGGAAAATATCGGGGAGTTCCGGGTTATGGTGGGTGGTCGGGGGCCGAGCAATGCGTGTTTCTCTCGTACGTACGCACGTGTGTGCGAGGCGTTGGGCTCTAACTGAACCCGAGCGATTGCACTGCAGGCTACGCGTTCCTGAACCCGAGAGATCGATCGATCCCTTGCTGTTAAGTGAACCCGAGTGATTCCTTCGCTACTGCTGCTAACTGAAGCCGATCGAACACTGCTGCCTCCTTCCCTGGATGAACAATGAGCGTTGTTGAGGGGGTTTGGTTGAACAGATCCTGTTGGGGGGTTGGATGAACAGGAACCCGTGGTAGTAGAGGCCGTTGCCGCTGGATGAACAGTACCCCGATCGATCGAGCCGGTGGATGAACAGGACCCCATGGAGGGTTGGATGAACAGGACCTCGTGGAGGGCTGGTTGAACAGTAGCCGGCGGAGGGCTGGTTGAACAGTAGCCGGTGGAGGGCTGGGTGAACAGTAGCCCGTGGAGGGGTGGTTGAACAGGACCCCGTGGAGAGGGCTGGTTGAACAGTAGCCGGTGGAGGAGCGTGCGGTGGAGGCTGGATGAACAGGAGCCCGTGGATGAACAGTCGCAGGTGGAGGCTGGAGGAGGTCGACGGTGGATGAACAGTAGCCCGTGGAGGCAGTCGACGGTGGAGATGAACAGTATCCCGTGGGGTCCCGTTTTGCGGTACGCCACACCCCTCCCGATGAACAGGACCCCCGTTTCGACTGTAGCGCTCCAACACAAGTCTGTTTCCTCCGTTTTGCGATACGCCACACCCCTCCCGATCAACAGGACCCCGTTTCGACCGTAGGAGGTCCGTTTCCTCCATTTTGCGGTACGCCAGACCCTGCCGATGAACAGGATCCCGTTTCCACCGTGGCTGGTCGAACACAAGGCCGTTTCCTCTGTTCTGCGGTACGCCAGGCCTCGTTTCCATCGCCTGTTCCGTCCAAGCCGGTTGGCTCCCGATGAACAACACGCGTTTCGTTGCCTGCCGATGAACACGATGCGTTCCGTTGCCTCCCCATGAACACGACGACGACGCAGTTTCCCCGTTCCGACCCAGCCATGTACACAAGCCCTGGCCATACGTATGCGCGAGTAGGCATTCGAGACCCCGCCCGTATGTACGTACGTGGCCGTATTTACTTTCTTGCAACATGACCGCTGTAAGTACGTGTACATGCTACGTGCGCGTCTCTACTACCACACGTGCGTGCCTCTACTACCACACGTGCCCTTCCTTACACGGCCACAGTTCATCGTTGCAGCCTGCAGACAGACCGATCGACCAGTATGTACGTACACATTTGCGACCAGAATGACAACGCTACGTACGCTTCGACAAGATGGGTCCCGACTGTCAGGCACTTCCTTGTGTGCGAAGATGTAGCTGGTGGGTCCCAGTAGTCAGGGGGATATGTTTTTTTTCGAAATACGGTGGCCCGTTCGGTGGGTCCCTGCTGTCAGGTGGAGGAATCATTATTTTGCGTGTAATAAGGAGGCACTTCCTTGCTGCGGCCGTGGACCCAGCTGTCAGCCTCTCCACGTACAGTACTCTTCGGATGGAAGTCATTCCTTAACCACGTTGACCACGCCGCGCCGAGAGCACCAGAGCGGTGGACGATGGCGAGGCCTAGGAAGGGGACGACGCGGAGCCGGGGAAGACGCGGCAGTGGAAGCCCACGCGGAGAGGAGTACGAGGGTTCACTGGTTCGGCTGCGGTGTGAGGTTGCCGTCGCCGCATGGCCTGGCCAGCGGTGGGAGTAGTAGGGGGCAGTGAGGCCTCCGCGGCAGCACAGCCTACCACGGGAGGCAGGAGCAGGCGGCACGACCGGCGCTGCTCTGGGCAGCTGGAGCAAGAAGACCAGAGGTTGAAGAAGCACTACAGCCGTTGGATGGACATCGTACGGTCACTAGAGCTAGAACCGTTCATATTGACTAAGTTGACAAAGCCCTCCATCCCCGTCAACTTAGTAGGCCCACAAGTCAGCCTCCCACTATGCCGGGTCCCAGCTAGCAGGGGGAGTATTCATTTTTTTGTGCGTAATAAGGATGCACTTCCTTGCGTGCAAAGATATAGCTGGTGGGTCCGAGCTGTCAGCGGGGGGAACATATTTTTCGCAAAATACAGAGGCCCTTCCGGTGGGTCCCAGATGTCAGGTGGAGGAATCATTATTTTGCGTGTAATAAGGAGGCATTTCCTTGAGTGTGGCCGTGGACCCAGCTGTCAGCCTCTCCAAGTACAGTCCACTTCCGATGGATGTTGTTCGTTGACCACGTTGACCACGCCGCGCCGAGAGCACCAGGGCGGTGGACGACGGCGAGGCCTACGAAGGGAACGACACGGAGCCGGGGCAGACACAGCAGTGGCTGCCCACATGGTAGGGAGTACGAGGGTTGACTGGTTCAGCTGCCGTCGCCAGAGAATAACAGCAGGTGTGGGTGAGTAGAGGGATGGCTAGGCCAGCGATGGGAGTACGGTGGGGCGGTGAGCCCTGCGCGGTAGCACATCCGGCCACGGGAGGAGGGAGCAGGCACTCCCGCCAGCGCTTGTTTGAGCGGCTGGAGCAGGAAGAGCAGAGATTGAAGTAGCACGACGGCCGTTGGATGGACATCCAACAGTCACTGCTTGTGCGTCAACTTTTTTTTAGGAAAGCCTCAAATCTGTGGGAAACAGCATACAGCCCATTTGCCATTATTTCTAATAATTTACAGTCCATTTGCTAATTCTTAAGGTTTTTTTGGAGCCCATATTCTTTTTGTTAGCATTACAGCCCATATTGTGGCCACTGTTAAAAAATTATACGAAAATTTGCATATTTCGGTGCGGTCCGAACCATTTTTAATCCTGAAATTTCGAGTCACATCCAAACTGATTTTAAAAATAAATGTATATCAATATAAAATCCAACAAATTGTCCACGCATAAAAATCAATGCAATTTAAAATCTCGGAATGAAAAAATAAATTTGAAACTAATTGCCGGTTTGATGTGTTTTAAAAAATGTACAGCCAATTTCTCATTACTGATAGGCCATTTTCTCGGTCAGCCGAAAGAAGCTCTCCTTGTCTTGAAAGTTTGCAGCCCAACAGGCCTGACAAAGCGACTTACTTAACAAATCACAAAAAAACTGCGCTAGCCATTTTCAGAAAGAACAAAAAAACTACTGGGCTGGTCTGTGGTAAACATAAAAGAAAAGGCTGTCTAGACAGGCCAGAGTGCCCCGCACAGCCCAGTTGACACCCTGCTTCCGTCTAAAAAACAAATTAGATAAATTCCACTCCAATTGTGGTGATTCATAAAAATGCCACTGCAATTTTCAAACTTTGAAAAATGCCACTACAATTTTTGCAAACTTTGAAAAACGCCACTGCAATTTGCAAACTTTGAAAAACGCCACTCCAGACTTCGAAAAATGCCACTGGAAATGGCATGAAATGGCATTTTTCAAAGTTTGGAAACTGCAGTGGCATTTCTCGGAATCACCAGATTTGGAGTGGCATTTGTCAAATTAACCCAAAACAAAAATAAGTGGGCGAGCTGCTAGGTCCCTGGTGTCAGCCGCTCGTTGTGCAATTCTCTCGTTTATTGACTACGTTGACAATGGCATGGGACCCAGATGTCAGAAATCCATTAGGAGGAGCCATATTTTTATTGGCTTGAAATAAGGAGGCACTTGCTTGCGTACTGCCATGACCTTGCTGGGTCCCCGCTGTCATCCTCTCCACGTACAATCATCTCCTGATTGTGTACGCGTCAACCTGGTAGGCCCACAAGTCAGCCTCTAAACCCGTGGCGGACAAATACAACCCATTTAGAAAAATAACAGCCCATTCCATATGTTCAAACGAAAAGTTCAACATTCAGAGAAAAGTAACAGGTCTGATCCAGATATAGAGTACTGAACTTCCACGTTGACAACCATCATAACCAAGTTAACTCTCTACTCCCACTAATACTCTAGTAGTGTACAAGTACTACTAACTTACTCTTAGCTAACTAGACGATGCCGGCCGCCATCTGCGGTACACGCTAAACGCCGGCACCGGCGTCCTCCGCCTCGCCTCGGACTTCCCAGCGGTGCGATAGGGCACGTTGCTCGCGCGTGTTGGCCCTTTCCATGTCGGCGTGGTCCACCGAAGCTTCGGCTTCTAAGCGGGAAACCCACTTGACGAGCTTGTAGTAAAATTTGGCGTCGCGAACGCGTGCATGCCCGACAGCCTCCAGGGCTATTTGTCGGGCGCCGGCCTCCACGTAGTCGGCCCAGTTGCGGGCGCTCTGCTCGGGACTCAGAGCGTCGGTGCGCTGCTGCTCCATGTCCCGCTGGCGGCGCAAATCGGCAATACGCTGCTCCTCCGCCAGGCGGTCGCGCTCCAACAACTCCTCATACTCCGCATTGCCATCTAAAGACCGATAGAATGCTTCCACCCTCCGTCTGCCTTCCGGTGAAAAACCGAACACTAGTTTCGGCGGTGACCGCCTCCGGCGTTGCCTATCGCGGACGGGCGGGGCATGGCGGACGTGGCGAGAGCGAGGATAAGTGGCGAGCGACATCGGGCCGGTGGGGGCTTATGAGGATAGGGCGAGTTGGGTGATGGTGCCACCGGAGAAGCCCGGGAAACAGTAATTATAGGCGGAAGGTAGGCGAACTAGCGTGTCGCGGGAAACGCAACGGTCATCGCGGTCATCAGAATTCAATGCATAAGCAGGCATGGCTTAGCGCGCCAGCTTGCCGTGGAAAACTAGAAAAAACTAAAATTATGATTGTGCCGTCCCGTCCCGTCAGTGCTGGGTCGCACGCCGGCATGATGGTCAAACGAGTGCACTCGAATCATCCAGATGAGGTACTCCCTCCTTGTCAAAAATGATTCCACCACTCATCATCTAGTACCTTGGTTGGTTAGATTTTTGAATTAAGCCCTGCAAACCGGAATGGAGGTAGTACGTGCATGATCCGCTATTTATTCGTGTAGGATCGAGTAGGTCTTTTTTGAATTGAGCCCTGCAAACCGGAAAGGAGGTAGTACATGCGTGATCCGCTATTTATCCGTGTAGGATCGAGTAGGTCGGATAGTGTATGTGTAGGATCGAGTAGGTCGGATGGTGTACATGTACGATCGCATTAGCTGATGAACGTTCGCTGGGAGATAAGGCATTTGTGAACGTTTTTGCTGGCAGTTTCTTCATATTCGCATGGCATTTTCTTCAGAGCAGCTTGTCCGTTTCTTCAGAGGTAGGCATTTTTATTCAAAAAACTGCCACTTTGGATCTTGCGTCGCAACTAAAACTGCCAGGAGCGCATTAGTAGGCTAGCTAGTGATCGATCAGTAACTTGTAAACACTGAGCGAACAGAAATAAGGAACCGTTAGTAACTTGTAAACACTGAGAACACAGAAATAAGGATCATGTTGTGCACATCAGTAAGAGCCGATCCGTTCGAAATGTTCACACGAGACTCACAGGCCTGGCATTATAATATGTTCACACTAGTAGCCCAAATTCAAAACCAACTAGTACGATTCCCATACATAAGATCAACATGTGAATGCATCTCAATGATTCACAGATCATATACAAATATGTAGCTCCACAAGCAAAGATCTAGAAAAAAACATATGTTGTTCCTACTAACATGGATGCTTCTCTTGGCCAACATTCAGTATAGATTGAAAGACAAATTTGTTTGTGAAGTCTACAATTCCTCTTGCAAACGTAAGTGGTTTCACCAACAGCTGGAACCATGATAATGAACCACACATGATGGAGGAACATCCACTGCAATATGATTTGGTCTTCTCTCGATCACACGGCGAGACTATTTTTCGGAATACAAACTTTAACTTAGGCAAAATGATGCCCATTGTATAATCAAACCAAAGCAATGAAGCATCTAGTGTTGGCCAATAAATAGTACAGTACTACTTTTCTGCAGTCCATGAAGTGACTATCCAATCTTTTTGTGTCTATTTTCAAATTGCACTGCATGTAGTGACTATACTATTCTCTTGTGCAGTTCAACCAAAATTGCGGTCACTTTGTTTGTTTTCCAAATAGCAACAGGCAGACATCTCTGTCTGCACAAATATCAAGCAGCTAGAAAACATATACCCCACCTTGTATTTTCGGTCTAAACACATCTCTTCCGCTTAGCATCTGTCATGTTTTGCACTCGACAATTTGATACAGTCATGTTTTGCCCTGGACAATTTCATACTGAATTGATTTGCTGGTTCAGAGCAGAAATATAGCGCTTATTGTTCATCAGACCAAGGATATCCATGTTCGCAGTGATGGAAGAGGTGAAATCGATACAGCCGGAATTGAGCATCCAATCATTGAATCATGTCCTGCACCTCCAATGTAGGTCCACCCTGCCAATAAATTCACATGCAAACCACTAGTATTACTATCTAATGACAGTACATAAAGAGTAGCAAGATAGTAGCAAACCATGTACCTTCGTAATGAACAGCTCATAGTGCCACCAATTGGATATAAAGGTTTGGAAGAAAACATGCTCCTAATGTTGAACCATTTGGACTTTTTGTGCAGTTCCACTAAAATCGAGCATCCCTGTTTGCATAGATATTGAAAGTGTGATTACTATAAAAGTGGCACTAGTTGAAGCATAGACTCACAAATATAAGCATTCCAATTTCTAAATGGGAAAAGGTAGCAAGACTGTTTCTAACCACCTGTTTGAAGGAATAAATATGGCAACAGCGGCTGATGTCAGGAAGGCATATATAGCTCTTTCTGAAAGAATGATCGATTCCCGACCTTTCCTCTTCTTTTAAGCATATTTTGTGCAGTTCAACTAAAATAAAATGCCATCACCGCCTTGACAATTCAGTGACACTGTACAAAAGGAAATGACTTAACATTACATCATGATGTCAGGTATGTAGTCGACAGGCATTAGAGACAAACATACGGACCTCCTCCGATAACATAATGAGCATTAATTTTAACAAAAGTGTGACTAGCTTTACTGGGATAATTTGAGTGAACTCTACACCCTCTGTTCCTTAATATAAGACGTTTTCGCAGTTCAATTTAAAGTACCCAACATCTAGTATTTAGAAAAACAAGTAGGCGTTTTCTTGAGCACATATCTGGGAAAGCTTGCCACACTTTATTTATGTCCATACGCTAATGCAACACCATTCGAATAGTACAAATATACACTAATCCAGTGGCTAGTGCAACAGTAGAGTAGTTATTTTATTACAGGGTACAGTACAATGGTTTTACTGAACAGATTTCAATGAACTCTAGCACTGGAAGATTTGTATAAGAATTAACAATACAAAATGTAAAGGTAACAAGTTTCAGCATTGGTATACTAGTTGTGCATGAGCATTAAACCAAATACAAAAGTCTAACAGTATAAAAAAATTGCAAACCATGTACCTTCAAGGTAAATATCATTTCGAACTCGAGGGGACCTAAAAATTGCTATCCCAATCTTGATAATCGGTCAAACATAAAAACTTGATCGAACGAATCAAGAGAACAGCCAGAGGAGGAGGTGCCCGCTCTTGACATTTCCTCTTGACATTGTACAAAAAAATTGACTTATCTCATGAAAGTGAGGTATGTAATCTATAAGCATTAACAGTGCAAAAATCTGAAGGTAGTAACAAGATTCATCGTTGGTATATTGGCTGTGCGACAACATTAGAATGCCTTAGCTGAAAATCTTTAATACATCCACAATCAACAGCTAACCCTGAAATAATGTAGTGACATTAAATGGCATTGCTTAAATTTATCGGTGGCATTAGCCTGAGTGCGGCATTAGTTAAATGTGGCATCACTTTAGCAGTAGCATTGCTTGACTTGACTGCTGGCGTTATACTAACAGTAAAAAAGTGGCAATAAGAGCATGGGAGGCCCATTCAGACAGTGGGCGCACCAGTACGATGTACCTCCACAGATGCATAGAGTGGTGAGGGAGGTATGGTTGCCCAGAGCAACAAATATCCAGGCAGCATATGTGGATTACGTCCCTTTTTGTTCTCTTTAGCCACCTTTTTCCTATGTGAGAACAACAAACCAATCGACCTGGTCATTCTCTATTGCGTTGTCATGCCTTTCTACCCTTCTTCAACAAAGAGACACGAGACTCGTTCCTTAGCTACAGATTTCCCCTTTTCAACCTAGATGCGGGTTCGATGCCTACTCTCTTGGACAGTATAGTCTCCCTTCCTTTCCTTATTCAACCCAGACATGGATTAGTCTGCATGAAGTAGGGTTTCCTTTAATAGTGCAAATTAAGGTTGTCGTCTGCGTGACCAGAAGAGTAGAGGATAGCAATATCCACATGCAGCGACGTGGCAATAGAACAAGGGTATGGTTCGAAAAGAGGTAGCATACCTGAGGGTCGGCGGGAAGTGGCTTCGCTCGTGGTCGTCGTCCTCCGCACACACTACGGCAGCGAGCTTGGGGACGGAGGCCATCCCGCGCGGGCGCTAGGTCTAAGAGGACGGCCTTGTCGTCAGTGCGTGACCTCGCTCGCCGACGAGGAGTGCGTCAACGCTGCACGTCCTTTTCTTCCTCGACGGATCTGTGACCACCGGTGAGGAGGAAGAGAGAGGCCATCTTTTTTAGATCTGGAGAGAGGGTGATAGTGTGAGAAGCAAGTGGGCAGCCCTTGGCAAGAAAGCGCTGAAGCTCCGGCCTATATATCTTTTTTATACTACTAGTACTAGAGGTGGAGTAGTGGTAGAGTAGTTTATATTTTCTCTGCATACAGTACCAGTTAGTCGTGCTTCAAAACTGAACGACACGCCATTAAAAAAATAAAGTCGAGAAATAATGCGGCACTTCGGGCCAACACGACCAGATCGCATTTTGCACGAGAAATGACACACCATGTTTCGTTGACATGTGGTCCCGTTCCAACATGTCAGTGAGACGACGGTGAGTCCTTTTGTACAATTTCCGAACAGACGTCTATGTAGGCCGGGGCGCCTCTTCGTGTACCGTGGCAACCGTCCACCGCCTCTTCGCCTTCCCCTCTCGATTTGGAACTGCTGTCGCACGCTCTTCCTCCCTCCTCCATTTGCCTTCACCCTTCCTTCTGCCATTGTTCGATCGTCTTCTCCATGGAGGGAAAAGCCAGAAATGACCCCGTTATTCTTGCCCTGATCTGAAAGATGACGTGGTGGAGGAACTCATTGATTGGTGCGACGTCATCACCTCGGTTAGCATGGCAGGTTCGTTCAAGACCATTCTCGACTCAACTAATAATATCATTACAAGGAACCCCAGGGTCCAGGAGCGGTTTGATCTCCCTTATCTTCTTCTCTATAAGCCTGTTCGCATGGGCGCGGATGACGGAGGCCTCCCCTTGTGCAAGTTGGTGCCGCTTGATAACGATACGTGTGATGTCAAGATGCCATCGCTTAAGGGTAAGGCCTGGGCTGGCGCAAATGGAGATTGGGTTGTTTATATTGGGTACAATTGTGAGTGGGAACTTGAGAATGTGTACACTCGTCAGCGGATTCCACTTCCAAAAATCTTAGAGTGCCATGAGGTTGAGCACACAAATGATCTATGTACGTTCAAATATGATCATGGTGGCTTTCGTCTACGGAAGATAGCAATTTGTCGAGTTCCCAACCGCTCTTGGAATTACGAGAACTATGAAGTTGTTGCTATCTTCGACAAGCTTGTTGTCGTCGTTACTGATTCCACGGTTCGTCCATGGATATTGCTCAAAAATCAGTTTCTGTACACGGATGAGTACTGTGATGCAATTGAATACAAGGATCTTGTGTTTGCTGCCACCACTCGTGGCACTGTTTTTGCATGGGATCCTCGTAGTTTCGGTACGTTAGTCTTCCACCGTTATTATAATTGTTTCATCCACATGCATGCGGGTTAGCAAGTTTCCCTTTACTAATTAACCTTCTTGTGTTTCCAAGGTCCTATGAACATTCCACCACCTATACTTGAAAAATTTTATAACCAAGGAGGAGATGATGGTGGTGATGATCACGAGCATGAGGACGAGCAGAACTTATATACACAGTGGCGCCTGGCAACTAATTCCGACGGATCGCCTCTTCTTGTCTGTATACAGTGCACTGAGATTGTTACTACTGAGGGAGCACGTGCTGTCTCCCATGGTCGCCCTCTTCGGACCTATTCCAACACCCGTTGCAGTGTATTCGGGATGGATACTAGTGTGCTAGCGCCAACACCTTCTCCCTGGTTCAGTATTGATAGTCTTGGAGAAAACTCACTCTTCCTTGGACCAAACTATCCAATGATGGTGAAAGGCGATCCAGCTGTTGTTGACACAACATTACTACCATTTATGAGAAGCAACTGTATCTATACCTCGGACATTGTGGTGGTTCCCTACCCTGGTCCTGATATATGCCGCTTCAGCCTGGATGATCAGTCCTGCGTTGCTCTCGATATTGACAATAGCTGGCCCTTCCCAGAGCACCTATGGTTCAAAGCAAGCATTTCCAACGCCAAGGATTGGTTGAGTTGAAGTTCATTTCATTGCTTGTTATTTGTTATGTGATGAAAACTTCAGTATTTACGAGAATGTTTTGTTGGAAATAATCTATAATCCAACATGTATCCTCGTTGTCGTTGTGTGTTGATGACTTGTTGTATGTAATGAATGGTACATTTGCAAATGCATGTCATAGACTCAATTTATGAATGGTTTTCGAGTCACTTCTTGGAGTGTGAGTACCGTAGTAGTATAGCCAGCATCCGGTTAGTATATGAAGTTGCCACATCACATAGAGCCAACCTAATATTGGAGTATGCTAGCCCTCCACCGGCGCGGCGCTTTGAATGGCGGACGAAGTGAGAGGTCGCGTCACCTTGTGTCCAGATATGAGATGCCACGTGTACCAGATGAACGACTCCAAGTTTGACCACTGTGATGCTAGGTGTGCGCCGAGGAACACTGTTGGAGAGACCCCCTCATAATTTTCCTACATTGGTCGTTTGATTCATAGGATAGAATGTTATAGGATTTTTTCCCTATGTAATCATGTTTTAATTGGCAATCTAGCATCCACTCCAACTTTTGTTTCACTTCCTTTGTTCCTACGAAGAGAGTACTTGCTCTAAATGATGTGCCGCTGCAAGAGCCGCCTATATTAATTAACCATGCTCTAAAAAGGTGGACCAGCTTTGGCTATAGTAGTACTGTACTAGGTTAGTAGGTGACCTTGTGCTTGGCTCTTCTCCTCTTCCGGAAGTCGAACAATAATGATGGTACTACAGTAGTACTTCTGGCAATCTGACACCAAATGAACTGTTGCACGTCCACCGCTTGTAGGAAAAGTTTTCCTCGTGCTGCGAGCCACCGCGCACGTGTTGGTGAGGCAGAAGGCGTAGTAAGCAAGCTTCTCGTCGTTCTGCGAGTTGACGGGACACATCAAAGTTACGTATTTATTAGCACTCTCTTCAAAAAGGGCCGACCATGTCCATGGCTACCGTCCTGTGCTCTGTCATTGAGTACGTGCACTATTCACGTGCCATCGAAGTGCACGACTCACTTACGCACTACATATCTCCATTTTTTATGTCCCGCGTGTCGACAAAAGGATGAACAAAGCTCATGTCTTAAACGAAAGAGTGGAAGAACATAGATTCCCGACGACCAAGAAGGAGCAACAAACCTCGCGGTGGAGCGTCTGCACTCATAATATTTTATATTATTCAACGATATAAAATCAACCAGATCTCTCCACGTTCTTATACCATTATATAGTATGAGAGTAACTTTGAACGTAAGCCATTGATTCACTCTATCCAATGGTCATAGTTGGAAAATCCAAGAAAACCCAAGCATTGGATCAACCCTTTTAGCACTTAGATTGTTGCCGCCTGCCCACCTAGCCCACCTATATATCCGCTCACGTGTGATGACCACAGGAGCTATCCACTCAGATTGTATGTTAAAAAAATAAAGGTCGATAACTAATGCGGCACCTCGGGCCAACGCGGCCAGATCGCATTTTGCACGAGAAATTACACACCATGTTTCGTTGACATGTGGTCCCGTTCAAACATGGTAGTGAGATGACGACGAGTCCTTTTGAACAATTTTTGAATGGACGTGTAGGCCGAGGCGCATCTTCGTGTACCGTGGCAAAACCGTACACCGACTCTTCGCCTTTCCCTCTCGATTTGGAACTGCTGTCGCACTCTCTTCCTCCCTCCTTCATTTGCCTTCACCCTTCCTTCTGCCATTGTTCGATCGTCTTCTCCATGGAGGGAACAGGCCGGAAATGACCACGTTATTCTTGCCCCGATCTGAAAGATGACGTGATGGAGGAACTCATTGATCGGTGCGACGTCATCACCTCGGCTAGCATGGCAGGTTCGTTCAAGACCATTCTCGACTCAACTAATAACATCATTACAAGGAACCCAAGGGTCCAGGAGCTGTTTGATCTCCCCTATCTTCTTCGCCGTGACCCTGCTGACTGGCGCAGGGACAAGGGAAGCCTCGCCTTGTGCAAGTTGATGCTGCTTGATAATGATACGTATGATGTTAAGATGCCATCGCTTGAGGGCAAGGCTTGGGCAGGCGCAAATGGAGATTGGGTTGTTTATATTGGGTACAACTGCGAGTGGGAACTTGTGAATGTGTACACTCGTCACTGGGTTCCACTTCCAAAAATCTCAGACTGCCCAGAGGTTGAGCACACCAGTATTCTACGCACGTTCAAATACGATCATGGTGACTATCTTCTATGGAAGATAGAAATTTGTCGAGTTCCCAACCGCTCTTGGCATTACAAGAACTATGGAATTGTTGCTATCTTCGACAAGCTTGTTGCCATCCTTCGTGGTTCGGCTGGATGGATATTGCTCAAAAATTAGTTTCTATGCACGGATGTGTACTGTGATGCAATTCAATACGAGGGTCTTGTGTTTGCTGCCACCACTCGTGGCACTGTTTTTGCATGGCATCCTCGTAGTTTTGGTACGTTTGTCTTCCATCGTAATTATAATTGCTTCATCCACATGCATGCGGGTTAGCAAGTTTCCCTTTACTAATTAACCTTCTTCTTGTGTTTCCAAGGTCCTGTGAACATTCCACCACCTATACTCGAAAAATTTTATAACCAAGGGGGAGATGACGATGGTGATGATCACGAGCATGAGGACGAGGAGGGCCCATATACTCAGTGGCGCCTGGCAACTTATTCCGATGGATCACCCCTTCTTGTCTGTATACAGCCCACTACTAATCTTACTACTAAGGAAGCAGGTGTTGTCTCCCATGGTCGCACTCTCCGGACCTATTCCAATACCCGTTGCATGGTATTCGGGATGGATACTAGTGTGCTAGTGCCAACACCTTCTCATTGGTACGGTATTGATAGTCTTGGAGAAAACTCGCTCTTCCTTGGACAAAACTATCCAATGATGGTGAAAGGCGATCCAACTGCTGTTGACACAACGTTACTACCATTTCTGAGAAGGAACTGTATCTATACCTCGGACATTGCGGTGGTTCCCTACCCTGGTCGTGATATAGTAGGCCGCTTCAGCCTGGATGATCAGTCATGCATTGGTCTCGAGATTGACAGTAGCTGGCCCTTCCCAGAGAATCACTTGTGGTTCAAAGCAAGCATTTCCAACACCGAGGGTTGGTTGAGTTGAAGTTCATTTCATTGCTTTGTTATTTGTTGTGTGATGAAAACTTTAGTATTTATAATGTATCCTCGTTGTCGTTGTGGGTTGATGACCATGTAATAAAATGATATGCCTGTGATAAACTTACTAAATTTATGAATGGCTTTCGAGTCGCTTCTCTGAGTGGGAGCTGCGACGAGGCAAAAAAATATTTTCCGAATACATAATTGTACGTGCATTGCAAAAGGTTATCGGATGAGGCCAATCAACAATAGTACACTATTTGTACTAGCTTCACATGTTGCACTATCTCTACATCTACGTACGTAATACAACAAGTTTTAAACTTGAGACCAGCCACCCACCCTCACAAAGAACACTTTTTAACCTAGCACAGACTCCAGGAAATTTGGCCACAGTGTGAGGTGGGCCATATGTTAATGTGTTCGCTATACGTAACCAGCACCTCAAATCCTCGATACTACTACTATTATATACTAGTAGGGTGGCATGGGCCAGAACAAGCATTCACGTCCAGGAGTACGGCACACGCCACCAGCACGACTTCCATCTGACACCATATTTCTTGGAGTCCGTGCTACAACTATCTCTTCATCCTCGTCGTTTCTCCAACTCAGCCATCGCGCGGCGGGCGAGGTGGGGGTTTTCTGATGGTCGGTTTCCTTAACTGCGGTCCCACTTGTAAGGCCAACTCCAACGCACAACCCCAAACGGACCTCCGTTTTGCCCGGATTATGTCCGTTTGCGTAGGGCAATGGGGTCGTGTCCGGGCCATTTCTCGGATGCGGTGGCCATGCGCCCAACGCGCGGACGCATCCCGGCCACGTACATTTTTCTTTGCAAACATATCTTTTTTTCATCATTGATTTTTGGTACATGGAAATACATCACCAAAATTTGACTAGAAAAGCAAGACCAAAGAAAACAAGAACCACAAGAATACATTTTAGAAGATATCCAACTTCCATAACTGCTCCTATAAGTTGGATTAGTGCCTTCTCGATGCATTCATTGTTGATCTGCGGAGGCTCGATCTTGCGTGCTTCTTTCTTCTTCGAGTGTAAAGAAGTAGACGTTGCTTCCTCGCATCTAGTCTCATGTCTAGCCTCTATTCTATCAACAAGTGCACTAGTCTCATCTCTAGCCTCTATGCTAGCTAAAAGTGCTACAACATCTACTAAATTGCGCTCTATCAATATATTGATGTACTCTTCTTCCCAATACCAAAACTTGCATCCATTCTACACAATAAAATTTTAAGTTAGCACAACAAGTCTAATCCGAGAGCACAACCGAAGCTAAAGTAGCACATACCCCATCGGTTGAGCACTTTATGAACACCCATCCGGGATGTTCCGGCGTTGTAGACACGCGGCGCAAGACCTTCTTTGGGCAGTCGTCGCATGTAATGAGTGGCAACGGTGCGCCGACGAGCTTTTGGGCCAGCACCGAGCCTGGCCGACCGCCATTCATGTATCTGCCGGCAGACCACCGACGGTGTAGATCCGAGCGGCTAGAGGAGGAGTCAGTACCTGCATGCGGCCTCACGGCCTTGCCGGGGCCTTCCGGCCCGGTGCCCGGCCAGTCCATGGCACGGCGCGACCTCCCACAACCGGGCGAGCTCAAGCCCGACCGGATCCGCTCGAAATCCGGCCGCGGGGTGCGCAAAACATGTAGCCGTGGTTGGGTAGCTCCGGGGCGTCGAGGGAAAGGGGCTGAGCGAGCGCGCGTCTGAGCTGCACACGCTGGAGTTGGCCTAGCGGCGTGGCGGACCAACCGTGTGGTGGTGCCAAGTGGCTTCGCTCGTGTGGGGGACGGAAGCCATTGCACGCAGGCGCTAGGTCTGACAGGACGGCCTTTCCGTGTTTCCTACTCCTTCGGTCTGCCTCCTTTTGCCGACACGTGGGACATCCAACATCCAGGTTGTGTCATGCAAGAAAATGGAGTGGTAGTTGAAGCCACGTGATGTGCATCTTGGGTTAAACTGTAAATAGAATATGTACTACTCTTGAGTAACTCCAAAAGCGGACACCGAAGATCTTTATTGGATTTGTTTTTCATCACCAGCACGTCGAGGTGAAAGATGTGCAGGTTCAGTGGGTCCTCTTGCGTTTGCACTGACATGTGGGACCGCATGTGAGCAAGCAGACGATGGGCTCCGCGCGTGTGCTGGCTGGCTGAGAAGAGAGATAGAGGAGGGCTGAGCACAGACTCCAGGAAATTTTTTGTACGTAACCAGCACCTCGATATAGGCTCGATATAGTGGGGTGGCATGGGCCATAACTGGCATTCACGTCTAGCAAGACGACACATGCCACCCACACGAGTCCCATCCGAGACCAATTTTCTTGGAGTCCATGCTACAACCATCTCTTCTCCCTCCTGTTTTCTCAGCCATCACGCGCTGGGCAGGGTGGGGGTTTGCCGATAGTCGGTTTTCTCAACTGCGGTCCCACTTGTAATTGAAAATGCAACACAGCACGCATCCCCCCTTGAGCGGCGTGCCGGACCAACCGTGTGGGCAGCGGGGTGCGACGCGAACACGGCAAGCTTTTCCTTTTGAACTTGTAACTTGTAAAATTTGGTTCTGCTCCATGGCGCGACCGATAGATAGAAATAACGATTTTCCCTAGAGTAATGAGAAGTTAGGTTCTGGCGCGGTTCATGCATGGAGTACGTACAAAAATTATGAAGTTGATGCGAAAGGTAAGATAGTTACTAGTAGTACCATATACTACTACATGGATTTGACGGAAAGATAAAGATACATACGGATCCATCAACGACATCCTCACGCCCTAGTGCGCCGGGTCACCAACCGACGTGTGAGGAGCAACGGCGTTGGCGGCGAGCTCAACGTGCTTGTGAACAATGTCGTCCAAGGTTGCCCTGCGGGTCAAGAAGGCCAGCGACCTATCGTCCTCCTCTGGCACGTAGTCGTCCTTGTGGACAATTTGCGCGTAGACGTGGGTGATTATGTCAACAGTGTCTTGCTGCGCCAGGCGCTGCGCGGCGAGCGCGACCTCAAGGTGGACATTCTCCGGCGCGATGGCGGGCAGTCGCAGGGCCACTAGTGCCTCGAAGAGGTTGTCACCATAGAGGCCGTTGAGGGTGGCGGGAATCGCAGAGCCTGGGCGCGTGGGCTAGAGGCGTACGTCAAGGTCGTCCGCGAGCTTCTTGACGACGGTGAACTTGTCGAGGAAGCCGACGAGGACCTTGTCGAACAAGGAGACGAAGCTGTCGTCCAAGCGGCCTCTCACCCTGGCAGCCTCAAGCACGACCTGGAGACGTTCCTCAGTGCCGGGCCGCAGGCCGGCATCGTGGACCATCTGGCATAGCCGGCTAATGGTCGCGCTCATTGCCTCCATGGGTCTAGCTTCTAGTCAACTGATCTTGCGATTGGAGTGATCACTCTTGCCCTTGGTTAGGGTGCGTAGGATTTCGTAGATTGGACTGGTGGGGAGACTTTATATGAGAAGTGCAGACTGCGTTGAATTCATGTGCGTGTTGGCCACCTACTCCTCGGCCCTCTACCGCACCTGCCTTTGGCTGTATGACAGGCGGGCCAGCCACCTGTTGGGCCCACGTGTCATACAACCGAAGGTAGGTGCAGTAATTCAATGAAGTTGCGCCCCCTCCGTGCCGGTGAGGTATAGTCATCTCACCGGACCTCTAGTTGGGGCCAAACGAGAGAACTTTGATGTTTATTGGTTTATTGGTCCCCTTTGCATTTTGCGCCAAGTTTTGACCTTTGATTTAACTAATATAATGTTAATGCATGTAACAAAAAATGTTGTGTAATCCCAAAACACTTAGGCACGGTACATTAACTCCCTCCTCATTTCTTATTTCATGACATATCAACCAATGAGAGATGTGGGCCGTGCATGCTTTCAATGACTTGAGACTACAAAACATGACATGTAGTGGTTAGTTAATTGCATGTAATCCTATTAATTAGCAAAAAGACATTAAGTTCTCTCGCCGATAGGAATAAAACAATACACCATGTATTTATTTACAGAGGGAGTAGTACATTTTTTGTGACATGCATTACTAGATATTTCTAGTCAAATACTAAATCCACATGGACGTGGTAGTACTACTAAATCCAGACGGTGGTGCTAGTACTAGTAGTAGTAGTAGTACAAATGTACTAGTAGCACAGTACTACCCGTTGGTCAAATTATTACGTGTTGCTCCTCACAGTGAAGTGACAAGACCCTGCGCCGGAGATGACACCTGAGTATAGGAGCCGTGTTCGGCATACCATAGTCAGCCTCACCGTCTGCAGTCACTATCATCATGGCTGTAGAGCTAGCCTGCTTACAACTACTCCAAGTGTTCGACATAATTTCCCGGGCGTAGATGCCCGTGCATTGCACGGAACACCAAGATTGGGGGTGGACGGCGCCGGCAGCGGCCATCACACCAGATTTTCCCATGGCCTTCTAGATGTGGTTGGGAGGAGATAAGGCTGATTGTGAGAGACAAGGAGTTGTTTGTAAATAGGGAACAAGTGCGGGCATCTTTTTGCAAATCTGGAGAAGTTTTGTTTGTATGCGCCAGATCTAGATCCGACGGCTATTGGTGAAAGATGGCAGGCACAACATCATCCCCAACTCAGGACCTCTTTGATTCGCAGGATTTTGGAAACGTAGGAATAGGACATGGCAATATTACAAGTTTCAAACTGATATTACAAATGTTAGGAGTAATGCTGCACCTACGAAGAGGGAATTACTAGGAAGTTTACGTAAGAACTTTCGTTACTTTAGGTGGATGCAGCATTATCATACAAACTAAAACCCACCGCCCTGACAAGTCACTAATGGGCAAATAAATTTTCGAGTCTCTAGCCACATGATGTTTCAAAAACAAATTTAGCTTCTACGGAGACTTTGTCATTTAGGCTTAGACGCTTGCGATGATTAGCACGCCATTCATTGTTGCGCCAGAGAACGCAAAACCTCATTACCTTGAGCACACTTTCCTCCAGAACAAAGAACCTGGCCAATTTTATCTCAGATGTGCTGCCTCGGTAGTCGACCAAATCAATTTCTGTAAGATGGAGATCAAGGCATTCGATGAGATTGTTATAGTGCAGCACATTTTTCACTTTCGGGTGTTTTTTTATCTGCAAAAGAAGAGAACATATTAGAGCAGCTGGCTGTATAAGATTGTCGTGTCATCAAGAGGTACCAATATCATTCGCTCATACGATAGGGTTGGCTGGCTAGGTACCAATATCATTCGCTCATACGATAGGGTTGGCTGGCTAGTGATATTTTTTCACTCTCTCTCTCTTTTTCTTTCCTCCAATTTACCTAGGAGCACGTGAAGAGCTTGGGCATTTGTTGCCTTCCACTATGTGGCCGATGCCATATTTCTCAAAAGTATGCCACATAATACGCATCGATGTCAAATCAAAAGATTTTGGCACCGCTCTCGCGATGTAAGAGAGTTGGCACCGTTGTGCACACAGACCCACATGTATAAACAAATCAATCAAACCAACTACACCAGCCTCTCACCCTCCCAAATAAGTGTTTTTTATTGCCTCAGTCCTCTCTCTCTCTCTCTCCCACACAAGTGTTTTTTCATTGCATGAGTTAATTTGGCACTGGAGCAAAGTAGGTGATCCAGATTGGGGCACCAGGTGACCAATGGAGGGGCATCGATGCCAAATGCATCACAAGTGAATTTGGCATATGTTTTGGCCTACATAGTGAAGGGCCGTTATAGCCCACTTTTGTACTACCTCGTATTTGGTGTAAAATTTTGACCATAGATTTACCTAAGAAAATGCCAATGCATGTCACCAAAAATTATACCATTATGTTCAAATACGAATCCAATGATATAATTTTTAGTGACATGCATTAGTATTTTGTCAGTTAAATCTATGGTCAGATTTTGATACTACAAAATAGGAAGAGTAAACCAGGACGGAGGTAGTACTTGCTCTGAGGGTAACCATAGAGTTACTAGTCTAAGTTACTTTCCACTATGACTAGCCTAGGCTACTATAGTAGTACAACAAAAAAAGATGCAGGTGATCACGTGAGAAAAAAATACTAAAAACATTTCTTTCGGTGCAATGCGTAGATGCAATTTTGAACACTACACTTGTCATCGTAATTTGGGAAAATTACGAAAAAATTGAGCTACGTTGTGATTACCGTTTACTAATAGGAAAGAAGTTTCACCTCGATGAGTAGCTTCTCAGTGCACGGAAAGCATGTAAGGAATCCAACAACTTGATCTAGATTGGGGCCGATAGATTTTATTGCCAAGATCTTCACTGTGCGCATAGACTGGGTCAAGCTTGTGGGAATCATTTTCTAGAAGACGGTCGTAAATACATCAAGAAGAAATTTAAAAATGTGAATTTCAAGAAGACGGAGAAGAAGATGAGTGTTGTACCTGAACGATTACAGATCCAATAAAGAGTTCGGAGAATTTGACAGACGAGTACACCAACGCTGTCAATTTCGGCGCGTCAATGACCCAGATTTTTGTTGGACCTTCTAGATCAGATACAAGCAATCTCTCAAGGAAAGGCGCATTCTCAATGACCATAACGTGGAACAGCTGGAGTGATCTCTTCCCAATTGATGTCTTGTTGCGGGGCCAGCAAGACATAAAAATCCATCGGAGATTCATCGAGGCGATGTGGAGGCTAATGAACCCGTGGATCTGCTCAAGACGAAGGTACTCGAGCGCAGTACAGCTGTGGAGCAGGTGCTCCATAGCCTGCTTCGAGATGCCAACGTCGAAGAGGTCGAGCTGCTTGAGTTGAGGGAGAAGAAGGGCGGGCGCGACATTAATCTGGGGAAGATAGCAGGAGCTGAAGTTCGCCGGCGCAGCGTTGGCGTGAGGCGGAGCGCGGACGGCGGCAGAGAGCGACATCGTCCAGCTTTGAAGCTGAGCTCCTCGAGCTGATCTAGGGCGGGGGATAAGAACCACTCATCGAACTTGGCTTGGACCTTGTAGGTGGTACTGAACATGCGGATGTTAAGGCGTCTGGCTGGCCCAGGGTGTGATGAAAGGATCTTGGAGATTGCGGCCATGTGTTTGCAATCCCCGTCGCAGAGGGAGCTGTCGACGGTGAGGTTGAGGGGGACGCGGCGCTAGAGGGGCGCCACCGCCGGGAGAGCAGGGCGGTCCACACGAGAGATTTGGTGGTGAGGAGGCCGATGATGACGAGCAGCATGTCGTCGGGGAGGCTGCTGATGAAGTCCAGGCTCGCCGGATGCGGTTTTGGCTCGAGCCGCCTCCGCTTGTTGGCTGCCTCGCCGTCCATCTCAACCGGCGGCGACGCCGGTGTACACGTGTGCTGGTCTGTGTTGTGTGCTGGCCTGCTGGGTGTGCGCGAGTGCGTCCTTCTGTGCATGCCGCCGCGCAGTGGTGAATTGTGCGCCAGTGCGCCCTTCACATGGAAGAAGTGTGTCCTCAATGCGCCCTCAATTTACTAGCGTGCGGGGTGCTACCCCGAGTGGTTTCAACTTTGTTTACTTCACCGCGTGTCAGATGGGCCTCTAGTTTACTTATTTTCACCCACTGCCACATGGGCCAACACACGAAGATAGAGAACATGAGCTGACAAGGCAGCATGTGGACTGGTTGACCGGTTAACTAAACAATATACGGAGCTATACGCTGACACGGTGAGCGTATAATCCGTCAGTATAGAGAGTTCGAGTGAGAGGGGAGGCCCGTGAGAGACTAGCAGAGAGAGAGAAATAGCTACTCCCTCCGTTTGATAATGTAGTGCCAACATTTTTTTTAAAGTCAAACTTTTGAAACTTTGACCAAGTTTATAAAGAAATTACTTATATCTACAATACCAAAGATAAATGATAGTATGAAGTAAGTACATGTTGTGATGAATCTAATGATCGTTCCAGATGTAAATATTTTTCTCCACATATACCTGGTCAAACTTTTCTGAGGTTTGACTTTTCAAAACATCCATATGCTTATGGACGTGAGAGAGTCCCTATCTAGAGAGAGAGAGAGAGAGTGAGTGTGTGTGTGTGAAATAGAAAGAGTGAGTGAAAAAAGTGTGTGTGCGTGTGTGAAAGAGACATGGACAACACACGATAAAAGTAGAGAAAAGGTGTGTGTGTCTTATGCAAACATATCACACATGCATCTTCGACAACGGAAGCAAGGTGAGGAGATAGTGTGTGGTTGTTTGCAACCGAGAGAGAAAGACCCCTAGCACGTGGCCAACAGGGGTCTGACAAGCAAGGGAGAGAGGTCGAGAGAGAGACGTACGGAGAAAATGCAGACATGGGGAGGAGAGAGTGTATGTTTGTGATAGAGAGATCCCCTGGAGATCGTGATGTGACTACATGGGTGGGAGTTCGAGTGAGAAGGTGTGTGCGCGATAGAAGATACCCCGAGAGATATCGAGATAGACGTATGGATGGAAGGAGACAATACGTGTGTTCCTGATGGCTAGTGAGAGGTAATCATACTTAGGGGGGGAGTGTGCGCGCCTATGATGGAGTGAGGGATTATGGTAACTAGTAGAATGCCCGTGCGTTGCCACGGGCTTTTGAAATATTTGCTAAGCCAATTAAACATAATACATGTTAAGTTTTACATGTAAACATAAGTTAAGTCCACTTCACTTGCAAGGTAGATTGATTACAAAAAGGTAATTTGACGATATAAGTAAAAATGTGTTACAAATTAAGATCTATTTGATGCGTTTAAGAAATTCTCGCACATTTGCAGGATATTGTCTTTAGCTTCACTCGCATGATATTTGAACAAGTTACTAAAAACGTCTTCCTCAACTCGTACCCATCCTACACAAGGATGAAATCACCATGAGCATGAATATCTTGCATTAATATAGGTCATAAATGTGTAACCAAGAATACTGACTGTGCAAACCGGACGAACCAATTCTTTAACGTCCCACTGGAGCATGAAGAAAAAAAACTAAATAGCTAGGCACATTCTTGCAATTTCATAAATTCATATTATCTTGAATATATGGATAACAAAATAAATGCTTGTATTTTGCATGGATAATGAGGTGAGACTAACCACATATTGTTGTACATAAGTATTAACATATTGTACGATGTGACAATATTTTGATGGGTCTATGTCATTTTCTCGGTCTTCTTTTATCTGGCCAGATATGAACGTGCTAATAATATGTATCTTTTGACCCGCTTTGTCTCGTATATGGTCGTGAGCAAGCATACAATATATGTAAACATTTATCACCTATAATTCAACATTTAGAATATATTTATGTCAGATATTATACTTCAAATGGTTTATGTTAGTAAGTACAAAATGTCTGTGATTAGTCTTACACTGCCATGCAAGAACATATCATTTTTATAAGGCATTCCAAGTGGTCATTTGATAACAAGGCATCTTCAATATTCACGAACTTGGTTTTTTTGGGCAGACATGACTGATTCGATGACTGTAATATCTGTAGGGTACAAACATAGTCTATCATCATGATATACAAATGAGAGAAATTAGTGAATGATGAAAGGAAAGAAAGATAATCACAATGAAAGTAAAAAACCCTGTGTATCATTTTCGGATTGTTGTGGGATATCATTGCTTGCACATCGTTTTGCTATATACAACTTGGTGAGTTTTTTCCCCTTTCAACAACGTCGCCCCAGGAACCTTGTAAATGAGTTGTGTTTGAATGTCGACAAGATCCATCCCCATCTCTCTGATACTCTGCAAAATTAAACATGTATAGAAATATACCATTTGAGTATTACATCATGTGCAACATACATACAAAGAAGAACAATCCTATGTCAGTCGGCAGTTTTAAAGCAACATCCAACTCCACCAGTTTTTTATATGACCTACAAAGGTACTGTAATAGAAACAAATATTAGAATTTTTTTATGATGATGGTATGGAAAATATATATTCATTGGTCATTTGTTAGAAATGAGCAGTGCTCGATTTAAACTGAGTGAGATGCAGAGTGCTTTGTAGTAAAGTCAGGGGCATCCCAGTTTTAATAAATTGTAGGCTCACCTCTAAATAACATGTCGATGATTATTATCCGAAATCTCTACTATTTAGGATATGGTATACTGCGATCACAGAAAAAATGTTGCAATTCTCTAGGAGCAAACAACCAATTTTTGCTTTATATATAAATAAGCAGTCATCCAAAATTTCTTGGATCATTTTAATTTATTTATACATGATAAGGAAAATTGTCCGACGAAAGATAAAAACATGCAAGCAATCCAACATAAACCGAGTATATTCTGTTTCTTCTCTCAAAATTGTGTTTTTTGTGTGATATTCTGAATATATATAATAATTATAAAAAAACTTTATTTCTATAATCCATGTTCAATTAATTTGGTTTTTGAGAATAATATTTTTTTTTCGTACAACAAATTTTGGGATCCAATGCCCAAATCAGCATAGCCCACTCTCTCCTTCCCCTCACTATCCTATCCCGCATGACCCAACCAGCCCCACTATATCTTTCTAGAAAAAAAGAAAAGAAAAAACAGCCCCCACCTTCTCCTTCCCCTCGCTCTATCGTTCCCCTCACTCTCTCCACTCCCGCACACGCAAATCCCTAATCTCGGCCGAGTCACCCACTCCACTCCCTCCGCTGTCGCCCCCACAGCCGCCACAACCAGCGAACTCGTCTCCCACCGCTGCCCCCTCTCGTCCCCTCCCCTCTACTCATCCGACGGCGCTGACCGCGCAGATCGAGCGACCAGGCGGCGGCCACATGCGCACACAACCGGCGACCAACATCACGCAAAGGTCATCACCGCCGTCGCCGAAGGGCGGTCTTCTTCCACCTCGACGGACGAGCTTGCGCGCCAGGAGAGGAGCGGGGATCCTGCGCTTCTTCCTCGCTCAGCGCCCCTGTCGCCATGCCATGGATGGACCTCCCTCTGCTCTCACCAATGCCATGTACCGAGCTTGCTCTCCTCCTCGAGGTAATCTATTCACCCATCGCCATCGTTAGGACCTAGGATGCGTGGTCACTGTAGATCGGGGTACCTACTGCTGCACACTTGGTCTCCGCTCTCCGTCCCCTGAATTCATGTCGCCCGCAGCCAAATGCTCCCGCCCAACAACCAGTTTCCTGCCCCAGCGACCTGTCCTCCATGTATTGTGGTCTAACATTTGCCTCGGTAATCTTTAATGTAAGAGAATATGATGGCAGGTGGATAGAGCTAATGGCCTAATGCAGATCTGAAGAATACCAACGTGAGAATAAAACAAACAATTCTTCAGTTAAAGTTTACTCTTTTCATGGTGCTCCACGTTGACTAATGGTTTGATTTCCTAGTGAGCTCGTACATACATGTTTTCTCTCTTTGAATTGTTGTTAGATGAGATACAGTCGCAACTACTACATCGACACTGTCATATCTTTGGTACTGTATACTATTGCTGCCTACATTTACAATTAAGTTTGCTTGCCAACCCCCGTGAAAAAAGTTCGTCTGCCAAGGAACCACCCAAGTGGATATATATTCTCCTTAACTCTTCAACTATTTTTTTATCAGACCAGCTGCTGAACGAAAAACATAATATTGTTACCTCATATTTATTTACTTGCTTGCTTGATTGTTAGTCTGTTCCTCTGCGTGAGAGGAACCTAACAATGTCCTGCATGTTCAAATCAGTTATCTTGTCATTCCCCAATTTTCTTACTGTTCTTTTGGCCTTGGACAAGGTCAATCGGATGTGTGTGTTGACACAGTTCTTTGATGTCGAAGTTAATATATCAGTCCTATCCGACCTCTCTATACTGTTTTGTTATATATACGTTGGGGATAGATGAAATAGTAGAAGTTAACTATGCTGGTTATTGTCATGTGTGGTCCATTACTCTGACCTTTTTGATTATCTAAAGAAAAGGGGTTTATTTACTTTGCTGATTTCATTCCGACATTTCATTTTGTCGATAATAACATTTTTCTTCTTTCTGAACATTT
Source organism: Aegilops tauschii subsp. strangulata (assembly GCF_002575655.3). Taxonomy (NCBI): domain Eukaryota; kingdom Viridiplantae; phylum Streptophyta; class Magnoliopsida; order Poales; family Poaceae; genus Aegilops; species Aegilops tauschii. Next base: position 137,851,471 of record NC_053037.3, read on the forward strand.
CTATGGGCAGATATTATCCTCCAAGCTATATGATATGGACAACACATGATTTATGGAACGAAAAGAGGTGATTTGTCGAACTTTGTCTCTTTTACAATTTGCTACCTCTTATAAATTTTATGATTTATAATCTGAGTTAACAAAACCATTAAGATATCTTATTTTGTGTAATTAGATCATGTCATCCAGATAATTAGATTTCACCGCATGATGTTCTTTACCCCAGCCGAGCATAGTGTGCTGCCGCGCCGTCGATTTCCACGAAGTGGCCAGCCCGAGCCGATTCCCCAATGTGTCAATGACTACGTCCGCTGCGTGATCCTGTGGGACATGACCAATCCATTGCCTTATCAACACATCGAGGTAACAAATCCCCTCCTAATACAGGTGCTTTGGTCAGCTGCTGGCTCTACCACATAGCCTTCCGTCCACAATGAGCAGGAGTTAATATTAGAATATGACCATCTCTTTCTTAATGATGTGTGCCTTGTATTTCCATTTTGCTTTCTAAAAATATCGATTCAGGGAACAAAAGGAAAGCATGATAATTATTATTTTTGACTTTACATTACATATCTCCAAGGTCCTATTTTTTGCTTGGTACAGGTAGTCATTATGCTTGGGCTCATGATCATGGTTAATTTATAGCATGGTTTAGGGTGACCTATTTAACATAATAGTGCTATATGTTTGCATTTCTTGAACTGTCAGTAGGAACCTATATACCGCAAAATATTTGTATGTCCCCTATGGAAGGTTTTAGACAGTCAATTGATTTTGTCCCATCCGACTATCATGCAGTCTGACTTCAGATGACTGTTTTTCAGGGTGAATTGAGTTCAGAGCTTTAAGCAAACGATTGCGATTTTGTAGCTGCAGTGGTGCTATTCTTTATCATTTGGTATGTCATTACTTCCTACCTACTTGAATTTCTCTATTCCCAATTCACGTGATTTTTACTTTTTGACATTTCCCTAAATGATTATACACAACTCTGATAATGCGTACCACCCAGTTTTCGTTCTCTATAAGAACTGAGAAGTACATATGCACTTTTACGACATATAGGTAAATATAGATGTGTTTGGACGACATATAGGGAGAACGATAGGATCAGATGTCGTGACATAGAAAAAAAATATACCGACATGTACATACTGTTCTTTCATAGTACATGCCATGTATACAATGTTCACATGCAAACAGAGCTACAAAAATATATTAGTAGATGAACCACAGTGATAGCTCATGTACCATCGGAAGCAGCAGAGCTACAAAAATATATTAGTAGATGTCCTCTGGTTTGATATTTTGAAGGCACGAACAGAAAGAAGCGCACCTGATATGCTATAAAATGTACATGTCGTGGCAGAATAATAGGTGGTTATAAATTGTGGTAATGTCCAGGTTCCAACAATTCATTAAAACTCTTATTTATCTGCAAGATACACGCAATAGGAAAAGCAACTGACAGAATATGGCACAATGAAAGGAAAATAATACTACTGGAAATATTTGTGAGATCATGAAGATGTCAACACGCATCCATCCGTTTACTTGTGCCAAACCTGCAACTAAGTAGTTAGAAACACATCATGTCTGTTTAGATATGTATTGAAAAGCCGGGGTTATAAAATTCAAATAAGGGGCAAATAAGAGACTATACAGGACAAAAATAAATAACATTGACTGTGCCTGCTTTGGGGCCGCATCATAAATATTTCTCTAATGTAGAACACTTCGGTGAATTTTACAACAACGGAGTGACCCAGGCAGTGTGCAATACTTATGTAGGAAAACAAAGCCTAGTTTAGATGTAGTAGATGATTGATTACAAAACAACAAAAGAATAATATACATAAGCAATCCGGCAAAAGGAGAAATAATGTCACATACAGGAAAAATTGGCAACTTGCAAAGTCACAAATCCGAGGCAATATTATTAATATTTGACTTGTTGAATAAACATAATAAAGTTCAGTTGCTAACATCGAAAGATAAATATTTGTATAAGAACACGGAAGAGCACAAAATTGTCTCTAGCAAAAGAGTAAATCCTTTATCTTATTCAAAACCCGCCAACTTCTTAAGAGCAGACTTCAGCCTGTAAGGACTTCCTTATAGACGATGTTCTTCATCGAGGTTCGTAAGGACAAGGCAGGTCTTTTTCACTTCTTAGGTTTACCGCTTTGCTTCTTGGCATTCTCCTTCTCCTTGTCCTTCTCAATGAGGATCTTTATGTTTCTCTTTGCGGTGGCTCGAGACAGTGCGACATAGAGTTGACCATGAGAGAACACAAGATTAGGTAGGTACACGCCAATAATCGGAATCGTCTGGCCTTGAGCCTTGTTAATCGTCATAGCAAAGCTAAGCCTTACAGGAAATTGCTTCCTCTTGAACTTGAATGGAAACATGTCGTTGTCAGACGGGCATAGGGGTATTCGAGGAAGGAACACCCTCCTACCTGCGTGTTGTCCGATCACGATTTCTGCGTCGATGGCGTTCTTCTCGAAACCTCGCACCACAAGCCTCGCCCCGTTACACAGACCATTAGCCGGATCAACGTTCCTCAGAAGTATGACGGTGCAGTTGAGCTTTAGTTTGAGTGCATGCGGAGGCAGACCATTGGGAGTCAATCCATTTAGGAACTCGGGAGCGTAGTAGCCATACGGGTCGTCTTCTGCATTGTCAAAGCTATGGTAGATTACTTCTTCTCCCTGAAAACGCTCTACCATGCGTATGTTTATCTTGTCGACGTTGTCGTTCGTGGTGGAGAGGATTGCGCGTGAAGTCATGTAATTCGGATCGGACATGTTGTCATCTAGTCTCGGAAACACATGGTTAATCAGCTTCTCCAGGACGTCACCCTTCGAAGTTCACACCTCGGTGCCATTGCCTACCCTTAGCAAGTAATCCGCAAACCAAGTGTCATTATGAGCCCTCATGTTGGTGACGAGCCTTAGCTGGCGCATACCCTTCCAGAGGTGTGAACTTCGAAGGGTTGCATCGATTATCTGACCCCGGGACCCCCTCCTGACGACCGGAAGCACCTGCCTGAAGTCTCCGCCAAACACAACAATTTTTCCTCCAAAGGGTCAGTCCCGTCTTCCCATGATGTCGCGCATGCTGTTGTCCAGTGCCTCGACCGCCTGTTGCTTAGTCATGGTGGCCTCGTCCCATAGTATCAATGAGGCCATCCTCAGTAGCTTGGCGATACCACTCTGTTTCGTGAAGGTGCATGAGGCGCCATCATCGCAGCTCAATGGGATCTTGAACCTCGAGTGGGCAGTCCTGCCTCCAGGCATGATAGAAGCGGCGACGCCTGACGTCGTGGTAGTGATAGCGATGTTTCCCTCGCTTCGAACCTTGGCGAGTAGTGCCCTGTACAGGAAGGTCTTCCCTGTACCTCCCGGTCCATCAACAAAGAACACGCCCCCATCACCGCGTTCAACAGAAGCTAGTATCTCGTCGTATGCAGCCCTCTGCTCCAAGTTTAGCGACGAAGCCAATTTAGTGTCGTTGATGTCAAAATCGACGTTGGATTCCTCGATCACTTCTCTGGCCTCGCCCTCGGTTGGGTCAAATGCATCGTCATTGCATGGAAGAGCGAAATCAGCTATGTCTTTGCCCATGGACTGCAACATACCCCTTATGTCAAGCAACACCATCTGTTCCACCTCAATCGGGCACGTGTGTGATCGCCGATAGTCATCAGACATAGGCTCGAAGTGCCTATCCCATAAACCACGCACGTCGCCTGGCTCACAGTGCACCAAAATTGTTGCGAAGAGCCTCCTGAGCGAACATGGCATCGCCCACTGCTCTGCCTCGGTAAGACAGTCGTCGAGCGTGTTATCTGCCTCGATGAGTCCCAACCTTTCGGCAGCCTCTCTAAAGCTCCCGCATAGCCTACCGTCCACGGTGAGCAGGTCCTCATAGGATGTCTTGCCAGCAACATGGTTTAGCAGCACATGCAGATAGTATCGCTCCCCCTCGGCAGGATTGGCAGACACAATTCGACCTATCTGATAACGCTCCACCCGCTCTTTCCAATACTTCTTACCCTTCTGCCATGTGAACCTTCCAGGAAAATCCTTGTACAATATATTCCTAGCCCACGGGTGGTTTTGGTTAGCTTTGAAATACTCTGTCAACATGGATTTGGAACCTTTCTCAGAGGCGACTACATCGGTCAAGTGAGCTTGCTCATTGAATGCCACCCTGTGCATATTCGGGAGATGAAGAGGCAACTGTAGGACAGGCGGGTCATTGGCACACAAGGGGAAGCCAAATATCCTCCACATCACCTCTGGAGGAGTAACCCACCTCGCGTCTACATATCTTTTGATCTCATCAATGTTAACATCAACGTCGGGCTGGTCGATGTTGAAAGAAGCCCTATCATGGCCCTTGTATATGTACTTGTCAAGGTATTTGACGGCCTTTATGCTGGAGCAAACCTCAACGTTGATGTGGCAATTGAACATCCGCAGAAGGTAAGGGTTATATGGCACAACCCATCTGTTGTCCAACATTTTACCCCGGACCTTAGCCTGCCGACCATTATCTCGACGACGATAAACAGGGTATGAGTTCTTGCCCTGTGCCGTGTTTTCATTGAACGGCCGTGGGTATCTGCACTTGCACTCGTTCTGTTGCATGCAAACATTTTTGGGGTTGAGAGCACCGCATGGTCCATGCATCATATGTTTCACCACCAAGGCGTGGAGTTCAGGATACTTTTGCTTGTCTAGGAGCTCGGCAGAAATGAGTCGGTCGTACTGCTCCGGAACGACAAGCTTATAGGCCGAATCCATGATCAACAAAAAGTGTGCGTGGGGGAGGCCCCTCTTTGGAACTCGACTACGTATACATGTGCAACAACAACACCTAGGATATTCTTCTTGAACAACATCTCTTTCATAGCCTCTAGCTTGCCATGGAACACACGAGCCACAAGATCAGGTCGATCTTGCGCTGTCTGACCAGGAAACAACTCATTCGTTATCTCTTCCCAGTTAGGGTTGCAGGTCATGGTCAAGAAGATGTCAGGCTTCCCATAGGTATGGACAACTGCCATGGCATCCATATGCCTCCGCTTCATGTCGCGGTCGCCACCTGGGTACGTTCCAGGTAGCACTATCCTTACTCCAACAACGCTTGCCCGGGTCTCCCCGGATGTAATTGCATCAACAACTCCTTTATACAGGTCGGCACGGATCTTTGTCTGGTTCTTCCTGTGCCATTTCAACCTACAACTCTCAATCTTGATGTACATGTCCACCCCCCATTGCTGGAGCAATCGTGCTCCACAGAGTATGGGATTGAATATCCCAGGTCGTGTCTGGAGCATGTAACAATAGTAGTCTCTCACCGAGACGCATAACCTGCTATTCCCCTCTGCACATGGATGAGTAACACAGACATTAGGATTCATATGAGAAGTATGCAATTCATCTAAACGACAAAATATGCATAAGGCTTACCTGCATCCTCATCATCATCATCATCACCTCTACCTCTTGGTTGTTGCACAACCGACCAAGGGACATCACGTTTAGGAAGTTTCGGGTGCCAACCGAGCTCCCCCCCTTGGGTAGAAGAGTGGGTAAGAGAGAGGGTCATACGAGCCAGCCGTCACATGTATACTGTGCCTTTGGTTGTCATTCCCGCAAAGTGTAATCCTACGATCGAACCTCTTTGCTAGGTCAGTGCCCTCCACACAAATTGCAGCGACCTCAGATGACAGAGGTCTATTATACTTCTGTTGGTCTAGTCTCTGGTCAGTGTTGAGGTCTATCCTGTAATCGTCGAGGTTGTCCCTGTGCGCACCCAAACTCCTAAACTGCTGGGATTACGGGTTTTCCCTGAGTATGTCCACTAACTTTCTGACGACATCTTGGTCTAATTGCTCGGTGGCAGCCTTGCGATGGGTTAGGCATGGGTCGTCGTCGTAGAAGTACAACTGTAGATGATCTGGACGTGATGTTGGCCCGAAGGAATGAACGTTGTGGTAGATGGTGCCGTGCGCCCGGAACGTGTACACCCCAGACTTCATGTTTGTGTAGCTTTCATCAAGGCTGACGCCGAGGGTTGTGAAGGAGAAGTGGCCGTTGAAGAACCGTATGTTCTCCCAAAAATGCCTTGAGTCCGCATCCATGCTAGACCAAAGCCTCATTAGCTCCGGGATGGGCTCCGGTTGCTTCAGCTGGATCTGCCCACTGCGACAGCAGAATCCTGGGGCCTCAGACACAAACTTCTTGGCCTTGCAGTGATCGCAATTTGCGGCGTGCTTCAGGATGTGTGTGTGGTCTGGGAGGTTTGAGTAGACATAGTCCAATGGATCATGGTCGACATAGGTATTGTGACTTGAGTCTTCCAATTCGTCGTGCTCTGTGTCATCAGGATCTGAGCCTGCAAACAATGTTTATAATTAGTGTGATATTTCAAACGGGTGGATGTTGCTCAAGTGGGTGTACATACCTTCACCAGCAAACAGGTAATACTCATCGTCAAAGAGGCTATCAGGGTTGACATTATCATTCATGAGACGACTAAGGTAAGTGTCCATGTCGTCTGCTCAGGTGCGAAACCAATAAGTGAGGGTTCAGTCTCAAGGGACGCAAGGAGAGTAAGGATGGGAGTGTTACCTTCACTTCTGATCGTGTACTCCGGAATGCTAGATGAGGTCGAGGCACCGTGTGCTTCCACTACGGTAGGTTGTCCAGTTGAGCTCATTTTCGGTATGGAGATGGACCTGACGGTTGGGGTCATCACCCTACCTGCAAACCTTTCATTACGCCGATCGCGTAGAACATTCCTCTCACCATGCGGTACTTGCGTACATTTTTTTTGCTTGCCAATTTTCTGTTGACGCTTCTTTGCCACCATACCACCCTTGCAAGCTCGCTCTCCTCCCAGGCGCTGCTCTGGACTCATGACTCCGCTCGTCCACTCCATTATCCGCTATTGTTACCGGATCACTGGTTTGCTGGTCGGCATTTTGTAGGTGCACATTGATTTCGATGAGGTCGCCATCTACAGCACCATCACCGAAGGTTCTGCTTAGGTATGCACCTACAACACTATACATCATTATTTATACATGATGAAAGATGATGGTTGATAGGATATGTACCATCGGTTTCGGTGTTGCGAATGTATGTGGGGGCCGCATTGACCGTAGGAGCATGATCTATTTGTTCACTGTCGAATTGTTGCGTGAGGGCTGAAAGTGTGAGAGTCGGACAATGTGTGTGAGGGTTGGACAATGTGCTAGTTAGATCTGGACGTGGCATTGCGATCGATTCAGCACACGGCGTGTTTTTCTTTGCAGCATACTTTGCCTTTCTCTTTGCACTTGACTCCCCCCTTTCATCCTCAGTCATGGTTTTAGGGTGTTGCACGCGCCATTCTTGCAACTTCTGATTTTTTTCTTGAAGATCGATCGTTCCGTCACCCACTTTTTTCCGATAACTTGCTCGCCTCCGCGCGTTTCTCTGCTCAATTTGCTCGTCTGTTAAGTCACCCTTGTGTTCTTTATCAGGCTGTTTTTCATCTAGTTGCTTGCTGGCTGCCTCCTCTTTTTTCTTTCGATAAGTAGCTCTCCTCCGAGCCTTTATTTGCTCTTTTTTCTCATCAAGGTCCACCGAGAATGGTTGACACCCATTAGTGATATCACCGAGAGGTAGCAGGGGAACATTTTGCATATCTGCACGAAGGGTTTAGGGTCTTCATTGTTCAAGAAGATTTCATGTACTACACAAACGCTTACTTTATATATCTGCACGGTCAGGTTAAACAATGATGTATAGCTGGATGTAGTTGGGTTGGTATCATCGAGAGGTAACAGGGGAACATTTTGCATATCTGCCCGGAGGGTTTAGGGTCTTCATTGTTCACCGAGAGGTAACAGGGCTGGTTGAAGCTACTTCTTTATCTAGGGTTTATTTTTTATAGAATCCCTCCGTGTCCATACATAAAGTCTGTATGTACTCAAAAGTCGTATGTCTGCCATATATCGAATTGAACCTAAATGATCAGGAATTGTATGTTAACACAGTGGTCAAGTATTGGTCAATTATTTTTATTCTCTATTCTTGGTCAATTATTCGTGGGGTTGGGGTGAGGAAACATATGTCGCCTACATTATTCACTAAGAAAGTATACATACGGTCATCATATTGCTGAAACATAAACATCCTTACCTGATATCGTAAGGGCAGTCAGATTATCATCTTTTTGCTTGCTGGCTGCCTCCTCTTTTTTCTTTCGATAAGCAGCTCTTCTCCGAGACTTTAGTTGCTCTTTTTTATCGTCAAGGTCCACCGTGGTTGGTTGACACACATTAGTGATATCACCGAGAGGTAACCCACCCACATTCAGCATATCTGCATGTGAAATGATATTAACATTATATTGTGGAATGGAGGGAGTATATATAATATCATCGCAGTGCCTTCCCATAAAGCATTCTTACCTGATATCGTAAGGGCAGACAGATTTTCATCTTGTTGCTTGACGGTAGCCTCCTCTTTTTTCTTTCTATAAGCAGCTCGCCTCCGAGCTTTTATCAACTCTCTTTTTTCGTCAAGGTCCATAGAGGATGGTTGATCTGCATTAGTGATATCACTGTGAGGATGGCGTGGAACATTATGCGGCCTCTCTTGCCAACTGTCACGTTGCATGCTAGCTAGTTATTTTGTCAGATAACTGAGAGCTGGCAACGAACCTACATTATATAGGAATGAGATTGGAGGGTTGTCTGCATCATGTTAACATAACAATATATTGGACCGAAACAAGGCAAAGTTGTAGGCACATGGTCTTAACCTTTCGGCAACATAATGCTTACCCGAAATCAGACGGGAAGGTTGATGAACATATGTCCTTTCACAATCGGCCTGTTCAAGTATTGTCCTGTCCGAGTGAGTAATATGGACTCCTACAAGTCCCACGCTTGATCTTTTAGAATCGGTTTTGCCCAAGTCTGTTAGGTATGATTTATCACATAAAAAGCATAAAAGCAATCTCAGTATATATGCACAGCCTTAATACCTGGACTACTTGGGTAATTCTTATGAACATCGTCGGCTCAAGGTATAACCCCTTCATTAGAGTCGTCACCATTTGGCCCCTCCATGGGGCCTGCAACATCTCCTGTGATGGTGTTTGACATGTATAACAAAATATGTAGTTGAACATATACAAGGAGGTAGATATATACATGGAGTATCATATGTGCTATCACCATCGGTCTCAAGTATCATCCGTTCGGAGGGAGTAATATGGACTCCTAGAAGTAAAGATGTTGATACATTAGAATCGGTTGTGCCCAAGTCTGTTAGGTATGATTTTTCAACTAAAAAGGATAAAAATAAACCTTATACCTGGACTACATGGGTAAATTTTGTCAACATCATCGGCTACGGGTATAATCCCTTCGTTAGAGTCGTCAACACTTGTCCCCTCCATCGGGCATGCAACAGATATATAGTTGAATATATATATGTTTGACTTGTGTAGCACAATTTATAGGTGAACATATACCTGGAGGTACATGTGATGAAGTCGTCAGTTCCGCTGGCTTGCTGTGTGGAGTCCCCATATGTAACTACTAAAAAAAGACATGTCCAACAGAATCAGGTATCACGCAAAAACTTGTAAACTGACTCTGCAAGCAAATCACGTGAAATACCAACAGTACTAAAGGCCCGCTCCCATTGTACAGAAATTTAGTCCATAAGGGCAGGTTGTTACAGATTTATGAGTCTTGCTATATATATGAAAATAGAAAGACATGTCGAACAGACTTTGCTACTTTGCATTTTTTGTGAACTGACTCTGCTGAATACATGTTAAGAATTCAAGATGCTAAGATGTCATGTTCATCTGATTGCAGGCAGATGAAGGCCGTCGAAGATCACAAGCGCAGCTTGCTATTGTACAGGTTTGGAATTTAGAAAGGTGACCTATTTTCATGTGAACTTACCTATTCTTTGCTATTCAGAATAATTCTTTATCTTCCCATTGCTGTGTTAATTGATTCATATGCGGTTGTGCTATTCTGACAAGGATGTCCATCAAGGTTGTTTGGAGGGACATAATGAAACCTCACAAGTTCTACTTTGCTGATTCTTTCAGAGAATTGTTTCATTACTAATGCGCTATCGTGGGCATGTATTAATCCCAAATTCCAAATCACTTTGGAATCCAGTCAAAATCCAGTGAAAATCACTCTGGAATCCTTCTCCGTAATTGATTCGCAAACTACTCTCAAGGACTGCTCTGAACCTCAAATATCATGGGCACATGAAGTTGTGGTGTAATTTTTACAGAAACAAGTGATTCAGGCAGCAAGGTATTGATTGATGCAACTATGTTGTACTGTTTCGGTGACTGCTAATATTTTCTTTAGGAAGGATAACCAATTCAGTACTAAAAGTATTCTTCATGTTATCTAAATTGAGGGCGATCCTTTGTACACTAATATGAGGTGTTTTAGGTCACGAAGTATTGACCTAAAAGGTCTTGTATTAGTTACAGAGGGGTTTGAGCGCGGGCAGCGGCCGGCGGCGGAGGTGGAAAATGAAGTCTGGCATGGCTTGATTTAGTTTGAACACGAGTCCATTAGGATCGCCCCGATCTGTACACGTAGACATAACAAACAAAGAAAACCTGTGTGTTCATACCTAGGGTTGAAACCGTACAATGTCGTCGATCGCACGTTCCGCGGCGGCGCGCGATCCAGAAACTGCCAGCGATCCAGAAACGTGGTGGCGGCCCTGTTGAGTCGTTCCGCGGCGGCGGCGCTGTGGAGTGCGCAGATCGCACGACGGCTGCGCAGATTTGATCGGCAGCGGGGTATTTGGTATGGGGATCGGTGTCAGGGCGATCCTGATCAGCGGCAGGGCGCTGTTTCTTTGGCTACGTGCGTGGGTGGGGTTCGGTGGGCGCGGTTCGGTGGGTGGGCATGGGGGTGGGGGTAATTTGATGGAAAAAAACCGGACGAAAAAACCCAGACGAAAGTGGGGGGATTATTCAACCAACTCGTCCATTAGGAGTAGAGATTAGGGGGGTGTGTGTCACATAGAGAGAGAACAAGGGCGGAGAGTGTTGGATGGGTCTACATGTAGCGCGAGCGAGACATGTGTATGTGTGAACGAGGGAGATATAAAGTTTGAGAGAGATAGAGGAGCCCCAATAAGGCTGAGTGGTTCGTCAGATAGCTGAGAGGGGGAAATAGATATTCCATCTGCTCGATAATGCAGTGCATGTAATTTTTTTTTAGAAGTAGAACTTTGGAAACATTGATCAGGTTTACGCAAATGTTATTTATATCTACAATATCAAAGATACATCATATGAAACTACATCACATGATGAATCTAATGGTATATGTTTGCCGTTCTAGATGTAAATGTTTTTCTCCACGTACATGGTCAAACTTTGTGATGTTTGACTTTTCAATAAATCTATATGCTATGGACCGAAGAGAGTGCCTAAATCGAGAGAGATCAAGTGCGTGTGAAGGAGAATGAGTGAGTGTGCAAACATAGTATGTGTGTGAAAGAGAAAGAGACAACAAACGATAAATTAGAGAGTGAGAGTGTGTTTTTTTGTTTCTTATGCAAACATATCATGCATGCATCTCCGAGATAGAAAAGCGAGGTGAGGAGATACACGAAGTGAGCTAGTGCATGATTGTTTGCAACGGAGAGAGACACCCCTATAGCACATGTCCAATAGAGGTCTAGCCAACAAGGAACAAAGGTCGACAGGGACACATGGAGAACATGGACGCATCGGGAGGGAGAGAGGGTGTGTTTGTGATAGAGAGATCCCCTCGAGATCGTGAGGGGACTTATATGGGTGGGAGATCGAGGGAGGTGCGTGCGAGATAGAAAGATGCCCCGAGAGAAATCGAGATAGACCATGCACATGTTTGTAATGGAGACTAAGATTAGCTAGTCATATACATATAGGGGGGGACTGCGTGTGCCTACATTTGAGTGAGAGACCATCATACTTGGCTAGGCATGAGATTGTGTGTGTGTGTGCATGTGAGATGGGGAGAGAACGAGGGAGAGAGATAAAGTTTTAGATGGGTCTATCGAGTGCGAGTGAGATATGCATGTTTATGTGTGACCCAGGTAGATGGAGAGTTTGAGAGAGAGAGGGAAGAGCTTCGAGACGACAGAGTGGTGCGTGAGAGAGTTACGGGCAACGAGCCAAGAAATTTGTGTGCGTACAATGAGTGCACCCAAGATATTTAGCTTGGACTAGAGAATCATACATAGTGTGTGAGAGAGACCTATAGATGGAGTATATATACATGCGAACTAGAAAGACCCCCCCACACACAGAGAGAGAGAGACAGAGAGGGACCAACAAGGTTTGTGTGTTGGATGCGTGCGATAGAATTGAAGATTGTTGGCGAGAGAGAGAGAGAGAGAGAGAGAGAGAGAGAGAGAGAGAGAGAGCAGGAGTCCGGGAGAGGGGGAGGTCGCATTTTATGCATCAAAGACTGATATAAACCATGTTTCGATATAAACTTGCATTCAAATATTTAAATTGGAGAACATGTTGTCTGCAATCCACACATGAACGGAGATATGCGTATATCAAACAAGTTCATTAATTTGACTCTCAACATGTTCATGGAGTACTATAATACAGTACAACATGCTACTCGATTGAGGTATTTAATTTTGGATTTAGTTCACTATTTTAACCTGATGAACGAGCTATTTCATTGAATCGAGATATTTCATTTTAGATTTGATTCCCGTTTTCGAGTGGGTCAACTATTTGTCATATAGTAAATCGAAAGCAACGAGCATGTAAAAACACATTACTCCTGAGCATCATCTCTCCATCTAAAAAAGAAGTGGCAAGATAATATTTAAAAATTTGATTCGAATCGACTTGGTAAGGTAGACGTGGATGCTCGTTCTCTCAAAATTTGAACAAACCGTTAAACACCCTCTGCTCGGTGGAATTCACCTGAGCAAATAAATGGGAGACGCGAAATTACCGGCCTATGTGGGACACGCATCAATTGGCCTGTTGTACATCGAGGGTAGGTTCGTAACTTCATCCAAGCGCGCCTTCTCCTCGGCCGAATTGACATGTGCCGAATAATTCATAAACCATGGTCGGCAAAACACCCTGTCCTCGCTCGAAATACCTCACGCCCATTATTTCAAAACATGAACTACTCGTCCGAAATCGCTCGCGCCCACTATATTTCAAAACACACCCTCCTCACCCGAAATCGCTCGCGCCTACTATATTTCAAAACACGCCCTCCTCGCCCGAAATCGCTCGCGCCCACTATTTGGGAGAAGCAAAGTTACTCTACTATCCCGACCCTCAGTACACAGACCCAAACCGAGAAACCTAAAGGCAGGGGTAGAACTGTAACTCCCCCACATTTCAGACAAATGCGTCCGTAAGACATGGTTCCCCCTCCCAATTCCCCATTCATACCTCGTGGGTGTCAAATCACCTTCTCCCCGGAAGCTCCCTTCTCCTGAGCTGCGAAACCTCGGCCCCTCCGCCATGGCGCCCCCACCGCACCAAATTCACAGCCGCCCTCCTCTCTAATCCCGGAGACGCTGTCTATTTGTCATCGTGCACTGGGCCGTGTGCCTCTTACTCCGTGCTGCTGGAGCTGCCTCGACGACGGTCGCGTGAACCGTACCGGTGTCGACTCACCCCCGCCGTTGTTCACGGCGCCGGAGCGGCTCCAACTTTGGACCCGTCCAGAGCCCCGACGCTGCTTCCCTGTAGTCGTCGACCATCGCGACATCTCTACTTCCCTGCCGCTGGTAGCCACCGCAACCGTGCCGGCCTCACCGACTAGGCAGCTGGAGCCGCCTACTCCACCGGGCCGCCAGATAGGTCGCACCGTCATCTCAAATCACTTTATTTAGGCGTCAGTTGTCTGAATTTTTATTCTGGGCCAATCGATTCCCAATGGGAAGCAGCACCCCTCGAGCCGGCGGAGCTCCTAGGCTGTCGGTTGGCTGGTGTCTAACGTAAGGGTGCAGGGGCGCAAGTTCGCCGTAGAAGCAGCGCTTAGATGGCTATCTTAGAGTTGCGTGGGTTGAAGGTACTACCGCTGCCGGATCTGGATGATGGTGAGTCTTTGTGGATTGGCCCGGGGGCGGCGCAACCACGGCAGTGCGGTGGGGCGGGGTGCGGGGTTTTGGTCGGGGCCACGGACGGCGGAGGCAGGCTGCTCTACCGGTGGTCGCTGGCTCTTCGGGGAAGATTCCGAACAGTGTCAGCCGGGAGGCACAAGACGGCCATCAAGCCATCCGACGTAGATTGGACAGCATCAAAATAAAATAAAATCGTGTGACCCCAATTTAATCTTCAGTCAACAGATGTGTGACCACTCTCGTACCTTGCTGTTGATCTCTTAGGGTATTTCTTCAGATCGGAGAGATGTGTCGTTCTTAACATTATGTGTTTTCTGCATCTTCAGTCACACCGTCTTCCGACTCACCGCAGTTGCTCCAACAAGGGAAGCATGCACCAGAAGGGAGCTATAGTCCCCACTCAACAGTTCCCTGCATCGAATGCGCATGCCCGACATGGACAACCACAACAACTGCAGGGCCATCGACAAGTCAGCACATGATGCTCACTCCTATGGATGGCAGCCAGATAGGTTGTACCCTCATCTTACTTGTGTGCAACATTTATGGCTTTGTTATTCATCTAAGCATTGAAAATAGATTATCACATTTCACTGTATATTCATGCTGATCTCTTACGGGTCTTGTTCAGGAGTTAACGTTGTTCCATTGTTCAGCTAAGAGACTTGTTCTTTAGGTAACGCTGTTCCATAGTTATCATCCATCAGCCAATGCTATCCCACAGGCTGGTGATTATAGTATTATACCACTTCTATTATAACCTATGTTGTTCCTTAATACTTTTGTGTGCCATCTAGTTAATCTCGAGTACAAACGATAGATATTCTATAGCTTTCATCTGTGTTCTCCATTTAGTTTTTGAGACCTGTTGCTGCTAGTTAACCCCAGTCCTACTATTTATGTCATCTCCTACAGGCACTCATTACATAAATCTAACTACTAGTTGTCTTTCATGCATGTCAGATATAATTGCACACATTGATTTATCCACAAGAACCTCACGGAGCAATGTAACGGCCAACAAACTTGACGTCAATGATACCCAATATGATGGAACATGTAAAGGCAGTTCTTCACAAGACTAGCAGAAAGATGATGAATCCTATTCACCCCATAAGGTCCTTGCTCTAACTTGGCCCTTGATATGGGTACAACATGCATATAATGTCCTGGAGTGCATCTACTCTGTTGCAATGCCTTGTGCTTTTGCCTGCTGATCATGCATGTAAATATGGCATGCTTTCCTATTTTTCAGTACCTATTCCATTAATGATAACATGTTTTCAAATTCGAGTATTGTCATTCTACTCTATCGCAATGCCATCTGCTTAGTTTGGACATCATGCTTCTCAATATCTTATGCATTGTTATTTATCAGTATGTACTTCATCTGTCTACCATATCATGTTCTTTTTTTACATTGAAGTGATGTTCTAGTGGTCTCTTGCAATGCCATCTTAGTTTCCCAATCATACACGCATCTGTTGCCTTAGTGTTTTTCTGTAATGTATTCCGCTAGCATACAATTTTACATTCAAGTAGTGTTTCTTTTACACTGTTGTCCTGCCGTATCCCTAGCTTTTACATCAAACTCCCTTTGTCCGGATTACATGTCGCAGAAATGGATAAAACTGGATGTATCTAGAACTGAAATACGCCTAGACCCATCCATTTATTTCTGGATGGAGGGAATACATGTCAATATGTCATGCCTTTCTATTCTTCAGTACCTATTCCATCTCTGCTGTAGCATGTTTTATAATTGAAGCACCATTCTTCTATATAAGGCATGCAAGGGGAAGATGGCTATGTTAGAATCTGAAGGGTTACAAACCAGGTCTTTGCAAAAGATCCAAACGCCAGGAGATAATAAACCAACTCCAGTTTTCATAGATACTGCTCCAGCATAGAGAAACCCAACTCCCACTGATAATAAGCAGATTCCAGTGGCCAAAGAACTAGTCCGCTCTAGTCCAG
Source organism: Aegilops tauschii subsp. strangulata (assembly GCF_002575655.3). Lineage (NCBI taxonomy): Eukaryota > Viridiplantae > Streptophyta > Magnoliopsida > Poales > Poaceae > Aegilops > Aegilops tauschii. The sequence goes on from NC_053037.3 coordinate 137,867,616, forward strand.
CAAAAATATGTCAACTCCATTCTAAGAAGCGTGTGCGTATCCTCACATCATGAAATTTTATAGCATTCTGGTCATATTTTCTACATGTTTCTTACCCATCTCTCTTTTAGAAAATAAGGTTAAACGATAGAAGATTCCCTCCATTGGGATCGTATTCGAGGAAAGTATCTTGCGGGAATTCTCTGTGCTCCAATGCTGATGTAAGTAGCTGCTGTATATCACTATATTTTTACATCAGCATGTATTTTGTTAATCGGTGTGAATCCAACCTTTATCTAATCTAAATTCAGTTGTAGCAAAATGTTAAAGGCGACAATGTTGATTTTTGTAAGGAAAACTGTCTGGTAGTTTTGCATACTGAGCTGCATGAGTGTACTATCTCATATCATGCACATTACTGAACTGTAGTGCTGCTCTGGTTGCCCATTCATTCATTCATTGTGTCAGCGTTGCTTTCGTATTACCTTACCTGGATGATGATAGATGTGCCATATTGTGTTAATTTGGTGTAGGCTGGTGTGGTCTGGTTGCCCAAACTTTCGTTGTGTCAATGTTGCTTTCCTATTATCTGACCTGGCCAATGATAGCAATGCTAGTGTGTTAATTTGGTGCAGGCTGCTGAAGATGAGAAGACAAACTCTGAAAACAGCAAGGCAACCCCATTGTTTCTTTCCAATAAATCTAGGCCAGGTAATATGGCAATAACTCATCATTAATCTGTTCGGTCCCTCTCCTAATTTATGTTATGATGCAGTAGTCGAGACACTCTCCACTATCAATAATACAAGCCTGCCAAAATCGTCATCTAAATCTGTTCAGTTTCCTCTGTCTCGAATGCAACGGAAAAAATGTATGTTGTGAACCAATTAATGGCTGAAGCAATGATGGAAATGGTGGAGGAATCAGAGGTGCACATTCGTGCGCAACAACAACTGATCAATGTTTTCAGAGACAGTGTAGCAAAGCAGTAAGAACTTGCCCACATGCTTATGGGCGTCATCCGCACTGACGTTGCAGATTGTCACGTTGTAGATCGTTAGGTTCTATTCATTTATTTGCACTGGCATCAATATTTGATTGCCAGTGGATGTAATTTCCTGTAATATATGCTGGATGTGCAACGTTTTTCCCTATATGCCGTACCATTGCTTGATCGGTTTTGGTCCTATGCATAATTGCTCGTCGTAATGGGCTCAAATTATCTAATTGGGCCTAAAGACATGTACGAACTTTAGTGGGATAAGTTAACGGGCCGTTACCAGGCCGAAAGTTAATGGTTGGCCCTCTTACCTCCCGAGTCGTTAACAGGCCGACATCGAAGCGGGCAACAGGTGGGCCTATTTGATTTCACGGGCCGTTAACAGGCCGTTACTAAGGTCGGGCTACATATGGCCCAACTATAATGTGGGCCTTTAGAAGGCCGAAACAGACAGCGGGCTCGTACTAGACAATGAAGAGCATGGGCCGCTAAGAGGCCGAAAGTCAGGTCGTACTGTAAATGGCCCAACTGTGTTATGGGCCTTTAGCAGGACGAAAAAGAAACCGGGCTGGTATTGGACCATGAAGAGCATGGGCCGTTAAAAGGCCAAAACTCAAGTGTGACTACAAATAGCCCAAATCATTTATGCGCCGTCAACAGGCTGAAAGACACACCGGGCCGGGAATTGGCCCAACACTTAAATGGGTCGCTAAAAGGCCAAAACTAAGGTCCGACTACAAATGGCCCAACTCATTTATGGCCGTCAATTGGCTGAAAGACACACCGAGCCGGAAATTAGCCCAACACTTAAATGGGTCGCTAAAAGGCCGAAAGATGTACATCCTGAAAAGTGGCCCATCCATTGAATGGGCCGTTAACAGGCCGAAATCACATCGGGCCGATATCGAGCCCAAATATATAGCGGGCTGTTAACGAGCTCGAACTGATGATGGGCTGCAATGGTGTCAAATCTTTAACGGGTCGTTGACGGGCCGAATTGGCACATCTCGTATGGGCCGTGGGCTTAAATGGACCTGACACAAGTAGGCCTTATATGGGTCGGCCTACTAATTTTTACTGGTCCGACCTTTTTCACCGGAATGGGCCACTATTGGGTCGTGCCACATGTCGACCTATCATAGGCGCCTCCTATCCAATGAATGGATGACATCTGTACCATCGGTGAGCCAACACGTATTTCCTCCGGCCAATGAGAATTTTACACATGGAAAATCCTCATTGGTGCGGGCCGTTAGCGGGTTATCGGATCCAAACCGGACCCGATAGCTTAACAGCATTCCGTTACGGTGGATGCCACGTGTCGGTCACCCTTGACGAAAGCACTTCCATGACGCGCGATTTATCGTCATGGAAGTGGACACTTTCGTGATGATAATTTTGGTAATGTCATGGAACACTTCTACGACAGCACATGTATGACTATCTTGATCCTGTCATAAAATTGTCATGGATGTACATGCATGACAGAAAACGTGACCTACTGTGACAAACACGTATCATCACGGAAGTGTATTTTTTTTAGTGCAAGTTATTGTTTCATACTTTTAATGTTCTCAAGCCTTTTCAACCCTCACGCAATACATGAGCGAGAGCCATGGATATAGCACTGTAGGTGGAATAGAAAATGATGGTGGAGGTTGTGTGGAGAAGACAAAAAAGGAAGAAAGTCTCACATCGACGTGGCTAATCAACAGGCTATAGAGATGCCCATAAATTGATGTTAATGTGAGGAGTAGGGATTGCCATGCAATGGATGCACTAAGAGCTATAAGTGTATGAAAGCTCAAACTGAAAACTAAGTTGCTGTGCATCCAACTTGCTTGCTCATGAAGACCTCGGGTATTGAGGAAGCCCATCATCGTAATATACAAGCCAAGTTCTATGATGAAAATTCCCACTAGTATATGAAAGTGATAACTCAAGAGACTCTCTATATGAAGAACATGGTGCTACTTTGAAGCACGAGTGTGTTAAAAGGATAGTAACATTGCCCCTTCTCTCTTTTTCTCTCTCTTTTTGTTTTGTTTTTGGCTCTCTCTTTTTTTGCCTCTTTTTTTATTATTTTTGTCCGGAGTCTCATCCTAAATTGTGGGGGAATCATAGTCTCCATCATCCTTTCCTCACTGGGACAATGCTCTAATAATGATGATCATCACACTTTTGTTTACTTACAACTCAATATTACAATTCGATATCTAGAACAAAGTATGAATCTATATGAATGCCTCTAGTAGTGTACCAGGATGTGTAACGATCTATCATAGCAAAGATATCAAAAAAGGACAAGCCATGAAATTATCCTGCTAGCTATCTTACGATTATGCAAAGCAATATGACAATGATTGCTCAAGTCATGTATATGATGTTGATGGAAGTTGCATGGCAATATATCTCGGAATGGCTATGGAAATGCCATGATTGGTAGGTATGGTGACTGTTTTGAGGAAGATATAAGGAGGCTTATGTGTGACAGAGCATATCATATCACGGGGTTTGGATGCACCGGTGAAGTTTGCACCGACTCTCGAGGTGAGAAAGGGAAATGCACGGTACCGAAGCGGCTAGCAATGGTGGAAGGGTAAGAGTGCGTATAATCCATGGACTCAACATTGGTCATAAAGAACTCACATAGTTATTGCAAAAGTTTATTAGCCATCGAAGCAAAGTACTAATATGCATGCTCCTAGGGGGATAGATTGGTAGGAAAGACCATCGCTCGTCCCCGACGCCACTCATAAGGAAGACAATCAAAAAATAAATCATGCTCCGACTTCATCACATAACGATTCACCATACGTGCATGCTTCGGGAATCACAAACCTTAACACAAGTATTTATACCAATCCACAATTACTCACTAGCATGACTCTAATATCACCATCTTTATATCGCAAAACTATTGTAAGGAATCAAACATATCATATTCAATGATCTACAAGTTTTTATGTAGGATTTTATGACTAACCATGTGAATGACCAATTCCCGATGACTCTCTAAGTAGATACGAGTGAAGCAAGAGAGTTAAATTCTTTCTACAAAACATTTCCCCACGCTCTAACAAATATAAGTGAAGAAAAAGAGCATTCTACAAATGGCGGTTTTCTATGTGTAGAGAAACAGGCAATCCAAACTTCAAATGATATAAGTGAAGCACATGAAGCATTTTATAAATCAACTAGGACTATCTCATAACAGAATGGTGCATTATTAAAAGAAGGACACGACGCTCCAAGAATTTACGCATATCATGTGATGAATAAAAATATAACTCCAAGTAAAATTACCGATGGTCGTTAGAAGAAAGAGGGGAAGCCTTCCGGGGCATCCCCAAGCTTAGTTGCTTGGGAGTCCTTGAATATTACCTTGCGGTGCCTTGGGCGTCCCCAAGCTTAGGCTCTTGCCACTCCTTATTCCTTCATCCATCGTGATCTCACCCAAAACTAGAAAACTTCAACCACACAAAACTTAAGAAATCCCTCGTGAGATCCGTTAGTATAATAAAGCAAATCACCACTTTAAGTATTGTTGCAAACTCATTCCAAATTCATATTAGCATTATATCTACTGTAGTCCAACTTCGCCATGGTTCATACCCCTTGATACTACCCATAAATTCATCAAAATAAGAGAACAATGCATAGAAACAAAATCTATCAAAAACAGAATAGTATGTAGCAATCTGAACATTAACCATATTTCTGTAACTCCAAAAATTCTGAAAATTAGGACAAAATAAAGAATTTGCATAGCAGTACAGTGTAAATTTTCAAAGTTTTCATCGTGTTCCAGTAATAAATGTAAATTCACGCACCGCGGCGAAAGTTTTTGTTTTTGCACTGCACATACCAAACAAGCAATCTAATCATCCTAAAGGCAAATCTTGGCACATTATGTTTATAATACAATGGATTTATACAAGGGGATAATTATTTTTTCTAAAAAGTTTCTGTAATTCATGATTTGCAAAGTTTCCATGGGCATTAACAAAGTTCAAGGAGCTCCCCCACTTCAACGGTGCTCATCCTTCTTACTTTCACTTTCCTTTTTGAAAAGTTTTAGGTTCCCCACTTTATTTATTTTTTGTTTTTAAACTTTTTTAAAAGCACACAATAGAAGCAAATGACTCTCTAAAACTCCAGGTTGTCTCCCTGGCAGCGCTTTCTTTAAAGCCATTAAGCTAGGCATATAGTGCTCAAGTAATGGATCCACCCGGACCCCAAGGTATATCAGAGATAATTTTAATTAACAATGATTTGTGATTTAGTATTGAGCACAAAATAATATATATCATGCAACAACAAAGTCTAACTCTCTTCCTATGCATCGGCATGTCATAGAAGAACAATTCATGCACACATAGTAAAAGCTGATACATTGCATAAACAGTTTCTTGCAATTTTATCATATTGGAAACATAGAGAGATGGAGATGTAGTTCCCCTCTCATAATAATTGCAAGTAAGAGAAGCAAGCACATGCATATTATATTTATCAAAATCATCATGTGTAGTAATAAAACGCAACCCATCAATATAATCCTTAATAAGCGCAAACTTCTCCGATATAGTGTAGTTGGGAGAATTCAAGAAGATAATAGGACTATCATGCGTGGGTGCAATAGAAACAGTTTCATTCTTAACATAAGGAACTATAGAAAGTTCATCTCCATAAGCATAATTCATATTGGCATCATGGCCACAAGCATAGCAAGCATCAATTTCATCAAAAAGGGATATTTCAAACGAATCCAAGGGGTCATAGCATTCATCCTTCGGTAAGCACGAAGGGAAATTAAACAGTGTATGAGTTCAAGAGTTAATCTCATTAGAAGGTGGGCACGGGTAGCTAGTCCGCTCTTCCTCCTTTTGTTCCTTGCTCTCCTCATCATATCCTTTTCATCCAATGAGCTCACATTGTCATCAATTTCTTCTTCCATAGTTTCCTGCAAAATATTAATCTTTTCTTGGACAGCGGAGACTTTCTCAATGAATGCATCAATATCGGCATTGTATTCATAATTCTCATACCAATATTTAAGTATAGCATAATTTTCAAGTCTGTAAATAGCATCATCAAAATTTTCACACTTTTCAAACAAAGATTCAATTTCTTAAGCACCCTTAAAAGTAAAAAATTATTCTATTTGTTCCACATCATAGTAATCATATATACCATTAGCATAAGAAGCCAAGGTTTCATTATCACTAAATTTACATGAAAAGGGAACGTGTGGAGCCGTCATCCTAGAACAACAAGTACAATCATATCTCAAGCATAAATTCTAAGCATACCAATGCAACATATGAATTTGATCCCATAACAGTTTCCCTTTTTGTGTCAAGCGATAATCCCTAAAGTAGTCATGTTGATCCAAAGTGTCTCCCATTATCAAGTTGAACGGGTTTTCTCGGGATTATCAAAGTAGTGTTTAATATTTTTCACATAAAGAGCATCGAGGGTTTTAGGAGGTTCCCCATCTCCATGAGTAGCAAGTACACCTAATTTTTTTGGTATTTCGTGTTCCATATCCATAACTAAAGATAGAGAACAACTTAGAACAGAAAATAAAATCTACTTAGTTATAAGCAAACAAGCACACGCGAGAATATTCACCCCACGCTATTGATCCCAGGCAACAGCACCAGAAAAAGGTCTTGATAACCCACAAGTATAGGGGATCAATTGTAGCCTTTCTCGATAAGTAAGAGTGTCGAACCCAACGAGGAGCTAAAGGTAGAACAAATATTCCCTCAAGTTCTACCGACCACCGATACAACTCTACGCACACTTTACATTTGCTTTACCTAGAACAAGTATGAAACTAGAAGTACTTTGTAGGTGTGATAGGATAGATTTGAAAGATAATAAAGAACACATAAATAAAGATAGGGGCTGTTTAGATAAAGAAACAATTACATTAGTTTTAGTAGAGAGCTTTTTGTCACAAGAAAGTTATTTGTCCCTAGGCAATCGATAACTAGACCGGTAATCATTATTGCAATTTTATATGAGGGAGAGGCATAAGCTAACATACTTTCCCTACTTGGATCATATGCACTTATGATTGGAACTCTAGCAAGAATCCCTATCATATTGTTTTCAGATCTATTATTCAAAAAACCCAAAAATACCTTGCTGCACTTTTTCTTTATTTATTTTATTTTGTGTTTTTGCTAGATCTATTTATCAAATCTCATATAATTTAATCTATCTCAATACCGAGGAGGGATTGACAACCCCTCTTACGCGTTGGGTTGCAAGTATTTGTTATTTGTGTGCAGGTACTATTTACATAGTGTTGCTTGATTCTCCTACTGGATTGATAACCTTGGTTTTATAACTGAGGGAAATACTTACCATTCTTATGCTGCATCATCCTCTCCTCTTCGGGGAAATACCAACGCAGATACAAGCAATCAATATACTACAGGATTTTGTCCTTGGATACACACAAGTTTGGAGCCTCCTGTCGCTCCCTCTAATTCTAGTTCTAGTTGATCTAATTAGAGCAAGACCTAGATCCTCTAATCCTCATAATTAGAAGCCTAGTGTAGTTCTAATATCCTCCCTCTAATTCTCCGGTGACGACTAGCTCTGGATGGCAAAGCGTTGTCGGATTGTCAAAGCTGTGCGCTTGCATTCAAGTAGAGAGGTCGTGCTTTCGGTCTTCAGTTCGAGGGACTGTTCATGGGCGGTGCGTGGGATCGTCCATCGACGGTTCAAGGGACTCCAAGTACGATCTACACCGACACGTTATTCTTCCACTGCAACTCGGTGACGGTAACGATCATGATCCCAACCCGTAATGCCTCTTCATATTGATATTGGGTGTGTATAGGTGCAATTTTTTTGTTTTCTACTACGTTTCCCAAAAGTGGCATCATGAGCAGTTATATAAGTAGGTGCAGATTGCGATCTAGATCACATATGGATGTGAGGGTTTGATGTTCTTGCTGATGCTTCCCTTGAGTGTTGCTTTGGTTCAATTCATTGGTGGCATGGTGAGGCTTTGCACAAAGTTCTAACAATCGCTCGGCTCTGGCTGTCGACGATTTGCTAACAGTTCTTTGGGCCTCATCATAATAAAGAATAGTGAACTGTCGCATAGACAAGAGGGTGCTGAAGATGGACGATCTTCTAGGGGGTCATGCATATTTGATGGAGTTTAGTGTGGGGCTAGAGTTTTTTCTCTTCCCTCATACACCCCGAAACTTAATCTAGCATCAAGAATTATCGCCTATGTTGTGGACTAAGGTAGCTAGTATTATTTGTTAAAATTGGTTAACCGCGTAAATAAAATTTGCTAAAACCGATTAGAGAACATCTAAGTTGGTTTCCAGACTATGAATATGATGTGGTATAGCCTTCGTCATGATAATGAGTTTATGTATGAGATAGTTAGATGTTGTAATGTTACGTGGCCTGCGTATCACGGCACAATGGCTGGAGCCACGAGATTGCCAAGTTAATGTAAATATCATAGAGATAGCCTACATGTTACAGGTGACGACTGAGGGAGTCCTGGACTAAGGGGTCCTCGGGTGTCCGGTCTATCATCAATGGGCCGGACTGGTGGGCTATGAAGACATGAAGGCTGAAGACTGTACCCATGTCCGGATTGGACTCTCCTTGGCGTGGAAGGCAAGCTTGGCGACCAACTATGAAGATTCCTTTCTATGTAACCGACTCTATGTAACCCTAGATCCCCCCGGTGTCTATATAAACCGGAGGGTGTAGTCCGGAAAGCATATACTCATTACCATAGTCAGACAGGCTAGACTTCTAGGGTTTAGCCATTACGATCTCGTGGTAGATCAACTCTTGTAATACTCATATCCATCAAGATCAATCAAGCAGGAAGTAGGGTATTACCTCCATAGAGAGGGCCCGAACCTGGGTAAACATCGTGTCCCCTGTCCCCTGTAACCATCGATCCTAGACGCACAGTTCGGGACCCCCTACCCGAGATCCGCCGGTTTTGACACTGACATTGGTTGTTTCATTGAGAGTTCCAGTGTGTCGTCGACAAAAGGGTTCGATGGCCCCTTCGATCGTCCATAGTGACGCTGTCCAAGGAGAAACCTTCCTCCCCGGGCAGATTTTCGTATTCGGCGGCTTCGTACTGCGGGCCAACTCGCTTGGCCATCTGGAGCAGATCGATAGCTACGCCCCTAGCCACCAGGTCAGATTTGGAAGCTTGAACTAAGTTGCGAATATCTGTGGAGACTTGATCTTCAATGGATTTGAGACCACGGCGATCGCTCCCTCTCGCTCCGATGAACATGACTTAAACTGTCATGGGACTATATTCAGGAGATGATTCCTGTGACTGCTAAGGCCTTAGATCCGGAGTAGATTGCGCCATCCGAAACCGCAGAATCCGCGGCGTTCGAGCCGCACGCGGACTCAGCACCTTGCAATGTCTGCGTCAACGGAATTCCGGTCTCGTCTCCGGCTATAAGTTCCGAAACACGCACGCCTGCGGGCGCAGAGCTGGATCGGTTATCGATCTGCGAGTTCAGCGCCGCAGATATCTTCCAACACTTGCCCTTGGGCAACGTTCTAAATTCATTAAAAAACCTGTCCTTGGTGGGAGACTCACAGCCGAACTATGTCCGGTTCAAGCTAGAGGCTGATGATGGAGGATTTTGCTTCCCACCCGCCACCCACTTCAGAGCCACTGTCGAGGACTTAACCGACATGCTTGGTTATGGCTCCGAAGACATCGACAATATAAACGACGATGCCGACAAGGAGCAAGGCCAAGACCCGCCATTCACGGGACGTGGGACGGCCACCTCTTCATACGACGTGTGCATGGTTGATACACCTAAAAAAGCTAGCGATGATGACAAAGAAGATCCAGTTGAGAATAAACCTCCTGAGACACAGTCTAAGTACTGGCGCCCTAAACTCCGTTCTAAGTCACATCACAACAACACTGGCATCGGAGAAAATAGTACTCCGGACGACGCCGAAAACAATGAAGACCCTGTTGGAGCAAGATCCGAACAGGAGGAACAAGAAAACGGGCAAGCCAGCCCCGATGAAAAGGCCCTGCCCAGCAACAATTCGGAGGACGACAACTATCTTCCGCTCTCCTAAGATGAGGTAAGCCTCGGCGACGAAGACTTCATCGTACCCGAAGAGCCCCTCGAGCAGGAGTGCTTCAAGCGTAGGCTAATAGCTACTGCAAGGATCCTGAAAAAGAAGCAGCAGCAACTTCAAGCTGACCAAGACCTACTCAACGATAGATGGACCGAAGAATATGGCCTTAGTGGCCCACCCAAAAGCTACCCGAAGCATAAATTGCTACATCAGTTCGATGATGAGGCATTGGAGCCCGTACCATCATCACACAATGCGGCAAGTCATCGACAACTTTGTCCGGATAAAGAGGCAACTCAAGCCGAACACCAGACCGCCCCACCTCGCCGTAAAGGCAAGAATGACACAGCTCACGGTTGTCCAGACGACCGTCAGGGGGACTTGGACAGTAGAGCAGGACACACAAGATCGATCTACGGATCACGAGGGCATGCCTCGACACGCGACGATGGCTACCTATTCGGACGTGACAAACCTAGCCACGCCCGAGCCGAAAACCGCAAATGGACTCCTTCGGACTTACGTCGCAGTGTGGCCCAACATAGAGGCGCCGCACACCCCCTTTGCTTCACTGATGAAGTAATGGATCATGAATTGCCCGAAGGATTCAAACTCGTCAATATTGAATCATACGACGGAACAACCGATCCCGCGGTATGGATAGAAGATTTTATCCTCCACATCCATATGGCCCGTGGAGATGACCTCCACACCATTAAATATCTCCCACTAAAGCTAAAAGGGCCAGCTCGGCATTGGTTAAACAGCCTGCCTGAAAATTCCATAGGCAGCTGGGAAGACTTGCAAGAAGCCTTCCTTGACAACTTCCAAGGAACATATGTCCGGCCACCGGATGCCGATGACCTAAGTCATATTGTCCAGCAGCCCGGAGAGTCGGCCAGGAAGCTCTAGACTCTGTTCTTAGTCAAAAAGAACCAAATCGTCAACTGTCCGGACGCGGAAGCCCTTGCGGCCTTGAGACATAGTGTCCGGGACGAATGGCTTGCACGCCACCTCGGTCAAGAAGGACCTAAATCCATGACAGCTCTTACTGCTCTAATGACCCGCTTTTGCGTGGGAGAAGACAGCTGGCTCGCTCGTAGAAGCAACAGCGCCAGCGACCCGGGCACTTCCGAAATCCGAGACGGCAACGGCAAGCCACGGCGAAGCAAACACAACAGTCGCAATGATAGCGAAAGATCATGCGACACAGCGGTCAACGTCGGATTCAACAATCCCAAGCCCGGTCAATGGAAGAAGCCATTCAAGGCAAACCGAGACGAACCATCCAACCTAGACAGGATATTGGACCGACCCTGCCAGATTCACGGCCACCCCGATAAACCAGCTAATCATACAAACAGAAACTGCTGGGTCTTTAAGCAAGCCGGCTAGCTCAACGCAGAACACAAGGGGAGGAGGCCGCCAGGCGACAGGGACGACGGAGAGGTTCACCAACGAAATACCGGGGGTCAGAAGCAATTTCCACCCAAGGATCGACTACTCCAGAGCGGAAATAGTAGTCCGGCTTCCGCCGCTCACCTCATACACCTGCAAAACTTGTACCACGCATACATCACTACGCACTCAAGATACCATGGGCATTGGCGGAAGCACACTACGGACGAGCCTGCAAGCATTCCCGTAACATTTTTTATCTATTTTCTTTTTTATTTCTTCCTTCACTATCTCTTAAAAACAGGTGACGAACAGGACAAACATCTAAAACTGACTCTATCGGAGTTCGGATCCGTACACTCACCTAAGGGGCTACTTCTATCAAGGATTCCCCTCGCCGAGGACAGGCGGCGCAGACGTGAGAAAGGAGGTCCAAGATAACTTTTTGTAGACCACACTCTTTATTTCGAGCCTGTACTATGCCTCTTCCTCCGCCTTCGACCCCGATCATGTCAAATAGCCGGTGTTGTGGTCTTTATATATGTATAAAGTAATCTTTGGCATATCACTCAGGTCCAAGTAAAAAGTATTCGAATTAATCATCCATGTTGTTTCGCCAATGGATATGGCTCCCATGGTTGTTTCACAGATATACCTTGGCATAACCCGCCAGGGGCTCGGTATGGGAATAAATGAGTTGCCAACAAAAGTCCGAACAGCTCTATAGCATACTTCGACGTCGCAAGTTTGGCCTTATATGCATCAGCTCCGAATCATTGTCTTGGGTCAATAGTTGGGTTGCCCGGCTCCTGTGCTTGCTACCCTACGTTCCGCTCCATCGGCTAGGGTAGTAAAGGGAGAACTACTGCGATTGTGCTTCCGGTTCACCTGGTCAAGTACCTCAGTAGAGAAAGCCAAAAACTGACTGTCATGATGCGGCGAGAGCTGGTCAACCACTTGACGACTTATTGGAATCTTTAGCGATTCTCCGTGTCACACGAGGGATCTTTTTCAGATCAAATATGTAAGGCACCATATTATAATACGCCGCATACATACCAGGGGCTATGTCGTAGTCCCACCATTAAACTCCTATGGCTAAGTGAAAGTGTTAACGCCCTATAGTCTGATTGCCTAGTAAGCCGCATTATCACCTCCTTCATGGACCAAGACGTTGGATACAGAGTGATTAAATGCTTTTCCGAACACCCCCGTACTTCCTACGAGGGGGCTAAAGCCGACGACTGGAAAACTTTCACATTATATTAAAACGGCCGCACAGGAGGAATACAAGCTTTTGAGCAAGACATAAAAATAGATTAACTATAAAATTGTCTTTTACAATTATCATACACCTCACTAGAACATTATGTTTTTCGAGCATTTACCCTCTATTAAGCAGGCGGCCTCTAGGACGTCTTCAAAATAATGCTCCGGTTCAGGACGGTCCTTGCCCTTGGGTGGACTCTTCGCCGCGACATCGATGGCCTTCATCTTTCCCCAGAATGTCTTGACTCAGGCAAAAGCCATCCGTGCACCCTCAATGCACGCCGACCGCTTCACAGCATCGATACGCGACACCGCGTCAACAATCTTTGCACCAAACCGAAGTAGCTATCTGGAATAGGCTCAGTTGGCCACAACCGGATTATGATATTCTTCATGGCAATGCTGGATATCCTATGAAGTTCGGCCAATTGGGACATCTGTTCATTCAGCAACAGAGGGCGCTTCGATGCGCCAAACTGTGACCAGAAAAGCTTCTCCGTTGCGTACCCCTCTCGCGCTTGGCAATACTACGCCGCATCGGAAGAACTCTTCGGCAAGTCCAAAAACTCATCCGGAGAACTCCACACTCGGTCAAGCTGAGCATAGTTCGGATCCCCGAACTTAGTCTGTAGCAGAAAGGGCTTACCAGCCGCAATCTCCTTAGCTTGCCGGATCTCCTCACGGGCTGCTCTGGATTCCGATCGCGCTTCCCTCGCCTCTTGTAAGGCCTTGTCCAGTTCAGCCGTTTTGGCTTCATTCTCCTTATTTAGAAGTTCACAGCGGCTAGTAGCATTTTTCAGTTCGAGCGCCATCGTGGATATCTTCTCCTCATCTTGGCGCCGTGCAGCCTGTTCGGCTTTTAACTCAGCCGATGCCTTTTCGGCAGCCGCACTGCTACACCGGGACTTCTCCTTGGCCCAGGCCTACTCCGCTCGAATAACTTCAACGGCGGCAGCACCATCTGTAGCCATGCATTTTCTAGCATATAAACTCTTAGCATCATGCTTATACCACAATAATGTATGGGGATTGCCCCGAATACATACCTTGCGACTCGTCAAGACGCATATTGATTAACGCAAGGTCATCCCCTGCTATATCAAGCTTCCGTTGCAGCTCGGCAATATCCATAGTCCAGGAAGTAGCCAAGGGGGAAGCAGCCTGTGTTCAAGTCCATCAAGTTAGTCCTCGAATGATTCTTTTCGATCCTCCGTTCGCTTCCCAGTGGAAGCCAACCAGAGTCCCAGGGGCTACTACCTATACAGAGGTGCATCTTTGCAAATAAAACATAGCTGAAAACATTATATCACAAACCTCGAAGCCTTTTAGAAGGCTCATGAAGGCTTCATTCAACCCACTCTTCGCGGACAAAATCTTCTCAACCATTGTACCCATCAAGGTACGCTGTTCTCCCGAGACAGATGCTTTTCGCAACATGTCTCGCAATATATCCGGAGCCTCCGGGTCTCCGGAAGCCGCTCGAGGAGCACAACCATCCTTTGAAGGAATCCGTTCACCCGTCTCCAGAATCACCGTCGGCTGCAAGCCAGACAGTCCGGGGCCATTATTATCAGCCCCGGAATCCCGGACGGTCGGAGATCCAACTTCGGGTACTGCCTCTTTTATCCCCTGCATAGCTTGTTGATCAAGAAAACCCCTCCGCGATGACACTTCAGAGTCGTCCGCCTTATTGGGCGAGGAGGTTGGGGGAGGCGTCTCGCTCTTCATCATCTCTGGGAGGAGACCTCCCGAAGAAGAGGATAGCCCAGAAAAACTATGTGCCAACCTGTAAAAATGCATGGACACATTACATATATCTTCGGTAACGGCAAAGGAGCGGGGCGCTATCAAAGTACCCCGGATTCACTTACGGTTTGGTCGAGGGCTTGTCCCCATGTTGGAGCTGTTCAACGGCATCGCTTTCCAAGCCCAAGCCGCTCGACGGTGTCATCTCGCCCCTCTTGGGAGACCGCCCCTCCCAACCTTCGGAGGCGGCCCTTTTCCTCCTGCTCGGAGAAGGGATACTGGGTCCTCTTTCGCCTCTGTCTTCAGGCGAGGAAAGGTCGATTTTCCGGACTCAGTATCCGACCTACCTCCGGAACAAAGGTCATCTCGGGTCTTCTCACTCTCCTCTTTACCCTCCCTTGCCCACGCCTGGTATGGTGCCGAGGCTAGCATCCTTGTTAACACAGGATTAGCTGAGTCTTTGGGGAGGGGCGCCAGACACCTAATCCGTTCCACTTTATTTATGCAGCCCTGAAAAAGGATGATTTGGTCAGTGTCTTATCACTGGGTATCTGATTATGAGGTGTTCGGTGAACGGGTACTTACCGGGGTGTCCGGATGGTTACAGTCTAGGCCGATATCTTCGGTGGTGTCCGGCCATTGCTTTCGTTTCCCAAAAAATAATCTCCACATTCCTTCGTGCGTAGTGCCGAAGAAGTGCTGAAGAGTCAGCGGCCCTTCTGGATTGAACTCCCACATACGGAGAGGCCGTCGTTGGCACGACAGGGTCCGGCAGACTAGCATTACCTGAACAACGTTGACGATATTGATGTCCCTCTCAATGAGGCTTCGCATGCGACTTTGCAGAGTCCGCACCTCGTCCGTTGATCCCCAATCCAACCCCTTATTGATCCATGATGCAAGCTGAATTGGGGGCTTGGATCGAAATGCGGGTGTAGCTGCCTACTTGGAGCCACGGGGCTCGGTGATAAAAAACCACCCCTGCTGCCATAAGTCGGAAGATTTGGCAAAGGATCCTTTCAGCCAAACAGCGCGAGCAAGCTTGCTCACCATGGCACCACCACACTCTGCCTGCTCCCCCTCTATCACTTGCGGCTTCACATCGAAGGTCTTGAGCCATAAGCCGAAGTGCGGAGGAGTTCGGAGGAAGGCTTCGCACGTGACGATAAACGCCGAGATAAGAAGAATAGAGTCCGGGGCCAGATCGTGAAAATCTAGCCCATAATAGAACATGAGCCCTCGGACAAAGGGATTAAGTGCAAACCCTAACCCGCGGAGGAAGTGGGACACGAACACGACCCTCTCACCGGATCTGGGGGTGGGAATAACCTGTCCCTCGGCAGGAAGCCGATGAAGGATTTCTGCGGTCAGATACCTCGCCGCCCGAAGCTTTGCAATATCTCCCTCCGTGACAGAAGAAGCCACCCACCGGCCTTGACGGCTGGATCCAGACATGATTGGAGCTTGTGGCGATTGAAACCCGGGTGTTGGAACTCGGGGTAGCAAGGGTTGAGGAAGAAGCAAGCGTGAAAGAAAAAAGACGGGTCTGTACCCCTATATAAAGCCCGCGAATATCGAACGTCTCCTCCTGGGCCTCAAAACTTGCCTATTCACATGGAGTTGTACCCAAGCGACGGTTGGGTTACCCACGTCCGGGTTGATGAGAATCCCTTAAAAAAGGGGAGACATGATCTCCGCTTGGATAAGACATGCCAATAAAACCACGTCTCGAGACGTGGGACGACGGGCTAGCTAACGGCACAAAAATAATGGCCGAGCAGGCGTGATGTCATATTACCAAAAAGTTGTCAGCGGATCGGACTCATGAAATATTATATCCTCTGCAGTTGTGTGTACAAGTCCGGATACAATCTTTACATCTGAAGACTATCTTGGAGTTCGGAAAAGGGAACCCGCCTTGCAATGCCGAAGACAATCTGCGCGCCGGACTCCTCGTCATTGAAGCCAGGTTCAGGGGCTACTGAGGGAGTCCTGGACTAAGGGGTCCTCGGGCGTCCGGTCTATCATCAATGGGCCAGACTGGTGGGCTATGAAGACATGAAGGCCAAAGACTGTACCCGTGTCCGGATTGGACTCTCCTTGGCGTGGAAGGCAAGCTTGGCGACCAACTATGAAGATTCCTTTTTATGTAACCGACTCTATGTAACCCTAGATCCCCCCGGTTTCTATATAAACCGGAGGGTGTAGTCCGAAAAGCATATACTCATTACCATAGTCATACAGGCTAGACTTCTAGGGTTTAGCCATTACGATCTCGTGGTAGATCAACTCTTGTAATACTCATATCCATCAAGATCAATCAAGCAGGAAGTAGGGTATTACCTCCATAGAGAGGGCCCGAACCTGGGTAAACGTCATGTCCCCTGTGTCCTATAACCATCGATCCTAGACGCACAGTTCGGGACCCCCTACCCGAGATCCGCCGTTTTTGACACCGACAACGATGGCAAACGTACACGGAGGACCCCAACATGGAGAAGGTGTACTAGGCACGGGACGAGGAGCTATAATTTCGTGCCACGATGGAATTTCTGAATTTGGTGCCATGACAACGTTTTCTGAAATTGCCACCATGATAGCGTTTTGGAAACGGTTACTACGACAATGAAATATTCGCCATCAAGTCGCTTCAACTGAAGATTGAAGATGGTCATGAAGGATTGCCGGCGCCTAGGGCTATACCATATCATGCTTTTATGAATTACATGAGATGTTTATCCCTTTGTTGTTTTCACCCTTCGATTGCGCAGTAGTCAATTATTAGGGTGATCTCTCATAGTAAATATCAAGTTAAAATTTCCTCTTCCTAGTGTTGCAACCGTCTATAACATGTGGCCTTCTGCATGCTACCATGAGTACAAACGAGAAGCGAAGTGTAAGGAGGGTAAGGTAATACCTCACTACGGAAACACTTGGTTGTCTCGAAGTCCTGCCAGAAATGTTCTGAGTTTAGAGCGCAAAGCATCGAAACATGAACAAGAGTCATATGGTGATATGATCGGCAAAATATTGTCTGTCGGTTCAAATTCATATCATTTGAGATGCTACCATCCATGGGTGTGAATGAGACCAGGATCTTGAATCACTCACTTTCAATTATGAAAGATATTGATTTGAGTGGAAATGCACTTTATATTAAAATTTGTTTAAACACTAATGCAACATTCATTATGAATAAATGTCTAAATGAATTTTGTGTCTATGGTTGTACATCAATGGCTCACAATATGTTCAGCTTAGCCCGTATGTTAGAGAAACAAAAGTTGGCTGCTAATGGTGGAAACTATGCGGATTGGATCCAGAACCTGAGATTTGTTCTCACGAGTGCTAAGGAGTACGTGCTGGATCAACCCCTGGGTGATGCTCCTGCAGATGATGCACCACCAGAAGAAGTTGCTGCTTATGCTGCTCGTAGTGATGACTATGATTCAGTCTAGTGCCTCATGTTAACTTGCATGGATCCTGAACTACAAAAGCATTTTGAATGATCTACTGCTCAATTTATATTTGGTCACCGGAAGTTCTATACAAGAAGCAGGCAAGGACCAAACATTTTGAATTAGCCAAGGCCTTGATTAAATGCAAGATAAAAGAGGGTTCCTCAATGGGTGAGCATATAGTAAAGCTTGCTGGCTATGTTGATAGACTGGCTTCTCTGGAATTAAGAATCCGTCCAACACTATGTACATATATTGTGCTTGCTTCACTCCCCCCATCTTACGATGGATTTATCATGAATGACAACATGAATGGGATGGAGAAAATTGTAAACTAGTTGTTTGCTATGCTCAAAACTACAGAAGCTGGGATGTAGAAGAACAAAACAGTGTTTATGGTGAATAAGATCGCCAGTTTCAATAAGAAAGGCAAGTCCAAGAAGAAGAAATCTACTGAAGCCAGTAAGACCGAGTCTCGGAAGAGGAACAAGGGCAGAGCCAATAAAGAGACTGAATTTTTCTACTTCAAGCAGAAGGGACACTGGAAGCATAACTGCAAGAAGTATTTGGCAGATAAGAAGAATGGTTCTTCCGGTAAAGGTATTATTGTTATACAAAGTTGATATTATTCAACTTGTAATTTTTTTATGTCATGAGTATTTGATAATGATCGGTTGCTCTCATTTTTGCAAACCGATACATGGACTACAGAAAACTCACAAGGAGAGAATAAATGAAGTCGTGATACAAGTCGGGAATGGTGATGGGATCACAGCTCGGAGACCATCGAAGTCATTTCTTTAGTTATCTTCAAGATTTATGTTAGAACTAAAATAATAGTTATTTTGATTCGAAGTTACGTAATGCATTATCCTATGGGTTATGCGATGGATATTCTTCTAAGTTTTAAACAATAGTTGTTCAGATCATTACGAGAATATAGTTTTGATTAAACCTCTATTTTGTGATGGTTCATTCATGATGAATCTTGAAGTTTGTGATCTATAACATTAAAGTTAAACGTCTTGAGAAGACTGATAAAACTCCTTACACACTGCTTGGTTATATCAGATAATTAATCTTCATAGAGATGGAGTATATAATTCTCTTATTTGAATTGACTGAATACATTGTGATATATGAAGTCCGATGAATATAACAGGGTGCGGTGAATATTTATACTTCATCAATGTTATGAGTAAATATGATTTACTTGATAAAACATAAGGACTGAAATATTTGAAATAGTTCAAAGAAATTCAGATGAAGATATAATATCATTATGAACAAAGATAAACATGATTCTTCTTTCATGAAGAAATATATCTAAGTCATAAGTTTAGCAAGCAATTGAATAATTATAGAAGTATTATTACAATTACCGTTCTACTCTTATTAAAGTTTTTGGGGATTTATAAATGAAACGACAAAATATTCACTAAACAAATGCACCATCTAAAAGGTCTGATAAAAACTATAAAGAGTTATAGAATATTTTAGATCAATGCTTGGTCGTAGGTTTTTTATGTTCCTTCTACAAAATTCAAGGACAAAATGTTTGTCACAGGGATATTTTTCGAGAAAAGGTTTGCACATTAAAGGAGTAAGTGGGAGGATGATACAGCTTAATGAGATTATTGAATCTTTGCCTTAAGTTAAAATAATACTAAACCAGAAATGTTCTGGAGTATTTTTGTCTGTAAAACTGAGTAAAGAATCTACTACATTAGATATAGGATCTTCAATTAAGACTATAACAAAATGTTAAGGTCGGAAAAGATTATCAAATCTATTGAATACTTCATCTTAGAAGAAGATGAAACCTGCGCACTACGAGGAAGTAGTGATGGCGCCCAGCTAGAGAGGTATGGCTTAAACCATTGAAATCCAAGGTGAAGTCCATATACAAGGAACAAGTTTTGAACTTGGTGAAACCTTCAGAAGGTGTGCTAGGCACAAAATGTAAATGGATCTTCGAATATTCATGGATAGTGATCCTGAAAAAAAGTTCTACAAAAGAGTTTTGTTGGAATGCAAAGAGTTGATCTTGTCAAATCTTCTTACTAGTATCAATACTAAAAGTATAAATGGATTACAATGGTGAGTGTTGTATATTATTGATATATAACAGATGAGTAACAAAACTATTTTGAAAAAGGATTTCAAACAGGATATATATAAGATACAACCAAAAGGTTTTATTAGGAATACCAGAATGATATAAATATTTCAAGCCATGTGTATGATTTGAAATAAAATATCAAGTAGCTAGAATTTGATGAATTAATTGGAGAATTTAAACTTCACCAAGAAGCTTGTGGATGCAAGAAGTTTAGTGGGAGTTATATTGCATTTCTGATCTTACATATGTATGACATATCACCCATCGGAAATAATATAAACTATATTAGCACAAAAGATTAAAATCATGTTTCTAATAGGACTTAGAATTAGTCGATGAAAATCTATATAGATAGATTGAAACATCTGATTGTGCTAACACATGTACTGTGACAAAGTTTTAAAGAAGTTTAAATGGTGAAAATGTGTTCTCAAAATGCCACATAGCAGAACACTATGCAGAAATCAATTGATGTGCATGTGTGGATGAGTAGAATTCAATTTACTTCAGAGATTCAATTCATCATGTATGCTATCAAATGTACAAAGCCATATATTTTGTATAAACTAATTGTTGTAGTAAAGTACCATAGTGATCCTAGAGAGGTTCAATAGGGTGATTTCTTAAAGATTAAGTACCTCGGTTGGACAAAAGGTTTTGCTTCTTGTCCATGGAGGAGATGAAGAGATTGTAGTAAATATTTACACAAATTTTTTGTTGTAAAGGTTACACAAGACAACTTGACGACTGATATAAATAAACTATCGGGCTATAAATTTTTAAATAGTTTCAGAAAACAAACATAATTGTGGATGTTATAAATGATATAGATTCATGCTTGAGAAGTCTGGATCAATAAAATTTTATTGATAGACTATGGCGTTGTTCAAAATGAAAATTGACTCTATAAAGATATAGTAAATGGACTATATGGAGATATAGTGTTACTATAAAATGGAATATATAGAGATATATTGTTACCATTAATGTAACATAAAAATTATACAGAAAAACCAGATATTATCGACACAAATAACATTAGGATTTGAAGAGTACCAGACCCGGTGCCGAAGACTACCACTAGCAAAGCATGAGAAACACCAGAAAACCATGGGTGTTAGAAAAGCATGCAACAAGATTATTGACTCTAGTGAAAGTGGGAGACTGTTGGAAATATGCCCTAGAGGCAATGATATTTGTATTATTATATTTTTGTATTCATAATTAAAGATGTTTATATTATATACTATAACTGCTATGATCCTAGAATATGTGATTTAGTGGAAAACTCGTATGCACGTGTGGAATGATAAATGGTTAAATAAAAAGTTCATAGTCTTGCCTCTAGGACTAGCTCAAGTGTTGTTGGTGATCACATTTTCCGGATCTTAGTATATCGTTAAGTGTAAACGGTAGTCCTAAAATAACATTGAGATTATGACGCTGGAAGAACAATCATATTGAATCGACCCGAACTTGTTTGTTATGAATTGAGTTTATATCGACTGTAATCAATTGTAATAAGACAGAGTGTTAATGTGTGATTTTGCTCCTTAGACCATGAGAGTATCGTATTCACTTCTTACCATACCATGGACTTTGTGGTTGCTCAAACGTCACCTTTAACACGGTGCTCATGACAACAACTTACAGGATCATCGGAAAGTTTAACAAGGGACTAGAAAACTCAAGAGTGGGATTTGATCCTCCGACGATGGAGAAATATTCTTAGGTCCCTCTCAGTGTGACTGCATCCATCATCGTCTGGCCAGACACACGTGACTACTTCACGGGGATGCCGGAACACGACAACGAGAAAGAAGAACAAAACCGGTAACGAGGATAACGACATATTGAGCATGTGATGACTCAAGAGGATACCGATGCATCCCGGGTTTTGTGAAGTATCGTGAAGCAAAGGGAACATCACATGATAACCAAAGGTTTGAAGGAAATATGCCCTAGAGGCAATAATAAAGTTGTTATTTATATTTCCTTATATCATGATAAATGTTTATTATTCATGCTAGAATTGTATTAACCGAAAACTTAGTACATGTGTGAATACATAGACAAACAGAGTGTCCCTAGTGTGCCTCTACTTGACTAGCTCGTTAATTAAAGATGGTTAAGTTTCCTGACCATAGACATGGGTTGTCATTTGATCAACGGGATCACATCATTAGAGAATGATGTGATGGACAAGTCCTATCTGTTAGCTTAGCATTATGATCGTTTAGTTTTATTGCTATTGCTTTCTTCATGACTTATACATATTCCTCTGACTATGAGATTATGCAACTCCCGAATACCGGAGGAACACTTTGTGTGCTATCAAACGTCACAACGTAACTGGGTGTTTATAAAGATGCTCTACAGGTGTCTCCGAAGGTGTTTGTTGAGTTGGCATAGATCGAGATTAGGATTTGTCACTCCATGTATCGGAGAGGTATCTCTGGGCCCTCTCAGTAATGTACATCACTATAAGCCTTGCAAGCAATGTTACTAATGAGTTAGTTATGGGATGATGCATTACAGAACGAGTAAAGAGACTTGCCGGTAACGAGATTGAACTAGGTATGATGATACCGATGATCGAATCTCGGGAAAGTAACATACCGATGACAAAGGGAATAACGTATGTTGTTATGCGGTTTGACCGATAAAGATCTTCGTAGAATACGTTGGAGCTAATATGAGCATCCAGGTTCCGCTATTGGTTACTGACCGGAGATATGTCTCGGTCATGTCTACACAGTTCTTGATCCTGTAGGGTCCGCACGCTTAATGTTCAATGACGATTTGTATTATGAGTTATGTGTTTTGGTGATCGAAGTTTGTTCGGAGTCCCGGATGAGATCATGGACATGACGAGGAGTCTCGCAATGGTTGAGAGGTAAAGATCCATATATTGGAAGGTTGTATTCGGACACGGAATGGTTCTGAGTGATTCGAGTATTTTACCGGAGTACCGAGGGGTTACCGGAACCCCTCGGGGAAGTAATTGGGCCTTATTGTCCCTAGGGGAGAAGAGGAGGCAGGCCAAGGGAGGAGGCGCGTGCCCCCCATGGAGTCCGAATTGGACTAGGGGAGGGGGCGGCCCCCCCTTTGCCCTTTCCTACTCCCTCTCCCTTTCCCTCTTTCCCACTCCGGAAAGGAAAGGGGAATCCTACTAGGACTTGGGAGTCCTAGTAGGACTCCCCACACTTGGCGCGCCCCTAGGCCGGCCGCCTCCTCCCCTCCTCCTTTATATACGGGGGCGGGGGGAACCCCATAGACACAACAGTTGTTCCTTAGCTGTGTGCGGTGCCCCCTCCACAGTTTACCACCTCGGTCATATTGTCATAGTGCTTAGGCGAAGCCCTGCGCAGATCACATCGCCAACACCGTCACCATGCCGTCATGCTGACGGAACTCTCCCTCAACCCTCTACTGGATCAAGAGCTCGAGGGACGTCATCGTGTTGAAGATGTGCTGAACACGGAGGTGCCGTACGTTCGGTACTTGGATCGGTTGGACCGTGAAGATGTTTGACTACATCAACCGCGTTACATAACGCTTCTGCTTTCGGTCTACGAGGGTACGTGGACAGACTCTCCCGTCTCTATGCTATGCTTCTCCTAGATAGATCTTGCATGATCGTAGGAATTTTTTTGAATTACTATGTTCCCCAATAGTAGCATCCGAGCCAGGTCTATGCGTAGATGATATGCACGAGTAGAACACAAAGAGTTGTGGGCGATAATAGTCATACTGCTTACCACCAATGTCTTACTTTGATTCGGCGGTATTGTTGGATGAAGCGGCCCAGACCGACATTACATGACCGCGTTCATGAGACTGGTTCTACCGACGTGCTTCGCACACAGGTGGCTAGCGGGTGTCTGTTTCTCCAATTTTAGTTGAATCGAGTTTTACTACGGCCGGTCCTTGTTGAAGGTTAAAACAGCACACTTGACAAGAAATCATTGTGGTTTTGATGCGTAGGTAAGAATGGTTCTTGCTAGAAGCCCGTAGCAGCCACGTAAAACTTGCAACAACAAAGTAGAGGATGTCTAACTTGTTTTTGCAGGGCATGTTGTGATGTGATATGGTCAAGACATGATGAGATATAAATTGTTGTATGAGATGATCATGTTTTGTAAAAGTTATCGGCAATTGGCAGGAGCCTTATGGTTGTAGCTTTATTGTATGAAATGCAATCGCCATGTAATTTCTTTACTTTATCACTAAGTGGTAGCGGTAGTCGTGGAAGAAATAGTTGGCGAGACGACAACGATGCTACGATGGAGATCAAGGTGTCAAGCCGGTGATGATGGAGATCATGACGGTGCTTTGGAGATGGAGATCAAAGGCAGAAGATGATGATGGCCATATCATGTCACATATTTTGATTGCATGTGATGTTTATCTTTTATGCATCTTATTTTTCTTAGTACGGCGGTAGCATTATAAGATGATCCCTCACTAAATTTCAATGTATAAGTGTTCTCCCTGAGTATGCACCGTTGCT
Organism: Aegilops tauschii subsp. strangulata; assembly: GCF_002575655.3. Classification (NCBI taxonomy): domain Eukaryota; kingdom Viridiplantae; phylum Streptophyta; class Magnoliopsida; order Poales; family Poaceae; genus Aegilops; species Aegilops tauschii. The sequence continues at coordinate 137,892,230 of NC_053037.3, forward strand.
ACAGTTCATCGTGCCGAGACACCACGTGATGATCGGGTGTGATAAGCTCTACGTTCACATACAATGGGTGCAAGCCAGTTTTGCACGTGCAGAATACTCGAGTTAAACTTGACGAGCCTAGCATATGCAGATATGACCTCGGAACACTGAGACCGAAAGGTGAAACATGAATCATATAGTAGATATGATCAACATAGAGATGTTCACCATTGAAAACTATTCCATATCACGTGATGATCGGACATGGTTTAGTTGATATGGATCACGTGATCATTTAGATGACTAGAGGGATGTCTATCTAAGTGGGAGTTCTTAAGTAATATGATTAATTGAACTTTAATTTATCATAAACTTAGTACCTGATAGTTTTTGCATGTCTATGTTGTTGTAGATCAATGGCTCGTGCTACCGTTCCCTTGAATTTTAATGCGTTCCTAGAGAAAGCTAAGTTGAAAGATCATGATAGCAACTACACGGACTTGGTCCGTAACTTGAGGATTATCCTCATTGCTGCACAACAGAATTGTGTCCTGGAAACACCGCTAGGTGCAAGACCCGCTGCAGGAGCAACTCCAGACGTTATGAACGTCTGGCAAAGCAAAGCTGATGACTACTCGATAGTTCAGTATGCCATGCTTTACGGCTTAGAATTGGAACTTCAAAGAAGTTTTGAATGTCATGGAGCATATGAGATGTTCCAGGAGTTGAAGTTAATATTTCAAGCAAATGCCTGAGAGTTGAGAGATATGAAGTCTATAACAAGTTCTATAGCTGCAAAATGGAGGAGAATAGTTCTGTCAGTGAACATATACTCAAAATGTCTAGGTATCATAACCACTTGACTCAGCTGGGAGTTAATCTTCCTGATGATAGTGTCATTGATAGAGTTCTTCAATCACTGCCACCAAGCTATAAAGGCTTCGTGATGAACTATAATATGCAAGGGATGGAAAAGACAATTCCCGAGCTCTTCGCGATGCTAAAGGCTGCGGAGGTAGAAATCAAGAAGGAGCATCAAGTGTTGATGGTTAACAAGACCACTAGTGTCAAGAAAAAGGGCAAAGGGAAGAAGGGGAACTTCAAGAAGAACAACAAGCAAGGTGCTGCTCAAGGGAAGAAGCCCAAGTCTGGACCTAAGCCTGAGACTGAGTGCTTCTACTGCAAAGGGACTGGTCACTGGAAGCGGAACTGCCCCAAGTATTTGGCGGATAAGAAGGATGGCAAAGTGAAAGGTATATTTGATATACATGTTATTGATGTGTACCTTACTAATGCTCGTAGTAGCGCCTGGGTATTTGATACTGGTTTTGTTGCTAATATTTGCAACTCGAAACAGGGGCTATGGATTAAATGAAGATTGGCCAAGGACGAGGTGACGATGCATGTCGGAAATGGTTCCAAGGTTGATATGATCGCCGTCGGCACGCTACCTCTACATCTACCGCCGGGATTAGTTTTAGACCTGAATAATTGTTATTTGGTGCCATCTTTGAGCATGAACATTATATCTGGATCTTGTTTGATGCAAGATGGTTATTCATTTAAATCAGAGAATAATGAATGTTCTATTTATATAAGTAATATCTTTTATGGTCATCCACCCTTGATGAGTGGTCTATTTTTGTTGAATCTCGATTGTAGTGATACACATATTCATAATATTGAACCCAAAAGATGCAAAGTTAATAATGATAGTGCAACTTATTTGTGGCACTGCCGTTTAGGTCATATTGGTGTAAAGCGCATGAAGAAACTCCATGCTAATGGGCTTTTGGAATCACTTGATGCTTGCGAACCATGCCTCATGGGCAAGATGACTAAGACTCCGTTCTCCGGAACAATGGAGCGAGCAACTGACTTATTGGAAATAATACATACTGATGTATGCGGTCCGATGAGTGTTGAGGCTCACGGCGGGTATCGTTATTTTCTGACCTTCACAGATGATTTGAGCAGATATGGGTATATCTACTTAATGAAACATAAGTCTGAAACATTTGAAAAGTTCAAAGAATTTCAGAGTGAAGTGGAAAATCATTGTAACAAGAAAATAAAATTTCTACGATCTGATCATGGAGGTGAATATTTGAGTTATGATTTTCGTCTTCATTTGAAACAATGTGGAATAGTTTCACAAATCACGCCACCTGGAACACCACAGTGTAATGGTGTGTCCGAACGTCGTAACCATACTTTATTAGATACTAGGACAATGCCCGTGCGTTGCAATGGGACATACATGTGTTCCTAGTTCAACATCAATCGTATTTAACATGTGCCTTTAAGATCCTCATGCACGATAAAAACACTTCTATTCTTCTTTATCTTCTATTTTCAACCACCCCTCTCCTCTCCCCTTCCCCTCTCTTCTCTAGTAATTGTGCACAAACAATCCAGATGAGTTAAGTACATGATTTTTTTTGCATCCATCCAACCAAAAAATTAATTACATGTAATACCTTACATAAAAACTTCATGATCCACTGAACCATCTACATGATGGAAAAAGCGCGATCGAGAAACTCCTCGAGGCACCATTCATTCAGCCCCGGTCGCCTACTCCCCCTCTACCCAATGATTCGGCCAAGGGGGACACGCGAGCCAACAGCCATACCGAGGCACCCCTAAAGTATGTGCATTTCCACCACCGCTGAATGCATCGCCGGCCCCGTAACCGTTGCATGATGATGTAACATTTTTTAATAAAATTTTAGCCATATATATTCACCACAAAATTTGTGTGGCTATCTTGTGAACTGCCTATACATAGGAAAAACTACTTCAGATTTGAGTGTCTGTACATACATGGAGAAAGGTTTAAGAGTTCAATGTCAATAATTTGATTTTTTTTACTTGACATTCTCAGTAACAAATAAAATCACAATGAGGTACTTCTTATTCATGATGATCAATTGTATTTTACATACGAAAGGAAATTTATTCAGCCAAGAAATAAATAACTAAAAACTTCAGTAAAGCGAAGGATAGGTTATCATGCATGGTACTGATTTGACCACATATATCAATGTACATAATTTTTTGTAGGCGCAAAAAGTAGGAGGTAATAAGCTGCGTACCAGGTTGAAGCTCCCTACACATCCAAGGAATAAGGCCATCACAATCATCTATATTCAGCAAGTGCACACAGGCATCAGAGTTCTTGCCTGATCTTGACATGCTGCCATTCTCCGGTTACATATGATGTAATATGTACTCTGTCCCAAAATAAGTGGGACGGAGGGAGTACTTGTTTACGAAGAACAATTTTCTTCTGTAATTACAATGCACGCACATCTTAGATCAGGTTCAACTGAATCTCAGTTCTATAAATTATGTAGAATTGTGAATTGGTGGCACCTTATTCTTCTTTTTCTTTTCTCTGGATGGGTTCCATCTATTCATTTGGACCATGCACTATCTCCCATAATTATGCCTTCAATCAATAAGCATGTGCATGCACAACCCTTTTGTCCCACTAATAGTTGCAGTAGCCCATGAGCCGTACCTGATCACCTTGAACCTAGTATGAAAAAGGAAAACATGTGAAGAATTTTTTCCTAATATACATGAGAAGATATATACTTCTTGCTATTGCTTGACTGTATATTTAGCACTGTATTTTTTGTTTGACATTCAGACATTCACTTCTCATTCATTATAATCTGAATGATGCTCATAGCCTATTATGCTCATATGATAGTCCGCTTGAATTCCACCATTCCAATTAGTCTCCAGAAGCATCTTAAGCCACAACTACTTATTAGTCAGGCCTTCCAAGATATTATGTACTATATTTGTAAACTAATATAAGATCTTTTAGATCACAATTAGTTTATAGAGGGAGTATAACTCTAGCATATTTGCACATGATGATCTCATAAGAGGAGGAAGAACACATGCCTGCAAGGACAGATGAGACGCCCAGGGGATCTCGTGCTTGAGAGCTCCTAGTCAAATCTATGATGTTCCCCTGAGGGAGAGAGCCGCGGATGGTGGACTCCTCTTCCCCATGAACCCCACCATCATCCTTCCTCCTCCCTCTTCCAGGAAGTTGCTACCTCTTGAGCACTGCGTTGGTTTTCCCTTGAAGAGGAAAGGGTGATGCAGTAAAGTAGCGTAAGTATTCTTGATAGCCAAGGTATCAATCCAGTAGGAGACCACGCTTGAGTCCCACGCACCTACACAAACAAATAAGAACCTTGCAACCAACGCAATAAAGGGGTTGTCAATCCCTTCACGGCCACTTGCAAAAGTGAGATCTGATGGAGATGATAAGATAATATTTTTTGGTATTTTTATGATAAAGACTAAAAGTAAAGAAAGCAAAATAAACGGCGCCAGAAATAACTTGTTGACAGGAGATTAATATGATGGAAAATAGACCCGGGGGCCATAGGTTTCACTAGTGGCTTCACTCAAGATAGCGTAATTATTACAGTGGGTGAACAAATTACTGTCGAGCAATTGATAGAATTGAGCATAGTTATGAGAATATCTAGGTATGATCATGTATATAGGCATCACGTCCGTGACAAGTAGACCAACTCCTGCCTGCATCTACTACTATTACTCCACACATCGACCGCTATCCAGCATGCATCTAGAGTATTAAGTTCATAAGAACAGAGTAACGCTTTAAGCAAGATGACATGATGTAGAGGGATAAACTCATGCAATATGATATAAACCCCATCATTTTATCCTCGATGGCAACAATACAATACGTCTCGTTTCCCCTGCTGTCACTGGGATCGAGCACCGCAAGATTGAACCCAAAGCTAAGCACTTCTCCCATTGCAAGAAAGATCAATCTAGTAGGCCAAACCAAACTGATAATTCGAAGAGACTTGCAAAGATAACCAATCATACATAAAAGAATTCAGAGGAGATTCAAATATTGTTCATAGATAATCTTGATCATAAACCCACAATTCATCGGATCTCGACAAACACACCGCAAAAGAAGAGTTACATCAAATAGATCTCCAAGAGAATCGAGGAGAACTTTGTATTGAGATCCAAAGAGAGAGAAGAAGCCATCTAGTTAATAATTATGGACCCGAAGGTCTGAGGTAAACTACTCACACATCATCGGAGAGGCTATGGTGTTGATGTAGAAGCCCTCTGTGATCAATGCCCCCTCCGGCGGAGCGCCGAAAAAGGCCCCAAGATGGGATCTCACGGGTACAGAAGGTTGTGGCGGTGGAAATAGGGTTTTGGCTCCGTGTATGATGTTTCCAGGGTATATGAGTATATATAGGCGAAGGAGGTCGGTTAGGAGAGCTACGAGGGGCCCATGAGGGTGGATGGCGCACCCAGGGGGGTAGGCGCGCCCCCTGCCTCGTGGCCTCCTCGTTGATTGCTTGACGTCCACTCCAAGTCCTCTGGATCACGTTTGTTCCGAAAATCACGTTCCCAAAGGTTTCATTCCGTTTGGACTCCGTTTGATATCCTTTTCCTTCGAAACACTGAAATAGGCAAAAAAACAGCAATTTGGGCTAGGCCTCCGGTTAATAGGTTAGTCCCAAAAATAATATTAAAGTGTATAATAAAGCCCATTAAACATCCAAAACAGAATATATAATAGCATGGAACAATAAAAAATTATAGATACGTTGGAGACGTATCAGAAATCCACCTCAAATTCCATGGATTCCTAATGGGGGTCGCTCAAATCGATGGCTGGTTGCTCGGATTGGGTGCCGCGGGCTTGAAGATTGTAGGAGGTTGAAGACCGAAGAGGCTCAGAGTGGTGCCAAAGAAGATTGGGGCAGGTGCAGGGGGAAGGAGATAGGGCGGTAGACGAGCGCGAAAGAAGACCGGCCACACGTGCGGTGGCGACGGCGGCAGCGGTGTCGTACGTGTGTAGGTATCGAGGAGGAGAGGCTGTGGTAGTGTGTTTCTTTTTACACAAAGATCTGCTCCCCAGTGCGTCGGCCCAGCCCACGATCGAAACGTTTTTTCAGCGTTGACCACTTAAATTAGTATCGCGAGTTAATTACCTAAAACAACAGGGACTGTTTTGCAAAAATGATGTGACGGTGAACCCGACAAAGTCAATCCGTGCTTTATTATTAGGGAATGATTAATTACCTAAAACAACAGGAACTGTTTTGCAAAAACGATCTGACGGTGGACCCAACAAAGTTAATCCGTGCTTTATTATTAGGGAAAGATGGTGCCATATATGATCTCTTACCGATTTACCACTATCGTTTTGGGGTTATGCTTTAGAGACGGCTGCATTCACATTAAATAGGGCACCATCTAAATCCGTTGAGACGACACCATATGAAGTATGGTTTAGCAAGAAACCTAAGCTGTCGTTTCTTAAAGTTTGGGGCTGTGATGCTTATGTGAAAAAGCTTCAACCTGATAAGCTCAAATCCAAATCGGAGAAATGTGTCTTCATAGGATACCCAAAGGAGACTGTTGGGTACACCTTCTATCACAGATCCGAAGGCAAGATATTCGTTGCTAAGAATGGAACCTTTCTAGAGAAGGAGTTTCTCTCTAAAGAAGTGAGTGGGAGGAAAGTAGACCTTGATGAGGTAATTGTACCTTCTCCCGAATTGGAGAGTAGTACATCACAAAAATCAGTTCCAGTGATTCCTACACCAATGAGTGAGGAAGTTAATGATGATGATCATGAAACTTCAGATCAAGTTGCTACTGAACCTCGTAGGTCAACCAGAGTATGGTCCGCACCAGAGTGGTACGGTAACCCTGTTCTGGAGGTCATGTTACTTGACCATGACGAACCTACAAACTATGAGGAAGCGATGATGAGCCCAAATTCTGCGAAATGGCTTGAGGCCATGAAATCTAAGATGGGATCCATGTATGAGAACAAAGTATGGACTTTGGTTTTCTTGCCTGATGATCGGCAAGCCATAGAGAACAAATGGATCTTCAAGAAGAAGACTGACGCTAACGGTAATGTTACTGTCTACAAATCTCGACTTGTTGTGAAAGGTTTTCGACAAGTTCAAGGGGTTGACTACGATGAGACCTTCTCACCCGTAGCGATGCTTAAGTCTGTCAGAATCATGTTAGCGATTGCCATTTTATGATTATGAAAAATGGCAAATGGGTGTCAAAACTGCATTCCTTAATGGATATCTTAAAGAAGAGTTGTATTATGATGCAACCAGAAGGTTTTGTCGATCCTAATGGTGCTAACAAAGTGTGCAAGCTCCAGCGATCCATTTATGGACTGGTGCAAGCATCTCGGAGTTGGAATATACGCTTTGATAGTGTGATCAAAGCATATGGTTTTATACAGACTTTTGGAGAAGCCTGTATTTACAAGAAAGTGAGTGGGAGCTATGTAGCATTTCTAATATTATATGTGGATGACATATTATTGATTGGAAATAATACAGAATTTCTTGATAGCATAAAAGGATACTTGAATAAGAATTTTTCAATGAAAGACCTCGGTGAAGCTGCTTATATATTGGGCATCAAGATCTATAGAGATAGATCAAGACGCTTAATTGGACTTTCACAAAGCACATACCTTGATAAAGTTTTGAAGAAGTTTAAAATGGATTAGTCAAAGAAAGGGTTCTTGCCTATATTACAAGGTGTGAAGTTGAGTCGGACTCAATGCCCGACCACTTTAGAAGATAGAGAGAAAATGAAGGTCAAGACCTGATGTGATGCAATGCTGTGTACTAGACCTGATGTGTATGCAATGTTGTGCTGTGTACCAGACCTGATGTGCTTGTGCCTCAGCCATAGGTTCTATCATGTATGCAATGTTGTGTACCAGACCTGATGTGTGCCTTGCTATAAGTTTAGCAGGGAGGTACCAAAGTAATCCAAGAGTGGATCACTGGACTGCGGTCAAGAACATCCTGAAATACCTGAAAAGGACTGAGGATATGTTTCTCGTTTATGGAGGTGACAAAGAGCTTGTCGTAAATGGTTACGTCGATGCAAGCTTTGATACTGATCGGGATGACTCAAAGTCACAAATAGGATACGTATTTATATTGAATGGTGGAGTTGTAAGTTGATGCAGTTCCAAGCAGAGCGTCATGGTGGGATCTATGTGTGAAGCGGAGTACATAGCTGCTTCAGAAGCAGCAAATGAAGGAGTCTGGATGAAGGAGTTCATATCCGACCTAGGTGTAATACCTAGTGCATCGGGTCCAATGAAAATCTTTTGTGACAATACTGGAGCAACAGCCTTGGCGAAGGAATCCATATTTCACAAGAGAACCAAACACATCAAGAGACGCTTCAATTCCATCCGCGATCAAGTCAAGGAGGGAGACATAGAGATTTGCAAAATACATACGGATCTGAATGTTGCAGACCCGTTGACTAAGCCTCTTCCACGAGCAAAACATGATCAACACCAAGACTCCATGGGTGTTAGAATCATTACTATGTAATCTAGATAATTGACTCTAGTGCAAGTGGGACACTGAAGTAAATATGCCTTAGAGGCAATAATAAAGTTGTCATTTATATTTCCTTATATCATGATAAATGTTTATTATTCGTGCTAGAATTGTATTAACCGGAAACTTAGTACATGTCTGAATACATAGACAAACAGAGTGTCCCTAGTGTGCCTCTACTTGGCTAGCTCGTTAATCAAAGATGGTTAAGTTTCCTGACCATAGGCATGTGTTGTCATTTGATCAATAGGATCACATCATTAGATAATGATGTGATGGACAAGACCCATCCGTTAGCTTAGCATTATGATCGTTTAGTTTTATTGCTATTGCTTTCTTCATGACTTATACATATTCCTCTGACTATGAGATTATGCAACTCCCGAATACCGGAGGAACACTTTGTGTGCTATCAAACGTCACAACGTAACTGGGTGTTTATAAAGATGCTCTATAGGTGTCTCCGAAGGTGTTTGTTGAGTTGGCATAGATCGAGATTAGGATTTGTCACTCCGTGTATCGGAGAGGTATCTTTGGGCCCTCTCGGTAATGCACATCACTATAAGCCTTGCAAGCAATGTTACTAATGAGTTAGTTACGGGATGATGCATTACGGAACGAGTAAAGAGACTTGCCGGTAATGAGATTGAACTAGGTATGATGATACCGACGATCGAATCTCGGGCAAGTAACATACCGATGACAAAGGGAATAACGTATGTTGTTATGCGGTTTGACCGATAAAGATCTTCGTAGAATATGTAGGAGCCAATATGAGCATCCAGGTTCCGCTATTGGTTACTGACCGGAGATATGTCTCCGTCATGTCTACATAGTTCTCGAACCCGTAGGGTCCGCACGCTTAACGTTTGATGAGGATTTGTATTATGAGTTATGTGTTTTGGTGACCGAAGTTTTTTCGGAGTCCCGGATGAGATCACGGACATGACGAGGAGTCTCGAAATGGTCGAGAGGTAAAGATTCATATATTGGAAGGTTGTATTCGGACATCGGAATGGTTCCAAGTGATTCGAGTATTTTACCGGAGTACCGAGGGGTTACCGGAACCCCCCGGGGAAGTAATTGGGCCTTATTGGGCCATAGGGGAGAAGAGGAGGCAGGCCAAGGGAGGAGGCGCCCCCCATGGAGTACGAATTGGAATAGGGGAGGGGGCGTTGCCCCCCTTGCCCTTTCGTACTCCCTCTCCCTTTCCCTCTTTCCCACTCCGGAAAGGAAAGGGGAATCCTACTAGGACTTGGGAGTCCTAGTAGGACTCCCCACACTTGGCGCACCCCTAGGCCGGCCGCCTCCTCCCCTCCTCCTTTATATATGGGGGCGGGAGGCACCCCATAGACACAACAGTTGTTCCTTAGCCGTGTGTTGTGCCCCCCTCCACAGTTTACCTCCTCGGTCATATTGTCGTAGTGCTTAGGCGAAGCCCTGCACGGATCACATCACGAACACCGTCGCCATGCCGTCGTGCTGACGGAACTCTCCCTCGACCCTCTACTGGATCAAGAGCTCAAGGGACATCATCATGATAAACATGTGCTGAACACGGAGGTGCCGTACATTCAGTACTTGGATCGGTTGGATCGTGAAGACATTCGACTACATCAACCGCATTACATAACGATTCCGCTTTCGGTCTGCGAGGGTACATGGACACACTCTCCCGTCTAGTTGTTATGCTTCTCCTAGATAGATCTTGCGTGATCGTAGGAATTTTTTTGAATTATTACATTCCCCAACAAGGTTCACTGAATATCATTCCTGTGCTCATAGGGATCGATGTGGATCTCATGGTTCCGCTATCGGTCATTGAACGAAGGGGCTTCGTTCATGTCTATGAATTACCAAACCTACAGGGTCATAAGCTTAAGGCAATCATGATATGTTGAGTGTTAGTAGGATGGGAGTGATGAGAATATATTTGTGTAATTGTTTCATTAATATTCGAAGTAGTTCCGAGACGAACCGAAAGCGTTTCGGGGTCACTGGATGGGTTTCGGAGTTTATCGGGCGATACTGGGTATTACCGATAATTAATATATATGTGGAAAATGTTTCTGAAGGAATTAAATTATATATAATATGCTCTAGTAATTGTTAGAGGGATTTTATATTTAATTTAATTTCAACGGGCCTTGAAAGGCTAAGTGGTGGAAGGTATATTGGGCCACTGTGGCCCAAAAGGAAGTGGCGCCCTCCTTTCCTAAATGGGAGGCCGAATTGGTGTGGGGGAGGAGTCCAACTCCTCCTCACCTGGATGGCTCCCCAAGGAGGGATGCCCTCCTTGGTGGCAGCCCCTCCCTGTTGGGGAACGTGGCATGAAATTTCAAAAAAATTCCTACGATCACGCAAGATCTGTCTAGGACATGCATAGCAACGAGACAAGGAGAGTGTGTCCACGTACCCTCGTAGACCAAAAGTGGAAGCATTAGGTTAACGCTGTTGATGTAGTCGAACGTATTCACGATCCAACCGGTCTAGTACCGAATGTACAACACCTCCGAGTTCAGCACACGTTCATCTCGATGACGTCCCTCGAACTCTTGATCCAGCAGAGGGTCGAGGGAGAGTTCCGTCAGGACGACAGCGTGGTGACGGTGATGGTGATGTGATCCGTGCAGGGCTTTGCCTAAGCACTATGACGCTATGACCGGAGGAGTAAACTGTGGATGGGTGCACCGCACACGGCTAAGAGAACAATTGATGTGTCTCCAAGGGGTGCCCTGCCCACGTATATAAAGGAGGGAGAGGGAGGATGTGCACCCCGGCTCAGAGCAACCGGTTTACCTTGCATTGCCAGCCCAGAGATCAAGTCTTCTGGCAACACACGACAACATGGTACAGAAACAACCGTTTATTGATGCTAGCGGATTACACGGGTCAGATATTACATCGAGATAAGAGGCCAAGCGGCACACATGGCGCGGCTGAACAGTATGTACATTATTTAATGAACATAAAGGGGCCTTGATTACACGAACTATGTGGCAGCGGAAGAACGACGAAGTGGAACTCCATAGCACAGGGACACCGACATGGACACGGCCTAGACGTGGGAAGCTCTCCGATGCAAAACGACTTGCCTGAAAACTGGCATGACACGCCAGGTCAGTACATTGAGTGTACTTGCAAGCTCACAACAAACATAAGCATAATGACAAACAATATCATGACAATTAATTAGGTTAATGCAATGCAAGTAATGCTACTAATGCGGTGGAACCAACATGTGCACCAAGTCCCACAGACTCGCTTACCAGACGGGTTACCTCGTAACCAAACGGTGATCATACCCGGATCAGAACTGAAACCAATCACTCATGATCAGCTCATGACCTCCAGAATCATCAGTGCCATCAACAGTTATTTAGTGTGCAAGATTAATTATAAAAGTTGATCCATGGTGTGACTTACTCCCGAGTTGTGCTCATAAACGAGGACGCGGCTATCGATAGATTTAATACACTCTGCAGAGGTAGCGCACTTTACCCACACCACGGAATCCACGGCCTCGCCCTCCCATTCAGGTGGACCAACGGCATTCCGACGAAACCCTCCCCTTGTCATGACACTCTCCCAGCCACTCCGACAAACTCCCTCTCAGGGCTATGTCCTGGGTGGCCCCGTGTCTATCAAAGACACCAACGGCCACCGTCGTGGCAAAACGGTCCCAAACGGGGACAAGGTACCATAAAAACAAACAGGCACACAAGGTTATGTCTGCTTACCGGGCCAGGGTATGCACGCCCATAACCTTCCCTCGTTAGAGGCACCGGCGAGAGGCACAACAAAGGACCGAATCAAGACCTCCCACAAGGTAAATGTGGTCGCACTGAGAAAAACCCGATTCAGTGGCACCATGACTTGATCAACGTTATATTCAAGTGGACTTATTAACAGGTTTAACTTGAATAAAAATTTAAACTACCAAGTCATACAATGCCATGATCATGCAACTAATCAACATGCAAAGCATACAACTCCCATGTACGGATCAAACTTATCAACATAACTTGCTTGCACTACCCATGATTAAACTTCACTGGTTCTCCCTCAACTTTTATTATCATGCAATATTTTTATTGACTCATAATTTATATGAAGATATCACTTAACAAAAGAACTATCATTATTTATCATAGCAATATAACTAAGGCAAAATTTTATTCTACTAGACCAAACTAGTCCATGCATTCAACCAGTAACTTAACCAAGCATTTCAAGCATGACAAATTAACTAGCAAGCAACCATATACATTTAACAAATTTTTTAATGCATATAAGAACTCATATTTAAGTAGAAACAATCATAGATATTGAAATGACACCATCCAAATGCTGGTGTGGCTTGCCTTAGTGCAGAGGAGGGTCACACTCCTCCTAGTTATCTTCAAGGCAAGTTCCTTCTTCTGAAAATATTTAAAAACCACAAAACAAAATATCAAAAACCATTCTGAAAATCACCAGAAATTCTAGACATCAAGGAAAATTCCACATTTTGGTGTGCTGCTAGAGCTTTCTGAAACAAACACGATGCAAAAAGAATCAACTCATTTGGACTTATGGGCTAGGAGTTATCACTGGTCAAAGTTGTGGTCAAATATTTGAATTATTTTGAATAAATCAGAAAACCTGGGGGGGGGGGTGACGTCGATGGTGTAAAGCCAGGATACGCCTCCACTCGTACCGCATCAGGTGCGAGTGGTGAGGCTGACACCGGGCCCCACCGGTCAGGAGAGAAAGGGGGAGAGAGGAAACAGAGCGCGGCGTCGCTCCGCCGGAACTTACACCGGCTACGAGTGGGTTTTGGGCAAAAACCAGAGGGATAGACGTGGAGAGGGGGTCGTGGCGCACCTGCCCATACCCGTGGCTTGCCGGGGGATGGCCGGAGTTGCTCGCAATCAAGCTCATAAGCAGCGATGGCGGACGGGGCTTGCCGGAGAGGAAGAAGGCGACGGCGAGGGGCGACTCTAGGGACTCAGCTGCGTCTAGGCGACACCAGAGGATCCCCAACGACGCGCCTAAGAGGTTGATAGAGCTAGAGGGGCTCCGGAGTGGGGTGGTTGGGCTGCGGGGATCGCCGGTGATCTTTGGTCGAGGTTGATGGCCAGAGGCCTGCCCGACCGGGCTACGGCTCCTCTACGCGGTCGTGGTGGTTGTGTGGTGCGGTGTGAGGCTTCGAAGCGGAGGGAATGGCTCTATATGTAGCCGGAGCGAGGGGGGTACGTGGCACCGCCGGAGTTCTCTGGAGACCGGCGAACGGCGACGAAAGGCACCAGAGGGAGGGGGCAAGGGCTCAGTGTGTAGGCGGGAGCTGTCCACGCTCGCGGACGAGCATAGGAGGCAGGGGAGAAGAAGACAAGGGCACGAGCGCACTGTGGCTTTTGGCCGCGACGTGCCCGTGCTCACTGCGGCGTCTCCGGCATCGGCGAGCGCCAGGGAGGGGTCAAAGGTGATGAGTCGAGGCTGGTGGCGCGGCGCGGCAGTCGTCGGCGAGCTCTGGCTCGAGCACGCTCTGAACAGAGGCGTTGATGCTACTCAGAGCGCATCGAGCACATGCCAGACCCCGTGTCCACACGCAGTCACCACCCTGGCATGGTCAAAACGACGCACACGATCGGCCAAACCTTGTCTGGGCTAAAGTCCATGCAGTGATAGGTCTAGGGAAGCTGAGGACTCAATGCCAGGCCGACCAGATGTGACTCAACCATCTTGGCAAGTTTCTGGACAGAAACTTGGCTGCTACATTTGGATAGCTTCTAGATGGCTATTAGGGCTGATCTCCTGGGGTTAAGGGTTACTTAGGAGGGTGAAGAGGCTCAAGAAAAATCAGGGCCAAATGATCAAGGAAAAATGCACTTGCTGTTCAAAGTGAAACTTTGGGCTAGAAGAGAAATTATTTTTTGTAGCAAAAATACTACAAAAAGTCATGCAATATTTTTGCTTGGCAAGGTGGGCCATGGTTCAAAGAATATTCAGGAATTATTTCAGATTGTTAGGAGCAATAAAAATGGGGGTTGCTTTTGAGCACTAGTTTCTAAAATGAGTTTTCAGAGGAGAAAATGAATATTTTCCTTTTATGAAAAATATTCATTTGATTATTTTGAGGATTTTTCAGAGAACTAAGGTTGAAGGAGAAGTAGATAGGTCACTTGGGTGAAAGTCAAGGGCATGCCCAAGTGACAAGTCCATTTGAATTGATTCCAAAAACTCAAATCCAAGGCAAAGGCAAAACCATGTCCGGAAAAAGAGAGAAGGCAAAATCCAGGCTGTCACAAACCTCCCCCACTTAGGATGAATCTCGTCCTCGAGATTCGGTTGCTTGGGAAAACCATCCTGGGTAGGCAGTCCTTAAAAATTCCTCTCTTTCCCAGGTTGCCTCTTCCTCGGTGTGTTGTTCCCATTGAACCTTGTAACAACTTAGCACTTTGCTGCGAGTGACTCTTTCTGTCTCATCCAATATTCTGATTGGCTTTTCCTCATACGTCAAATCCTTAGCCAGTTCTATCTCTGCCATATCAGTCCTTTTCTCCGGTGGCGAGATACATCTCCTTAGCTGTGAGATGAAACACATTGTGTACCTCTGACAGTTCGGGTGGCAATTCCAATTGATATGCAACTGTTCTGACTCTAGCCATGACTGGAAACAGACCGATAAATCTAGGTGCCAATTTTCCATGGGTCTGAAACCTCTTAACTCCTTTCATAGGGGTAACTCGGAGATAGACGTGTTCTCCGGGTTCGAAGCTGATCTGACGGTGTTTGGCGTCATAGTAACTCTTCTGTCGAGTTTTGTCCAACTGCAGTCTGTCTCGGATTTCCTTGACTTGCTTCTCAGCTTCGATCATCAAATCAGTGTTGAAACTATGGCTGTCCCCGGTTTGAGACCAATTTAGCGGAGTGCGGCACTTACCGCCATACAGAGCTTCAAAGGGTGACATCTTTAAGCTGGTCTGGAAACTGTTGTTGTAGGAAAACTCGGCGTATGGTAGACAGTCTTCCCACTTGGACCCTTGGGCCAATGCACATGGCCGGAGCATATCTTCGAGTATTTGGTTTACTCGCTCAGTTTTCCCATCTATCTGGGGATGATAAGCCATGCTGTATTTCAGAGCAGTTCCCAAGGCTTGATGTAGTCGGGACCAAAATGCTGAAGTGAAGAGAGATCCTCTATCCAAAGTGATAGTCTTTGGTACTCCATGGAGACTGACGATTCGGGACACATACAATTGTGCAAGTTGATCGGCATGGTAGGTGGTCCGGATGGGAAGAAAATGTGCCACCTTCGTTAAGGTGTCCACTATGACCCATATTGCGTCATTTCCTCGGTGACTCCTTGGTAAACCGGTGATGAAATCCATGCAGGCATCGTCCCATTTCCATTGGGATACAGGTAACAGTTGAAGGAGTCTGGCGGGTTTTTGGTGTTCTTCCTTTACCTTGTTGCATATATCACAACAAGCCACAAAGTAAGCGATGTTGTTCTTCATTCCATTCCACCAGAATACCTGACGAAGGTCTTCATACATTTTTGTGCCACCTTTGTGAATTGAGTACGGCGATTCATGTGCTTCCATCAATATTTTCTTCCTCATACCTTCTTGGTTGGGTACGCAAATCCTTCCTCGGAATCTTAGCGTACCTTGATGATCTCTAGAGAAATCATGTGTCTGTCCTTCTTGCATACCCTTGGCATATAATTGCAATGATTTGTCATTTGCTTAAGCGCTGTGAATTTCTTCTTCGAGAGTAGGAGCAACTTCCAATATACTAGCAAGACTGGCATCCATGATTACCAACTTAAGCCGGGCAATTTCTCCATAAAGCTCAGGAGGCCAAGATTCCATTACAACATTTAGGTTGGCCGGTTTGTGGCTGAGAGCGTCAGCAACCACATTAGCTTTGCCCGAGTGATAATTTATACCGAGGTCGTAATCCTTAACCAACTCAAGCCATCTTCGCCGACGAAGGTTCAAATTGGGCAGAGTGAATATATACTTGAGACTCTTGTGGTCGGTAAATATCTGGCACCTCTTTCCAATAAGATAATGTCTCCAAATCTTCAAAGCGTGCACCACCGCAGTCAATTCCAAATCATGAGTGGGATAATTTCCCTCGTGTGGCCGTAGTTGTCGGGATGCATAAGCCACAACCTTGCCATCTTGCATCAGTACGCATCCAAGGCCTTTTCTGGAGGCGTCATAGTAGACATCAAAACTGTGGTAGATGTCGAGAAGAGTCAATACTGGTGCTGACGTCAATCTGGTTTTTAGCTCCTTGAAACTCCGTTCGCAGTCCTTAGTCCATTCAAACTTCTTATCCTTCTTTAGGAGCTCTGTCATGGGTTTGGCAATCTTGGAGAATCCTTCAATAAAACGGCGATAATATCCGGCTAGTCCAAGGAAACTTCGGATTTCTGAGACTGTCGTGGGTGCGGACCAATCAAGCACATCTTTTACCTTGCTTGGATCCACAACTATTCCTTTTGCCGAGAGAACATGCCTTAAAAATCCAAATTGCTTGAGCCAAAACTCACATTTGCTGAACTTGGCGTAAAGCCGATGATCGCGGAGCCTCTGCAAAACTGCTCGGAGGTGGTCCTTGTGTTCGTCTTCGCTTTTTGAGTAAATGAGGATGTCATCGATGAACACCACCACAAATTTGTCTAAGAAGTCCATAGACACCTTATTCATCATATGCATGAAGAAGTCTGGGGTGTTGGTGAGGCCGAATGACATAACGGTATACTCATAGAGACCATACTGAGTGGTGAACGCGGTCTTGGGAATATCTTCCTTCTTGATTTTGAGTTGATGATATCCGGTCCTCAAATCAATTTTGGAGAATACTTTGGCCCCACTGAGTTGATCAAACAAATCATCAATCCTTGGTAGTGGATACTTATTTTTGATGGTGACGTCATTCAGCTGTCGGTAGTCTACGCACATCCGAAGACTGCCATCCTTTTTATCCACGAATATCGCGGGTGATCCCCATGGTGAAGAGCTTGGGCGGATGTATCCTTTCTGCAGCATCTCATCCAGTTGTTTCTTTAATTCTACCAATTCTGATGAAGGCATCCGATAATATTTCTTGTGTATCGGTGTGGTTCCAGGCACCAAGTCAATTGCAAACTCCAGTTCTCTGTCTGGGGCATTCCTGGTTATTCCTCAGGAAATACATCGAGATACTCATTGACCACGGGAATCAATTCCACCTCTTCAGCCACGGCGGTGAAAACCATATCCTTCTTGGTTATGCTTTTGCGGGCATAAAAACTTGCGGTGCGACCCTCCTGATTTGCCATGGTAACTTCTCTGGTCGCACAGTTGATGCATACTTAGTATTGGGTCAACCAATTCATTCCCAGAATAATATCCAATTTGTCAGAATCGATGATTATTAGAGACGTTGGAAACTTGACCCCCTTGATATCAATTTCTAGATTACGGCAGACCAGATTGCTTCTGAGCAAGGATCCCGGGGATTGTACCAGCATATGTTTTCCCAAAATCGAGCAAGGAAATTTGTTTTGGGCAGCGAAACTCCGCGAAATAAAAGAGTGGGAAGCCCCAGAGTCAAATAAAATTATGGCAGGTATGTTATTAATAGGGAACATACCAATGACGACTTCTGGGTCTTCTTGGGCTTCATCGGCGGAGATATGATGGATTTGCCCTTGGATGGCACTCGGGCCAGGATATGGCTCCAGATAGTTGACTTGCGGACGGAATGGAGTTGTTGGCTTGCCGTTCTTGGGGCACTGTCTGGCGTAATGTCCGGTTTACCCAAAACTGAAATAGGAATTCTTGCATTGACAATCTTCACGTACCGGGCTGGTCACGATATTCTTGACTTGAGTGGTGGTCTTGTTGACATTTTGCTGCCAGTTGGGTTTGTACTCAACCTGAGTCTGTTGCCACGTACGAGCCTTTTGCACGGGTTGCATATCCTTCTTAGGCTCAAATTTGTGCTTGTGGTCATTATTAGTTGGCCTGTTGTCATGCATGAGCTTGTGTTCCCATTCTGCAATGAGAGTCTTGTTCACCAGAGTTTGGAAGTCCGGAAAATCAAACATGCTGAGAGTGCACCTGAGATGCTGATTCAGTCCTCCAAGAAATCTGTCGACCTTCCGTTCTTCGGTGGCCACATCATAGAGGGAATAGCGGGCCAAATGGTTGAATTTATTCAGGTACTCCCTGACTGACATGCTTCCCTGAGTGAGAGAGAGGAATTCGCGCTGCTTGATTTTCATAATTCCAAAGGGAATATGGTACTTGCAGAAATGATCCTTGAATTTAGTCCTAGTAATTTCCTTGTCTGTGGGCCACATGGCCTTAGCATTATCCCACCATATCACGGCAGCTCCTTCAAGATAATGCGTTGCGAAAGGAACCTTGTCTCCTTCTTCAGTGCGAGCAATTTCCAGTTTCTTCTCAATAGTCCTTAACCAATTATCAGCGTCCAATGGATCAATAACTTGACTGGAACTGGGAGGTTTCGTTCGCTGAAAATCTGACAGCTTGGAGTAATGATCATTCTGTTGTCCATTGTGCCCAACCATAACTTGCACACTTTTCAGTAGTTCCATCATATCGTTGTTCCTTCTTTCTTCAAACATTCGGATGATTTGCTTAGTAGAAGGCGAATGTGGCGGTGGAGGCGGAGGTGGCTGATACGGCTCGGGGGAATGTCCTGCCTGTCTTGCGGAGTGACAAACAGGGACATCCTCACAAGCTTGGCTGCTGCTGCCTCCCCGTGGCATCCTATTATTTAGTTTCCCAATGCAAAGCAACCGTGATGAGAAATATCCAAAAATGGGAGGAAAGCCAGCGACAAATCTAGAAGAAAACAACGAAAGAAACCAAGGCGAATAAAAAGAGAGTTCCAAAATAATTATACATAGACTCAACATAAGAGTTAAACATCATGACAGGGTCACTACCCTCATACATGAAACTAAGCATCATAACACGTGCGACTACATCCATACATCATACTCATGCCGACGGAGATACTCTAGCGATCTACTGCTCGGATGGTGCTGCTGCGGGCTCCTCTCCTGAGCCGGACCCAGATCCTGAACTAATAGTGGTGACCTCTGGGTTAAGAGAGACGCGACGACGCTGCCTCGAGGATTCTCCCTTAGGGGCAGGTGCGGGATGGGATCTAAGCATAGGAGCTGTAGGAGTAGCGACAAGGGAAGTCCACGCAGTAGGAGCACTGCGAGGGGTTACTGCCAAAGGGGTAGTGGTACTCTGAGTGGTGGCAGAGGCTGGAGGAACATACGGAGTGAAACCGACAGTAGGGAGAGGGTTCCTATTACGAGCAGCGGCGAGAGCTATCCAGGCGCGGGTTAGCTCCTGAGCTAACTCGTAGTTCAGGAGATAACTGGTAGTGATATAACGGGAAAGGTGGCTAGTAGGACGATCGCACGCCGGGTTAATCAAAGGAAAGCGGATACGCCCATTCTCGTGCAGAGATGGGTAGTAAAAGAAACCTGGGTGGGTGTGCATGCGAACCTCGTTGTAGCGCAAGTCTACAAGAGCTTCGATTGCAGCAAACTGGACCTCCTGAGACGGCATAGAAGCGAGACCACCCTCAGTAGAACGAGTGTAAGCGCCGGAAGGGGAACTGTGGTGTAGAGTGACCTCAGCATAATAATCGTACAATGCTCCGGCCAGATGCTCCTGATACACCTGATACTCTGGATCAGCACCCTCTGGGTAGAGTCATCGCCACACGTTCTGAAGCAGGTGCGGTGATGTGTACGGAGCTGGCTCGGGATGGTACAAGATCGGAACTGGAGCCATCTACACTCACAACCATCATACAGTTAGTAATAACAACAGATAACCATGCATGCAATGCAGCAACCAATTTCTATGACTACTGGCACTCAGACGAAACTATTTAACGTTCCACTAACGCACTAATGGTCTAGCATCTCCTACAATCAGCGCGGCTCTGATACCAAGTGTTGTGCACCCTGGCTCAGAGCAACCGGTTTACCTTGCATTGCCAACCCAGAGATCAAGTCTTCTGGAAATGCACAACAACATGGTACAGAAACAACCGCTTTATTGATACTAGCGGATAACACGGGTCTGATATTACGTCGAGATAAGAGGCCAAGCGGCATACACGGTGCGGCTGAACAGTATGTACATTATTTAATGAACATAAAGGGGACTCGATTACACGAACTACGCGGCAGCGGAAGAACGACGAAGTGGAACTCCATAGCACAGGGACACTGACGTGGACACGGCCTAGACACGGGAAGCTCTCCGATGCGAAACGACTTGCCTGAAAATTGGCATGACACGCCAGGTGAGTACATTAAATGTACCTGCAAGCTCACAACAAACATAAGCATAATGACAAACAATATCATGACAATTAACCAGGTTAGTGCAATGCAAGTAATGCTACTAATGCGGTGAAACCAACATGTGCACCAAGTCCCTCGAACTTGCTTACCAGACGGGTTACCTCGTAACCAAACGGTGATCATACCCGAATCACAACTGAAACCAATCACTCATGATCAGCTCATGATCTCCAAAATCATCAGTGCCATCAACAGTTATTTAGTGTGCAAGATTAATTATAAAAGTTGATCCATGGTGTGACTTACTCCCGAGTTGTGCCCATAACCGAGGACGCGGCTATCGATAGATTTAATACACTCTGCAGAGGTAGCGCACTTTACCCACACCACGGAATCAACGGCCTCGCCCTCCCATTCGGGTGGACCACCGGCATTCTGACGAAACCCTCCCCTTGTCATGACACTCTCCCAGACACTCCGACAAACTCCCTCTCAGGGCTATGTCCTGGGTGGCCCCGTGTCTACCAAAGACACCAATGGCCACCTTCGTGGAAAAACGGTCCCAAATGGGGAAAAGGTACCATAAAAACAAATGGGCACACAATGTTATGTCTGCTTACCGGGCCAGGGTATGCACGCCCATAACCTTCCCTCGTTGGAGGCACCGGCGAGAGGCACAACAAAATATCAAAAACCATTCTGAAAATCACCAGAAATTCTAGACAGCAAGGAAAATTCCACATTTTGGTGTGCTGCTAGAGCTTTCTGATACAAATACAATACAAAAAGAATCAACTCATTTGGACTTATGGGCTAGGAGTAATCACTGGTCAAAGTTGTGGTCAAATATTTGAATTATTTTGAATAAATCAGAAAACCGGGGGGTGACGTCGATGGCGTAAAGCCAGGATACACCTCCACTCGTACCGCTTCGGGTGCGAGTGGTGAGGCTGACACCGGGCCCACCGGTCAGGAGAGAGAGGGGGAGAGAGGAAGCAGAGCGCGGCGGCGCTCCGCCGGAGCTTATGCCGGCGACGAGTGGGTTTTGGGCAAAACCAAAGGAATAGACATGTAGACGGGGTCGTGGCGCACCTGCTCGTACCCGTGGCTTGCCGGGGGATGGCCGGAGTTGCTCGCAATCAAGCTCGCAAGTGGCTGTGGCGGACAAGGCTTGCTGGAGAGGAAGAAGGCGACGGCGAGGGGCGACTCCAGGGGCTTAGCTACGTCCAGGCGACACCAGAGGATCCCCAACGACGCGCTTGAGAGGTTGATAGAGCTAGAGGGGCTCTGGAGTGGGGTGGTTGGGCTGCGGGGGTCGCCGGCGATCTCTGGTCGAGGTCGACGGCCAGAGGCCTGCCCGACCGGGCTACGGCTCCTCTACGCGGTCGTGGTGGTTGTGTGGTGCGGTGTGAGGCTTCAAAGCGAAGGGAATGGCTCTATATATAGCCGGAGCGAGGGGGGTACGTGGCGCCGCCGGAGTTCTCTGGAGACCGGTGAATGGCGACGAAAGGCACCAGACGGAGGGGGCAAGGGCTCAGTGTGTAGGCGGGAGCTGTCCACGCTCACGGACAAGCACAGGAGGCAGGGGAGAAGAAGACAAGGGCATGAGCGCACTGTGGCTTTTGGCCGCGACGTGCCCGTGCTCGCTGTGGCGTCTCCGGCGTCGGCGATCGCCAGGGAGGGGTCAAAGGTGATGAGTCCAGGTTGGTGGCGCGGCGCGGTAGTCGTCGGTGAGCTCTGGCTCGAGCACGCGCCGAACAGAGGCGTTGGCGCTACTCAGAGCGCGTCGAGCACATGCCAGACCCCGTGTCCACACGCGGTCACCACCCTGGCATGGACAAAACGACGCCCACGATCGGCCAAACCTTGTCTTGGCTAAAGTCCATGCAGTGATAGGTCTAGGGAAGCTGAGGACTCAATGCCAGGCCAACCAGATGTGACTCAACCATCTTGGCAAGTTTCTGGACAGAAACTTGGCTGTTACGTTTGGATAGCTTCTAGATGGCTATTAGGGCTGATCTCCTGGGGTTAATGGTTACTTAGGAGGGTGAAGAGGCTCAAGAAAAATCAGGGCCAAAGGACCAAGGAAAAATGCACTTGCTGTTCAAAGTGAAACTTTGGGCCAGAAGAGAAATTATTTTCTGTAGCAAAAGTACTACAAAAAGTCATGCAATATTTTTTCTTGGGAAGGTGGGCCATGGTTCAAAGAATATTCAGGAATTATTTCAGATTTTTAGGAGCAATAAAAATGGGGGTTGCTTTGGAGCACTAGTTTCTGAAATGAGTTTTCAGAGGAGAAAATGAATATTTTCCTTTATGAAAAATATTCATTTGATTATTTTGTGGATTTTTCAGAGAATTAAGGTTGAAGGATAAGTATATAGGTCACTTGGGTGAAAGTCAAGGGCATGCCCAAGCGACAAGTCCATTTGAATTGATTCCAAAAACTCAAACCCAAGGCAAAGGCAAATTCATGTCCGGAAAAAGAGAGAAGGCAAGATCCAGGCTGTCACAGAGGAGGTCGGCCCTAGGGGGCGCGCTATAAGGGGGGAGTCCTACTAGGACTCCTAGTCCTAGTAGGATTCGGGCCTCCTTTTCCTTCTCATGGAGGGGGGAAAGGGGGAAAGGAGAGGTAGTAGGAGAAGGAAAGGGGTGGCGCCCCCTTCCCTAGTCCAATTCGGCCTCCTCTCTTGTGGGGGGCGCACCAGCCCCTTGTGGGCTGGTTAGCCTCCCTCCGATGGCCCATATGGCCCATATCTTTCCCCGGGGGGTTCTGGTAACCCCTCCGATATTCCGGTATGTACCTGATACACTCCGGAACCCTTCCGGCGTTCGAATACTACCTTCCAATATATCAATCTTTACCTCTCGGCCATTTCGCGACTCCTGATCATGTCGGTGATCTCATCCGGGACTCCAAACAAACTTCGGTCACCAAAAACACATAACTCATAATACAAATCATCATCGAACGTTAAGCGTGCGGACCCTACGGGTTCGAGAACTATGTAGACATGACCGAGACACATCTTCGGTCAATAACCAATAGCGGAACCTGGATGCCCATATTGGTTCATACATATTCTAAGCAGATCTTCATCGGTCAAACCGCAATAACAACATACATTATTCCCTTTGTCATCGGTATGTTACTTGCCCAAGATTCGATCGTCGGTATCATCATACCTAGTTCAATTTTGTTACCGGCAAGTCTCTTTACTCGTTCTGTAATGCATCATCCCGTAACTAACTCATTATTCACATTGCTTGCAAGGCTTATAGTGATGTGTATTACCGAGAGGGCCCAGAGATACCTCTCCGATAGTCAGAGTGACAAATCCTAATCTCGATCTATGCCAACCCAACAAACACCTTCGGAGACACCTGTAGAGCATCTTTATAATCACCCAGTTACTTTGTGACGTTTGATAGCACACAAGGTGTTCCTCTAGTATCGGGAGTTGCATAATCTCATAGTCAGAGGAATATGTATAAGTCATGAAGAAAGCAATAGCAATAAAACTTAACGATCATTATTCTAAGCTAACGGGTGGGTCTTTTCCATCACATCATTCTCCTAATGATGTGATCCTGTTCATCAAATGACAACACATGTCTATGGTTAGGAAACTTAACCATCTTTGATTAACGAGCTAGTCTAGTAGAGGCTTACTAGGGACACTGTGTTTTGTCTATGTGTCGGTGTATAAAAGTAGGGGCTCTCCTTTTGACCCCTTTACTTGTGCACGGGCAGTCAGAGCCGCACCCGCGGCCACACTTAGGAGGGCAGAGGAGGGAAGCCGGAGTACAAGACGGCCAAGGCAATGCCAAGACCAGAGTCACAAAAGAGGAAAGGGGCGAGGTGGACTCCCCCGGCGAGACCCTTGCCGGGGCGGCCTCCGCGGCGCCGGCAAAGGCCTTGCCAGGGCAACTTGCCTGACACCAACGAAGCACGCCTCCTTGAGCCCAAGGGTTCTAGCGCTATCAACCTCATTGGAACCAAGGCTCGGGAGGCACCACCGTGGTGGCATGCAGATCTTTGTCAATATCATAAACACACAAGATCATATGAGGACCAGAAGACGACGATCCTCGGCGGGATCCTAGCCGAGAAAATCCACGAGACCCCCGGCAAGATGCTTGCCGGGGAAGACCACGATGCCACGGTAAGACCCTTGCCGGGGCCCCGGCAAGGCCCTTGCCGAAAACACCTACGGGGCCGCAGCAGGGCCCGCACCTGCAATGACTCCACCGCCGTCCCCATGTAGCTGCTAGCTCAACCAGCTGGGCAGGCACCTACGTGGCGACGTGCGTCCTCTACACCGACCAAGCAAGCACCTGCGTGGTGACATGCAAATCTTCCTGAAGACTCCGCCGTCGCGCCAGCACAGCAGCCAGCCAACGTGGCACAGCAACGCCTCGTCAGCTCGGACGCGCGTTGGAACCAGGCGAGGCGGCGACAGCTGGAACGTGCTTCCTTGCCATCCCCGATAAAGCAAGAGGGGCACGTCGGCAGCGCATTAAATGCGTTTGTCCGACGGTGCCAGAGGATAGACTCATCCACTGTAGACCTTTCCACCTCTTGTGTGCCACTGTGGCAACCCCCTTGCCTATAAAAGGAGGCCCGAGGCGACCAGGAGGAGGATTCGGATCTTTTGGGCAAGTTGCACCCCGTAGCTAGCTCAAGAACACAAGAACACTCAAATACATCCACCAAAGCAGGACTAGGGTATTACGCATCTCCGTGGCCCGAACCTGGGTAAACGATCCGTGTGCTTCCTGTCAGACCCGCCCTTTGCACAACCCCGCGCCCGCCAACCATAGAAGGGATCCCAGTGATCCCATAGGTGTCGATTTCCCCCGACATCTTTGGCGCGCCAGGTAGGGGAGCGCAGTTGTGAAAATCCAGTCTAGCGGTTAGCCTAGCAGTTCTTCATCGCCATGGCTCCCAAGAAGAAGATGATCACGGTGATCGGTTCATCCGGAGCCGGACGGCCCGTACCGGTGCGGGCGAGCAGCGGGCCGGTCGCGGACAGAACCCGAGGCGCGGCCCGCTAGTACCAACGTCGCTCTGGCAGTCAGAGCCTGGTGAGCGGCGTCGTTCATGTGCGAGACGACGGGCCGCACGTCGCCGAACCCAAGGACGGAGCTGGGGCCCCCGCAGGCGGCGCGGGGCCCTCCAGGAGTGGTGCCGTGCCACCTGCGGGCGGTGCAGCAACCTCCAAGATGCCTACGCCGGCGCCCACAACGCGCTCTTCCCAGGGTGTGCGCGACGAGCAGCGTCACCACGCTGGTGACCCCGGAAGCCGCCGTGGGAAGAGTCCTGTGCATCATTCGCGAGGCGAAGGAGGCCAGCATGCCCGCCGAAGTGCTGGCGAAAATGGCGCGCAGCCGCCAGGCCGTGATAGAGCTCCTTCTAACATGGTTAGAAGTCGGAGCGCGTCACGGTCCACGCAGCTTTCGCCGCCGCCCACGCCAGCAGAAGCTTTGGCGCGCGCGCAGCCGCTCCTCGAGTTCCCTCCTACTGCACAAAAGCTCGACGAGTGGAGAGCCACCTTCCGAAGCCTCGTCAGCGTCGCCAACAAAGACGAGCCACGACCGGCGGGGCCCTCAGGTCGGCATTCCGTCGAACCACCGCACGCCAGCGGTGGAGGGGCCCGGGGAGCTGCGGCCACGGTGCACTCTCCTCCTCCACGCCAGCCACCGTGGGTGTTGATCTGTCGTGATGACGCTTGTGATAACATTTCCATAGCGTCGTCCGACCCACGGACCCACCGCGACCAGTGCCAAGTTCTTCGGGAGCGAGCCCATGAAGACGCTCGAATCACCATCGTGCGCCGGCGCGATACACGCCACTAGTCAGATAAGCGGGCGGGGCCTGCTATGGACCACCCAACACCAAGAGGCTCCGGCGGCCTACCTTACGAGGTGGGTTGCCCAGCCTTTACCCGTGAGCTGCGGCAGTTCTAGTGGCCGTCCCACCACATGTTCAAGCCCGACGTCGGCGAGAAGTACAACGGAAATATTGTCTACTGTTTTGGACAATATTGGGCTTTATTATCCACTTTTATATTATTTTTGGGACTAACCTATTAACTGGAGGCCCAGCCCAGAATTGCTGTTTTTTTGCCTATTTCAGAGTTTTGTAGAAAAAGAATATCAAACGGAGTCCAAACGGAATGAAACCTTCGGGAGCGTGATTTTTGGAACGAACATGATCTAGGAGACTTGGACCCTACGTAAGAGAAGCTTCCAGGAGGCCACGAGGTAGGGGGGCGCCCCCCCCAGGGCGCGCCCTCCACCCTCATGGGCCCCACGTTGCTCCACCGATGTACTTCTTCCTCCTATATATACCTACATACCGCCAAACGATCAGATACGAAGCCAAAAACCTAATTCCACCACCGCAACCTTCTGTACCCACGAGATCCCATCTTGGGGCCTCTTCCGGAGCTCCGCCGGAGGGGGCATCCATCACGGAGGGCTTCTACATCAACACAATAGCCTCTCCGATGAAGTGTGAGTAGTTTACCTCAGACCTTCGGGTCCGTAGTTTGTAGCTAGATGGCTTCTTCTCTCTTTTTGGATCTCAATACAATGTTCTCCCCCTCTCTCGTGGAGATCTATTCGATGTAATCTTCTTTTTGCGGTGTGTTTGTTGAGACCGATGAATTGTGGGTTTATGATCAAGATTATCTATGAACAATATTTGAATCTTCTCTGAATTCTTTTATGTATGATTGGTTATCTTTGCAAGTCTCTTCGAATTATCAGTTTGGTTTGGCCTACTAGATTGATCTTTCTTGCAATAGGAGAAGTGCTTAGCTTTGGGTTCAATCTTGCGGTGTCCTTTCCCAGTGACACTAGGGGCAGCAAGGCACGTATTGTATTGTTGCCATCGAGGATAACAAGATGGGGTTTTTATCATATTGCATGAATTTATCCCTCTACATCATGTCATCTTGCTTAAGGCGTTACTCTGTTTTCATGAACTTAATACTCTAGATGCATGCTGGATAGCGGTCGATGAGTGGAGTAATAGTAGTAGATGCAGGCAGGAGTCGGTCTACTTGTCTCGGACGTGATGCCTATATACATGATCATACCTAGATATTCTCATAACTATGCTCAATTCTGTCAATTGCTCAACAGTAATTCGTTCACCCACCGTAAAATACTTATGCTCTTGAGAGAAGCCACTAGTGAAACCTATGGCCCCTGGGTCTATCTTCATCATATTAATCTTCCAACACTTAGTTATTTCCTTTGCTTTTATTTTACCTTGCATCTTTATCATAAAAATACCAAAAATATTATCCTATCATATCTATCAGATCTCACTCTCGTAAGTGACCGTGAAGGGATTGACAACCCCTTATCGCGTTGGTTGCAAGTTGTTATTTGTTTTGTGTAGGTGCGAGGGACTCACGCGTAGCCTCCTACTGGATTGATACCTTGGTTCTCAAAAACTGAGGGAAATACTTACGCTACTTTGCTGCATCACCCTTTCCTCTTCAAGGGAAAACCAACACAGTGCTCAAGAGGTAGCAAGAAGGATTTCTGGCGCCATTGCCGGGGAGGTCTACGCAAAAGTCAACATACCAAGTACCCATCACAATCCCTTATCTCCCGCATTACATTATTTGCCATTTGCCTCTCGTTTTCCTCTCCCCCACTTCACTCTTGCCATTTTATTCGCCCTCTCTTTTTCGTTCGCCTATTTTTCGCTTGCTTTTTGTTTGCTCATGTGTTGGATTGCTTGTTTGTCACGATGGCTCTACCTAGATTTGGTGATCTTCACCTTAAAAGGTTAGAAGAGATCGAAAGCAACGTCAGGAGTTTTATGGTTTTGCAATTTGAGCATAATAATTTCTTCAGAAACGAGCTTAAGGAACAAAAAAAGTTTTATGAGTTATATGAATAAAGAGCTCGATGATATGTCTAAAGAATTTGATGGTTTAAGATCCCAAATTGCTCGTCTTGAGAAGTTGACTGCTGAAATATCGGATAAGCAGGCTACCTTAGTTAATAAGATGGCCGCTAAACTGGATTTCTATGAAAATAAAGATGAAGATCTAAAAGTTATTGATGTGTCCCCTATTAAATCTTTGTTTTGCAACATGAATCTTGATAATGATGGGACTGAATATGATCCACCTTTACCTAGAAGGCGTTCCAAGAATTCGGAGTTTTTAGATCTTGATGCTAAATTTGATAAAAGTGGGATTGAAGAAATCAAAACCCTAGATGCTAATAAACCCACTATTTTGGATTTCAAGGAATTTAATTATGAAAATTGCTCTTTGATAGATTGTATTTCCTTGTTGCAATCCGTGCTAAATTCTCCTCATGCTTATAGTCAAAATAAAGCGTTTATTAAACATATCGTTGATGCCTTGATGCAATCTTATGAAGAAAAGCTTGAGTTGGAAGTTTCTATCCCTAGAACAATTTATGATGAGTGGGAACCAACTATTAAAATTAAGATTAAGGATCATGAGCTCTATGCTTTATGTTTTTGTGTGCTAGTGTTTCCACTATTCCCAAAACTTTGTGTGATTTGCTAGATTTCCGTGATTTTGATGATTGCTCTCTAAACTTGCACCTTGCGGATTCCACTATTAAGGAACCTACGGGAAGAATTAATGATGTTCTTATTGTTGCAAATAGGAATTATGTGCCCGTAGATTTTATCGTTCTTTATATAGATTGCAATCCTTCATGTCCTATTATTCTTGGTAGACCTTTCCTTAGAACGATTGGTGCAATTATTGATATGAAGGAAGGGAATATTAGATTCCAATTTCCATTAAAGAAAGGCATGGAACACTTCCCTAGGAAGAAAATAAAATTTCCATATGAATCTATCATGAGAGCCACTTATGGATTGCCTACCAAAGATGGCAATACCTAAATCTATCCTTGCTTTTATGCCTAGCTAGGGGCGTTAAACGATAGCGCTTGTTGGGAGGCAACCCAATTTTATTTTTAGTTTTTTTTCTTTTGCTTCTGTTTAGGAATAAATATTTGTTCTAGCCTCTGGTTAGATGTGTTTTTATGTTTTAATTAGTGTTTGTGCCAAGTTAAACCTATAGGATCTTCTTGGATGATAGTTATTTGATCTTGCAGAAATTTCCAGAAACTTTCTGTTCACGAAAACAATTGTTAAAAATCACCAGAACGTGATAAAATAGTGATTACAATTGCTGCTGATCAATAAACAAATTTCCTAGGTCTTCCTATTTTTCTTGATTTTTTGGAGTTCCAGAAGTTTGCGTTAGTTACAGATTACTACAGACTGTTCTGTTTTTGACAGATTCTGTTTTTCGTGTGTTGTTTGCTTATTTTGATGAATCTATGGCTAGTAAAATAGTTTATAAACCATAGAGAAGTTGGAATACAGTAGGTTTAACACCAATATAAATAAAGAATGAGTTCATTACAGTACCTTGAAGTGGTCTTTTGTTTTCTTTCGCTAACGGAGCTCACGAGATTTCTGTTGAGTTTTGTGTTGTGAAGTTTTCAAGTTTTGGGTGAAAGATTTTGATGGATTATGGAACAAGGAGTGGCAAGAGCCTAAGCTTGGGGATGCCCATGGCACCCCCAATATAATCTAAGGACACCAAAAAGCCAAAGCTTGGGGATGCCCCGGAAGGCATCCCCTCTTTCGTCTACTTCCATCGGTAACTTTACTTGGAGCTATATTTTTATTCACCACATGATATGTGTTTTCCTTGGAGCGTATTGTATGATTTGAGTCTTTGCTTTTTAGTTTACCACAATCATCCTTGCTGTACACACCTTTTGAGAGAGCCATACATGATTTGGAATTTGTTAGAATACTCTATGTGCTTCGCTTATATCTTTTGAGTTATATAGTTTTGCTCTAGTACTTCACTTATATCTTTTAGCGCATGGTGGTGGATTTGTTTTATAGAAACTATTGATCTCTCATGCTTCACTTAGATTATTTTGAGAGTCTTAAATAGCATGGTAATTTCCTTAAATAATCCTAATATGCTAGGTATTCAAGATTAGTAAAAACTTTCTTATGAGTGTGTTGAATACTAAGAGAAGTTGGATGCTTGATGATTGTTTTGAGATATGGAGGTAATAATATCAAAGTCGTGCTAGTTGAGTAGTTATGAATTTGAGAAATGCTTGTTTTGAAGTTTGCAAGTCCCGTAGCATGCACGTATGGTAAACTTTATGTAACAAATTTGAAACATGAGGTGTTCTTTGATTGTCCTCCTTATGAGTGGCGGTCGGGGACGAGCGATGGTCTTTTCCTACCAATCTATCCCCCTAGGAGCATGCGCGTAATGCTTGGTTTTTGATGACTTGTAGATTTTTGCAATAAGTATGTGAGTTCTTTATGACTAATGTTGAGTCCATGGATTATACGCACTCTCACTCTTCCATCATTGCTAGCCTCTTCGGTACCGTGCATTGCCCTTTCTCACATTGAGAGTTGGTGCAAATTTCGCCGGTGCATCCAAACCCCGTGATATGATACGCTCTTTCAAACATAAACCTCCTTATATCTTCCTCAAAACAGCCACCATACCTACCTATTATGGCATTTCCATAGCCATTCCGAGATATATTGCCATGCAACTTTCCACCATTCCGTTTATCATGACACATTCATCATTGTCATATTGCTTAGCATGATCGTGTAGTTGACATAGTATTTGTGGCAAAGCCACCATTCATAATTCTTTCATACATGTCACTCTTGGTTCATTGCATATCCCGGTACACCACCGGAGGCATTCATATAGAGTCATACTTTGTTCTAGTATCGAGTTGTAATCATTGAGTTGTAAATAAATAGAAGTGTGATGATCATCATTTTCTAGAGCATTGTCCCAAGTGAGGAATAAAAAAGAGAGAGAGAAAGGCCATAAAAAAAGAGAAGGCCCAAAAAAATGAGAGAAAAAGAGAGAAGGGACAATGCTACTATCCTTTGCCACATGTGTGCTTCAAAGTAGCACCATAATCTTCATGATAGAGAGTCTCTTGTTTTGTCACTTTCATATACTAGTGGGAATTTTTCATTATAGAACTTGGCTTGTATATTCCAACAATGGGCCTCCTCAAGTGCCCTAGGTCTTCGTGAGCAAGCAAGTTGGATGCACACCCACTTAGTTTGTTTTTTCGAGCTTTCATACATTTATAGCTCTAGTGCATCCGTTGCATGGCAATCCCTACTCCTTGCATTAACATCAATCGATGGGCATCTCCATAGCTCATTGATTAGCCTTGTTGATGTGAGACTTTCTCCTTTTTTGTCTTCTCCACATAACCCCCGTCATCATATTCTATTCCACCCATAGTGCTACGTCCATGGCTCGCGCTCATATATTGCGTGAAAGTTTATAGGTTTGAGATTACTAAAGTATGAAACAATTGCTTGGCTTGTCATCGGGGGTTTGCATGATGAGAGCATTCTTGTGTGACGAAAATGGAGCATGACTAAACTATATGATTTTGTAGGGATGAACTTTCTTTTGCCATGTTATTTTGAGAGGACATAATTGCTTAGTTAGTATGCTTGAAGTATTATTATTTTTATGTCAATATGAACTTTTATCTTGAATCTTTCGGATCCGAATATTCATACCACAATTAAGAAGAATTGCATTGAAATTATTCCAAGTAGCACTCCGCATCAAAAATTATCTTTTTTATCATTTACCTACTCGAGGACGAGCAGGAATTAAGCTTGGGGATGCTTGATACGTCTCCAACGTATCTATAATTTTTGATTGCTCCATGCTATATTATCTACTGTTTTGGACAATATTGGGCTTTATTATCCACTTTTATATTATTTTTGGGACTAACCTATTAACTGGAGGCCCAGCCCAGAATTGCTGTTTTTTTGCCTATTTCAGAGTTTTGTAGAAAAAGAATATCAAACGGAGTCCAAATGGAATGAAACCTTCGGGAGCGTGATTTTTGGAACGAACATGATCTAGGAGACTTGGACCCTACGTAAGAGAAGCTTCCAGGAGGCCACGAGGTAGGGGGGCGCCGCCCCCCCAGGGCGCGCCCTCCACCCTCATGGGCCCCACGTTGCTCCACCGATGTACTTCTTCCTCCTATATATACCTACATACCGCCAAACGATCAGATACGAAGCCAAAAACCTAATTCCACCACCGCAACCTTCTGTACCCACGAGATCTCATCTTGGGGCCTCTTCCGGAGCTCCGCCGGAGGGGGCATCCATCACGGAGGGCTTCTACATCAACACAATAGCCTCTCCGATGAAGTGTGAGTAGTTTACCTCAGACCTTCGGGTCCGTAGTTAGTAGCTAGATGGCTTCTTCTCTCTTTTTGGATCTTAATACAATGTTCTCCCCCTCTCTCGTGGAGATCTATTCGATATAATCTTCTTTTTGCGGTGTGTTTGTTGAGACCGATGAATTGTGGGTTTATGATCAAGATTATCTATGAACAATATTTGAATCTTCTCTGAATTCTTTTATGTATGATTGGTTATCTTTGCAAGTCTCTTCGAATTATCAGTTTGGTTTGGCCTACTAGATTGATCTTTCTTGCAATGGGAGAAGTGCTTAGCTTTGGGTTCAATCTTGCGGTGTCCTTTCCCACTGACAGTAGGGGCAGCAAGGCACGTATTGTATTGTTGCCATGGAGGATAACAAGATGGGGTTTTTATCATATTGCATGAATTTATCCCTCTACATCATGTCATCTTGCTTAAGGCGTTACTCTGTTTTCATGAACTTAATACTCTAGATGCATGTTGGATAGCGGTCGATGAGTGGAGTAATAGTAGTAGATGCAGGCAGGAGTCGGTCTACTTGTCTCGGACGTGATGCCTATATACATGATCATACCTAGATATTCTCATAACTATGCTCAATTCTGTCAATTGCTCAACAGTAATTCGTTCACCCACCGTAAAATACGTATGCTCTTGAGAGAAGCCACTAGTGAAACCTATGGCCCCCCGGGTCTATCTTCATCATATTAATCTTCCAACACTTAGTTATTTCCTTTGCTTTTTTACTTTGCTTTTATTTTACCTTGCATCGTTATCATAAAAATACCAAAAATATTATCCTATCATATCTATCAGATCTCACTCTCGTAAGTGACCGTGAAGGGATTGACAACCCCTTATCGCGTTGGTTGCGAGGAGTTATTTGTTTTGTGTAGGTGTGAGGGACTCGCGCGTAGCCTCCTACTGGATTGATACCTTGGTTCTCAAAAACTGAGGGAAATACTTACGCTACTTTGCTGCATCACCCTTTCCTCTTCATGGGAAAACCAACGCAGTGCTCAAGAGGTAGCAAAGACCCATCCTTCAGAGTTCCTTAACATCTACACCATCGCGATGCAAGCCGCTGGAGCTCGTGATGACAAGGTGCTTGCCAATTACTTCCCGTTGGCCCTAAAACCCAATGTCATGTCTTGGTTGATGCACTTGCCGGCGGATTCCATTTCTTCTTGGTCGGACTTGTGTCATGAGTTCGTTGGTGCCTTCACTAGAGGCCACCAAGCTCATGGCCAGGCGAGTGATTTGCATACCATTCCCCAGAAGGAAGGTGAAAACCTGCGGAAGTACATACAAAGGTTTAGCCGAGTGCAATACAACATCCCAGATGTTCATCCCGCCACCGTGATCAGCGCATTCCATCAGAATGTGAGTAACCGCAGGATGCGTGAAGAGCTGGCAATGAACAAGGTCAAGGATGTGACCGAACTTTACGTTCTCGCCGATAGATGCGCTCGGGCTGAAGAGGGAAGGAAGTACCCCGGCGAGGACGCCGGCGCGGAAACCGACTCTACCGACGAAGTCGCCGCCGCCCCGACGAAGAAGGGTCGGCGTCGCAATAGGAAATGCAAGGGCAAGGTCGTGCTTGCCGTCGAGGGATCCGACGACACCGGCGCTGCCAAGAAGGCCAAGGCAGATGACCCCGGCAAGGAGATTGCCGGGTGCGCCGCTTGCCGGGCCTTGGCGGCTGCCGACAAGCCAGGGGGCTCCGACAGGCAGTATTGCAAGATCCACCGCACCAAGGACCACGACCTCCAGAACTGCCGACAAGTTGAGCTGCTTGCTGAAAAGCAAAAAGCCGAGTATGAGAGGCGAGACAAGGAGAAGGGTCAGGATGGTGCCGAAGGATCCGGCAAGAAGCGTGGGGCCAAGG
The DNA here is from genome assembly GCF_002575655.3 of Aegilops tauschii subsp. strangulata. Lineage (NCBI taxonomy): Eukaryota > Viridiplantae > Streptophyta > Magnoliopsida > Poales > Poaceae > Aegilops > Aegilops tauschii. The sequence continues at coordinate 137,927,173 of NC_053037.3, forward strand.
AGGCCGCCGCGGCAAGGATAACCAGCAAGAGATGCCCGCTCGGGGCCGCGACAAGAAGCAGGAAGACGACGTTCATGACGAGGACGACGAGTCCGGCGAGCATGAGTTTCAGAAGGCTACGGAGGCCATGTGTGTCGATGGTGGCGCCTCGCTGCATACTTCTCACCGCGAGCTCAAGTAGTGGGCGCGTGAGATCACAGCAGCAGAGCCGTCGTTCGACGCTTAGAAGCCGCTGAAGTGGTCCAGCACGCCCATCATCTTTGACACCGAGGACCACCCTGATCGCACAACTGCGGTCGGGTGTTTGCCGTTGTTGGTTTCACCAACGATACGCAACCTCAAGGTGAACAAGATGCAGGTTGACGGCGGGGCCGGTCTGAACTTGATCTCGCCCGTTGTGATCAAAAGGCTGCAAATTCCTGATGGAGACCTCGAGGAGACGGGCACGTTTCAAGGGGTCAACCCGGGAAGGAGCCAGCCGAAGGGGAAAGTCACGTTGCCTGTGACGTTTCGAGGCGAGTTGAACTACAGGACGGAGAGGATTGTCTTTGATGTAGCCGAGATCCCCTTGCCCTACAATGGGATCCTCGGCCACCCGGCACTAGCCAAGTTCATGGCGGCATCATATTACGCCTACAACACGCTGAAGATGCCTGGGCCGATGACCATCATCACCGTCCCCTGCGAAAAGAAGGATGCGCTGATCTGCGCCGACCTACTCTACCGGGAAGCAGTTGCAGCAGCTGCCGCCAAGGCACTTGCTCCTGCCGCTGAAGCCCGGGTAGGGAAGAAGACCAGCAAGACCTCTCGCACCCATTCCGGCAAGCGCACCTCTTCGAAGTGTTGTGCTACCGTTGAGGACGTGCCAAAGAGCTCCACCGGCAAGAGCATGAAATCCAGAGCTGCACCGCCAGAGACCAAGAAGGTGTCCGTCAAGGAGGATGGCATGGGAGGGGCTTTCACCATAAGCTCCACCTCGACAGCAAATAGGAAAGCGCGCTCGTCACTTTCCTGCGGGCGAATGTCGATGTGTTTGCATGGCAAGCATCCGACATCCCCGGCGTTCCCAGGGAAGTGATTGAGCACCATCTTGCTGTCTGTCCCCATGCGCGACCCGTCAAGCAGAAGGTCAGGAAGCAAGCTTTGGAATGGCAGGAGTTCATCACAGAGGAGATCAGGAAGTTGGAAGCGGCAGGCTTGGTGAGAGGAGTGCTCCATCCGACGTGGTTGGCCAATCCGGTGGTGGTGCGCAAGGCAAACGGGAAGTGGAGGCTGTGTATTGACTACACAGATATCAATAAGGCTTGTCCTAAGGACCCCTTCCCGTTGCCGCGCATTGACCAGATTGTTGACTCCATGGCCGGGTGTGATCTGTTATCATTCCTCGACGCCTACTCGGGCTACCACCAGATCTTCATGACAAGAGAAGACGAAGAGAAGACAGCATTCATCACCCCATGTGGTACATATTGCTTTTTATGGATGCCTTTCTGGTTGAAGAGTGCTGGCTCAACGTTCGCAAGGGCGGTCCAAATTGGTTTTGAGCCCCAGCTACATTGAAATATGGAAGCTTATATGGATGACATGGTGGTCAAAACCAAGGACAAGGCAACTCTTGTACAAGATTTAGAGGAGACGTTTGCAAACCTGCGCAAGATCAACCTCAAGTTGAACCCTGAGAAGTGTGTCTTTGGCGTTCCGTCCGGCAAACTTCTCGGGTTCTTCGTGTCACAGCGTGGGATCGAGGCAAATCCAGACAAGATCAAAGCTATTGAGATGATCGAGGCGCCCAAGCGGATCAAGGATGTGCGTCGGCTCACTGGCTGTGTTACCGCCATGAGCAGATTCATCTCCAGGTCTACTGAGCGTGCCCTTCCCTTTTTCAAAATCTTGAAAAAGGCGGGCCCAATGGAGTGGACCCCAGAGGCCGAGGCAGCGCTGCAAGATCTGAAGAAATACCTCTCCTCTACACCGATAGTAGTTGCGCCTAAACCACAAGAGCCGTTGCTGCTGTATCTGGCGGCGACGAATCAAGTGGTCAGTGCCGCGCTAGTGGCACAGAGGGAGGTCGACGAAGAGGCAGTGGCGACGGCGGGACTGGCGGATGGCAAGCCGGAGATTCCCCCGGCAGGGCCTGGCGCCGGCAAGGCAAGGCCCCTGGCAGAGTCTGACACCATCGGGACAGGGCCCGCGCAGCCAAATGAAGTGGCGCAGAAGAAGAAGATGATGCAGCACCCGGTTTACTTTGTCAGCTCCCTCTTGCAGGGGGCTAGGTCAAGGTACTCTTGCGTGCAGAAATTGCTCTTCGGCCTCCTTATGGCCTCAAGGAAGCTGCGTCATTACTTCCAAGTGCACGAAAACACCGTCGTCACCCGCCTCCCATTGCAACGGATACTGCATAACCCAGACGCAACTGGGAGGATTGTGGAGTGGGCCTTGGAGTTGTCGAGCTTTGGTTTGAAGTTTGAAAGTACTTCAACAATCCAAAGCAGAGTCCTGGCGGAGTTCATTGTGGAATGGACCTCAACGCCCAACGAAGAGATCCAGGAGACCACTCTCCCCGGCAAAGAAGCAAGTCGCAACTGGATCATGTACTTTGATGGGGCTTTCTCGCTGCAAGGCCCCAGTGCTGGTGTGCTGCTTGTCGCACCCACCGGAGAGCACCTCAAGTATGTAATCCAGATGCACTTTCCCAGGGAGATGTCCACAAACAACACCGCTGAATACGAGGGGTTGCTTGCCGGTCTCAGGATCGCGACAGACCTTGGGATTAAGAACCTCATCGTCAGGGGTGATTCACAGCTTGTCGCCAGGCAAGTCAACAAAGATTATCAGAGCCCGTTGATGGAGGCCTACGTAGATGAGGTGAGGAAGCTGGAAGAGCGCTTTGACGGTATACAAGCGGAGCACGTTCCCCGAGTGGAGAACGACATCGCCGATTACCTGTCAATGCGCGCTGCGTTCAAGCTACCTATGGAACCAGGTACTTTTGTGCTTCGGTTAACTCAACCATCCGTTGAACCATCAACATAGCAGAACAAGCGGAGGAAATCAGGCCCCGGCAAATACTTTCCCGTCGAGCCCCCTGGGACCGCCGGCAAGGATGTTGCCATGGGTACTGAGCCTGCCAAGGGGCAACTGACTCCGGCAGGGCATCAAGCCCTGGTGAGGGAGTCCTGGATTAGGGGGTCCTCGGACAGCCGGACTATATACTTTGGCCGCACTGTTGGACTATGAAGATACAAGATTGAAGACTTCGTCCCATGTCCGGGTGGGACTCTCCTTGGCGTGGAAGGCAAGCTTGGCAATTCGGATCTGTAGATCTCCTCCCTTGTAACCGACTCTGTGTAACCCTAGCCCCCTCCGGTGTCTATATAAACCGGAGGGTTTAGTCCGTAGGACAACAACAATCATAATCATAGGCTAGCTTCTAGGGTTTAGCCTCTACGATCTCGTGGTAGATCAACTCTTGTAATACTCATATCATCAAGATCAATCAAGCAGGAAGTAGGGTATTACCTCCATCGAGAGGGCCCGGACCTGGGTAAACATTGTGTCCCCGCCTCCTGTTACCATCCGCCTTAGACGCATAGTTCGGGACCCCCTACCCGAGATCCGCCGGTTTTGACACCGACATTGGTGCTTTCATTGAGAGTTCCACTGTGCTGTCAACATAAGGCTTGATGGCTCGTCTCGTTGTCAAGGACAACATCACCTCTGGTGGAGCCCTGGTTGTAGGCCAAACTCTCCGACTAGGCGGCTTCATCATGACCGCCCGTTCGGCCGTCGCGCCGACGATGACTTCTCGGGTCATCAAAAACAGCCTCCACGTCAGCTCGGGATTCGCCGAGCAGAAGGATCCAATGGAGCTCTCTTCCTTGAACGAGCTCTTGGATCGCATCGCCGCCTTGGGAGTCGCTATGGACTATGATCAGATCGGGCTTAAACCCGACCAAAGGGAGATTAACTCTCCGCCGGTCACCCATCAGATAGCGGTGGTGGAGGAGCAACGCAGCGATTCTTCCTCTATCTTGAGGACAAACTATGTCCGGATTCCCGAGCTCTCCGAGCCAGATACCCGTCTACGGGAGGACATGGCCCAAGGTTTGAACCTAGAATCAGGCAGCGGGCCAGACCTATTGGGCAACATCCCGGAGCCCGAACTGCCAAGCTCGGAAACTCCTCTGCCCCTAGGTCTCAGATCGGTCAGGGTTCGGACCTAAATCTACCCACCCACCCAGATATAAGTGATCTTTCCCACATTAAACAAGAGCCCCAAGAGACAGTACATCACTATTGGGCCAGATTCCTCCTTGTAATGAGCAAGGTTAAGGACTGTCGCGAGGAAGACGCAATTTCATTCTTTTGCAAAAATTGCACGGACAAGGGAATCCTCAACGCCATAAGTCGCCGTGACATAGCACACTTCGCTGACTTGGCGGCCATAGTACAGAAGTATTGTGCGATGGAAAGCGCCTGGAAAACCCAAACAAAATTTTGGGATCCTCCGGCTCTCACTAAACCCCCCGTCCGAACTAAAAGGGTGTACTCTCGTAAGTCACCCGATCCAATTACAAAGAAACAAAATCCCACTACAGGGCGTGGAACCGTATTGGAGGGATGGCTCAATGGGCCATGCAAAATTCACAGTACAGCGGATACCATGCCAACACATAGCCTTAGAGCATGTTGGGTACTCCGGCATGTGGCCAAGAGCGGTGAGGATATCCTCATCAACAATGCAACAGAGCACCATCCCGTGGAAAATAACAATACAGTATTGACAGTCTTCGAGACCTTCGCCTCAAATAATAGGCGTAAGCGAGCACTCCGCAGCCTTGCCAAAGTCTGCCACGTGGCAGCAATAAATCCATGGAGCGACACGGCTATAACCTTCAATGCCAGTGACGAACCTAAATTCCGAACAGCCCGAGCACCAGCCGCCTTGGTCCTTAGTCCAATTGTGGACGGCTTCCGGCTTACTAAAGTGCTCATGGACGGTGGCAGCGGATTAAACCTCATCTATGAGGAGACTCTTCGAAAAATGGAAATAGACAAGAGCCACATTGAGCAAAGCAGCACGACCTTCAGAGGAATCATCCCTAGTCGGGAGGCACGATGTGCAGGAAAAATCACACTAGATGTGGTATTCGGCACGCCGGAGAATTATAGGTCCGAAGAAATCACATTCCAAGTGGCCCCGTTCAGTAGCGGATACCACGCCCTTCTAGGGCGAGAGGCATTCACGATCTTCCAAGCTATACCCCATTACGGGTACATGAAGCTCAAAATGCCCAGGCCCAATGGAATCATCACTCTAACTAGTGATCCGGACATACCACTCCGCGCTGAAAATAAAACCGCCGCACTAGCCCTCGAGGCATTATCCGAAGCCCTTGCGGTCGAAGAACTAACTGCGCTCCGCTCCACAGTGGACAGGGACGACGTGATACTCAACAAAAGACCCAAGTCCACCTCTTTTAAACCAGCAGACAAAATAGTCAAATTCCAAGTCCACACAATGGACCCTACAAAAACAGCATCCATCGGGGCACAGTTAAACCCCTAATAGACGCCGCACTACGGGAGTTCTTGCGCGAGAATTCGGACATCTTCGCCTGGCATCCTTCAGACATGCCAGGAATCCCACGCAGGCGGCCGAGCATAGCCTTAACATTCTAAAGGGGTTCAAGCCGGTCAAGCAGACTCTTCGGCGTTTCTCTGAGCCTAAGCGACAAGCCACGGGAGAGGAGCTAGCCAAGTTACTTGAGGCCGGATTCATTAGATAAATAAGACATCCAGACTGGCTAGCAAACCTGCTGATGGTACCAAAGAAGGACAAATCCTGGCGCCTATGTGTCGATTTCAAGGACCTTAACAAGGTTTGCCCCAAGGATCCCTTCCCCCTCCCTCGCATCGATCAAATTATCGACGCTACCGCAGGACACGACTCATTGTGTTTCCTCGACGCATACTCCGGATACCATCAAATTAAGATGGCGCAGTCCGATCAAGCCGCAACGGCATTTATCACTCCATACGGCCCCTTCTGTTTCAACACCATGCCTTTCGGGCTCAAAAACGCCGGTGCAACCTATCAACGCATGATTCAGACATGCCTGGAAACACAAATTGGCAAAACAGTGGAGGAATACGTAGACGACGTGATCATCAAAACTAGACACGTCGAATCCTTAATAGACGACTTGAGGCTCATGTTCGACAATCTCCGAACATATGACATCAAGCTCAATCCGGAAAAATGCGTTTTCGGCGTACCCGCCGGAAAGCTCTTGGGCTTCATCGTCTCCAGTAGGGGAATTGAAGCAAATCCGGCTAAAATCCGAGCTCTGTCACAGTTGGATATCCCAACAGACCTCAAGCAAATCCAAAAATTAACTGGATGCGTGGCTGCCTTAAGCCGCTTTATCTCCCGATTAGGAGAAAAGGCACTACCCCTTTATCTCCTTCTTCGACGCACCGAACACTTCAAGTGGACGGAAGCGGCCATGACCGGATTGGAAGAAATAAAAGCCGTTTTGGCCACCAACCCAATCTTGGCCGTGCCAAATGTCGGCGAACCAATGATGTTATATATAGTGGCAACGCACCAAGTTGTAAGCGCGGTGCTCGTCATCGAACGAGAGACGGACGGACATAAGTTCCCACTTCAAAAGCCGGTATACTATGTATCCACTGTCCTCACTCCATGAAAATCACGGTACCCACATTATCAAAAGATAGCATACGCGGTCTTAATGGCATCCCGGAAATTACGACACTACTTTCAAGAGTGTTCAATTACGGTGGCCTCGGAAGTACCACTCAATGACATAATAAATAACTGTGATGCCACGGGCCGGATTGCTAAATGGGCTATCGAGCTCCTCCCGTTCGACATAGCATATAAACCACGGCGAGCCATTAAGTCGCAAGTACTGGCCGATTTCGTCGCCGAATGGACGGAAGCCGAACTCCCTAAAGAGTACAGCGCGTACTCCAATTGGATCATGCACTTTGACGGTTCAAAGATGCTGGCTGGTCTGGGGGCAGGCATCGTCCTGACATCCCCCACCGGAGATACAGTCCAATACGTACTCCAAATATTATACACAGACTCCAACAATGCAGCAGAATATGAGGCCCTGTTGCATGGTCTCCGGATAGCAGTCTCCATGGGCATTCAACGCCTAGAGGTGCGTGGGGATTCGAACCTTGCAATATCTCAAATAAATGGAGACTTTGACGCCAAGGACCCAAAAATGGCGGCTTACCGCAACGCCGTCCTCAAAATGTCAGCTCGGTTCGAGGGGCTTGAATTCCACCATGTGGTCCGGGAAAACAATCAAGCGGCGGATACCCTCGCCCGCATCGGTGCTAAGCGCGACCCTGTCCCACCTAATATCTTCTTGCAAAGGCTGTTTAAGCCATCCGTGGTATGGGAACGAGAGACCAGCAACAACAGTCCGGACCCGAACATAATACCAGATACCGAACATTCTGACATAATCGGAGGCTCTGCCACCGAAATAACGTCTTCGGCCCACGTGATTATGGCTGTCATCACCCCGTGGACAGAACCCTTCTTGGCCTATCTAACTAGGCAAGAACTCCCTGAGGACCCAAACGAGGCACGTTGCATTGTGCGGCGGTCTAAAGCCTACAAGGTCCACGAGGGAGAGCTTTACAAGAAGAGCGCTACCGGAGTACTTCAAAGGTGCATCTCCGAAGAGGAAGGACAGCAACTTTTGGCAGAAATTCATGCTGGACTTGGCGGCCACCACGCCGTAGCTCGGGCCCTTGTAAGTAAGGCCTTCCGTACAGGTTTTTAATGGCCGACGGCCCGACCAGACGCACAGGACCTCGTTCAACGTTGCGTCGGTTGCCTGCTTTTTGCAAACCAAAGCCATATGCCACCTACCGCTCTCCAAACAATCCCCATTACTTGGCCCTTTGCGGTCTGGGGGCTTGATATGGTTGGACCCTTTAAAGGGGGAAGCCATAAGAAAAAATACTTATTGGTCATGGTGGATAAATTCACCAAATGGATAGAAGCCAAACCAGTTAAAATGGCCGAGTCTGAACCAGTGATAGACTTCATATCCGGGGTTGTACACCGTTACGGCGTCCCCCACAGCATCATCACCGATAACGGCTCCAACTTTACAGCCGACGAGGTAAAAACTTGGTGCGGCAACATGGGCATTAAACTCGATTATGCCTCCGTCTATCACCCCCAAACAAACGGTCAGGTCGAGCAGGCAAATGGTCTAATTATGAGCGGCATTAAACCCAGATTAGTGCGATCCTTGAAGGAATCAGATACGCACTGGGTTGAGTAGCTCGACTCCGTATTATGGGGGCTGTGGACCACGCTGAATCGCATCACCGGATACACACCGTTCTTTATGGTGTACGGCGCAGAGGCGGTACTGCCCTGCGACATAATTCATGACTCACCTCGAGTGCGCATGTATGAAGAGAAAGAAGCCGAGCTTGATCGGCAGAATAGTTTGGATGCCCTGGAGGAGGAGCGTGACTTGGCAAAAGCCCGCTCCACATTCTATAAGCAACAGGCTCGACGGTACCAAAGCAGAGAAGTACGAGCCAAAACTTATAACGTTGGCGAACTCGTTCTACGCCTACCGGAGAAGAAAAAGAACATGCTCAAGCCCAAATGGGAAGGTCCCTTTGTTATTGACAAAGTTCTGATCGGTGGAGCGTACCGTCTGTGGGATGCATCGGACAATCGACTCGAGCCAAACCCATGGAACGCAGCCAGACTCCAAAGGTTCTACGCCTAGTGCCGGACTCTGTGTTCGTCTCCTTACCTCCGTCAATTTTTTATATATATCCGTTATCTATCTTTTCTTTCTTTCCTTCTTCCCTTTTTTCTCACAAGCCTTTAAAGGTTAAAATATGTCTTGACTACACAATCTTGACGCGCTAGGCATGCTCATTATACCTGGGGGCTTCTTATACAGAAGCTTAATATAACTATGTTTCGGGCTCTAGGCCCCCCGCACATGTGTTACTTTTCCACATGTACCTTTTCTTCGCCATTATATGCATCGATATGACTTAAGTTTTGGCCAAGCTGGGTTGCCTAGCTCTTGTGTTTATGCCCTACGTTCCCGTTAATTCGGCTAGGGCATAAGGGGAGCGCCTCTGCGATTGTTACTGCCGGGTCAGCTGGATGTGTACCTCAGACTGGGTGAAGCCGAAAGCTAGCGCTCTTAAGGGAATATTCGGTCGGTGAACAAAAGATGACTTTTATTTATTGTAATACATGCCCCCAGATGTTTATATCCTGCGTCTCTGTTCGCAGTTCGGACATGCACATTAATGCATGCGTACCCAGGGAAAGGAACCCTTAATGGAACTATTCTCCCTGGAAGATGTTTCTTACTATCCATGTAATATAACAGAGCTAGTTGGGTACTTGTCTGTTCAAGCACTTATGACCCCTACGCCCGGTTTCCACGCGTACCCCGGTTTTTACATAACTGAGCGGGTATTCGGATACACTCCGGACTGTCGGGTCCAGAGGTCGAAGCGAAAAGGTCCGCCATGACAAAAGATTTACAATCCGGCTAGGGAGAATACATGTCACTTGAAGTACACAGTCACTTAGACTGACTAAATTCTTCTTCTATACCATCCAACAGCCTGTCTAGCATACAATCCTGTTGGGAATACTTTGCGGCCAATTTCACCTGGTCATACACCAAACTGACGGGGATCTCTTTCCCATCAGACCCCACAAGTCCGACCTCGGCCATGTGGTTCGGATCCGCCTTGGTATACCGCATCTTCACCATGGCCCAGGCTTCCCTTGCACCTTGTCGGCAGGCTGATATCTTCCATAATCAGAAGCGCCGCTGCGCTCCTTTGAGCACCTCTACAAGCTCTCCCATGCCTCCTGGCAGGGAGGTGGATGGCCACAAGGCATGGGCAATGCCCTGCATCACCTGCCGCACTTGTTCGTGCAGTTGTAGGAGCTCTGGCAAAAGATCACCCGCAGACCCGGGCATCTCCTCCGCGGGACGACCCGTCAGCATACCTACAGATATAACTCTGTTAGCCGGCTTCTTCGCCGAACTCTTTAAAAGTTTGTTCAAGCACCTACTAAAAATGCCGCGTCGAAGCCTCTTATTCTCCTTTACGGAGTCAGCAAGCTGGGCTCCAACATCTTTCAGTTCAACGCCCAGTCGGGTATTGGCACCTTGGAGATCGTTTTTCTCCCGCCTAACCCGTGTAAGCACGCGCTCGCCAGCCTTTAGCTGTCGTTGAGCATGTTGCTCATCCCCTCGCACGACCTCCGGATTCACTCCGGGGTCATCTGCAGAATCTATTGTTAGATTTGCATGCATGCCGCATACTACCTGGTACATGTCATTCTTTGCAATAGAAACAAGTGTTACCAGATGGGGCCTTCTCGGACTCCTTCACTACGGCAACTGCGGCCTGAAGCTAGGCTTTGCACTCCTCCAGCTCTTGAGATAACTGGGTATTCTTCTCCGTAAGAACCTACGCAAACAACGATCCTTAAATCAGTTGTGCCAACTGTTTCAAGTCTCAGCGGCTACTGATATACATAATTATTAGATTTTCTTACCCGTATATCCTTTACATACTGGTCCGTGGCTTTGGCAAGACCATTTTGAGACGCTCAGATGTACGCGTCTCCTGAGTTGAAGGCATCGAACGCCTCTTGGGAGAAACAAGCGTCGCGGAGTACGGCCCGGCGACGCCTGTGATTCATGGCACTCTCCACTTCGGAATTCGTAGCGGACAGCCTATCCGCATCCTCTGTAGGAGGAACATCCGGTGTTGGCCCCATGTTAGCGTCCACCTCTAAGTCCGGCTCTGGAGCCCGGCTGGTGGAGGCGTGGCCGGCAGCCTCTCCGGATATGGTCCGGTGAGCGTTTTTCCTACTAGGAAACATGGACGTTATTATATTTTAAAAGATGACAACCACAGAGCGGGGTTCTTTTTCATACCTCTGCAACGACGTCTCAGTCCTGACCGCCTTCCTTTTAAGCCTACCCAGCTTCGGTGCCCCTTGTTGGTGAGTCACTGCGGGTTCGGCATGGCGTCCTGAGGGCCTTCCCTGTAAGGCACCATATGTGTGCGGTAGGTGAAGTGCAGAAAAAGGGATCCTTCTCGGAAGTTGGGACTCCGGTTTTACTTACATGCGATGGAGGGAGTAGTCCAGGATAATCGGCTATGATGGCCACCAGGGCACTGCCGCAGCTTAGTTGATAGAACGTCCTGTCAATGAGCTCCACAAATGTGTCTGGATCTTCTTCGAGTCCGGGGTCGAGGGCCCGGTCAGGGTCCTTTGGTTGTGGAGACGAGCTGTGGACCTCCCTCATAGCTTTTCGCAGTTCCTGCTATGAAATAGCAAGGTAAATACTTATGACAAAGAATGCGAGAAGGTTTGGAGTAAAAAGTAGCAGCTCACCCAGTTCGGGGGGTTGTACATGGAGAATCCATCCCGTGGCTTAATGCGGATGAACTCCTCTTCCTCTCCTTTATATAAATCGGACAGTATTTTCGCTAGAGTAGCGACGGAGTCCGGTCCCTTACGACCGCAGCGGGTAGCATCGTCTTCTCCATTGAAGTTCCACATGGGTTGTCCCCGATATTGAAGTGGCTGCACCCCCCGCATTATACATATTGACATAACCTCGATTATTGTCAATCCTTATTTGGCCAGCATTTTTATCCGGACCATCAGGTAAAGGACTTCTCTGTTATCTTCCCCCTGGGGGCTCCGAGGGCGCCAGCTGCGGCGTTTCTTCAAAGGGGTGTTGTCGAACTCAGGAAGACCCATCCGAATAGGGTCCGGAAGGGGGACGTCCTCCATATAAAACCACTCCGAAGGCCAGTCTTCGGATGTCTTCTTCGGAGTGCCGGACAGGTATCCGGTCCCGGCGATGCGCCATATCTCAGCTCCGCCCACTTGATATATTGACCCCTCCTATGTACGGGGTACGAGGCAGAATAGCCTCTTCCATAGCTCGAAATGAGCTTCACAGCCCAAAAACAGCTCGCAAAGGGCGACGTAGCCAGCGATGTGTAATATGGAGGCGGGAGTAAAGTTATGCAGCTGGAGGCCGTAGAACTCCAGAAGCCCGTGGAGGAACGGATGGATTGGAAATCCAAGCCCCTTAATAGGTAAGGACAAGGCATACCCGCTCCCCCATGGATGGGTTGGGAAAGCTCTCCGCTTGCTCTCCGCTGTTGTAAGTGTCAAGTCCGGCTCGAACGGGGACCATATACGCTGGAGGGAGAAATCCCTGGGTCTGTAACTCTACTAGCTAATTGGCTGTGGGGGATGGAACACTTCTTCCAATTGCTTGGCTTAGGGCTACGGGAGCTAGAGGAGGAGCTGCGATGGCCGGCCATGATGGGATGGGCTTTTCCGGGCGCGCTCCAATGGATACTCGCTGCAGGAGGATGGTGTGATCTGGATCTGAGGATCCCTGTCTCTTTAAATAGATGATTTACTTACATGGTTAGGGTGGCAAGTGCAAAAAATGCCCCGACTTCTCGCATTCGCTCGACACGTGGAGGATAGCCATTATTAGGCGCAGAAGCCAAGGAGCGCGACATTCATGGGAAGCCGCCGAAGTCAATCTGCGCGCCGGACTCATCATCATTGAAGCCTGGTTCAGGGGCTACTGAGGGAGTCCTGGATTAGGGGGTCCTCGGACAGCCGGAATATATACTTTGGCCGGACTGTTGGACTATGAAGATACAAGATTGAAGACTTCGTCCCGTGTCCGGGTGGGACTCTCCTTGGCGTGGAAGGCAAGCTTGGCAATTCGGATCTGTAGATCTCCTCCCTTGTAACCGACTCTGTGTAACCCTAGCCCCCTCCGGTGTCTATATAAACCGGAGGGTTTAGTCCGTAGGACAACAACAATCATAATCATAGGCTAGCTTCTAGGGTTTAGCCGCTACGATCTCGTGGTAGATCAACTCTTGTAATACTCATATCATCAAGATCAATCAAGCAGGAAGTAGGGTATTACCTCCATCGAGAGGGCCCGGACCTGGGTAAACATTGTGTCCCCGCCTCCTGTTACCATCCGCCTTAGACGCATAGTTCGGGACCCCCTACCCGAGATCCGCCGGTTTTGACACCGACACCTGGCCGTAGAGACGGCCGCTCCCATGGCAGACGAAATGCCTTTAGTCCTTGCCGTCGAGCCCTAGGCTCCAGCATGGGCACATCATACCGTCCGATTCCTCCTAATAGGGGAGCTTCCTGAGGAGCAGGAAGAAGCGGAGAAAGTAGCCCGTAGGTCTGCTATGTATCAGTTCGTCGATGACGTCCTGTACAGGAAAAAACCGAACGGTGTGAAATTGAAGTGCATTCCCCGGGAGGAAGGACTGGAGCTGTTGGCAGAGATACACGGAGGCATATGTGACTCCCACATAGGGTCGAGGGCCCTTGCCGGCAAGGTGTTCCGGCAAGGTTTCTTCTGGCCCACTGCCCTCCAGGATGCAACGGCACTAGTAACCAAGTGTGAAGCATGTCAGTTCCATTCGAACAAGCTTCATCGACCAGCTCAAGCCCTTCAAACAATTCCTCCCTCCTGGCCATTTTCGGTCTGGGGGCTCGACATACTGGGCCCTTTCCCCCTCGCTGTCGGGGGCTTTGAGTACTTGTACGTTGCAATCGACAAGTTCAGAAAGTGGCCGGAGGTGGAAGCAGTGAGGAAGGTGACAGCACAGTCAGCTGTCAAGTTCTTCAAAGGGCTAGTCTGCCGTTTTCGTGTGCCAAACAGAGTCATCACCGACAACGGCACGCAGTTCACAAGCCACACCTTCATGCAATACATGCAAGACCTCGGCAACATGGTCTGTTTCGCTTCCGTGGCACACCCACGGAGCAACGGCCAGGCGGAGAGGGCAAATGCTGAAGTACTGCGAGGCCTGAGGACCAAGACTTTTGACAGGCTGCACCAGAGCGGAAGGCGCTGGATTGATGAGTTGCTGGCGGTTCTTTGGTCGATTAGAACAACGCTAAATCGAGCCACCGGCTAGACACCTTTTGCCATGGTATACGGGGCAGAAGCAGTTCTCCCCATGGAACTCACATACGGGTCACCTCGAGTGCTCGCTTATGACGAGCTTGAGCAAGAGCAATTGCAGCAAGATGACGCAACGCTCCTCGAGGAAGATCGTCTTCGGGCGGCTGTGAGAGCAGCGCGCTACCAGCAAGCCTTGCGCCGCTACCATAGCTGCAAGGTTCATGCCCGAAGCTTTGAGGAAGGCGACCTTGTTCTTCGGCGCGTTCAATCGGCCAAGAATTCCAACAAGTTGACGCCAAAGTGGGAAGGCCCTTATCGGGTAATACGAGTCACCAGGCCCGGCACAGTCCGCCTGGAGACCGAAGATGCTATTCCAGTGAGCAACTCCTGGAACATTGAACATCTTCGCAAGTTTTACCCATAAGGCGTGGTTGCCGGGCCCCCCGGCAAACCACTTTTTGTACAAGCCTTGCCGGCAAGGCATGTAACCCTCTGTACAAAGCCAGGCGCAGACCCTGAGCATAAATAAATGAAGCGCTGGCGCCCTAAGTTATAGCATGCATGCTAGGTTAAGTCTCTCCCTCGGTTAGGGTTGATAGTGCTTAGCGGCGACTAACCCCTAACATAGAGGTCGAGTTTGCGTTTCTTTGTTCCTTTCCGTCCTCTTTGGTTCGCAGGGTCCATGGACGTTTTTGCTGAGCTGTTTGGAAGAAAGAGAATGAGCCGGCGCTCCTGCCTCGGCAAGCCAAGGTTGCCGGGGGCTGCAGATACAGGAATCCAACCACGGCAAGCCAAGGCTGCTGGGGGCTGCAGATTCAGATAAGTCGTTTATCCTCTATTGTGCATTTCTGTATGAAGTCGGGACATATGAAACTCCGTTCTGCTCCTAAACCACCGTGCTCCCCCTTTTTCCTGTACCCAAGTCCTTGGGTCGGAACCGGTTCATAGTCGCGGTGGCGAGGAAATAAACGAGGGGCCTAACTCTACTTTGCCCCTGCCTCCGCCAAGAGCGTGAGAATGGTCGGCTGAAGTAAGGGGACGAAAAGGCCTGTTGCCGGGCGACAATGTTTATCTTAAAAATAACAAGGATTCTTTCCTTGGCATGGGCCTCGCTCACGCACAAAGAACCCGGCAAGCACCCTTTTTCATTAAAAACATCCCATACAGGTACAGTTCATACGGAATAAAAAACATGAGCAAGGGGATTACAAGTCTTAAAATTAACAAGTGCCCGCAGGCTTACAAACTAAAAAGAAATAAGGTGCCCATAATCCCTTTCTTGTCCCTCTCCTCAGAAGGTGGAACAAGATAGCAGGAGGGTAAAAAGAGCGCCTAGGCGAGGTACGAGGAGCAGAAGGCACCAAGAGAACATCCCGGTGCCGGGAGGGGAGCTGGAAGATGAGGCAGCGGGCCGACAATATGCGATGAAGGCGTCGGTGCCCGCGTACTCCGACTTGACGGCCGCCACCCGCCTTCTTTGCCTTCTCCAACCCTCCTACGCCAGCCGCCCAAGGAGGCGACGGGGAACGTGCCGATGGAGAGCTTGACGAGGAAGGCCCTCGGCAGGGCGCGTGGCCGAGGGAGGGGCAACGCGGTCAGCCGGAGTCGAGCGTCCCGCCGCTCGACGCCCTCGTCGTTGCTGTCACTGTCCTCCTCGTCACTCCCACTTGAGGAGGAATCTTCATCGTCGGAGGAGCTCTCCACGCAGCACTTTAGGCCAGTTCCAAGATCTCCAAAGACCTTGACGGAGAGCAGGCCGTTCTCCATTAACTTGAAATAGAGAACGAGCCCCGCCGTCAGGCTGTGGACACGAGTGAACGTCTTCCATCCGCGATGGGAGGTACATGACGTGAGGAGTGGGGAAGTCGACGTCGACCCGCGTGCCGCCGTTCCCGCAGCCCCTCATGTGTAACCTGAGGGTCTAGGGCGGATCGAGCTCCATCTCCCGAGCAAATGGTGTAGGGAGACGAAGACGACAATGCGGTGGCCGGCGCAGCCTGATGAAGAACTCACAAGGCTAGTCCCCAACGTGACCCTCCATTGGGAGAGGCATTGTCGGCAGAGGCAAGGCCGGTGCGCGGCCCCGTCCCCCTCTCCCCCGAGCGCCACGATGGCCTCGGCCTCGCTGAGGGAGTCCTGGATTAGGGGGTCCTCGGACAACCGGACTATATACTTTGGCCGGACTGTTCGACTATGAAGATACAAGATTGAAGACTTCGTCCCGTGTCCGGGTGGGACTCTCCCACTACTGGAATTTGATTATTTTTGTCTGCCTATTCGTTGCCGTCTGCTGGCGGACGGCAAAGAAGGTCTTTGCCGTCAGCTTGAAAAAAAGGACGGCAAAGAACTGGCTGATGGCAAAGAATGTCTTTGCCATCAGCCAATTCTTTGCCGTCAGCTGGCGGACGACAAAGAGAGAGGTGGGCCCCACTAACGAGTTGCTTAGAAAAAAACCTAACGGCCCCCCTCTTTGTCGTCTGCTAGCAGACGGCAAAGAGGAAAAAGCGGACGGCAAAGAGACAACCTAACTAATGGCCGTCCCCCCACCCCGCTCCCTCTCTCTCTCTTTCTGTCCACCCCAACCCGATGACCACCGCCACCCGCCGCCGCCCCCGACACCACCCTCCGCCACCACCCGCCCACCCACCGCCTCTCGTCCCGTCGCCCCGACCACCCGCCGCCCCCCTTGCCCCGTCGCCCCACCGCCCGCCGCCGCCCCCTCGCCCCGTCGCCCCGCACCCCTCCCCTGCGGCGCCCCTTCCACGCCGGCCAGCCGCCCCCTCCCCTCCCCTGCGTGGCCGTCCCCGCCCTGTCCCGCCGCGGTCTCCCCCTCCACCGGGCCGCCGCCGCCCCCACCCTCCGCGGCCTCCCCCTCCACCAGGCCGCCGCTGCCCCCACCCGCTGCGGACTCCCCTCCACCGGGCCGTTGCCGCCCCCACCCGCCGCGGCCTCCCCCTCCACCAGGCCGCGGCCTCCCCCTCCACCGGCGATCCCCTGCGCAGGTGAGTGATCTTCCCCCCTTTTTTTAGTTTAGTTTGTTTTAGTTTAGTTTCTTTTAGTTACTTTTAGTTAATTTAGTTTCTGTTTTAGTTATAGTTTTACTTTAGTTTTAGTTTTAGTTCTATTTTTAGTTTAGTTTATTTTAGATTAGTTTTAGTTTTAGTTTAGAAGAATAAGAAGAGTAGAAGGAGGAGGAGGAGGAGGAGGAGGAGGGAGGAAGAGGTGGAGGGAGAAGAAGAAAGAAAAGAAGAAGAAGAAAGAAGAAGAAGATGAAGAAGAAGAAGAAGAAGAAGAAGAAGAGGAAGAAAGAAGAGGAAGAGGAAGAGGAGGAGGGAGGAAGAGTAGGAGAAGAAGAAAAGAAGAAGAAGAAGAAGAAGAAGAAGAAGAAGAAGAAGAGGAAAAAGGAGAAGAGGAAGAAGAAGAAGAAGAAGAAGAAGAAGAAGAGAAGAAGAAGAAAAGGAAAAAAACAGGAAAAAAGAAGAAGAAGAAGAAGAAGAAGAAGAAGAAGAAGAAGAAGAAGAAGAAAAAGATACCCTGACACCCCGAACCCAACACCCCGACACCCCGACAACCTGACACCACACCCCGACCCTGACACCCTGACCCCGACACGCCACCCCGACACCCCGGCATGACACCCCGACCCCCGACCCCCGACACCCTGACACCACACCCCGACCCCGACCCCGACCACCCCGACACCCCGACCCCGAAACAGCACCCCGACCCTGACACGGCACCCCGACCCCGACACGACACCCACGACACCAGAGGCCGACGAGGTCATATATTTGTGAATTATGAGTTAGGTCATATATTTGATGCCACTGAACCCTATGAGCCCGTCATTGATTATAGTGATGATGATGATTGTGCACTTATTGATGATAGTGATCGAGATTATTAGTAGTGTCAGGTATTCAATTTTTTTATGTTGTACTTGATGATGATACATAAGTGATATACATATTATTATTCATGTCGGTATTTTTTTATGATGTACTAATTTTGTTTACTCTTTGTCATGGCAGGTGTTGAAAGATGGTCGGCGCTGGTCGGGAGCGCTCCGAGGCCCCTTCTTCGTCGGCGCGTGGTGGGAGGTCTTCCATTCCACACGCACCTCTCCGCCGAGCGTTGCTGGACAGTATGGCGACACCGCCGGGCCCTTCTTCGTCGACAGCGGTGCCCAACAGGGGACGAGATAAGGGAGGGAAGAAGAGAGGAGTTGGAGCACGTGGTCGCGGGAGAGGAGGTAGGGTGACTACTAGGGTGCCTTCCTCGCCGCCACCCCCAGCTGTTTCACCCGAGCACGTGACTGCTAGGGTGGACTCGTCCGAGGAGGAGGCTACACGGACTCCGGTCCACGAGCCTCGGGTCGACGGGCCTTCGGCCCACAAGCCTTGGGTCGACGCGCCTTCGGCCCACGAGACCCCGGAGGAACACACGTCTGGATGGGGTACCTGGCCAGATGAGCCTTAGGGGCCGAGTGGCCATGCTGATGATGGCGGGGAGCCGACTGATATTGAGGAGGAGGGGGCACCGTCTACCAGCGTGGTTGTACACGGCTCCCGTCCGTGCCGGCGACCCGCGAGCAGAGGTGGTTGATTTTCCCTGATGGGGAGAGGTAAGTGCATTTAATCCTTTTGTACCTTCTGCATTCACGTTTCTTCAAATATCTAATGCGTTGGCCTTGTCATGCTGTAGGGGTTGGGACCACCATCATAGTGTCCGCCGGCCCAACTCCGTCCTTGGAGTGCTTTGCCGGCAAAACTTCCCGGGGTTTGTCACGTTGCCTGGTGAGGGTCAGCTTCCAGAGCTTGGATTGAGCTGGGAACACTACTTGGCTGCCCCGGCCCCGCCGGGTGAGATTATCGACGGTGTCTTGTGCGACACGAGGGCAGATGTGGTGATCAGAAAGTTCTGGGTAATTTCTCCTTTACACATTTAAAAATCTTCAACTAGCTAGTTATTAATTGTACTAATAAATATTGTCTCATTTGATTACAGACATTCTACAGGTGTGAGGAGGGATACGAGGAGGAGGCGGCAAATGTTATCGAGAACGTCTGCAAGCGCCTACTATAGAACTTACGGCACGAGGCTCGGGTGCAGGCTGTTCGAGACTACTACGCCTTGCGTGGTATCAAGAAGCCCAAGCCGGCGTGCCGCGATAAGTTCCTGAGTAAGGAGCAGTACATGAAGGTAATTCTTAAGGCCTTGTACTTCCTTCATTTAGTAATTCATAGCCGTAGCGCTCAAGTTTCTATTTGCTAACTTAGGCGCCTCCGAGATGGTGTGCGTATCGGATGGATTGTTGGGAGGTGTTGGTCAATGAGTGGTGCTCAAAAGAATGGCTAGCCGTCCACAACGCGGCCAAGGACAAACGTGCCCAAATGGAAGGTGTGCCACACCATCAAGGCAGCTCCAACTTATATCAGTTCGGGCGGAACTGGGTATGAGGTTTGCTTCATGATTGCACTTCATTCATCATGCTAGCTTGATCCCTTTAATTACTAATTTACTTTGTTTCTCTCTTTCAGGCACGCTACAATAAGGCGGATAAGGTGCCAGAGGTGTACGACCTGTATGCCATGGCCCACACTGCCTCTTTCAAGAAAGTCAAGGCATTCTCTCCGTCTGACCTCGATGATGCAAACAACTTCACCAACATCTCCTCCCACGACAAGCTCATGAAATATAGAGATGAGGGGAAGGCGAGGAAAGGGGAGGACTTTAACCCGAGCCAGGGTCCCATTGATCCAGAGCTGGTGATGATATCTGGTGGCGGGAGGTCCCATGGGTCCATAGCCATTGGAGATGGACTTATCCGTTGTCCTAGCACTCTCCCGGAGATCAAGGCGCGCCAGTCGAGCTCCGCTCCTGAGATAAGGCCTCGTGAACGGCCAGTCCAACTCGCCATCAAGGTTAGTTATACGTACTCAGTTATCTTACTCCATTACATTGTCTGTGCTTCCATCAATGATTACAAATGGTAACGAGGAGTGGTGTTGCAGGCTGCTATACAAAGTGAGAGAGATAGAATGGAGAAACTTCTGGCGGAGGCGGCGGAGAGGCAGCGGGAGTTGGAGGAGAGGACAACAACGATGTTGGAGGAGGAGAGGGCACGGAATGACATGCAGGCAAGGGCCATGGACGAGCTCCTTGTGGTAAGTTTCTTCTGCAGATTAGCCAAAACATTCATGTAGTGTTTGTCTCATTACTAACTAGTATGACTGAGTCGTCAAAACCAAATGTGCAGTCTGTGTGCGAGAAGACCGGTCAGACCGCTCTGCCGATGCCAGTGATTGCTCCTGGGACCACGGTGAGTTTAATTTGATGGACATTACTTGCTAGTCTTAACATTTGAGTGTCATCATGCTAACGAGACATTGGAAATGATCTTTGGTGCAGCGTAACTCCAGACAAGCATCGCACGATCCTTCTCCAGCTACCGGCACGAGCCTGCCCGCTCCTACACCTCCATGATCATGGTAAGTTTCTCTAGTGTTTTGCTTAACAAATGCATTAAGACCTAGACTTATCCTTATTTCCTCCAAAATGCTTACCACAATGACTTAGACTTAGCTTTATTTCCTCCAAAATGACTTAATAAGCTTACTGACCTCCAAAACCATCCATTTTACCTAAGTTAACTCTAAAACGATCTATACTTAGCTTTGTTTCCTCCAAAATGACCAAAGTTAGCTCTAATATGCTTAGTTAACTAGGTTTGCTCAATAATGACATGTACTTAGCTTACTTATGTCAAAAATGGCATAATTAGCTTAGTTAGCTCATAAACGATCCATTTTACCTAAGTTAGTTCTAAAATGATCCATTTTACCTTAGTTAGCTCATAAACGATCCATTTTACCCAAGTTAGCTCTAAAATGATCCATTTTACCTTACTTAGCTCATAAATGATCCATTTTACCTAAGTTAGCTGTAAAATGACCCATTTTACCTTACTTAGCTCATAAATGATCCATCTTACCTAGGTTAGCTCTAAAATGATGCATTTTACCTAAGTTAGCTCATAAGCGATCCATTTCACCTAGGTTAGCTCATAAACGATCCATTTCACCTAAGTTAGCTCACAAACGATCAATTTCACCTAAATTAGCTCATAAATGTCATATATTCTTCTTTTCTTCATTTTCTTCTTCTTCTTCTTCTAATCTTCTTCTTCTAACTTTCTTATTTCCCATTTTGCAGAATTCATTCGCTTCACGGAAGCTAGCATAGATGGAGTGCTTGTTTGGATGAACTATGTTTCTTTTGTATCGATGAACTATGCATGTATGGTAGGATGACACTATTGTAATATGTATGGTTGGATGCATGTATGTGGAACTTGCTATGTATGCATGGTTGATGGAACTATGCATGTAGGATGAAATTATATGTGTTGGATATCTCATATGTTTGCTATGAACTTGCAAGTTGATGGAACTATGCATGTATCATCTATTTGCTGTGAAAATGGTTGGGTATAAGAAAAAACAGAAAAAAGCGGCAATGCAGGCTCTTTGCCGTCTGCCACCGACGGCAACGGGCTCTTTGCCGTCTGCGGCGGACGGCAAAGAAGCCACGTGGCAACCACCTGTGCTTCCTGGCAGCTGACCCATTTGGTCAGTTTGCCTACAGTGGCAGACGGCAAAGGCTTGATGCTCTTTGCCGTCAGCCACGGACGGCAAAGACTGCCATTAGCCACCTAACGGACTAACAGCGAATTTATTGTCGTCGGCTTTCTTTGCCGTCCGCCGCTGATGGCAAAGGCCCCTTTGCCGTCCGCTTCAAAAAGCAGACGGCAAAGAAGCTCTTTACCGATGCCTACTTTGCCGGAGCCTTTTGCCGTCCGCGGCAGACGGCAAAGGCCTTTGCTGTCTACCATCCTTGCCTTTGCCGTCTGCCGTGGCAGACGGCAAAGTAGCTGATTCCTGTAGTGTCCTTTGCGTGGAAGGCAAGCTTGGCAATTCGGATATGTAGATCTCCTCCCTTGTAACCGACTCTGTGTAACCCTAGCCCCCTCCGGTGTCTATATAAACCGAAGGGTTTAGTCCGTAGGACAAAAACAATCATAAGCATAGGCTAGCTTCTAGGGTTTAGCCTCTACGATCTCGTGGTAGATCAACTCTTGTAATACTCATATCATCAAGATCAATCAAGCAGGAAGTAGGGTATTACCTCCATCGAGAGGGCCCGAACCTGGGTAAACATTGTGTCCCCCGCCTCCTGTTACCATCTGCCTTAGACGCACAGTTCGGGACCCCCTCCCCGAGATCCGCCGGTTTTGACACCGACATTGGTGCTTTCAATGAGAGTTCCACTGTGCCGTCATGATAAAGGCTTGATGGCTCCTTCGATCATCGGCAACGATGCGATCCAGGGTGAGGTTTTTCTCCCCGGACAGATCTTCGTATTCGACGGCTTCGTACTGCGTGCCAACTCGCTTGGCCATCTGGAGCAGATCGAGAGCTATGCCCCTGGCCGTCAGGTCAGGTTTGGAAGCTTGAACTATACTGCCGACATCCGCGGAGACTTGATCTTCGACGGATTCGAGCCCATGTCAGGTGCGCCGCACAGTCACGACGAGCATGACTTAGCTCCGCCGTCGGACGGTGTTCGGGAGATCACACATGTGGCCACTCCGGCCCTCAATCTGGAGCAGATCACACCGTCCGAGGACGGGCGGATGGACCCCGCCACGGAGGCCGCACACTCAGCGGCGATAGAGCCGAATACTGACTTCACCTCCTACGAGACCTGTGTTGCCGGACCCTTGGATTCGTCCCCAGCCACGGGCTCCGAACCGCCTGCGTCCGTGCCTATCGAATCTAATTGGGCACCGATCATGGAGTTTACCTCCGCGGATATCTTTCAGCACTCGCCCTTGGGCGACGTGCTAAATTCATTGAGGTCTCTCTCCTTGTCAGGAGACCCTTGGCCGAACTATGTCCGGCTTGAGTGGGAAGCGAACGACGAAGAAATTCATTCCCCACCCACCACCCACTTAATAGCCACTGTCGACGACTTAACCGACATGCTCGATTTTGACTCCGAAGACATCGACGGTATGGACGACGATGCAGGAGAGAAACAGGAACCACCGCCCACAGGGCGCTGGATAGCCACTTCATCACACGATATATACATGGTGGATACACCTAAAGAAAACAACAACGAGGAACGGGAGGAAGCAGCGAAGGATAGTCCCCTTGAGAAGCAACCAAAGCGACGACGTAGGCGCCGCTCCAAATCCCGCCTCAGCAAAAATAGTGATAACAGCGCAAGAAAGAATAATACCCCGGTCGACTCCAAAGGAAACGATGACCACATGGACCCAGCGATGGAGCAGGATGAGCCAGCAGACGGCGAATATAGTACAGAACCGCTGTCCAATCACGGCGACGCCGAGGGTAAAGCTCATCAACCTGTCTCCGGAGAGGAGAACAGTCCGGATGATGATGCACACATCATCCCGGAAAGGCACTTGGAACAAGAGAACCTCCATAGAAGGCTTATTGCCACCGCGAGGAGCCTGAAGAAGCAGAAGCAAAGGCTTAAGGCCGCGCAGAATACGCTCAACAGTAGATGGAATAAAGTGCTTGACACTGAAGAAAAGTACGGCGGCAGTCGCCACACAAAAGCTATCCAAAGCGCAAGCTGCTGCCTGAATTCGACCACAAGGCTTTAGAGCCCATTCAGCCGAAAAATAAAACGACCGATCAGCCGGATCGACCACCTCGTGGCCGCGACAGGGCGGCTAACGATGTCGCACACAAGTTAGCACACAATTTACGTGAAGACCTGCACAAAAAAGCCGATTTGGCCAGGTCCATCTACGGATCTAGGAAGCGCGCTCCGGCACAGAATCATGGCCGCCCAAATGACTATACTGACCGAATAACAGCTCGGAATCAAAACCAAACGCTACAACCGTCCAAAGAATGCCATGACACATCCAGATACAGGGGTGCCGTGCACCCCCTATGCTTCACCGATGAGGTGCTGGACCACGAATTTCCAGAGGGATTTAAACCCGTGAACATAGAGGCATACGACGGAATGACAGACCCTGGGGTCTGGATTGAGGACTTTATCCTTCACATCCACACGGCTCGCGGAGATGATCTCCACGCCATCAAATACCTGCCCCTCAAGTTGAAAGGACTAGCTCGGCACTGGCTGAAAAGCCTCCCCGAAAACTCAATTGGAAGCTGGGAAGAGCTTGAGGATGCTTTTAGGGCCAATTTTCAAGGGACCTATGTCCGACCTCCGGGCGTAGACGATTTAAGTCACATAATTCAACAGCCCAAAGAGTCAGCCCGAAAGCTTTGGAACAGATTTCTCACGAAGAAGAATCAAATCGTCGACTGCCCAGATGCCGAAGCCTTAGCGGCTTTCAAACACAGTGTCCGGGACGAATGGCTCGCCAGACACCTCGGCCAAGAAAAACCAAGGACAATGACAGCCCTAACAAGCCTTATGACCCGCTTTTGCGCGGGCGAACACAGCTGGCTGGCCCGTAGTGGCACCAGCAACCCAGGCACATCCGAAGTCAGGGATGGCAACGGGAAACCGCGACGCAATAAAAGCAAGCGTCGAAACAACGAAGACAACCCAGACAACACGGCGGTAAACGCTGGATTCAGGGGCTCTCGACCCGGTCAACGGAAAAAGCCATTTAAAGGCAGCAGAGATGGACCATCCAGCCTAAACAAGATTCTAGATAGATTATGTCAGATTCATGGCACCTCCGACAAACCCGCAAATCACACCAACAGAGAATGCTGGGTCTTCAAGCAGGCCGGCAAGCTAAACGCCGAACACAAGGGGAGGGAGACACCAAGCGAAGACGAGGATGAGCCTCGCCAGCCGAACACTGGGGGACAGAAAAAATTCCCACCAGAGGTCAAAACAGTGAACATGATTTATGCCACTCACATACCAAAGAGGAGGCGCCAGCGCGCACCCCGAGGCGTATACGCCGTGGAGCACGTCACCCCCATGTTCAACCCTTGGTCGGCCCGCCCGATCACTTTTGATCACAGGGATGACCCGACTAGTATCCGGCACGAAGGATCGGCTGCCTTGGTGCTAGACCCAATAATTGACGGATACCACCTCACCCGAGTCCTTATGGACGGCGGCAGTAGTCTGAATCTGATATATCAGGACACCGTCCGCAAAATGGGGATAGAGCCGACAAGAATAAACCAAAGCAATACTACCTTTAAAGGAGTAATACCAGGCCCAAAGGCCCGCTGCACGGTCTCTCTAGTTTTAGAGGTTGTATTCGGTTCTCCCGACAACTTCTAAAGCGAAGAATTAACCTTCAACATCGCTCCATTCCGAAGCGGCTATCACGCACTACTCGGAAGAACGGCCTTCGCTCGTTTCAACGCAGTACCGCACTATGCTTATCTTAAGCTCAAGATGCCCGGTCCACGTGGCATCATCATAGTTAGCGAAAACACAGAGCGTTCCTCACGTACGGAGAAATATGTGGCGGCTCTAGCAGCCAATCACTGAACGGCCTCTCCAACCAGAATAAATGATCGGTCATCAAGACCACGGACATGGTTCGACGAGTCCGGCGCACCACTAGCTGTAACAGCTCAGATAAACCTGAGATTGGGTCGATAGATATACCCCCATAGGTGGTGCTAGGGGCTTCCCGCACGTAAAAAGGGCTATAGTTCGGCCTGACCCTATTTAAAATTGCATTTTTATGGTTCATTAAGAATAACCAATTTTTCGCACGAAGACTTTCACCTGGGTTTTTCTCTTCTACAGATGATCACCGTGCTACACCCTTCCAGGATACGGCACAATGGAGACACATGCGCAGATGTGCAGCAGGGCCCCGCTCAAAGGTTTCTTTTTAGATTAAGACCCTGTGTAAACCTTTTTTACTGTCTCTTGTTGCTTCACTCCCTCCGGATACTCAACACAACCGAAAGGGATGCTGGCGTTATGGGCATTTCATCACGTCAGACTAATGCCAGTACCTGGAAATTCAGGGCTCATTATCGAGGGCGTTACTCGGCCCAGTATATGTTGTAAAGTCCGAATACCTTAGGGAGTGTTCGGCGTCGCGAGTTTGTTATGCATCAGCTCCGAATCATGTCTTTGGTCAATAGTTGGGTTTGCCCGGCTCCCGTGTTTTGCTACCTTACGTTCCGCTCCATCGGCTAAGGTGGCACCGGGAGAACTACTGCGATTGTGACCTGGTTCATCTGGATGAGCACCTCGGTAGAGAAAGCCGAAAACTGACTGTCATGATAAAGCGCATGCAACCCACTTTTGGCAGATGAAATCCTCTCAACCACCGTACCCATTAAAGTACGATGCTCCTCTGAGATAGCCGCTTGCTCCAAAAGGCCCATCAGTACATTCGGTTGTGCACCGGACAATCCCAGACTCTTTCTGTTGCTCTCCTTAGGAGCCGAATACTTCGGACTTCGGGTGGCCGAAGGGTTACCTTCTGGCCTTGGCAGATCAGGAGAAATCCTCCGTGATGACACCTCAGGGTCGTCCACCCCAGGAGGCGGGGAGACAGGGGGAGGCGTTTCGCTATCCATCATCTCCGGCAGAAGATCCGCCGAAGACGAACTCTGTCGAGAAGGGCTACGATCTGGACTGCAAGACATACGTCTCGGTTATTGTCCTCGGAGATAAAGCAGGATATATTTACCAAAAGTACTCTTGTTCAGTTACAGCTCGATGGAGGGCTGACCCCCTTGCGGGCACTGTGCGGTAAGGATGCCCTCCGGGGCAGGGCCCCCTGGCGAAGGTTTCTTCCCTCGTTTGGAAACCCTCATTTCCAAGTCTTCAGAGGCGGTCATTTTCCTTCCTTGGGGAGAGGGGATTCTAGATTCTTCTCCCTGATTATCCTCCTTCGCGGAGACACTAATTCCCCCGGTTTGGATGAGTAATGCGTGAGGCCCACTTTCGGCTTCTTCATTCCCCCCTTTATCTTCCCCTGATGGCATTTGATGAGGTGCATGCTCAAGCATCCTGGCTAGTACAGGATCCGGTGAGCCTTCGGGAAGTGGGGCCGAACACCTGATCATCATCACCTTTCTTATCCAGTCCTGGCCAAGAGCGATTTTTTCAGAATGATGTTGTGACAAATAAAAAGGCAGCATGTTCGGCCGCAAAATTACTTGCGTGGGTATCTGGACGGTTGCAGTTGAGACCCGCATCCTCGGTGGTGTCCAGACACTTTATTCGTGATCCGAAGAACAATCCATACATCTCTTCGAGCGTCATGCCGAAGAATTGCTGAATAGTTTGCGGTCCTTCCGGGTTGAACTCCCACATACAGAGAGATCGATGTTGGCATGGCAGGACCCGACGAACTGGCATAACTTGCATTACCTTGACAAGACTGACATCTCTCTTAAGGAGATCTCGGATGCGACTTTGCAATGTCGGCACGTCATTAACTGGCCCCCAGTCCAGCTCCTTGTTGACCCATGACGCCAGTTGTGGCGGGGGCAGCTACCCACTTCGTACTTCGGGGAGCTGTGATGTAAAACCACTCCCGCTGCCATAAGTTGGACACCTCCGGGAAGGAACCCTTTGGCCATGGAGCATCGGCGCCTTTACTTATTATGGCACCTCCGCATTCTGCGTGTCGCCCATCGATCATCTTCGGCTTCACATTGAAGGTCTTGAGCCCTAAGCCGAAGTGTGGGGTGATGCGGAGGAAGGCCTCACACACGACGACAAACGACGAGATGTGAAGGATGGAATCTGGAGCTAGATCGTGGAAATCGAGCCCGTAATAGAACATAAGCCCTCTAACAAAGGGATCAAGATTAAAGCCTAGCCCTCGGAGGAAGTGGGAAACAAATACGACACTCTCATTGGGTTCGGGAGTGGGGATGACCTGCCCTTGAGCAGGCAGCCTGTGCGAGATTTCGGCTGTCAGATACCTGGCTTCTCTTAGCTTCTTGATGTCCTCCTCTATGACAGAGGAGGCCATCCACCGGCCTTGAAGGTTGGATCCGGACATGGTTGAAGGTCCAAAGCACTTAGCCTGAGCCTTGGGTGTTGGAACTCAAGGTGGCAGAAGGGAAGAATCGAGCGCGGGAAGAAAAGGACAGGCCTTGGCCCCTTTATAAAGAGGGCGAATATCAAGCGTCCTCCGTGTGGCCGTTTGGAACTTGCCTAAAATCGAGGAGTCATACTAACAAGCATGATTGGGTTACCCCCACCCATATTGATGAGAATCCCGTGATAAGGGGAACACGATCTCTGCTTCGACAAGACGTGCCAATAAAACCGCCTCGCAACACGTGCAGTGGCATGCTGGGAAAAATGGTTCGTGATGACCAGACCATGGTAGGATGTCACGTTATGAAAAGTTGTCAGCAGATTAGATTTGTGGAATAATATACTCTCTACGGTGGTATGTAGAATTTGTTTTGCAGAGCCGGACACGATCCTTGTGTTCAAAATCTTCTATGGAGTATTCGGAGGAGGAACCCGCCTTGCAATGCCGAAGACAATCTGCGCGCCGGACTCATTGTCATTGAAGCCTGGTTTAGGGGCTACTGAGGGAGTCCTGGATTAGGGGGTCCTCGGACAGCCGGACTATATACTTTGGCCGGACTGTTGGACTATGAAGATACAAGATTGAAGACTTCGTCCTGTGTCCGGGTGGGACTCTCCTTTGCGTGGAAGGCAAGCTTGGCAATTCGGATATGTAGATCTCCTCCCTTGTAACCGACTCTGTGTAACCCTAGCCCCCTCCGGTGTCTATATAAACCGGAGGGTTTAGTCCGTAGGACAACAACAATCATAATCATAGGCTAGCTTCTAGGGTTTAGCCTCTACGTTCTCGTTGTAGATCAACCCTTGTAATACTCATATCATCAAGATCAATCAAGCAGGAAGTAGGGTATTACCTCCATCGAGAGGGCCTGAACCTGGGTAAACATTGTGTCCCCCGCCTCCTGTTACCATCCGCCTTAGACGCACAGTTGGGGACCCCCTACCCGAGATCTGCCGGTTTTGACACCGACAGCTGCCCCATAGGTGTCTTCGGCAAGGGCCTTGCCGGGGCCCCGGCAAGGGTCTTGCCGTGGCATCGTGGTCTTCCCCGGCAAGCGTCTTGCTGGGGGTCTCGTGGATTTCCTCGGCTAGGATCCCACCGAGGATCGTCGTCTTCTGGTCCTCATCTGATCTTGTGTGTTTATGATCTTGACAAAGATCTGCATGCCACCACGGAGGTGCCTCCTGAGCCTTGGTTCCATTGAGGTTGATGGCGCTGGGTGAAGATGTGGCAGCAGTCGTACTTCTATGTGAAGAGCATCTTCGCGGAGGGTGACTGGGTCAACCTGCTGGCTTACGCAGCCGGCCCGCCGGCCGGGAGGCGGCCCAACTGGTCGTACCGGGCCAAGACACTGTCGCCTTCTGGGGCCACCACCATCGCGCGGCTCCGGGTGTTGTTACAGTTGGAGGGCCTGACCGGGCCCGACTTGCTATCCGCCTTCGTGGCGCGCCGGGTGCTCCCGCTTCAAGGCCGCCCTCACATGATCTGTCAGATGAGTGGGCATCGGGACCCAAGCCGGCTGTGCACCAAGGAGATGCCTCACGCAGAGGTAGCTCATATGGTGAACTACCTTGCGAACTGCAAGCTCACGGAAGAGTGGCTGTTCGGCAAGGAGCCGTATTCTCGCGCCGACCCCCCGCCTTTGGTAAATTATCTTTCCTTCTCTCTCTCTTTCTTATTGCCGAGCTCTGCTTGTCCAACCCAACCAATCGGCTTTTT
The DNA here is from genome assembly GCF_002575655.3 of Aegilops tauschii subsp. strangulata. Lineage (NCBI taxonomy): Eukaryota > Viridiplantae > Streptophyta > Magnoliopsida > Poales > Poaceae > Aegilops > Aegilops tauschii. The sequence goes on from NC_053037.3 coordinate 137,957,008, forward strand.
GAACAGAGCCCCCTACTCCAGCCGGCAGCCGGCGTCGCGGGGCCGGAGCGTCAATTTCTCCCCGACCGGGCGGAGAGCGATGTGGATGACCCCGACTTGGGGGCGGCGGCCTTGGAGGATGACGCCGAGGGAGGGGCGGCAAAGCAGGCGGCTCAGGGCTCGGAGCCGGCCTTGACGACTGGCCAGACGACGACGCGGGGGAAGTCGCCCCGCGCCGCCAGCCGGGGTCCGACCAGCAGGGCGCGAGCTCGTCTGCCGCGCCGGTAGCCTGAGGTGGTGCGCAAAAGCGCAGAGCCGCGCCAAGCCTGTTCGGCAGCCGGCCGAAGAAGCCCAAGGGCTCGGCTGCGGCAACCAAGCGGGGTGAAGCGGCCGCAAAAGCCATCCGCTTCCGCAAGGCGGTGAAGGAGCCGCAGCTGGTTTCCGCGTAAGTACTGTCTTCCTCTCGTACCTTCTCCTTCCTTGCTGATCTTGTCTGAGTTTCTTCGCTTTGCTTCCCTTGATCTAGGGCCCCGCTCTCTCTTGAGAAGCCGGCCGCCGCCTCCATTGTGGGGTCGGCGGAGACTTCCACCACCACCTGGCGAATCGATCCGGCCGCCGACCTCTGGGAGGTGACGGAGCAGAACGCGCGGGAGGCGGCGAGGAGCAGGAAGCCGGCCGCCTGGAGAAAGCGGAGGCGGACAGGGCGGAGGCCGCCGCTTTGAAGAAGCTGGCGGAGGCCGAGGCCGCCACCGCGGCGAAGAAATAGGCCGAGGAAGCCACACACCGTCAGTCGGCGATATTTGTCACCCCCCTGAACTCTGCGCCACCACCACCGGAGTTCGTGGCCCAGACCGGGGGAGCCGGCGTCGAGCACCCAATCATGGAGAGGGACAGCGCCGACGTCGCCATGCCGGACGTAATCGTGCCCCCGCCACCACCTTCTGAGGAGGCGCGAGACAAGCAGCCGGCCGACCCGCTGGAGACGAGATGGTGACAGGCCCGACTCCTGGGGTCTGCACACCCTTACGCCGCCGGATCGCCAAGGCGGCCTCGGCGCCACGCCCGCTGGAGACCGGCGCCGCCAGCTCTTCGATCCCGGAAGCCGAGGCGACCAGCGCCGCGCCCACTGGGTGGGTGCGGGGAGGCGGGACGGGCCCTCTGAACAAGGCGATCCTGGACGTTCAAGCCAAACTCCGCGCCGAGGCAGCTGCTCTCAAGCACTGCAACAAGGCGCACCTGGAATCGCGAGAGGCCATCCGAGTATGCTTCTTGCTTCTTTGTTTTTTAATTCTTATATCGCTTCGTGGGGGCGCGCCAGCGCACCCACTGGGTGTAGTCCCCGAGTTTCGGGCCGACTGTTGAGCAGGCGGCTCGGAACTTTAATTAGCGAGCTCCGAGAACTAATATCTTTGCTGCAGGACTATCATAACCTACGTGCGGCCGCCTTCAACTGCAAAGTCCAGGAGTTGGACCAACGTGCCGTCGACTTGTCGGAGAGACGGAGTAAGTCTTCTTCTTTCTCTGCGGGGGCGCGCTGGCGCACCCGCGGGCTGTAGTCCCCGAGATTCGGGCCAACTGCTGAGTAGTCGGGCCGGATCTTTCTGGCGACTTCATCTTTCTTTGCTGATTGTTGATGTTCCTTCCTTCTTCTTCCCTTGCAGAAGCCAACGCCACCCTGCAGCAGTAGCTGGGAGAAGCCAACACCGCGCTGCGCGCCAAGGAGGTGGACTTCAACAAGCTGGCCGAGGAGCGTGACCGGCTGGTCGCGCAGCTGGCGGAGCAGGCGGAGCTTCTCAAGAAAACCCAGAAGGAAGCGGAGGACAAGGAGACCGGCCTCCTTACTTAGTTCGCAGCCGAATGCTCCGCCTGGACCGACAAGGAGGCAATGTTGACTGCCAGCCTCGGCGAGGTTGAAGACATGGTCGACGGTAAGCTGCCTTCTTTACTCTTTCTTCAAAACTGCCGGCCTCTGATCAAGCCGACTTCTTGTTTCTGATCTGACTCTTTCCTTTTTTGTCCGAGCAGACTCCTTCCCAGGTCACTCTGGTGCTGCCAACTAGGCTATCGAGGCCGATCGCGAAGGACGGAGGGCAGAAGGCGAGCAGATCGTTGCCGACGCCCACCGCACTTTTGGCGAGCAACTTCTCAGCATCCAGGCTCGTCTTCGGACGGATCATCGGATGTCGCGCCGCCTTCAGCGTGTCGGCGCCCAGGTGATCGCCGCCCTATGGCCAGACATGCCGGCTCCGCGCACACCCAGCCGGACTGCCGACTAGCTGGAGGTGGCGGCCGGCCACCTTGAGGCATGGAAGGGCTCCTCGGCCCAGGCCGGAGCATGCCGGGCCTTGGAGTTCGTCAAGGCGTGGTACCCTAGGCTAGATCTAGCCTAGTTGACCATGTTTCGACTGGAAGCCCGGGAGGAGCTGGTGGCGGTGGAGGATGATCTTGTCAAGCGAGCGGTGGCAATCGCCGAGTACACCAACACCAGGATCTTCATCCCGGAGCTGGCCGAGAACGGTGCCGAGGCGCCACCAGAGTGGTTTGGGCTGAACCCGGAGGATGGCGAGGACTCGGCCGAGGTGATCGACTCCAGCGACGAGGGAGAAGACGAAGAGGAGGAAGATGAAGAGGAGGCACCAGAGGTCGGAGCGGACGGCCAGCCTCAACTTGACCGGGCCTCCAGCAATGAGTCGTGCCCGAGCGAGCCGGCTGCTGCTGAAGGCGACTAAGCGGAGACCGACCAGCCGGCCGCCCAACCAGCCGGCACCATCGACTCCACCATTCCGCCGACTCCGTTTGCTGCTTCCTAGGCTGCCATTTACCTTTGTTTCTTCCTGCTTATCGGTCTCAACAAACTTTGTTAATTTTGCACAATTCCACCCGCGGGGTGTATTTTAAACTTCTGTTGGATGTCGGCCATGGGCCTTTTGATGTGTAAATATCTCAGCCGAATTCTCTCTTTCCTTGCTTTCTGCTCTTTTGGCTTTTTCTTGCCGCCTTCCCTTGGTTGCCGTCTTGCCAGCCGAACAGCCGCTCTGTGGACTGTGGCTGGGTCAAGTACTTAGCCGCTTTCGGGAAGGCAAGTACTTAGCCAACTAGAGTTTTCTAGCAAGTTAAGTAGAAGCCGGACAGTCGGTCGGTCAGGCGAGAAGCCGGCTGCTCGACAGTCGGTCGGTCAGGTGAGAAGCCGGCTTGGACTATGTGTATGCTTTAGGTCCTTAGCGATTTTTCATGTAGACACCCTTTTCACCATAGCTCCTGCCGACCGAACAGTCGCTTTGCGAGCTGCGGCCTCTGGCAGGAGAAAGCTTAAGTGCCAACACATTACTTGTCCGGCCACAGGAAGCATTTCATAGTACAAAGAGGCAAGTCCCCAGGTCGACTGGTCGAACCCGGTGCCAGACGGACTAATGGGACAACACAAATGACAGGCGTAATACTTATCGTATAGATAAAAAGAGGGCGGTCCCGAGCTCTTCTCGGGGGACCCGGAGCTGGTAGATGCTGGACCGGCTGAGTGCCAACAGCCGGCCCTCCTCCAGCAGATCGACGCCGTCTTCTCGTGCTTCTTTTGCCTCCTCTTCGGTGTACCTGGTGACTCGAGGGGAGTCGAATTCTATGCCCGTCGGGATGACGGCTTCGGCACCGTAGACGAGGAAGAAAGGAGTGAAGCCGGTTGACTTGTTCGGGGTTGTGCGCAGACTCCAGAGGACGGCCGGCAGCTCGTCGAGCCAGCAGCCGGCCCAACGCTCCAGAGGCTCGACCAGTCGGGGCTTGATGCCGAACAAAATAAGTTTGTTTGCTCTCTCCACTTGGCCGTTTGACTGCGGATGGGCCACGGACGCTAAGTCCAGTCGGATGCCCTGTGTTGCGCAGAAACGGGCCAATGCGCCTTTGGCAAAGTTTGTGCCATTGTCGGTGATGATGCTGTGTGGTATGCCATACCGAATGGTGATGTCGGAGATGAAAGTCACAGCAGTCGGACCATTCATCCTCTTGATTGGTTTTGCTCCTATCCACTTGGTGAACTTGCCCACTGCGACAAGCAGATGAGTCATGCTCCCTTGTGCTGTTTTGAATGGTCCTACCATATCCAGGCCCCAGACAGCAAAGGGCCAGTCAATGGGAATAGTCTTGAGTGCCGAAGCCGGCTGATGTGGCTTGGAGCGGAACTTCTGGCACCTTTTGCACTTCTGGACCAAGTCTTTGGCGTCTTCTAGAGCAGTCGGCCAGAAAAAACCATGGCGGAAAGCTTTGGCAACCAGTGCTCTTGAAGCCGCGTGGTGACCACACTCGCCTTGATGGATATCTTTGAGGATTGCTTGGCCTTGCTCTGGCTCCACGCAGCGCTGGTAAACACCAGTGACGCTGCGCCTCACAAGTTCTCTGTTGACGATGGTGTATGCTGCTGCCCGGCGTTGCACTTGTCGGGCCGAGATCTCGTCAGTCGGCAGCCCTTTGTTCACCAGAAAGTTGAGGATGGGCTGAGCCCAGGAAGGTGCTGCAACTTCTTCGACTGCTAGGACTGCTACTTGCACGAGGGCGGTTGGGCTGGGAGGCGATGGGTTGGGGTCGACCGCCGCTTGCTGAATCGATGAAGTCCCCGGGCTGACTGCTGCAGTCCCCGGGTCGGGTTCTGAAGTCCCCGGGCCGGGTGCGGCTGCTGCAGTCCCCGGGTTGCCTGCCGAATTCCCCGTGCCGGCTACTGGGGTCCTCAAGTCGGATCCGACTGCTTCACGAGGAGCCGGCACAAAGATGGAATCCGACTCTGGCGATGGTTTAACAGACGGCTTGAGGAGGCGTTGCAGGGCGACGCCGGCTGGTATTGCTTGCCGGGCGGAGCCAATTCGTGCCAAGGCGTCGGCTTGCTCATTGTCATTTCTTGGCACATGGAGGAACTCGCACCCTTCGAAGTATCCACTGAGTTGTTGTACGAAGAAGCGGTAGCTCGCCATGTTTGCATCCTTGGCGTCCCGGTCGCCTGACGACTGCTGGACCACCAAGTCGGAATCACCGTAGCACAGGATCCGGCGAATGCCAAGTTCCTTGTCAAGCCGGAGTGAATGAGTGCTTCGTATTCAGCAATGTTTTTGGAAGCGACGAAGTGGATTTGCAGCACGTATCTGAGCTTGTCGCCTTTGGGAGAGGTGAGGACGATGTCGGCTCCCAAACCGGTGTGCATCTTGGAACCGTCAAAATGCATTCACCAATGGGTGGAATCTGGCGCTGGCGGCAGGTACTGGGTCTCGGCCCAGTCGACGTGGAAGTCGGCCAGTGCTTGTGACTTGATAGAGGTGCGAGGTTGGTAGTAGATGGTGTAGGGGGGAAAATCTATGGCCCATTTGGCCACTCGGCCTGAGGCATCTCGGCTTCCAATGATCTCAACAAGTGGAGCTGTGCAGACCACAGTGATTGGGTGCTCTTGGAAGTATGGCTTCAGCTTCTTGGCAGCAAAGTGCACGCCATAGCACATCTTCTGGTAGTGGGGGTAATTCTGCTTGGAAGCGGATAGTACTTCACTCAGGTAATACACCGGCCTCTGGACTGGCAGAGCTTTGCCTTCTTCCTTGCGTTCCACCACTATGACTGTGCTGACCACCCGGCTGGTGGCGGCGATGTAGAGGAGCATGGGCTCCTTAGGAGTCGGGGCCGCCAGGACAGGCGGAGTGGTCAACATCTTCTTGAGTTGGAGAAAGGCTTCATCCGCCTTATCGTTCGATTCGAAAAAAGTGGTCTTCTTCATGAGCTGGTACAGGGGAAGAGCCTTGTCACCCAGCCGACTGATGAAACGGCTGATGGATGCCAAGCAGCCGGTGAATTTTTGCACGTCCAGCAGTCGGGTGGGAACCTCCATCCTCTCGATGGCCTTGATCTTCACAGGGTTGCACTCTATGCCGCGTTCTGAAACCAGAAAACCAAGAAGCTGGCCGGCTGGCACTCCAAAGACGCATTTCTCCGGGTTGAGCTTAATCTGAAATTGGCGCAAATTCTCAAAGGTCTCCTTGAGATCTTCTAGTAGCGTTCCACGCTTCCCGTCTTCACCACCACATCATCCACATAGACATGGGCATTTCTGCCGAGTTGCTTGAGGAGACCTTCTGCATACAACGTTGAAACGTGGCACCGGCGTTTCTCAAGCCGAACGTCATGGTCAGGTAACAGAAGGCTCCGAATGGTGTGATGAAGGCGGTCTTCAGCCTGTCGGCTGGGTTCAGCTTGATCTGGTGATACCCTGAGTATGCATCCAAAAAGCTCAACAGCTCGCATCCGGCTGTGGAGTCAATCACTTGGTCGATTCTTGGCAGAGCAAATGGGTCTTTGGGGCATGCTTTGTTGAGGCTAGTATAATCAATACACATGCGCCACTGCTTGTTCTTCTTCAGCACTAGGACCGGGTTGGCTAACCACTCTGGAAAGAACACTTCCATGATGAAGCCGGCTGCTAGAAGCCGGGCTATCTCTTCTCCAACAACTCTTCTCTTCTCTTCAGACAAGCGGCGCAAGGGCTGCCTGACTGGCTTGGCATCAGATCGGACATGTAGCTTGTGCTCGGCGAATTCCGTCGGAACACCTGGCATGTCCTTGGGAGATCATGCAAAGATGTCCTGATTCTCACGGAGGAAATCGATGAGCTCGCCTTCCTATTTGCTGTCGAGGTTTGTACCTACGACAGCGTACCTCTCCGGGTGCTCCGGGTCCAAGGGTATCTTCTTTGTTTCTTTGGCCGGCTTGAACGAGCCCTCGGCTTCCGACTCCTTGGGGTTGGGTGACATTTCCGACTGCTTGCCTGCCATTGCCACAACCTGGTCAAGGAGCCGCTTCTCAGCTGCGATCACGAGGGACTCGGCCAACCGGCTACTCTCTGCTGCGCAGGCAGACGACTTCTTGTAGTCTCCTGCTACTGTCAGGATTCCCTTGGAGCTCGGCATCTTCATCTTTAGGTAAGCATAGTGGGGGACCGCCATGAACTTGGCCAGGGCAGGCAGGCCAAGTAATGCATGATAGGGGCTCTCAAGGTCCACCACCTCAAACCAGACTGGCTCTCGGCGGAAATGATTTTTGTCCCTGAAGAGGACATCTATCTGAGTCTTGCCGATTGGTGAGCAGGAAAGGCCAGGAACTATGCCATGGAAAACAGTCCGGCTGGGTTGAAGATGTCTCTGCTTGATTCCCAACTTCTCCATGGTATCTTTGTACAGAATGTTGATGCTGCTGCCGCAATCTATCAGAACTCGGGAGAAGCGAGCAGCTCGCCTCTCTGTGGCAAACGTGGCGTCCAATACCAGGGCATAAGAGCCGGGATTTGGCATCACCTCTGGGTGGTCTGCTCTGCTCCAGCTGATGGGCTTCTCAGACCAATGCATGAACTCGGGGGGTCTCTGATGCTACTGCATTTACTTCTACTTGCTGTTGCCGTCTGCTGCGCCTGTCATCGGCCAAGCTGGTGAACACGACATAGGCCCCATGCTCCTCGGGATAATCATCTTGTATGGCGCCGGCAGGCCGAGCCACCGGCTGCTGAGGAGGAGGAGGAGGCGGGCCGGCTGGCGGAGGAGGCTGGAGTCCGTCGCCCTTGGCGATCCTGGTGAGCCACTGGGCAGTGGCACTTCTGAGTGGTGTGATTGGACGGCTTCGCACCGCTATGGAACTTGCAAGGTGCATCAAGAGTCTGCTCGTACGAAAAAGCGGGCAGCCAGTTGGGCTTGCCACCCTTCTGGCGCTTGGGAGGAGGCTGCCCTTCTGGCTGCTGATCTTCAAATGTCGCCACCTGTCGACTTGTGGAAGCCGGCTGCATGGCCTTGCGCTTATTGTTGTTCGGTTGCTGTCGCCGACTGGGGTCACCAGCCGGGGTCCGAGGAGCTTGAGGGGCCACCTTGCCCGACACGTTGACTTGAATCTCCGCCTTCATGGAGGAGTCGGCCGTGGCGTACTTGTCTGCTATGATTAGCATTTCGTCGAGGGTCGCCGGCTCGTCGCAAAGAAGCTTGTGCTTGAGGAGGGTGCCCTCTCGGCACCCGGCGATGAAGTACTCGATGGCCTGCACCTAATGCACACCCTCGCACGAGTTGCGCAACTCGGCCCAGCGCGTAAGATAGTCGTCAGTCGACTCGTTGGGGCCTTGGACGCATAAGGAGAGCTGGCGAGGCTTGGGCGGCCGCTTGTATGTGCTGGTGAAGTTGCAGATGAATGCTTTGGTGAAATCAACCCCGCTGTTGATGCTGCGGGGCTTCAGGATGTTCAGCCACGTCTGGGCCGTGCCCTGGAGCATGAGCGGGACGTACTTCACGGCAACACGCTTGTTGCCGTTGGCGATGCTGACGGCTGTGGAGTAGTCGACGAGCCAGTCCTCTGGCTTCACGGAGCCGGTGTACTTGGGGGTGTCTCTCGGGAGAGTGAATCCTTTGGGGAAGGGCTCATCTCGGATGCGGGGGCCAAAACAAGGCGGACCCAGCTCATCTTCCTCTTCTAGTGCCAGGGATCGATTGAGGCCATCGATCAGGTGGCGGGCATCGTTTTCTCCGTTTCCTTCTCGGCGGCCAAGGCGGTCGCCGAGTGATGGGTGATCAACAGGCGGCGGGGAAATGCGCCTCTCCCTGCGGGGAGGAGGAGGCGGGCAGTCGTCTCGCTGCTGCACTGCTCTTGGGCAGCCGTCTTGGTCGCGCTCGATGGTGATGTGAGTTCGGCTGCGGCTGGCAGCCGGCTCCTTGTCTCTTCTGTTGCGGGCGCCGCCAGTCGGCGTCCGAGATGTCGCTCCTTGGTCTCGTCGAGGAGGCGGATCGTCGTTTTGCCGGTTTGGCGCTTCAGTGCGGCACCCGGCATCTTGCTGCTCAGCAGCCGCGTCGAGGAGCTGCTGAACTCGCTCCGTCATGTGGTGACGCTCGTCGCCCTCGAGCTTGTCTAGCTCGTCTGCTGCCGCCTGGGCACCCCGTATGTTCTCCGCAGGCGTGGCGTAGACGGGACGATCTGTCCCGAACATGCTGGTGATGGTCGCGCCATGCTGCCGGACCAAGCCAATGCGGCTAGGCCCACCAGGAGCCGGTGAGCCGCCGATGGCACGGTCCATTTCCCGCTGGTAGGCCTCCGAAAGGCGTCTCATGCTGGCCAGCCGGTTGGCGCTCTCGATGAGCTGGACGCGGCGTGCTTCCAGCGTCTCAGCGTCGGCGTCTTCCGGGATAGGCGCAGCCAGGTCTTGCATTACCGCCTGCAACGGATCCTGGCCACCTCCGCCAGAGTGCTCGCCGTGGTTGATGACGAGCACCTCCGTGACGGTGCTGCCGCCGCTATCCGCACGGGGAAGCGGCTCATCGTAGACCACCACGTTGGAGGGGAACGCGTCAAGCGACGCTGTGTTGGAATCGACCAACATCGGGTCGGTGGAGCCAACTGACTCCAAATCGGCGGCAGGCTCGCCGGCGACGTGGAGCTGATCGAGGAGGCTCACGAGGAGGCTCTCGGGGCCATCGGTGCCTGCATCGGATGCAGGCTCGTCGGAGAGGCGAATCTCGCCAACAAGATCGGCGAGGCAGCTGGCCGCGCAGGCGACCTCCGCGCCACACAGCGCGTCGGTGCAGACGCCGTCTGGCGTGCCGGGCTGGCTGCGCTTGCCAGGGAGGAACAAAGTTCCCATCGAGAGCAGGTCTCCGGGAGACGGTGCACCTCGCCCCACGGTGAGCGCCAAATGTCGGGGGTTGGGTGCGACATATGCCAATGGATGGCTTATCATGGTGGGAGCGAGTAGAACGTCGCCGGTGCCTGGAAGCGGAAATGGCGTATACACGTACGTCGGCGAACTTTACCCAGGTTCGGGGCTCTCCGTGGAGATAACACCCCTAGTCCTGCTCTGCGGGGTCTCCGCATGATCACTAAGGCACTAGTGGTACAATGGTGTAACTTGAGCTGTATGCTAGAGGTAGAAGAAGGCAAGGCTAGCTTTCCTCCTCCCCTAGGTGTGAGTCTAATGCTAACAGATTCGACCCTTTGCATGGGTGCCCCGGGGGGTTTATTTAGGCCTACACCGCCCCAGGGGTATATTGGTAATCTGCCGGGTGTAGGACCCGGCTGTCAGTATCTCTGGTCGCCGGCTTCTCCGCCGGCTGCTGGGGCCCGCCGCCTGGTGGGCCCCGCCGACTGGTCCCGTACGGAGCCGACAGGCCGCTCCCGCCGCTCGCGGGTCTTGCCGGCCGCTGATCACTGTAGCCATGATGCTAATGACGCGGGCTTGGTCGGGGGAGCGTGGCTACAGTCCTGCCGCCTGGTGGGCGATCTCTGTAGCCATGCCGTGTCTCATCTGGTTGATGGCGCACGGGGCCCGAGGGAGGGATAGGCCGCCTGCTGGAAGCTGGCTTCCCTCAGGGCTGGCTGGTCTGGCTTCCTCCGTCTTCAGGGCTCTCACTGCCTGGTAGGGCCCGCCACCTGCGAGCCGTACCGACAGGCCGTCGTGGGAACAGGGCTCCGCTTGTCAGGAGTGACGTCAAGGGGGGAGTGGCAATAGTGCCGCTTCGTGCGGAGATCTCCGCCTGTACGGGGCACTGTGGCCACGCCCGGCCCTGGATTCGAGGGGACGGGCTACGCTGTAGCCACACCCTGTCTTGTCTTCTTGATGAGGGCGCAGACTTTGATGGCGCCACAGGCCGACTGCTAGGGGCCGGCCTCTCTGGAGGCCGCCCACTAGGAGTCAGCCTGTCGTGATGCCGTCCTCTGGAACTCGGCCGCCTTCTGGCAGCCGGCCGTTTGTCCAGCCGGCCATCAGAAGGCGGCGCTTCATCTTGATGCCTTGAGGGGCACAGCCAGCCCCGATGTCTTGAAAGGTTCAGGGACTCGGGTTAGCCTACCCGTGGCCCATTACTCTGACACCCGATGAGCTAATAGCGTTGCAGACGCGCGTTCAAAGCATGATAGCCAAGAACGTCAAGCTTGTCGATGTAATCCAGGTGATGCTAGTTCGCCGGATCCTCCCGTGCCAGCGCAGAAGTCGCCCTCTGTGGGAGTTTAATCCGAAGAAGCATCAAACCCTGGTGAGGCTCTTCGAAACCACTCACGAAGGTGCCTGGAAGTTGCTCTTTAAGGGCAAGAGAAACCACCAGCCACAGATTTAGACCGTGGGCACGACATTAAACACCTCGCACGTATCCCCTACTTGTTTGTTTCGAGGATGATGTCTGAGCTTTTATCATTGCTCTTTCAGGACTGGATGGAGAGGGCGAAGCGGATCTAGTGTCCGGCTCCGCTGCCTGAAGAACCATTCATCCCGCGTCCAGCGAAGATGCTGGTGCCGGCACCCTATAAGGCACCAAAGAAGAAGGCCAAGAAAAAAGCCAAGGGGGCCAAAAGTGGCCCCCATCGCAAGGGTGCTTCGGACATGACGTCCGAAGACGAAGAAGCCCATTCCTCTGTCCCTGAGGACGACGACGAGGAAGAGGAGGAGGAGGAGGAGAAGAACCCTCCCCCTGAGGGGGGAAAGAAGAAAAGGGGGCTTCCACGAATCTGAAGGCAGGAACGCCCAAGAAGGGGAAGGGCGCCCTTGCGGTCAACACCGCGTGGGACGTTGATAGCAGTCCGGAGCGACGCCCCCGCACTAAACCTCAAGCCGCATCATAAGTACTATGACTCACATATACCCGTATACCCGGCCTCTCCTTTTTATCGTTTTGACATGGTTAATTGTGCTATTGCAGTCTGGCCCGCGACAGCATCCGGCGATCCTCATCTGGAGGTTCGTTTGATCCGGCGGAAATGGCTAGCATGTCACCGCTGACCGCTTATTCCCCCGAGGCCAAGGACGACACTGAAGTGTTGTCCCGGAGGACCGCTCTGAGCCAGGGAGGGACCCAGGACGCTGTTCAGGAGGCGCCGCAAGGCGAGACCTCCGCTGCCGGACACATGGGGGAGCAGATCCCCATGGAGACTGGCCAGGAGGGACGTATTCAGTTCGGCCCTCAGCCGATACGATTCCGGGGACCGATATGGCCCCGGAATCCGGCGCGCACCTTCCTTCGAAGGAGGGGGGTGCGCCCATTCCGCCAGTGGCCCCTGTCAAACCAGGGGCGTCGGATAACCTGATGGAGGCGCTACGAGGCGCCTCCATTGTGGACGAGCACCGTGTCCTTATGGGTATGGTGATCGAGAAGGTTCAGTCCGTCAAGAGCAGACTAAACGAGGCCTGCAACAATCTGTTGACAGGTATTGAGGTAAGTCACGTAGAAAGAGAACACCCCGTGCTGACAGTAGCCCCTGAGACACTGTCCGATGTTCGGAAAGAAAGGCCGGACAGAGGATCAATCCTTTGTAGGATACTAACTTGATATGGATGAATAAGCAGGCGTCGCTGTTGGCCGCGACTTCGCATCCTGCCGAAGTCTCTGAACTGAAGCAGAGGTTGGAGCGGACCAAGAACGAGCTCGGCGAGGTGAAGATTCGGCTCCAGGAGAAGCAAGGTGAGTGACGACTTGCTGTGTATTCGGAAAGAATAAGCGATGAGTATTGACCGGAGTGTCATAATATGTGTAGGGGCGGCGACCGAGGTCGAGGCCCTGAAAAATGCCCTGACCGAAGCCGAGGGGAAGGTTGTCCAGCAGCAAGCCACCCGTAAGAAGCTCAAGGCCTGGGTCGATGAGGTCCAGCAGGAGCTCCAGGACGCGGTGAAGAAGTGCGAAGCCTTGGAGCGCAAGGCATCGGTTCGAGAGACCGAACTTACCAAGGCTCGCCAGAGCGTGGAGACCGCACGGAATGAGGCCCGGGACGCTCTCCAAGAGATCCAGGAGGCCAAAAAGATCGCGACGGGTAAGGCTTTTAGCATGCAAAGTAAGTATGCCGAGAGGAAGTACCTTTTACTAACCCAGATTCGGAGTTGCCTAGGGGCTTTTGCGGATCTACCACGCAGCGTGTCCAATGCTGCGGAGTTCTTCCGAGCCAGAGAAGGGAATTCCGCGGAGAAGCTGTTCTGGTCACAGTATGCTGTGCCAGAACACCTGGTGCCCTTTGCCGATCAACTGAAGCAGTTGGTCGAGCTGCACAGGGTGGCCGAACTGGCCATGAAGGATTTAATAATCCAGCTGTGGCCAGCCGAAGCTATACCTAGCAGTTATTTTGGCCTCGTGAAGCGGGTGGTGGAAGCATGTCCGCGGCTAGACATCGTCAAGCGATCAGTCTGTATCGAAGGTGCCCGCATGGCCTTCGCCCATTGCAAGATGTGGTGGGCGAAGATGGACGCCGTCGAGGTGGCCAGGGGCCGCCAGAGGGCAAGGAGCACCGCACACCCGAGAGATATTTTGCGGATGTCCTAGAAGGGTCTCGACTTGTAGCAGCGCAATGCGGGCAGGACATTATTTTTGAATGAATACATTTGTGTTTTTTCTTTGCCTTGTATGAAAACAAAGCCAGTTTGTAATATAATGTTTGTTATGTTTTAATTGTTTCCTCCTGTGCGGCCGTGTTGTATAGAATCTGAGGGTTGGCCAGTCGTCGGCTTCTACCCTCACGTAGGTAGTACGGAGGTGTTCAGGATGGAATCTAAACAATCTTGATCCAATTATATGGTCCTTGAAGGAGTTGTTTAGCGCGACGAACCAGGCAATCAGACTATGCGGCTTAAACGCCCTCACTTAGCCATAGGAGTTTTATAATAAAACATGGGCGCAGCCCCTGGTATATGAACCAGAGTGCTGTCAACGTCTGACCGGGAAGTACCGATCCTTCGCATAATGCAGAAAAAATCTCCAGCGATTTGTAACCTCCGAACAGCTGACCGGCTCTCGCCGCATCATGACAGTCAGTTTTCGGCTTTCTCTACTAAGGTGCTCATCCGGTTTAGACCAGGGCACGTTCTCCCTTTACTACCCTAGCCGGTGTAGCGGAACATATGGTAGCAAGCACAGGAGCCGGGCAACCCAACTATTGAACACAGACATGATTCGGAGCCAATGCATATAATGCTAAATTCGGGGTGCCAAACTATCGATAAGAAGTGTTCGGACTTTGTTGCCGCATTATGTGGCGATGGAAAGCCCCTGGCAAGTATGAAACGTACCAAAGTGTACGGGTGCGAGAATCAAAGAAAAACAGAAAGAGAGCAAAGGTAGTATCTGGGGCCCTTGGACTTGGGCCGTGAACTGTTTCCATTATAGTTGGGCTAATGCGTCAAAGCGCATTTATACAAATAGTGCAATAAGAAACCGGCTATTTAACATGCCATAATCAAAGGAGAGCTGCATTTGGGTACTGAAAACAGGTAGAGTAATCGTTGGATTGTCCTCTAGAGCTTCCCCTGTATGCCTGTGCTCTGTGCCAATCTGGCATACTTGTCCTTTGACAGGACCAGTAATCAGGCCATCGAAGGAGGCCTGTATAAAAGAGACCTGAAAAAAGAAGGAAAAAGGGAAATACTAGAGATACAAGTGAGTCAGGGGTCAGTGTAGCCGAACTGTAGACTACAAGCTAGTTGTGCCTCCGTCGATGCCCATGGGATTTTGAGTGCGTAATTATGTATGCGTGGTGCGAATGCTGCTACCTCCTCGGGACTGGGACGGAGGCCGAATTTCTAATCGAGCTCTTAACGAGCCGGGCTGTCCTGTTGCAGTGTGGTCCGGACCCTCTTGGTGGTGTCCAGGGGCTCGGCAGCTGGATTATAGTTCTGCTTGAGAAGGCCGCTCTGTACCTCTGCTGCTAGGGAGGCTGTGTGCTCCTCTGTACGGAGGGAGCATTCGGTGTTTCCATTGACTGTTATGACGCCGCGTGGACCGGGCATCTTGAGCTTGAGATAAGCATAGTGTGGCACCGCGTTGAATATTGCAAACGCGGTTCGTCCGAGCAGTGCGTGGTAGCCGCCGCGGAAGGGGACAATATCGAGGATTAGCTCTTCGCTTCGGAATTTGTCCGGGGAACCGAAGACCACCTCCAGCGTGATTGAGCCCGTACAACGGGCCTCTACGCCTGGTATGACTCCTTTAAAGGTAGTCTTTGTGGGTTTGATTCGTGAGGGATTAATGCCCATTTTGCGCACTGTATCCTGATAGAGCAGGTTGAGGTTGCTACCACCATCCATTAGGACTCGTGTTAGGTGAAATCCGTCGATGAATGGGTCGAGGACCAGTGTGGCCGAACTGCCATGGCGGATACTAGTTGGATGACCTCGACGATCGAAGGTGATCGGGGATGACGACCACAGGTTGAATTTTGGGGCAACTGGCTCTACCGCGTAGACGTCCCTGAGTGCGCGCTTGCGCTCCCTTTGGGGGATGTGTGTAGCATATATCATGTTCACCGTTTTGACTTGAGGGGGAAATTTCTTCTGCACCCCCCCCCCAGTGTTCGGCTGCCGGGGCTCTTCGTCATCGTCCTCACTTTGTGATCCCTTTTCCTTGTTCTCGGCATTTAACTTGCCAGCCTGTTTAAAAACCCAACAATCGCTGTTGGTATGATTGGCTTGTTTGTCTGGGGTGCCATGTATTTGGCAGGGACGGTCGAGTATGCGGTCCAAGCTGGATGGTCCCTCACTGTTCCTTTTGTAGGGCTTCTTCCGCTCACCGGACTTGGAGCCGCTGAATCCGGCGTTAACTATAGTGTCATCGGTGTTATCGCCATTGCTTTGGCGTTTGTGTCTGTTGCGCCGAAGCTTGCCGGTGCTGTTTTTGGCCTCGGAGGGGCCTGCCTCGCTGGCTGTGTTTTTGCTACAAGCCAGCCAGCTATCCTCACCCGCACAAAAGCGGGTCATGAGTGTCGTGAGGGCTGCCATGGATTTCGGCTTTTCTTGGCTGAGGTGGTGGGCGAGCCATTCGTCACGGCTGCTGTGTTTGAAGGCCGCTAGGGCTTCGGCATCTAGACAGTCAACGATCTGGTTCTTTTTGGTTAGGAACCTAGTCCAGAATTTTCTGGCAGATTCTGCAGGTTGTTGAACTATATGACTTAAGTCATCGGCGTCTGGTGGCCGGACATAAGTGCCTTGGAAGTTGTCAAGAAAAGCTTCTTCCAAGCCCTCCCAGTTGCCGATGGAATTTTCGGGCAGGCTATTTAACCAGTGTCTAGCTGGTCCTTTTAGTTTTAGTGGGAGGTATTTGATGGTGTGGAGATCGTCTCCTCGGGCCATATGGATGTGGAGAATAAAATCTTCGATCCATACTGCGGGATCGGTTGTTCCGTCGTATGATTCAATATTGACGGGCTTGAACCCCTCGGGGAATTCATGATCCAGTACTTCATCTGTGAAGCAAAGAGGGTGTGCGGCGCCTCTATATCGGGCCGCGTCGCGGCACACCTCCGATGGAGTCCGCCTGCGGTTATCGGCCCGGGCGTGACTAGGTTTGTCACGTCCGAATAGGTAGCCGTCATCCCGAGTCGAAAAGTGTCCTCGCGATCCGTGATTGATCTGGTGTGTCCTACTCTACTGTCCAGGTCCTGCCGAAGGTCATATGTATAGTCCCGAGCTGTTTTGTCTCCGTTTTTGCGAGGCGGTGGGGCGGGCTGCTGTTCGGCATGAGTTGCCGTTTTGTCCCGACCACGGGGTGGTCGGTCCGCCGCACTATCCCAACCACGCGGTGGTCGTTCCGCATTGCGCGAGGGAGGTATGGGCTCCGGCGCCTCCTCATCGAACTGAGGTAGCAGTCTGCGCTTGGGGTAACTCTTGGCTGGACGCTTGAGGCCGTATTCTTCGGTTGCCAGGACATCAGTCCATCTATCAATGAGTAGGTCTTGATCAGCTTGAAGCTGCTGCTGCTTCTTCTTCAGGCTTCTTGCAGTTGCTATTAGCTGGCGCTTGAAGCGCTCCTGCTCAAGGGGTGCCTCAGGCACGATGAAATCCTCATTGCCGAGGCTCTCCTCATCCTCGGAGAGTGGATGACAACTATTGTCATCCGCCTCATTGGGCATGGCCTGTTTATCAGGGTTAACTTGCCCGTTGTCTTGTTCCTCCTGTTCGGATGTTGCTCCAACAGGGTCTTCATTGTTTTTGGCGTCGTCCGGAGTACTATTTTCTCCAGTGCCAGTGTTGCTATCTTTTGAGAGACGTGACTTAGAACGGCGTTTAGGGCGCCGGCGCTTGGACTGTGTCTCAGAAGGTTTATTCGCAACTGGATCTTCTTTGTCATCGTCGCTAGCTTTTTTAGGTGCGTCAACCATGTACACATCGTACGAAGAGGTGGTCATCCAACGTCTAGTGAATGGCGGGTATTAGCCTTGCTCCTTGTCGGCATCGTCGTCCATACCGTCGATGTCTTCGGAGCCATAATCAAGCACATCGGTTAAGTCCTTGACGGTGGCTATGAAGTGAGTGGAAGGTGGGAAGCGAAATTCTCCATCATCAGCCTCTAGTTCGAACCAGACATAGTTCGGTTGTGAGTCCCCCGCCAAGGACAGGTTCTTTAATGAATTTAGCACATCGCCCAAGGGCGAGTGTTGGAAGATATCTGCGGTGCTGAACTCGAAGATCGATAACCGATCCAGCTCTGCGCCCGCAGGCGTGCGTGGTTCGGAACTTATAGCAGGAAACCAGTCCGGAATTCCGTTGACACAGATATTGCAAGGTGCTAAGTCTGTGTGCGGCTCCAACGCCGCGGATTCTGTGGCTTCGGATGGCGCAATCTGCTCCGGATCTAATGCCGTAGCAGTTACAGGAACCATCTCCTGAATATGGTCCGATGACAGATTTAAGTCATGTTCATCGGAGCGAGGGGGAGCGATCACCGTGGTCTCAAATCCGTTGAAGATCAGGTCTCCACGGATATCCGCAATGTAGTTCAAGCTTCCAAATCTGACCTGGTGGCCAGGAGCATAGCTATCGATCTGCTCCAGATGGCCAAGTGAGTTGGCCCACAGTACGAAGCCGCCGAATGCGAAAATCTGTCCGGGGAGAAAGGTTTCTCCTTGGACAGCGTCACTATAGACGATCGAAGGGGCCATCGAACCTTTAGTTGACGGCACAGTGGAACTCTCAATGAAAGCACCAATGTTGGTGTCAAAACCGGCGGATCTCGGGTAGGGGGTCCCGAACTGTGCATCTAAGGTCGATGGTTACAGGAGACAGGGGACAGGGGACACGATGTTTATCGGGCCCTCTCTATGGAGGTAATACCCTACTTCCTGCTTGATTGATCTTGATGAATAAGAGTATTACAAGAGTTGATCTACCACGAGATCGTAATGGCTAAACCCTAGAAGCCTAGCCTGTATGACTATGGTAATGAATATATATCCTTTCCGGACTACACCCTCCAGTTTATATAGACACCGGGGGAACCTAGGGTTACATAGAGTCTGTTACATAAGAAGGAATCTTCATAGTCGGTCGCCAAGCTTGCCTTCCATGCCAAGGAGAGTCCAATCCGGACACGGGTACAGTCGTCGGCCTTCATGTCTTCACAACCCACCAGTCCGGCCCATTTGATAATAGACCGGACGCCCGAGGACCCCTTAATCCAGGACTCCCTCAGCCGCAGCAGGGCCCGCACCTGCCAAGACTCCGCCGCCGTCCCCATGCAGCTGCTAGCTCAACCAGCTGGGCAGGCACCTACGTGGCGACGTGCGGCCTCTACACCGACCCAGCAAGCACCTGCGTGGTGACATGCAAATCTTCATGAAGACTCCGCCGCCGCGCTAGCACAGCAGCCAGCCAACGTGGCGCAGCAACGCCTCGTCAGCTCGGACGCGTGTCGGAACCAGGCGAGGCGGCGACAGCTGGGACGTGCTTACTTGCCGTCCCCAATAAAGCGAGAGGGGCACGTCATCAGCGCATTAAATGCATTTGTCTGACGGTGCCAGAGGATAGACTCGTCCACTGTAGACCTTTCCACCTCCTGTGTGCCACTGTGGCAACCCCTTTTTCCTATAAAAGGAGGCCCGAGGCGACCAGGAGGAGGATTCGGATCTTTTGGGCAAGTTGCACCCCGTAGCTAGCTCAAGAACACAAGAACACTCAAATACATCCACCAAAGCAGGACTAGGGTATTACGCATCTCCGTGGCCCGAACCTGGGTAAACGATCCGTGTGCTTCCTGTCAGACCCGCTCTTTGCACAACCCCGCGCCCGCCAACCGTAGAAGGGATCCCAGTGATCCCATAGGTGTCGATTTCCCCCGACACTATGTATCCACACATGTATTAAGTTTCCGGTTAACTCAATTCTAGCATGAATAATAAACATTTATCATGATATAAGGAAATATAAAATAACAACTTTATTATTGCCTCTAGGGCATATTTCCTTCAGTCTCCCACTTGCACTAGAGTCAATAATCTAGTTCACATCGCCATGTGATTTAACACCAATAGTTCACATCACCATGTGATTAACACCTAAAGGGTTTACAAGAGTCAGCAATCTAGTTCACATCGCCATGTGATTAGCACCCAAAGAGTACTAAGGTGTGATCATGGTTTGCTTGTGAGAGAAGTTTAGTCAACGGGTCTGCCACATTCAGAGCCATATGTATTTTGCAAATTTTCTATGTCTACAATGCTCTGCATGGAGCTACTCCAGCTAATTGCTCCCACTTTCAATATGTATCCAGATTGAGACTTAGAGTCATCTGGATTGATGTAAAGCTTGCATCAATGTAACTCTTTACGACGAACTCTTTATCACTTCCATAACTGAGAAATATTTCCTTAGTCCTCTTAGGTAACTAAGGATAACTTCGACCATTGTCCAGTGATCCACTCCTGGATTACTATCGTACCCCCTTGCCAAACTCATGGCAAGGTACACAATAGGTTTGGTACACAGCATAGCAACTTCATAGAACCTATGACTGAGGCATAGGGAATGACTTTCATTCTCTTTCTATTTTTTGCCGTGGTCGGGTTTTGAGTCTTACTCAACTTCACACCTTGCAACACAGGCAAGAACTCCTTCTTTGATTGTTCCATTTTGAACTACTTCAAAATCTTGTCAAGGTATATAATCATAGAAAAAATCTTATCAAGCGTCTTGATCTATCTCTATAGATCTTGATGCTCAATATGTAAGCTGCTTCACCGAGGTCTTTCTTTGAAAAACTCCTTTCAAACACTGCTTTATGCTTTCCAGAAAATTCTACATCATTTCCGATCAACAATATGTCATTCACATATACTTATCAGAAAGGCTGTAGTGCTCCCACTCACTTTCTTGTAAATACGGGCTTCACCGCAAGTTTGTATAAAACTATATGCTTTGATCAACTCATCAAAGCATATATTCCAACTCCGAGATGCTTGCACCAGTCCATAGATGGATCGCTGGAGCTTGCACATTTTGTTAGCACCTTTAGGATCGACAAAAAACCTTCTGGTTGCATCATATACAACTCTTCTTTAATAAATCCATTAAGGAATTCAGTTTTGACATCCATTTGCCAGATTTCATAAAATGCGGCAATTGCTAACATGATTCGTACAGACTTAAGCATCGCTACGAGTGAGATAATCTCATCATAGTCAAGACCTTGAACTTGTTGAAAACATTTTGCGACAAGTCGAGCTTTGTAGATAGTAACACTACCATCAGTGTCCGTCTTCCTCTTGAATATCCATTTATTCTCAATGGCTTGCCGATCATCGGGAAAGTCCACCAAAGTCCATACTTTGTTCTCATACATGGATCCTATCTCAGATTTCATGGCCTCAAGCCATTTATCGGAATCTGGGCTCATCATCGCTTCCTCATAGTTCGTAGGTTCGTCATGGTCTAGTAACATGACTTCCAGAACGGGATTACTGTACCACTCAGGTGCGGAACGTGCTCTGGTTGACCTACGAGGTTCAGTAGTAACTTGATCTGAAGTTTCATAATCATCATCATTAGCTTCCTCTCTAGTTGGTTTAGGCATCACTTGAAATGATTTCTATGATGAGCTACTTTCCAGTTCGAGAGAAGGTACAATTACCTCATCTTGTTCTACCTTCCTCCCACTTACTTCTTTCAAGAGAAACTCCTTGTCTAGAAAGGATCCATTCTTAGCAACGAATATCTTGCCTTCGGATCTGTGATAGAAGGTGTACCCAACAGTTTCCTTTGGGTATCCTATGAAGACGCATTTCTCCAATTTGGGTTCGAGCTTATCAGGCTGAAGCTTTTTCACATAAGCATCGTAACCCAAAACTTTAGAAAACGGGAGCTTAGGTTTCTTGCTAAACCATGGTTATACGGTGTCGTCTCAACGGATTTATATGGTGCCCTATTTAACGTGAATGCAGCTGTCTCTAATGCATAACCCCAAAACGATAGTGGTAAATCGGTAAGAGACATCATAGATCGCACCATTTCTAATGAAGTACGGTTACGACATTCGGACACACCATTATGTTGTGGTGTTCCAGGTGGCGTGAGTTGCAAAACTATTCCACATTGTTTCAAATGAAGACCAAACTCGTAACTCAAATATTCGCCTCCGCGATCAGATCGTAGAAACTTTATTTTCTTGTTATGATGATTTTCCACTTCACTCTAGAATTCTTTGAACTTTTCAAATGTTTCAGACTTATGTTTCATTAAGTAGATATACCCATATCTTCTCAAATCATCTGTGAAGGTCAGAAAATAATGATACCCGCCGCGCGCCTCAACACTCATCGGACCGCATACATCGGTATGTATTATTTCCAATAAGTCAGTGGCTTGCTCCATTGTTCCGGAGAATGTAGTTTTAGTCATCTTGCCCATGAGGCATGGTTCGCAAGTATCAAATGATTCATAATCAAGTGATTCCAAAAATCCATTCGTATGGAGTTTCTTCATGCGCTTTACACCAATATGACCTAAACGGCAGTGCCACAAATATGTTGCACTATCATTATCAACTTTGCATCTTTTTGCATCAATATTATGAATCGAGATTCAATAAAACATTTACTTTGGGTGTATGACAGTAGAAGGTTTTATTCATGTAAACAGAACAACAATTATTCTCTGACTTAAATGAATAACCGTATCGCAATAAACATGATCCAATCATATTCATGCTCAACGCAAACACCAAATAACATTTATTTTGGTCCAACACTAATCTCGAGGGTAGAGGGAGTGTGCGATGTTGACCTTATCAACCTTGGAATCACTTCCAACACACATCGTCACCTCACCCTTAACTAGTCTCTGTTCATTTTGCAATTCCTGTTTCGAGTTACTAATCTTAGCAACTGAACTGGTATCAAATACCCTGGGTTACTATGAACACTAGTAAAGTACACATTAACATGTATATCAAATATACCTTTGTTCACTTTGCCATCCTTCTTATCCGCCAAGTATTTGGGGTAGTTCCGCTTCCAGTGATCATTCCCTTTGCAGTAGAAGCACTCAGTTTCAGGCTTAGGTCTAGCTTTGGATTTCTTCACGGGAGTGGCAACTTGCTTGCCATTCTTTCTTGAAGTTCCCTTTCTTTTCCTTTGCCCCTTTTCTTGAAACTAGTGGTCTTGTTAACCATCAACACTTGATGCTCTTTCTTGATTTCTACCTTCGCCGATTTTAGCATCGTGAAGAGCTCGGGAATCGTTTTCGTCATCCCTTGCATATTATTGTTCATCACGAAGTTCCAGTAACTTGGTGCTAGTGACTAGAGAACTCTGTCAATCACTATCTTATATGGAAGATTAACTCCCACTTGATTCAAGCGATTGTAGTACTCAGACATTCTGAGCACATGCTCACTGGTTGAGCTATTCTCCTCCATCTTGTAGGCAAAGTACTTGTCAGAGGTCTCATACCTCTCGACTCGGGCATGAGTCTAAAATACCAATTTCATCTCTTGGAACATCTTATATGATTCGTGGCATTCAAAACGTTTTTGATGTCCCGGTTCTAAGCCGTAAAGCATGGCGCACTAAACTATCAAGTAGTCATCATACCGAGCTTGCCAAAACGTTCGTAACATCTGCATCTGCTCCTGCAATATATAGGTCTGTCACCTAGCGGTGCATCAAGGACATAATTCTTCTGTGCGGCAATGAGGATAATCCTCAGATCATGGACCAAGTCCGCATCGTTGCTACTATCATCTTTCAACTTATTTTTCTCCAGGAACATATCAAAAATAAAAGGGGAGCTACATCATGAGCTATTGATCTACAACATAATTTACAAATACTATCAAGACTAAGTTCATGATAAATTAAAGTTCAATTAATCATATTACTTAAAAACTCCCACTTAGATTGACATCCCTCTAGTCATCTAAATGATCACGCGATCCATATCAACTAAACCATGTCCGATCATCACGTGAGATGGAGTGGTTTTCAATGGTGAATATCACTATGTTGATCATATCTACTATATGATTCACGTTCGACCTTTCGGTCTCAGTGTTCCGAGACCATATCTGCATTTGCTAGGCTCTTCAAGTTTAACCCGAGTATTCTGCACGTGCAAAACTGGCTTGCACCCATTGTATGTGAACGTAGAGCTTATCACACCCGATCATCACGTGGTGTCTCGGCACGACGAATTGTAGCAACGGTGCATACTCAGGGAGAACACTTGTACCTTGAAATTTAGTGAGGGATCATCTTATAATGCTACCGCTGTACTAAGAAAAATAAGATGCATAAAGGATAAACATCACATGCAATCAAAATATGTGACATGATATGGCCATCATTAGCTTGTGCCTTTGATCTCCATCTCCAAAGCACCATCATGATCTCCATTGTCACCGGCTTGACACCTTGATCTCAATCATAGTGTTGTTGTCATCTCGCCAACTATTGCTTCCACGACTATCGCTACCGCTTAGTGATAAAGTAAAGCAATTACATGGCGATTGCATTTCATACAATAAAGTGACAACCATAAGGCTCCTGCCAGTTGCTGATAACTTTTACAAAACATGATCATCTCATACAACAATTTATATCTCATCACGTCTTGAACATATCACATCACAACATGCCCTGCAAAAACAAGTTAGACGTCCTCTACTTTGTTGTTGCAAGTTTTAAGTGGCTGCTACGGGCTTCTAGCAAGAACAGTTCTTACCTACGCATCAAAACCACAACGATTTTTCGTCAAGTGTGTTGTTTTAACCTTCAACAAGGACCGGCCGTAGTCAAATTCGATTCAACTAAAGTTGGACAAACAAACCCCCGCCAGCCACCTGTGTACAAAGCATGTCGGTAGAACCGGTCTCATGAACGTGGTCATGTAATGTTGGTCCGAGCCGCTTCATCGAACAATACCTCCGAATCAAAATAAGACGTTGGTGGTAAGCAGTATGACTATTATCGCCCACAACTCTTTGTGTTCTACTCGTGCATATGATCCACACATAGACCTGGCTCGGATGCCACTGTTGGGGGACGTAGCATGCAATTTCAAAAGAATTCCTACGATCACGCAAGATCTATCTAGGAGATGCATAGCAACGAGACTGGGTGAGTGTGTCCATGTACCCTCGTAGACCGAAAGCGGAAGCGTTAGGTTAACGTGGTTGATGTAGTCGAACGTCTTCACGATCCAACCGATCTAGTACCGAACATACGGCACTTCCGAGTTCAGCACACGTTCAGCTCGATGACATCCCTTGAACTCTTGATCCAGCAGAGGGTCGAGGGATAGTTCCGTCAGCACGACGGTGTGGTGACGGTGATGGTGATGTGATCCACGCAGGGCTTCGCCTAAGCACTACGATGCTATGACCAGAGGAGTAAATTGTGGAGGGGGGCACCACACACGGTTAAGAGAACAATTGATGTGTCTCCAAGGGGTGCCCTGCCCACGTATATAAAGGAGGGAGAGGGAGGAGGCCGGCCCTAGGGGGCGCGCCATAAGGGGGGTCCTACTAGGACTCCCAGTCCTAGTACGATTCGCCCCCCCCCCCCTTCTTTTCCTTCTCATGGAGGGGGAAAGGGGGAAAGGAGAGGGAGTAGGAGAAGGAAAGGGGGTGGCGCCCCCTTCCCTAGTCCAATTCGGCCTCCTCTTCTGTGGGGGGCGCACTAGCCCCTTGTGGGCTGGTTAGTGCAGGAAATATGCCCAAGAGGCAATAATAAAGTTGTTATTTATATTTACTTATATCATGATAAATGTTTATTATTCATGCTAGAATTGTATTAACCGGAAACTTAGTACATGTAGGAATACATAGACAAACAGAATGTCACTAGTATGCCTCTTTTTGACTAGCCCGTTAATCAAAGATGGTTTAGTTTCCTAGCCATAGACATGAGTTTTCATTTGATGAACGGGATCACATCATTAGAGAATGATGTGATTGACTTGACCCATCCGTTAGCTTAGCACTATGATCATTTAGTTTATTGCTATTTCTTTCTTCATAACTTATACATGTTCCTATGACTATGAGATTATGCAACTCCCGAATACCGGAGGAACACTTAGTGTGCTATCAAACGTCACAATGTGACTGGGTGATTATAAAGATGCTCTATAGGTGTCTCCGATGGTGTTTGTTGAGTTGGCATAGATCGACATTAGGATTTGTCACTCCGATTGTCGGAGAGTTGTCTCTGGGCCCTCTCGGTAATGCACATCACTATAAGCCTTGCAAGCAATGTGACTAATGAGTTAGTTACGGGATGATGCATTACGGAACGAGTAAAGAGACTTGCCGGTAACGAGATTGAACTAGGTATGATGATACCGACGATCGAATCTCGGGCAAGTAACATACCGATGACAAAGGGAACAACGTATGTTGTTATGCAGTTTGACCGATAAAGATCTTTGTAGAATATGTAGGAACCAGTATGAGCATCCATGTTCCGCTATTGGTTATTGACCGGAGATGAGTCTCGGTCATGTCTACATAGTTCTCGAACCCGTTGGGTCCGCACGCTTAACGTTCGATGACGATCAGTATTATGAGTTTATGTGTTTTGATGTACCGAAGGTAGTTCGGAGTCCCGGATGAGATCACCGACATGACGAGGAGTCTCGAAATGGTTGAGACATAAAGATTGATATATTGGATGACTATATTCGGACACCGGGATGGTTCCGAGGTGTATCGGGTATTTACCGGAGTATCGGGGGGTTAATGGGCCTTCATGGGCTTTAGTGGAAGAGAGGAGGAGGCGGCCGAATGGGCCCCCCCCCCAAGCCCAATCTGAATTGGGAGGGGGGCCGCCCCCCCCCCCTTTCCTTCTCTCCCTCTTCCCTTCCCTTCCCCTCCTAGTTGGACTAGGAAAGGGGGGAACCTACTCCTAGTAGGAGTAGGATTCCCCCCATGGGGCGCACCCCATGAGGATGGCCGGCCCCCTCCTCCACTCCTTTATATACGGGGGAGGGGGCACCCCATAGACACACAAGTTGATTTCTTAGTCGTGTGCGGCGCCCCCCTCCACAGATTTCCACCTCGGTCATATTGTCGTATTGCTTAGGCGAAGCCCTGCGTCGGTAACTTCATCATCACCGTCACCATGCCGTCGTGCTGATGAAACTCTCCCTCGGCCTCAGCTGGATCTACAGTTCGAGGGACGTGACCGAGCTGAACGTGTGCAGATCGCGGAGGTGCCGTGCGTTCGGTACTTGATCGGTTGGATCGCGAAGACGTTCGACTACATCAACCGCATTACTTAACGCTTCCGCTTTCGGTCTACGAGGGTACGTGGACACACTCTCCCCGCCCGTTTCTATGCTTCTCCTAGATAGATCTTTCGTGATCGTACGCAAATTTTTTGAAATACTACGTTCCCCAATAGTTAGCCTCCCTCCTATGGCCCATATCTTTCCCCGGGGGGTTCCGGTAACCCCTTCGGTACTCCGATATGTACACGATACACTCCGGAACCCTTCCGGTGTCCGAATACTACCTTCCAATATATCAATCTTTACCTCTCGACCATTTCGAGACTCCTCGTCATGTCCGTGATCTCATCAGGGACTCCGAACAAACTTCGGTCACCAAAAACCCATAACTCATAATACAAATCATCATCGAACGTTTAGCGTGCAGACCCTACGTGTTCGAGAACTATGTAGACATGACCGAGACACATCTCCGGTCAATAACCAATATCGGAACCTGGATGCTCATATAGGTTCCTACATATTCTACGAAGATCTTTATCGGTCAAACTGCAATAACAACATACGTTATTCCCTTTGTCATCGGTATGTTACTTGCCCGAGATTCGATCGTCGGTATCATCATACCTAGTTCAATCTCATTATCGGCAAGTCTCGTTACTCGTTCCGTAATGCATCATCCCGTAACTAACTCATTAGTCACATTGCTTGCAAGGCTTATAGTGATGTGCATTACAGAGAGGGCCCAGAGATACCTCTCCGATACTCGGAGTGACAAATCCTAATCTCGATCTATGCCAACCCAACAAACACCTTCGGAGACACCTGTAGAGCATCTTTATAATCACCCAGATACGCTGTGATGCTTGATAGCACATAAGGTGTTCCTCCAGTATTCGGGAGTTGCATAATCTCATAGTCAGAGGAATATGTATAAGTCTTGAAGAAAGGAATAACAATAAAACTTAACGATCATTATGTAAGCTAACGGGTGGGTCTTGTCCATCACATCATTCTCCTAATGATGTGATCCCGTTCATCAAATGACAACACATGTCTATGTTAGGAAACTTAACTATCTTTGATTAACGAGCTAGTCTAGTAGAGGCTTACTAGGGACACGGTGTTTTGTCTATGTATCCACACATGTATTAAGTTTCCGGTTAATACAATTCTAGCATGAATAATAAATATTTATCATGATATAAAGAAATATAAAATAACAACTTTATTATTGCCTCTAGGGCATATTTCCTTCACTCCCTCCCCTTGGAACCTATATATACTAGAGGATTTTGTCCTTGGATACACACAATTTTGGAGCCTCCTCTATTTCCCTCTAGTTCTAGTTCTAGTTGATCTAATTAGAGCTAGACCTATATCCTCTAATCCTCATAATTAGAAGCCCAATCTGGTTCTAATCTTCTCCCTCTAATTTTCTAGCGACGATTAGCTCTGGACGGCGAAATGCTGCCGGATCATGAAGGTTGCACGCTTGCAACCAAGTAGAGAGGACGTGCTTTCAGTCTTCTGTTCGAGGAACTGTTCGTGGGCCATTCGCGGGATCGTCCATCGACGGTTCAAGGGACTCCAAGTATGATCTACACCGACACGTTATTCTTTTGCTGCAACTCGGTGACGGTAACGATCGTGATCCCAACCCGTAAATGCATCTTCATATTGATCTTGGGTGTGCGTAGGTGCAATTTTTTTATTTTCTACTACGTTTCCCAACACCATGCTCTCGCCGGCAAGATGGCCTTTGAACAATTCACACCGGTCCAACACTATACACATCTGAAGCTGAAGATGCCGATCCAAACGGGGTCATTTCCAAATTCATGAAAAAATCAAATTTGTAAACTTTTAAAATTCATGAGTTTTTTTCATATCCGTGCACTTCTTTGGAACCCGAAAACTTTTTTCAAATCCATGAACCTTTTGAAAATTGTAAACTTTTTTTATATCCATTAATATTTTTTAAATTCATGAATTTTTTCAAATTTGCAATAAATTCATGAACATTCGGGGGCATTTTTTAAGATTTAGTAAAGTAAACTGGTACTTTCCCCAAAGAGTAGACCAGCGAGCAAAATGTGAGCAGAGAAAAAATAGTGAACACGAGTCGAGCGAATGAGCGAGCGGTTTATTAAGCCATGGCCCATAGGAGCGAGCTATGCAATGTTTCGCCAAAGTGCATATAAGACGCCATTCTCTAAAAAAATAAGACGCCAAACAGAGAAATCTTTAACTAAGGGGTACCTCTTGCAAAGTTACCCATCTCCTCTGCGGCACTTGTTACAACCTGAATGTTCTGAGTTTCTTCCCATGAGCATGATGGATGAGTTGGTTTGTTTGTGTGTGTTTTTAGATTTCTCTCCAAACAAAATCTCTCTTGACCGTCCGTGCAAATTACTAACTGGTTTTATCATTACGTCCCCGCGTCAAGAGCTTCGAAACTAGAATCCATGTTTATAGGTTTCAGGGTACTTTCTTTTCGAGCAAAATTTTGCTCGCAACTACTGCTAACATGCTCTCCCAATGTGGACTAATCTGTGCTTCCACTTACTAGTAAGTTGTGCTTTCAACTAGTAATAACATGCGTGCTCCCAACTATACTAACCCTGTGCTCCCAACGTAGTACTAACTCGCATTCCAAAAGTGAAGCACAACAGTGCTCCCGCGTGAAGCACACATATGCTTCTAGTGTGTACTTACACGTGCTCCTACCTAGTACTAACCCGTGTTCCGATCTAGTATTAACATATGCTCACACTGTGAAACACAAACTATGCTCTAATAGAAACACGAGAATAATAGAAATCAAAGAAAAAAATATCAAGAAAACCTAGAAAAATCCAAAAGAATGGGAAAAACTAATCTAACAAAAAAGACTCGGGTAAGTCCAGCACGTTACATGTGCACCGAATGCCACGTATGACGTGCTCACATGCTCTCACGACCCAAAAAAGGTGCTCCCCCGTGGGGCCTGTCTCAGGCTGCTCCATCCTTGCAAAATTAGCTCCACAACATTAAATTCACTTTGTAGAATATCCATCCAGGAGTTGCATCTCCACCATAGCAGTGGATCTTGTTTGGTTCCCTAGCTGCAGCTTCAAAAAATAGGAAACTTTGGTAGGAAATGTCTACTGTGGGTTGTCTTACGCGGGCAAAAAATACATATGTATCCATTTACCGGTGGCAGTGGTGCGTAGTTTTACCTAACTCCACAAGGATTCTTTGAAGTAGAATTTTTAAAGCACCCCTTAAAGAGCTTCATGGGAAACAGGGGAGTTGTACCTCATATTTAAATATATATTTTTGGATCGGGACATGAGCTACCTTATTTGGCTTGCGTTTTTAGAGCGAAGCGGAAGTCCCAAACATGCATTTGTGTAGGAAGCTAGATGTACATTGGCATGTTTGCCCAGCTTCTCAACTAACATAACATGGGAAACAGAGAGTGCCTAACCAACACTTCAGACGCCACCGATCGCGCGGGTGCTCGCGCGACGCTATAGCAGGAGGCAATGGTAAATAGTGCTCATAGCTTGGTCGCTCGATGGCTGGCTAATTCGATCCATTTTTACATCGGCTCTATTGTTTAGTTGCACAATAGTAAAAATACCAGCAACAAAGGGTTTAAAAAAGAACTAACTTCTGTTTTCTAATGATAAAAATTATACATTCAAAAAATGTGCCCGTTTTGAAAGAATTAATGAATTTGAAAAAGATGTTCATCAATAAACAAGAAACAGGAATTTCGAAAATTATTTGTGATAGAATTGCTCATGAATTTGCAAACTGTTCGTGGATTTAAGAAAATCTTTGTGGATGAAAAACAATTCATCATTGAAAAGGTTTAAGAATTTACAAATGTTCATGAATTTGAGAAAAAGTACACAAATTTTAAAGATGTTCAAGAATTTGACAAAATTCACGAATTTTAAAATACATAAATTTAAAAAATGTCCACAGATCTGAAAAAGAACGCAGATTTTGAAAATGTTACGGATTATGAAAGAAGTTCGTGAATTCAGAAAAGTGTAGGAATTTGAAATTAAAAATGAAAAATTTAAACTAAAAAAATAAAAATAATAAAAATTAAAAATTAAAAATAAAATTAGAAAGGAATCTGAAAAACAAAAGGTGGGTACAAAAATAGAAAAGAAAAACTCAGCCAGAAAGTTTTGGATGCTTCATAAAACCAGAATGATGTATGGAGCTAGATGGGCCAGTGCCTTTACTTTCACTGAATTGGTCAAGTGGGCGCTATGTATGCACGAGACCTATATCTCGCTTGTATTGAGATTGACGCTCCCCTTTGCCTGAAGGATTTTCACCCCACGTAGTTGTTCGATCGTTCGCTGTATTGGTTCGATCATTCGCTACTCCCTCATTGCAGAGTTGCGAGTTTGGTCACTTAGTAGTTGAAATTAAGTTCCTTATGATTGATAGGGTGTTTATTCCGCAGAAACTTCATAGGTCTCAAAATAGTGTTAACACATTGCTTGGCGAGGTATAGTCGCTCCGAGCGAGCTACGACTGTGTGGCTCAGCAGAGGACCCTCATGTATTTAGGATCTCTTGCCAAAAGATTGTAGCCCTACCATAATAGAATAAGACCCTTTTGATCTCGCAAAAAAAGTAATGATGAGGAACACAGATTAGCTAGATCATCTATTACACTTTGTATTGGTAGATATGTGTGGCTTATTGATCCATCGGATCACATGTGTATCCCTTTAAACATTATTGAATGAAAGAAAGTGCGGTTTTCTCCTAAAAAAATCGCTACTTGCTCGTTGCATGTAGTCCAGTTTTCTTTAGAATTTTGTTTTTCTTATCGTTTTTTTTCTGTTCTTTCCTTTTTCTTTTTGCTGTTCTTAGTTTCTTTACGATTTTCTTCTGTTTTGTTCGTTTCTTACCAGCTTTCTTTGATTTACCATTTTTCTCTTTCTTTTTACACTGATTTTTCGTCGGTTTTCTAGTTTTGTTTTTCTTTTCTTTCTTCCTCGGTCTTTCCTTTTTTGCATTGTTTTCTCTCTCTGGTTTTCTTCTTTTGTTTTATTTTATTTCTTCCTTGTTTTATTGTTCTTTTTCTATTTTTTTTGTTTCTTTGATAGTTTTCAACAGTTTTTTTTTCTTTCTTTCTTTCTTGGTTTTTACTCTTTTGCAGTGGTATTTTGTAGTTTTTTTTTGGCTTTTATGGAATTTCTTCGTTTTTCTTTGTTTCTTTTTCATTTTCATCGTTTTCCTCTTTGTTCAACACATGTTTAACTTTTTTAGCATACATCATCAAAAAAATACATGTCTAACGTTTTTGAAATACATTATGATTATTATTTGAAAAATAGTTTTTTATATCAACTTTAAAAGATTGAAATAAAAGATTGACATTTCTTAATAAATATTCAACATTTTTTAATACAACAAGAATATTTTTTCTGACAATAAACATTTCTTCACACACAATATATATTTTTTGCATACGCTAAGAACACTTTTAAAATACTTGTAATATTTGTTACATACACTATCAACGTATTTTATGCACATTATTTTTGTCGTGTATTTATTTTTCATATACATGACAAACATTTTTATACACATTTAAAATTTTCAAATGCTTTCTTAATTTTTCTAAAAACATGATGAACTTTTTTCATACGCATTGCATATCTTTTGTATGCATTTTTCATACAAACATTTCCTCCATACAGTTTTTTTTTCAAATGTTTAGATATAACAATTCAAATATTTATGTAAACTTTTTTTTGTAGTATATCTATTTAGAATATTTGGAAATTTTAAAAAATAAAAAATTAGAGCAAAAAACAGGATCAACATACACGAAAAAACTGAATAAACAATCATCAGTGGCCAAAAGCCACCCCGCGCGTTCGGCCGCAGCATTAAGGGATACGTTTGACGTTAGCCAACCTAGATCTCGCTATAAGCGAGGGGTGACTCCAATTCGGCAAGCGGAATCCCGCGGAGCGACCGCGCGCGCACTCCCTCGCGCACTGTAGTTTCCATGGGACGGTCCATTTTTGGGATTCACCCCAACCAGTTTTGGGAATGTTCAGGAAGAACCTTTCCTGCACCATTTTTCGGTTTTTTCTCTCTTTTTCTTTTTTGCTGTTTTCTTTTTATTTTTGGTCCCTTTTCTTTTTTCTTTTTCTGTTTTTATTTTTTTCATTTTATGCTTTGTTTTTTCAATATGCGAAAGCCATTTAAATTCATGAATATTTTCTGCTATATTTTTTTGTTTCGAATTTGCAAATATCTTTCGAATTCATGAATATTTTCTCAAAATCTGAACAGTTTTTGAAATTGTTAACATTTTTTTGAAATAGCAAACTTCGTGACATTTTATATTCCTCAAATTCAAAAAATGTTGTTCGAAGGTTTTTTTCAGTAATTCAAATTTTGTTCATAGATTTTAAAAATGGTCAACAAAATTCAAGATTGGTTCATCAAATTACAAAAATGTTCATCGAATTTCAAATTTGTTCATATATTTTCAGAAAATGTTCATCAAACTCAAAATATGTTCATTGAATTCAAAATTTGTTGATCCATCTTTTCAAAAAAATGATCTTGAATACAGATTTTGTACATCAAGTTAAAACATGTTCATTGAGTTCAAATTTTGTTCATCAAATACAAAACAAATGTTCATTATTATTAGAAAATTCTCATAAAAAGTGTTCATAAAATAACATAATGTTTATTAAAATTTTAAAAAATTCATTATTTTGAAATCAAGAAAATCATTTGCATTCTAGAACTTTTTTTGAATTCGGTGAACATTTTTTTCATCAGTGAGCATTTATCATTTCCCAAACATTTTTTCAAATTATGACAATTTTTGAATTCACGAACATTTCACAATTTGCAACTTTTTTATAATCCCGAATTATTTTTAAAAAGGAAAAATGTTAAAACAGGAAAAAGCATGAAAAACAAAAGGTAGTTCGCTTGTTTGTTGTGTGCGCCAAGTAGGAGGTCCCTAAGCGAGACGTAGGCGCGCAGCTATATACGAATCGTGGGAACTATATATCGCTTATAGCGAGGCGAGACGTATGCTCCCCGTGACTGATGATTTTATCTGCACGCTACAGTACTTGGCTAGCCCTGTTTCGTGCGTTCTGTCGTTCCTTGTTGTCGCTGACTGCGTTCGATTCACTCTTTCACTTCGTTTTTTCTGTTTTTCATTTTTTCTGTTTCTTCACCGAGCTTTGTTTTTTCTCTAGGTTCTGCTTTTTGATCTGTTTTCTTCATTACTTTACTAGTTTTCGCTTGTTTTTCTTTCTCTGTCTCTGGTTTTCACTTTTTTTTGGGTTGACCATTCCCTTTATTTCTTTCTTGCTTGGTTTTCTTTGGTTTCCTCTGGGGTTCTTCAGTTTCTTTCTTAGCTTTCATTATTTTACATTCTTTTGCCCTAGTTTTTTTCTATTTTTTCTTTCATTTCCTTTGTTTCTTTTTCGATTTTCATTGATGTTCTTCATTTTACTTTGTATCTTGTTTGGCTTTCAGCGAGTTTTTTGTCTTTCCTTGTACAACAGCAGCATTTTCTATATACGTTTAACATTTATTCAAATACATGAATTTTTTTATCAAATACATGATTACATTTTCCTTCAAATATATCCTTTTGATTTCGACTTTTTTCCATCCACATTATACATTTTTTGTATACATTAGGTACATTTTTTATAGATGTTTAATATTTTCTAAATACATGATTAACAGTTTTTAAACATGTATTTTTTACCCCTACTTCTTCCATACACATTGTACATTTTTTGTACACGTCAGTACATTTTTTAAATAAACATTCAACATTATTCGAATACATAATTAATATTTTTCTAAAACATATTTTTTTATAATGTCTATTTTTCCGTACACATTGTATATTTTTTGTATACATCAGGGACATTTTATATACACATTATCATTTTCCAAATATATGATTAACATATTTTCATAGATATGTTTTGATGTGGGTTGAGGCTTGCTACTGGTCACGAGATGTGGGCTGCCTGACCGATGTATGAACGCTGAGGGCAACGGCACCTTCCAACTCGCTTTAAGCGGTATAGGCACGCCTGTGTATGTATATGTAGAAATGCCTGGGAAATAGGCTCGGTCGTGTGGGCCGACCAAATCCCAATAATTTGGCTTCTAAGCCAATCATCATTTCCTGTGGAATTCCAACTATGCGTTGTAGGCAGATCATGTTTGTTTTTAGCCTGGTCGAAAGGAGTTTTTATCCCAGCGAATCTGGCTGTATAGATCAGTGCCGAGTCCTAAAAAGAAAATCGCCCTTGCACCGTTGGAGATCGGATAGTTGCGCAGTCTCTGGGTTTCTCCAAATTGGCGATATCACCCGATAGTTTCTGTGAGGGCTAGGGTTTATATTTCAGGCCATGGCCATGGAATTCGAACTACAGAGGGGAGGAGGAAGGTACAAGACGATACCCGGCTCTCGCAGGAGCTCACACCACACACGCAACCACTAGCCGTTATGCCGATCGCCCCTCAATCTATCCTGGCTACGGGTATAAGTATCGCTGGTCAGGCCCACTCAGGCCCAGCTAGCCGAGCGGGTAAGCGAGGCTGCCTCTTGGGCCGGCCTTCACTTTGAACTGCACCTTGGCGCTCCTCTTGATCGCCGACAATCCCTCCCCTGTTAAACCCGGCTTGACCCCAAGCCGGCGCTCTGGGAAACTTTTGCTGGAGAGTGATCTTATCTTCCCATGTAGCCATATCCAGCGGCGACGAACTCCATTTTGATCAAGACTTGGAGTACCGAATCAGAGCCCCGGCGGACCACCCTCTGGTGCAGTACTTGTTCTGGCACCTGAAATTGATCATCAGGAGAAGGAAGTTACGAGAGCACCTGGTTGTGGGGAGCGATCACTTTCTTGAGAAGTGACACATGGAAAACAGGGTGCACTTTGCTGGTAGGAGGAAGACGCAGACGATAAGCCACTTCGCCAATGCGTTCCAAAACCTCAAAGGGTCCATAAAACTTGAATGCCAGCTTGTGATTCGCTCATGGTGCCACAGACGACTGCAGTATGGCTGAAGCTTGAGAAAGACCTTGTCTCCAACTGCAAACGAGCGATCCGAGCGGTGCTTATCAGCTTGGTGTTTCATACGTTGCTGGGCACGAAGCAAATGTTGCTTGACCGACTCCATAACCACCAGACGATCACTGAGCCACTGTTGCAAATCGTCAGACTGAATCGTATCTTCAGTAGATAACCCAAAATGACGCGGCGCATGCCCATAAATGATTTCAAATGGGGTTTTCCCAGTAGCCGAATGCCAGTTCGTGTTATACCAGAATTCACAAACCGGAATCCATTTAGCCCAGCGCGACGGGTGTCCACTGACAAAGCATCTCAAAAAACATTCCACCTGCTGATTCACGCGCTCCGTCTGGCCATCTGACTGTGGGTGTCGAGCAGAGCTCATGCGAAGCTGGATGCCCTATTTTTGGAACAGCTCACTCCAAAACTTGCTTGTGAAAATGCGGTTACGATCGGAAACGATAGAGCAGGGCATACCATGCAATCTGTAGACCGAGTTCAGGAAGGCCTCAGCAACAGTTTCAGCAGAGAATGGGTGATGCAAGGGAATAAAGTGCCCATATTTAGAGAGCTTGTCAATAACCACCAACAAACAATTGTAACGACCTGATGGAGGTAACCCTTCAACAAAGTCCATAGTAACCATTTCCCAAGGCAAGGATGGTATTGGTAGAGGTTGGAGAAGACCAGGAGAAGGGATTCTTCTAGGTTTGGCCTGCTGACATATCAGACAGTTCTGAACATAGGTTTTAATGAAACCTCGCATCCGTTTCCATCGAAACAACTGTCTAACATGCCTGTAAGTGACTGGAAATCCAGAATGCCCTCCCAATGGACTGTCATGAAAGGCAGCACATATCTTTACTGTGCAATGTTGAGTCACAGCCCAACCAAACACACTTGCCCTGTCTGATTATACCAGCTCTGAGAGTAAATTTACTATTAGAAGCAGGTGATGTGGACAACTGTTGCAAAAGATACAAGGCAAATGGGTCTTGATCATAGCTTTTCAGTACTTCTGTCAACCAAGCAGGTTGGGCAGAAGAAATTTGCTGCAGTTCTAGGACAATGTCCCCTGGTGTTGCAGGTCGTCTGGAAAGTGAATCAGCAGCACTATTTTCAATCCCTTTTTTATATTCAATGGAATATTGCAGCCCAAGTAGTTTGGTGAGTGCTTTCTGTTGCCACCTGGTGTGTAAACGTTGCTCTGACAGACAGGCCAAACTCCTTTGGTCAGTTCTGATGATGAACTCAGATAACTGTAAGTACTGGCGCTAGTGTTCCACTGCTAGAAGGATGGCCAAATATTCTTTCTCATATACTGACAGAGTCTGATTCCTGGGCCCAAGAGCTTTGCTGACATAAGCAATTGGATGGCCTTCCTGCATAAGCACTGCCCCAATTCCAACATCACAGGCATCTGTTTCTACCACAAATTTCTTGGAGAAATCAGGCAAGGCCAGTACTGGGGCTGATGTTAGAGCTTGCTTGAGAAGCACAAAAGCTTGCTGCTCATTGTGTGTCCACAGAAATGGAACTCCCTTTTTGAGAAGATTAGTAAGAGGCTTGCTCAGCATACCATAGTGGGCTATGAATTTCCTGTAATATCCAGCCAGGCCCAAAAATCCTCTTACTTCCTTAACAGACACAGGTGATGGCCAATTCTGAATAGTGGAAATCTTGGAAGGATCAGTAGCTACCCCTTGTCCACTGATCACATGCCCCAAGTAGACAACCTGATTTTGTGCAAAAGCACATTTAGACAGTTTCACTTGCCACTGATGTTGCAAAAGCAGTTTCAACACTTCTTCCAAATGTTGTAAATGCAGTGCATAAGAAGCACTGAATATGAGGATATCATCAAAGAAAAGTAACACAAACTTCCTGACACAGGGTGACAATGTTTCATTCAGGGCAAAATTGAATGTATTAGGTCCTCCAGTAAGGCCAAAGGACAGCACCAGAAATTCAAAATGGCCCAAATGAGTCTGAAATGCTGTTTTGTGTTCTTCCCCAGGGGCCAATCTGATCTGATGATAACCTGCTCTAAGGTCCAGTTTGGTAAACCAACAGGCTCCAGCCAACTCATCCAATAGCTCATCAATAACAGGGATTGGATATTTGCTCTTTACTGTGATAGCATTTAACTTCCTATAATCATATACAGGTCTCCAAGTTTTATCCTTCTTCTGCACTAGTATCACTGGTGAAGAGAAAGCACTGGTGTTGGGTCTAATAATTCCAACATCTAACATCTCTTTCACTTGCTTTTCCATTTCATCTTTCAGAGCAGGAGGCAGCCTGTAAGGTCTGCTGGACACAGGTTGAGCTCCAGGGATTAAGGGAATTTTATGATCATAATTTCTCCTTGGAGGAAGACCAGATGGAGCTTCAAACACAGGAGCATATTTATCCAACAGTGCTTGAATTTCAGAGGGTAGTTCAGACACTGTTGTATCTTCAGTCACCAATAGTGCTGACATTTCCACCAGAGCATAAACCCGAGGAACAGCATCCTGACCCAACAAAGTAATTTGGTGTCCTAAGTGCTGAAAGGATAACCAATGAGCAGCCCAATCTATTTGCATAGGACTGTTAGCAGCCAGCCAATCCAAGCCCAAGATACCATGGTAAGATCCCAAAGGAAACACTCTGAAGTTACTGACAAACTCATTACCAGCACAAGACCACTTGCCATCCAGTAATTGTTGAGAGCAGGGAACCAGATTTCCATTAGCCACTTTAACCATGTAAACTGGCAAGGAAGAGATGCCCTGAACAGTAGCTGCAACTGCACAATCAATGAATGAATGAGTACTTCCTGAATCAACTAGAAAAACTAAGGGTTGTCCCTGTAAATACACCTTCAGTTTCATAATCGACACTGCTGGGTTTGAATTATCCCCTAAGGCAGCTGCAGAAAGACAGATAACATTGACCTCACCAACAGCTGTTTCTTCAGAGTCACTCAGATCAGAGGGCATGTTCTGAACATAATCCAACATTTCTTGCACCACGTGCAACTGAATTTCCTGTTTACAATGGTGATCACGAGCCCATCATTCTCCACAGATGAAGCACAGACCCTTCGATTTCCTGTAAGCACGAAGAGCAGCCCATCGATCCTCAGTTGGGCCAGCACGAGCTTGATCTGTAGTTTTCTTATCCTCCTGAACCTTGTTCACTGACGCTCGAGAGCTAGTGTAGGGCTGGCGTTTGTTTCCTTGGTTTGCACTGTGAGAGTATGTTGTAGTTTCACCCAACTCTTCAGACAACAGGGCCAAGGCATATGCATAATCCAAATCCTCAGGTTGCTGAATTCCAACCAAAAAGCGAACTGATGGGACTAATCCTTCCATGAACATGGTGACGTAATGCACCGTATTTGGATTCGGCTCATAAGCTGTCAACTGGTCATACAGTTCAGAAAATCGCTCCACATACTCCTCCACTGAGCTGATCTGCTTAATGTTGAACATCTGGCGCAACAGATTCTGGTGCTTGTTTCTGCCAAACCGAGACTGTAACAGATTACAGAACTCGGGCCAACTGACATGCGGAGCACGGCGCTGGACAGATTCCAACCAACGCGCAGCCGTTCCCTCGAACTGAGCAGAAGCAAACGACACCCACTGCTGCTGCGGAGTGTTCCACAATCTGAAATAATCCTCACAGCGCAATTGCCACAGCTTGGGATTCGACCCATCGAAACGCGGCAGTTCAATTCGAGGACCAAACCCAACAACTTCAGACTGGAGCGGACGAAACAATTCAGGAGTCGGAATGATCTGTCTCGAGGAATTGGCTTCGGTCGGCATACCTCGGGCTGGCGGGGGCACGTATTTGGGAACGGCTCCCCGGAGATCTGTCTCACCGTGGAAATTTTCAGATCCCCCTGATCCACCGCTTGGAGGCGTGGTTTTGGTCGACACCGTCGGTCCTCGCAGAGACGAAGGAGCGGTGGGCACGCCGTGGTGTTGCGGTCCTCCCCGATCTCACCGCGAAGTTCGTCGAGGTCGACGCCGATGGCGAGCTTGACATCGTCGATGCGGCCCGAAAGCTGGTCCAGCTTGCTGTCGAGCTTGGCGAGTGCCGTGGACATCGCCTCGTTGCGCTCCGCCGAGCTCCTGGTGAATGCGGCATCGAAATCGGCCCGAAGAAGCTCGTAAACCGCCTTAGTTTCCAGAGAAATTTTCTCCATGCCCTCGGCGCGGCGGCGGGTGGCAAATTGGGTGTGACGGTGGTGGATTGGAATATCCAGGACTCTCAACGGCTCTGATACCAGATTGTGAGGGCTAGGGTTTATATTTCAGGCCATGGCCATGGAATTCAAACTACAGAGGGGAGGAGGAAGGTACAAGACAATACCCGGCACTCGCAGGAGCTCACACCACACACGCAACCACTAGCCGTTATGTCGATCGCCCCTCAATCTATCCTAGCTACGGGTATAAGTATCGCTGGTCAGGCCCACTCAGGCCCAACTAGCCGAGCGGGTAAGCGAGGCTGCCTCTTGGGCCGGCCTTCACTTTGAACTGCACCTTGGCGCTCCTCTTGATCACTGACAGTTTCACCCCTAAATCCAACGTACATTGATCAGCAGTTCTTAGTGACAAGATGAGTCCATGCCTTTGACCGTCCATCAAGCATCGCTGTATCATGAAATCATGCAGAAATGATGATTTCATTTGTGCACAGTTTGAGAATAGGGTTTAGGGTTTCCCGTGGGGCAAAGCCTCTCCACGTCTTTCTATATATAACAATCAGCCTATACAATTACATATGTACAGAGTACGTGTACACGACACGCTAGACCTAGTTTAACACTCCCCCTCAATCTGAACTTCTACTCTGTACAAGGTTTAGATTGGTACTAAAACGGTCTAGCATCTGTCTGGTGGCTGGTTTAGTAAACACATCAGCCAGCTAATCGTTAGAAGAAATGAACCTGACTTCAAGAGCTCCAGAAGCAACACGCTCGCGCACAAAGTGGAAATCAATCTCGATGTGCTTAGTACGCGCATGAAAAACTGGGTTGGCAGTCAGATATGTGGCCCCTGAGTTATCACACCATAGAACCGGAACACGCTGTTGAGACACTTCAAGCTCTTTGAGTAGTGCACTACTAGAAAAAGGGCTATAGATGGGATTGACACTAATGGCGCACCAGACAAGCGGTGCGCCATTAGTATATACTAATGGCGCACCACCTTCTGATACGCCATTAGAGTTGAAACTACTAATGGCGCACCTGGCGCAGGGTGCGCCATTAGTATCAAATTTTTTTTTTAACTAGTGCGCCTGTCCAAACATACTAATGGCGCATCCAGACACAGTGCGCCATTACTAGTTGTAACTAGTAATGGCGCACCTGGCCCAGGGTGCCATTAGTATCAAATTTTTTTTAACTAGTGCGCCTGTCCAAACATACTAATGGCGCATCCAGACACAGTGCGCCATTACTAGTTGTAACTAGTAATGGCGCACCTGCCGGAAAGTGCGCCACTAATGTTGTTTTTTCTATTATATTTTTTATTCCCTTTTTTGCAAAACTACTAATGGCGCACTTTTCCACCGTGCGCCACTACTAGTTTAAACTAGTAATGGCGCACTGTGGAACAGTGCGCCATTAGTATGTTTTTTTTGCAAAACTACTAATGGCGCACCACGAGAAGGTGCGCCATTAGTAACCTGGATTACTAATGGCGCATTTAGAGTTGGTGCGCCATTAGTAAGTGGGCAGCAACAAGATATTTTGGACAGCCTCTCCTACCCACACTCACTTTCTCCCCACTTCATTCTCTCCACCTCCTCCTTGTCTCGGGTGCCTCCTCTTTTTCACCTCATTTCCACCATAGATTCATTCAATTTAAGTGGTTAAATTACCTTGTTTTGATAGGTAAGTAAGGGGGGAAGCTATATTTATGTTGTTCTCCCTACAACAATGTGCACATGC
The DNA here is from genome assembly GCF_002575655.3 of Aegilops tauschii subsp. strangulata. NCBI lineage: Eukaryota > Viridiplantae > Streptophyta > Magnoliopsida > Poales > Poaceae > Aegilops > Aegilops tauschii. The sequence continues at coordinate 137,998,498 of NC_053037.3, forward strand.
ACTTTTTATGGCCTAGCTAGATCTATGTATGTTCGTGGTGTTGCATATGTTTGTGGTGTTGCATATGTGTTTGTGTTTGGAGGTGTACCGGTATTTGAAATGCGATAGTTGCCAATATTTTGCCGGAATGTTGATTCATTTCCGTTTCGGTGAGAATTTTGGCATTAAGCTTTCTTTTTGGTCCTATTTTTAGGGAAAGTCATGCCAAAATTTTTCTTGGTTCTAAAATATCGTTTTGCTCTACCCCGCAGGCGACCATGGTCCGCATGATGACCGAAGGCATCGTGAATAGGTTTTTGAGGTCCGTGAAGGCCGAGATGCTTCAAAAGAACGAGACGGAGATAAGATGTCCGTGTCGAAGATGCAAGCTAAAGAGCCTTATTGCGGACCCGGAATCCGGGCAGGTGCGGGACCACCTGCTCTTGCGTGGTTTCATGGATGGCTATCGGTGGCAAGGTGATGAAGATGAATACGAAGTCGTCCATGGGGGCCGGGCAAAAATGAGGAAGGGCAGCAAGACAACCACCGCGGCTCGGGCGGGCGAGAAGACGAAGAATCCCCAGGAGATGATCACGACGGTGATGCTGTACACAGTCATCATGTAGAAGATGCAGGACATGATGATGAGGAAGATGCCGGAGCAGACGACGGGCATGATCATGAAGATGATGATGCCGGCGGAGCAGACGACGCTGGACCATCGATGGGCTGGGTGCAGGACCCTCATATTCAAGAGCTGCTTCTCAAGCAGACGGATAACGCAAGAGCTGCCGCCCGAGAGAAAGCCAAGATGGATCAACTTGAGTTAGACGCGGTTACTCCATTGTATGAAGGATGCAGGCCCGAGGATACCCGCCTGAAAGTAACGCTCATGGCTCTGGAGATGAAGGTAAAACACAAAATGACCGACGCATGCTTCGACGAGAACATGTCATTCTGGCACGAACGACTTCCCAAGGGGAACAAGTGCCCGACCAGTTTGGAGGAGGCGAAGAAAATCGTGTGTCCTCTGGATTTACCGCACGTGAAATACCATGTGTGCATGAACAATTGCATCATTTATCGGGAGTCTACCATATGTCCGGTGTGCGGCGTCACTCGATACAAGAAGAGGAAGAAAGCTCCTCGAAAAGTGGTGTGGTACTTTCCGATCACTCCTCGTCTGCAGCGGTATTTCGCGGACCCTAAGGTAGCAAAGCTCCTGCGTTGGCACGCGGATAGGGAGGAGAAGAAGCGAGAAGATGACGCAAATGATCCGGAGATAGATAAAAAAGACAAGATGCTGAGTCACCCTAAGGATGCGAGCCAGTGGCAAGCGTTGAACTTCGAAGACCTAGAATTTGGGAACGATCCAAGGAACATCGTGCTGGGCGCGAGCACCGATGGAGTCAATCCGTTTGGCAGCCAGAGAAGCACACATAGCACCTGGCCTGTGTTTGTGTGGATGTACAACCTTCCCCCTGGTTGTGCATGAAGAGGAAGTACATTCACATGAGTATGCTAATTGAAGGACCGAAACAACCAGGGAACGACATCAATCTGTATCTGGGGCTGCTGAAAGAGGAGCTTGACACGCTGTGGAAAACGCCAGCCAATACGTGGGACGCCGCAGAGAAAGAATATTTCCCTATGAGAGCCGCGCTGCTCACGACGGTGCATGACTATCTCGGTTACGGATATGTCGCGGGGCAGGTGGTCCACGGATTTTCTGGATGCGTCAGGTGCATGGATGACACAACGTATCGCCAGCTAGATAGAGATCCCGGGTCTTCGAAAACTGTGTTCATGGGACATCGAAGGTGGCTTCGCGGCGATGACCCGTGGAGAAAACGCAAGGATCTATTCGATGGTGAAACCGAACCCCGAGGACGCCCGCGTACGAGGAGCGGCGAGGAAATAGACGAGCTGTTGAAAAATTGGAAAGACTGCCCACTTCCGGGAAAGAAGCAAAAGGCGCCAGAGCCGGGAAAGAAGCGAAAGGCGCCAGAGCCGCTGCTGAAGGTATGGAAAACGAGGTCTGTTTTCTGGGACTTGCCGTATTGGAAGATCCACCGTGTGCCTCACAGCCTTGATGTCATGCATATCACGAAGAACGTGTGCGAGAGTCTGCTTGGTACCCTGCTCAACATGCCAGAGAGGACCAAAGATGGGCCGAAAGCAAGGGCAGACTTGAAATCAATGGGCATCAGGCAGGAGCTTCACGCTATATATGATGATGATGATGAGGTGAAGCAGGACACGGAAAGTCGTCGCAAAGGCAAAAAGGCCAAGAAGACCGGAAATGACTACCCTCCCGCGTGCTTCACTCTAAGTCAGGAGGAGATCGAGCAGTTTTTCACCTGCCTCGTAGGAGTAAAACTTCCTTACGGTTACGCGGGGAAGATAAGCAGATACCTAGACCTAGCGAAGCTGAAGTTCAGCAGGATGAAGTCTCACGACTGTCACGTGCTGATGACGCAGATACTTCCAGTTGCAATCCGTGGGATCATGGACGCGCACGTCCGTGAAACGCTATTTGGCCTATGCAACTTTTTCGACGTCATCTCTCGGAAGTCTGTTGGCGTGAGGCAACTCAGAAGGCTACAGGAAGAGATCGTGGTGATACTATGCGAGCTTGAGATGTACTTCCCGCCCGCATTCTTCGACGTTATGGTGCATCTGCTGGTCCATATCGTGGACGATATCATCCAACTCGGGCCGACGTTCCTGCACAACATGATGCCGTTCGAAAGGATGAATGGTGTCATCAAAGGATACGTTCACAACATGTCACGTCGAGAGGGAAGCATAGCCAGGGGCTTTCTGACGGAAGAGTGCATCTCCTACTGCACGAATTATCTAGGCATCGAGAACCCCGTTGGTCTGCCCGTCAACAGGCACCTCGGCAGGCTCGCTGGATGGGGTCACCGTGAGGGTCGCCGCGAAATGCATGTCGACTTCGAGGGTCGACTCGCCGACTTTGAAAGAGCAAACCTAGTCGCGCTACAACACATAGACGTGGTCGATCCTTGGGTGGTAGAGCACAAAACCTTTATTAAGAAGACGTACAATGACCGAGGCCAACAGAGGACGGACGGAGATATACTCAAAGAGCACAACTCATGTTTCACGCGTTGGTTCAAGCAGAAGCTTCTGTCGTACCCTTTACATGAGGATTCTTCCGCGGAAGAACAACTCATATTCGCCTTGTCACAGGGCGCCGAGCACAACCTGATGACCTATGAGGCGTACGATATCAACGGCTACACATTCTACACCGAGGCCAAGGACATGAAGAGCGATGGTTATCAGAACTCCGGGGTAACGATGGAATCCTACACCGGTAACGACAAGGACAGATACTACGGAAGGATCGAGGAGATCTGGGAGCTGAGCTACGCTGGAGAGAAGGTCCCGATGTTCCGTGTCAGATGGGCCAATAGCGTCCTAAAAGAAGACTGGTATTTCACCACCATGGTTATACCCGAAGCCAAATCCAAGACCGCAGGCGCAAACGTCACCGCGAAAAATGAGCCATGGGTACTGGCTTCCCAAGTGGACCAATGCTTCTTCATTACCGACCCGTCAAAGCCCAGTCGTGTTGTCGTGAGGAGAGGCAAAAGGAAGATCATCGGAATGGATGGAGTAGCCAATGAGCAAGACTTCGACAAGTACGGCGACCCGAGAATCGAACATGACGACGATGATGAAGTAGCAGCATACACCACAAGAAGAAGCAGGACCACCCTACCTAAAGGACGTCCGTTCCACAGAAGAACTCCATTTGCGAAAAAGAAGGGCAAGAAGATTTTGAACAGATAGCTAGCTAAGATCGATTGTATTTAAATCGTAGCCTTCATTTCTCGATTGTATTTCATGGGCACTTTTTGAACTATCATGAATATTTTTAAATTTCATGGACACTCGATCTCGATCCCCCTCCATCTCGATCGCTATCCCACCTCGCCAGATCCGGTCCCCCTCGCCGCCGAGCACCCCCCGGTCCACCGCCCCCCCGCACCCCGCGCACCCTCCCCCGCTCCACCGGCATTACTGTTTGATGATATTTTTTAAAAAATTATTACTGTCTTATAAAAAAATATTACTGTTATGATTTAAACAAGTTTGAACATATTTAAACACAAATAAATATCAAACAACATTTTAAATGCATAAAAAAATTGTGGAGCCTGGGAATCAAACCCAGGACCTCCTGGTGTGAGAACTGGCTACTGACCAGTCGAGCTAGTAGAGGGAACTTGGTGTGGATCAGGTCAGGTGGAAGATAACCTGTTGGCTCGAGCAGAAATAAAAAAAAAATACTAATGGCGCACCAGGGTGAGGTGCGCTATTAGTATGGATGTACCTGTTGGAAGATAACCTATCCCCTCTCTCTCCCTCGCCCTCGCCCTCGATCCCCTTCCCCTCTCCTCTCCCGACGCTGCTGCCCCGCCGCCTCGACGCCGCCCCGTCGTCCTCGTCTCCGCCCCGACGCTCCGACGCCGCTGCCCCTTCCCCTCTCCTCTCCCGACGCCGCTGCCCCGACCTCCTCCTCGCCCCTCGACGTCGCCCTCGATCCCCTTCCCCTCTCCTCTCCCGACGCCGCCGCCCCGTCGTCCTCGCCCTCCTCCTCGTCCGCGCCACCGCCGCGCCGCTCCGACCTCCTCCTTGTCCCCTCCGGCCTCCTCCGCCTCCTCAGGTACTGCCCCCACCTCTCCCTCCCCCTCCGGCCTCCTCCTTCCCCTTTGTAAATTTTAGGGTGTAGGGTTTGCAAATTTTAGGGTTAGGGCAGTAAATTTTAGGGCAAATCTAGCACAGTTAGCAAAGTTAGAAATCTTTTAGGAAATTAGGGTAGTAGCAAAAACAGTAGCAATTTAAAAAAACAGTACCAAAAAAATTAGGTATAAAAACAGTAGCAAATAAAAAATATTAGCAAATATAGCTAGGGTAATTTTGTTTAGGTATAAAAAACAGTAGCAATTTTAAAAGAATAGTAGCAATTTTAAAAACAGTAGCAAAAAAATTAGGTATAAAAACAGTAGCAAATAAAAAAAGAGTAGCAAATATAGCTAGGGAAATTTTGTTTAGGTATAAAAACAGTAGCAAATAAAAAAAAAGCAGTAGCAAATTAAAAAAACAGTAGCAAAAAATTAGGTATAAAAACAGTAGCAAATATAGCTAGGGCAATTTTGTTTAGGTATAAAAAACAGTAGCTACAATTTGTAAAAAGCATGAGCAACTGAAAAATCATCCTGAAATATAGCTAGGACAAACTTTAGTCTTTTTTTTGTTTGTAACAGAAACTACAGTAGTAAATATTTCCTGAAGTAAATATTTTCAGTCATTACAAATATGATGATGCACCCTCAGGTTTGTCAGGTTCAGCTAAGAAAAACAAACACATGTAAAAGCGACAAGGATGGCTCTCAGCCAAACCAAAGCAAGCTATCCATGTAAGAGATCAGCTCACTCCAACAACTTTACTTAGTCTATTACAAAAACCAAACAATCTCTTTCTGAAAGCGACTGTCGTTTAAAAGAAGCTCATCACACAATCAACTTCCAGCGTAGCTCGAAACTTTTTCAATCTTCAATTCTTTGCATACATTGGCACACACCCGACGTTCGTGAAACATCTCGGATGCCACCAGCAGTAACCTGCGCGTCCCTGCTACTGCTACCTGCAGATTGCACAAGTCAATTCTCTATTTTATTTGCTTTAACATAACGGAATAACTAATGGTGGCTGCCTAATGATGACAGACTAAGTTTCTGATTTATTTTGTTATAGAAGTGTAGATTCATTGGTAGCAATTGTTTTCAGTGTCTCATGTTGCTTGTAGTGTTTTGTCCAAAATGTTGAATGATACTGCTTGGAGATGCATATATTGTTTCACCTCTTCACATGCCAATGTATTTTCCATGTTGTGATGGAGGCCTTTTTTGCCTTGTCCACCCGAGAGGCCCTTGAGTTTGCCGGAATGTCGATTAACTTCTGTTCCGGCAAATTCGGGTACTCCATATGTCCTATTTTCAGCAAAGGTCATGCTGAAATTTTCCGTGAATTTTAGCATGACTTTGCTAAAAATAGGACATATGGGGTACTTGTGACTAATGCATGGGCCGGGGTATCTTAGTAGTTAATTAAGTAGGATCAAGTGCCCCGGCGTACTTGTGACTAATGCATGGCTTTTAGGGTGCCTCGGTGTCGATAAAAACCGAAATGATGAAAGCTTAGGCTTTTAGGGTGCCTCGGCGTCGAAAAACCCTCAATGATAAAAGCTTAGCTTTTAGGATGCCTCGGTGTCGACAAACCCTAAATGATGAGACCATGATCTTGTTCCTTGACAATAACCAACTTTTTGACCAAACTTTGTTCCTATTTAGAGAGAAACATGGCCAACAACGATGAGGCCGGGGGTTCGGGCGTCAAGCCATTCTGGAAGCTGTCCCAGGAGATGGAGGAACAACCTCACTTGTATGAGGACGCCGCCTTCCCCACCGATCCTGAGACCACTGATGGTACCGCCGAGGATGACCCCACTGATGCCACCACTGATGGTGCCGCCGAGGATGCCACCACTGATGATGGCGGCGCACACACAGATGGCAGCCAACCGAAGAGGCAACGGAAGGACCGGCGCCCGACCGTGCTCCGCATCCTCAAGGAGGAAGTTACTGAAGTGGACTCCGACGGGAATCCAACGGCGCCCGAACGAATAGTCAAGGGGTACTCGCTTCAGCTCGGGTGCATTCTCCGGAGCACCGTCTCGATCAACACCGAGAACCTGAGGCATCCTGACCGAGGGAATTTGCGCAACCTCCTCTTCACGAAGCTGCACGAACGATACAAGTTCCCCGCTGAATTTGAAAACACAAGCCTCAAAGGGAATAAAGTGAACAATGCTGCCCTCACGAAGATGAGCAAGGCCCTGTCTACTTGGAAAAGCAATGTGAAGAGAATGATCGAGAAAGGTGAGAGTTATGAGAAGATCAAGGAGAAAAATCCTTCGATCACCGAGATGACTACAACGACTTCAAGATCAATTGCTCGAGCACCGCAAACTCCGAATCAAGTAAGTGGGGGAAAGAAATGCGGGAGCTGAACTTAGGGGAACACACACTCGGTCCCGGCGGTTACAGAGTGGCGGAGCCTATATGGGACAAGGAGGAGGCGGACCGTGCCGAGCAAGGCCTACCGCCCCTCTTTGATAAATACGGTGACAAGCAGACCAGGAACTTTGTCAGGGCCCGGTACAAGAAGGACCCGAAAGCAAAGGAGCTTACCACGGATCCGAAGACCAGGGCGCTTGAGCTTGTTCTGGTAAGGAATACACCCCCGCGTAATTAGCTCCATATGGTTGCATTCTAATTAATGAAGCCAAATTTCTAAATGGTTCACATTCCTTCCGCAGGCGACTGAAAGCAGTAGCGCGGGGTCGACTAAGAGCAACCCTTGGGACACCACTCTAAATAGGGCGTTGAATGTAATGAAGAACAAGGATAAGCTCAGTAAGCCGACGTCAGCTGGTCGTGTGGCCGGCAAAGGCTTGTCGACAAAATGGTCGTCATACTATAACACTGGTGGGCGAAAGGAGAAAAAGACCAGCTCGGAAAGCCAGGCGCGCGAGGTTCAAGAACTCAGGGCACAGGTGGCGCGGATTCCGGAGATTGTCCAAGAGCAAGTGCAACAACAACTCGGAGCGACGATCACCGCCATTGTGCCTACCTTGATCCAGGGGATTAGTGCGTGGATTGCGGGCGGCCAACAGGGGCCGCCCCCGATTCCTAGCTTCACGGCCAGCAACTCGCAGAATGCGATGGCGGGGCCATTGGTGTCTCCGGCGGAGGCGGCATTGGTGTCTCCGACGCCGGCACGGGAGCTTAATGCACCCGGGTGTACGCCGGCCGGCACCTCTGCAGCAAGCGGCCCCTCCGTCAACTGCACGCCCGCCGTTGGTGGTGCCTCGACATTAGCCGAGCTCGACGCCATCATCACGGTAACTAATTAAGCCTCTCTCGGCCAAGGAATTCATCTCCTTGCCTTTGACTGGGCATCCCTAACGCCCTACATGTTTTCGCAGGGCGCCGCCGACGTTCCGTGCACTCTCCTGCACTTCGTGAACAACGAGTTGGTCGATGTCGCCAAGGGCAAAATCGTTCAACCGGGCAACCCCTTGTTCCACGGTACCCAGATGCCACCCAACTTGTTTAGGGTTCAACTGGTTTGGGTGCTGCCAGGCTGCGACGAGTTGTTACCTCCGATTCGACCCATCGGGGCCGACGATGATGACGTGATGACCCACAGCGCCTGCCTGAGCTGGCCCCTGCTTTGGCCGAAGAGCCAGATTCGTTTGGGGGCGGGGGACACCACCCCAAAGACAACACCGCCAGTTGTGCCGGCGCCAAGTCGGCCCCATGGCAAGACCGCCGCAACGGTGCCGGACATCCCTATGCCACTGGATCCAAACATGCATATGACACAGGATCAGAACGACGACGACGACGATACATTTGCCAACGTCGATCAGTACTTTGCCGATCATGGGGACAGTGGTGACTTCATGGGGCCTCCTTCTCAAGAACCCAACCCAACAAAAGACGTGTGCGATCTAGTTGGTACCGCGGAGAAGCCAAGTTGCAACAGGCGTCGTCTGCAGTTCAGCTCTCAGGAGACGCCTCCAGCTGCCGACTTCACCGAGCCTCAGATAGGCGAGGTGCGAAATATGATCAGCCCCAACACACTCAAGAAGGCGGTCTGTGAGCAGAACTCGGTCCCATTACAGGAGAAGAAGAAGGCACGCCAAAGAAAGACTAACAAGGGTGCGGGCCAGCCGGCACCGAGTACGATCCGTGCTCAGGACGGGCCACCTTCAACTGCGGATATCTCGAGGAGGGTGCATGTGGCGGGTACGCCGATGCTACCGAGAAATATGCTCAATGCTGCAACCGGTGCTATGCGGAGTCTGCATGACAGTGTTCTTTCTTTGGAGAAGCGGCGTCTCGGAGAGAAGGATGTGGCATACCCGGTTTTCGCGGCCAAGGTGCCAGAGGGCAAGGGCTTTGTGGATAACTCCATCGGGGGTACGATCGTCCTGCGGTTTGATGACATCCACGCTATGTTGAACCTTCATTCGCTGCACTACACCTTCGTTCGGCTATTTTCGCTGAGTATGGAGATGCGGATCATTCGCGACAAGACCCCGGACATCGTGATAGTCGACCCCTTCTACATGCGTGCCAAGATCTTGGGCAGCGCTAGGGACCGGCAAGTCGCGAGTTCTTACCTCGAAGGCGTCATTCTGGCAAACCAAGATAAGGATAACTTCCTCGTGCCTTACTTTCCTGAGTAAGTCCTCCCCTCAACCGCCCCGTAACATATGAATTCTTAGATTTCGATCGTTTTTCTTTTAACATTCCGTGTTTTCTGCAGTGACACACATTGCATGCTCATCCTCCTAAGCCCCAAATATTCCATGGCCACGTAGTTCGACCCGGACCGTCAGTCGAACGTAGACTACACAAATGTCAAGAAGGTTCTTGATGATGTTCTCCCCGACTACGTCAAATCTGGAGGCACCTTCACCAGGCCTATTCGTAAGTACGGCAAGCACGTGTTCTCCCACAATACGACGTTCTGCTGCGTCAAGCAGCCGCCTGGCGGTCAGAAGGGTGCCTACTACGCCATCCATCACATGCGGGCGATCGTACGGGACCATTATCAACTTCTGCTACCGAGTAGACTCAAAGATTGGGCCGCGAGCGTGTCGGCAATCCAGGACGCGGACATCAGACAAGAATTCTTTGGCATCCAGTCGGAGTTTGCGGAAATCATCCATCAAGATGTCCTTCGTACCTCGGGGCAGTTCTACCTCAGAAATCAACCGTCCAACAGTGACATCGACACAATCCTACAAATGCAGGCTGACAACGCCCGTTGTTTCATGACTCCCATGATAGACGGCGGCTTCATCCACGCTCCGGTCCCTTGAGTCGAGTCAAAAGCAGTGATGCTGTGTCTAGTTCTGAAACATCGATTGGCTCATGTTGTAATTAAACTTTAATGAACTTGTAGTATGTCTCTTTGGTTTCGAGAGTCCTTCAACTTAGATGTAATCGATGCTATTAATGTCTTGCTTTTCTCTTCCGATCGTTCTGTTGCATACTTATATATTGCTTATGTATTGTCTGTGAATTGGTACTAACGTTTCGTTTGGCTACTGCATAGCGATGCCGTGGTATGTCGTGTACAAGGGTAAGGTTCCCGGAGTCTACGACGACTGGGAGGAGTGTCGGAGACAGGTTCACCGATTCAGCGGTAACAGTTACAAAGGGTACGCCACTAGGGCCGAGGCCGAATCTAGATACGCCCGCTATCTAGCGGGAGAGGGGAGGAGCGTTGGAGGAACCGGATGAAGACGAGTTTCATCGTGATGATGCTCATCGTGATGACCGCAGCTCTCTTCTATGTGATGGTAGTTTAGATGATCGATATCGACTTGTAATGTGAAGACAAACTCGCGGTCTCGAGACTTGTAATATAATGTTCTATCTTTGTTCGGTCTTTTCAATTCGGAGACTAATATGATGAATTGTATTTGGAGACTAAAATGATGAATTGTATTCAGAGACTAATCTTCTATTGTATTCGATGAATCTGTTGTTGATGTGTGCTGTCTATATTTTGTCCAATTATACATTTTGTAACCTGTGCAAAAAACAGAAAATAAAAAAATAAAAAAACCTAATATTCATACTAATGGCGCATCACATCATAGTGCACCATTAGTATGCCAAAGGATACTAATGGCGCATCACTAAATAGTGCGCCATTAGTATGCCGAAGTTACTAATGGCGCATCCTGTTGTTGTGCGCCATTAGTATGCCAAAGCACCTGGGTATACATGGCCCCCTGGGAGGCATACTAATGGCGCACTGTTGTATATACTAATGGCGCATCTGGGGCGCCATTAATGGCCAAATTAGGTGCGCCATTAGTAGGCCTTTTCCTAGTAGTGGTGACTCTACCCAGATGGCTTCAGCAGCTCCATTCGCCAAGGCTTTGTACTCAGCCTCTGTGCTCGATCTCGACACTGTTGGTTGTTTCTTCGAACTCCAGGAAATGAGGTTCGGTCCAACAAATATGGCGAAACCTCCAGTTGATCGACGATCATCCGGACATCCTGCCCAATCTGCATCAGTGAAGATACTAATGCTAGTAGAGACAGTCTTGCGAAACTTCAGCCCTATGTGCAATGTTCCTTTCACATAACGTAAAATCCGCTTAACGACTTCCCAATGAGCATCAGTGGGCTGTGAGAGAAACTGGCACACCTTATTCACTGCAAACAAAATATCCAGATGAGTGAGTGTTAAATACTGCAACTCACCAACAACACTGCGATACCGGAAAGAATCATCGGTACTGAGAGGCTGTCCAGACACTCGTGCAAGCTGATTGGAAGTAGACAACGGTGTGGAAGTAGACTTACAATTCTCCATTCTCACACGGTGCAAAAGATCCAAGGCATACTTCCGTTGAGTCAATGTCATCCCCCCTGAATTGTATGACGCTTCCAGACCAAGAAAATACTCCAACGGCCCAAGGTCCTTGATAGGAAAACTGGCCGCGAGAGCATGAACAAGACCATCAACCGCATGTGGAGAAGATCCGGCAATGACAATGTCATCCACATAGACAAGCATATAGATCTGAACATCATGATAGCGGAAGAAAAACATAGATGTATCTGCTTTGGAGGAGACGAAACCCAACTCGAGAAGACGGGTACTGAGCCAGGCATACCATGCACGAGGAGACTGTTTGAGTCCATAGAGAGCACGCTGAAGCTTGCACACATGCGAGGGAAAACGAGCATCCTCGAAGCCAGGTGGCTGCTGCATATAGACGTCCTCGAAGAGATACCCATGAAGAAAAGCGTTGCTGACATCAATCTGCCGAAGACTCCAACCGCGAGACACAGCCAAGGCAAGAACCAGTCGAACGGTGGCCGACTTGACAACCAGACTGAACGTATCACCATAATCAATGCCAAGCTGCTAGGTGAAACCACGAGCGACCAGTCGAGCTTTGTACTTATCAACGGAGCCATCTGGACGGTGCTTGGTCTTGAAGATCCACTTGCTCCCAACAACATTGACTCCGCGCGGCCGAGGCACAAGAACCCAAGTCTTGTTATAGTGAAGGGCAGCGAGCTCATCAATCATCGCGGTACGCCAGGCAGTCTCACGGAGAGCATCATGATGAGAGACAGGCACCGCATGAAATGCGCGGCGACGGGGATCATAGCGGATGGTCCCGTCAGTAGGAACAAGGGCACGGAGAGTATGATCGCGGGTGCGGGTAACTATGGTGTGTGCAGAAGTAGCTGGAGGCGTCGTGGTCGAGGGAGCAGGACTGCCCTCGACAGAAGGCGACGCGAGATGCGGTGGCGACGGTGGACCAGCATCCTCGAGCACCGGGGAAGGCGACGGCGCGTCAGTGCGCGGCAGGGAGACCGCCGAAGGGCCGGGCGGAGCGGCCGGGGCCGAAGACGGGCTGACCGAGCCGGGCGAGGCGGCAGCTGACGGGCCAGGCAACGCGGCAGCCGACGGGCCGGCCAGGCCGGGCGACGCGGTGACCGGGTCGGGCGACTCGGGAGCCGAGGGGCAGGGGGACGTGCATTTCCCATGCACGTCGATCGCCAGGGAGTGCGGCGCGGCGGCCACATGGGGGCGGCGGGCAGAGGGCGTGCATGCGCCATGCGCATCGATCGCCGAGGATGGAGCCGCCGAAGGATCCTGAACAGAAGTAACAGGGCCTGAAACAGGCATGTTAGTAGACAAATAGGACAAGTCGTATTTGCGCATATGGTCACCCGTAACTGGTTCAGTGGGAGGAAAAGAGAGAACATCAGCCAAAGAAGAGACATCGACGGTGACCCCAGGAGTTACATAGGGAAAAACAGACTCGTTGAAAACGACGTCACGAGAGATCTAGATACGTCATGTGGAACGATCAAGACACTTGTATCCCTTATGCATCGGACTATAGCCCAAGAAAACACACATGGTGGAATGGAAAGCAAGCTTGTGTGCATTATATTTGCGCAAACTAGGCTAGCAGGCGCAACCAAAAGTGCGAAGAATCTTGTAATCGGGGTGCACCTTAAGGAGACGATAGATGGGTGTATCTTGTTGAAGAACAGATGTAGGCATGTGATTAATAAGGTAGCACGCCGTAAGGAACGCTTCATCCCAAAAACGCAATGGGAGAGAAGAATGAGCCAGCATGGCAAGACCTGTTTCAACAAGGTGACGGTGTTTGCGGTCAGCAATGCCATTTTGCTGAGAGGTGTGCGGGCAAGACACACGATGAGAGATTCCAGTGCAATGGAAATACCGGTGCAGTCGGTGATACTCACCACCCCAGTCTGACTGAACAGCTATGATTTTAGTGTGGAGAAGACGCTCAACATGAGCCTGAAAAGCATAAAATACTTGCTCAACGCCAGACTTGTGCTTAAGGAGATAAATCCAAGAGAAGCGAGAGTAATCGTCAACAAAGCTCACATAATACTTATAGCCTCCACAAGAGGCAATAGCAGGCCCCCAAACATCAGAATGAATTAACTCAAGAGGCATAGTGGAAACATGATGTTATAAATTATAATGCCATTGTCGACTTTTAGCACACTGACAAGCATCACACACGGAAGTCTGACGTTCAGAAGAACACACTAAATCATTATTCCTAACAATGTTTTGAACAATATTATTCGAGGGATGACCGAGACGTTGGTGCCACTGGCACATGGTGGTCTTGATGCTGAGAGACGCTTGGCGGTTGGAGGAGGAGGACACGTGACTAAACAGGATGGGGTAGAGTCCGCCATGACATCTACCGTGAAGAAGGATTTTCTTCCTGGCCGTGTCCTTAACAAGGAAAAAGAAACGGTGAAATTCCACAAAAACATCATTATCAAGGACGAGAAGATAAACGGAGAGAAGATATTGATGAATATGTGGAAGACGAAGAATATTTCGTAAACAAAGAGATGAACCGGGTATAGTGGAATGACCAATATGCGAAATAGACAAACCTGCACCATTTGCTACTTGCACTTGATCCTTCCCGCCATAGCGCTCGTGGAAGTGTAGACGATCGAGATCATTCGTCAGGTGGTCCATCGCACCGGTGTCTGGGATCCAGTGCGTCGGCTCATGGGAGGAGGATGTGGACGCGGAGTTGGCGGAGCGGTGGTCATGATCATAGCGGCTGCATCAGTCGCCGGCCTCGTGACCCCAGTTCTTGCATATCTGGCAGCAGGGACGCCAGCGCCGGTTGCGGCTGCCCCCGTTACCTCCTCCGTTTCCTCCTTCGTTGCGGCTGTTGCCGCCGTTGTTGTTGTTGCGGCCATGAGCTTTGCCCTGGCTGGGCCGTAGTCTCCCGAGCCGGGCGGGAGAGAGCCAGCGGAGGTACGGCCGCCACTCGGGCGACCAGAGTCGGGGGCGCGGCGGGAGTTGTTGTGGTAGACCGGCCGGGACGCGGCATTGGCGGAGGACTGCCAATCCTCAAGCTTCGATTGCTGCTGCTGAAGGGCCTCGTAGTGAAGAACACTGGAGTAGAACGCAGGAAACGTGATAGGTACGCCCGCGAAGTTCATCAAAGTAGCGATGGGGTTGAACGCCGAGCCGAGCCCAGTCAGCATGTAGTCGATGATCTCATCATCGCGAAGAGGAGAGCCAGCGGCGGCCATCGCATCAGCGAGGGCCTTGACCTTCTGCATGTACTTGCCGGCGGGGCGATCTCCCTTCAGTAGCGCCTGGATCTGGCGCCGGAGGTTACGCACGCCGGCGCTGTTCTCGGCGGCGAACATGGTGTGGACGGCCGTCCAGGCGGCGACCGCCCTCCTACAGCCGATGAGCTACGCGAATATTTCCATGTTCATCGAACAGAGGAGATGCCCGAGAACCTTCTGATCCAGCGTCCACCACTGCTCGTACTCAGGGTTGGACACGGTGCGGGCGGCCTCACCGGTGCCTGTCGTCACGGTCGGCGCCGGCGCCCTGGACGAACTGTCGAGGAAGCCGTGGAGGCAAACTCCGACGAAGTTGGGAAGGGCAAGGGCCCTCCATAGCATGAAGTTGCTGCGGTCGAGCGAGACCGCGATGGGCAGAAGGACTGGGGTGGGAGCCGACGCGGCGGGTGGGGCGATGAGGGGGGCGATCGGGGCAGGCACGGAGAGGGTGGTGAGCGAGAGCGTGGAGGAGGGAGTCATCGTGGGTGCCGGCGCGGTGGACATCACGGCGGCCACGAGGAACTGCGGCGGCGGCGGTGGGAGGAGAGGCGGCGGCTAGGGTAGGCTCTGAAACTAAGTTTGAGAATAGGGTTTAGGGTTTCCCGTGGGGCAAAGCCTCTCCACATCTTTTTATATATAACAATCAGCATATACAATTACATACGTACAGAGTACGTGTACACGACACGCTAGACCTAGTTTAACATGCACTCCTACTAATTTGTCACATTATGTTCAAGTGTGAGGCCCAACTGGAATCTTTTGTGTACTCGCCAATCTATTTCCTCACTAACCGCAAGACAAGTGGAGGCCCAAGTGACTCCTCCACATTCAATTGTCGAACGAAATCCTTGGCTGGCTACACCCTTTGTTTGTTCATTACCTTTGTGTGCTGGTATCTGCTTAACTTTTACTCACAAGTGACTGCTGCAGAAGCCACACTTTGCATTAGTTTTACAGGAACTAACGCCTGCATTGTGAGATGCTTCATGTAGCTTAATAGCTTGAGAAGACTTAATTTAGCACCGGTCATGCAAAAGGGAAAGGAATTACATGCGGGCATAGATGTCGTACACATGAAATGCTCAACTCACTGTTGCGATCAACCTATTTAGCAGTCATATGAGTTTTGTTTTGACAATTGGACCCCTTTTATTTATTGTTTATCAATGTTAAATCAACTAGCAAGAGGGGAACTAGTTCACTTGGAGCCTCTTCTAACCTCTCACTATAGGTTGAAAATTTAGCAATTTTAGACAGATAACAGGCTACTGAATTAGCTTCTCTAAAGTAGTGATCAAAGCATATTTGTAAAAAATTACACGCTATATGATAGCAATCATAAAATATAGCAATCGTAGTTGTTCCATCTGCTGATCGGCCACCTTCCTTCATAGTTGTGATTGTTGGGTAACATAGCATGCAATTTCAAAAAAATCCTACGCTCACGCAAGATCTATCTAAGAGATGCTTAGCAACGAGAGGGGGAGAGTGTGTCCACGAACCCTCGTAGACCAAAAGTGGAAGCGTTTGACAAAGCAGTTGATGTAGTCGAACTTCTTCTCATTCCGAACGATCAAGCATCGAACGTACGACACCTCCGAGTTGTGCACACGTTCAGCTCGATGACGTCCCTCGAACTCTTGATCCAGCAAAGTGTCGAGGGAGAGTTCCGTCAGCACGACGGCGTGGTGACGGTGATGGTGAATTGATCCGCATAGGGCTTCGCCTAAGCACTACATGAATATGACTGGAGGCGTAAACCGTGGAGGGGGGCGCCGCACACGGCTAACAATGTTTGTTGTGTATTCTAGGCGCCCCCTCCCCACATATATATAGGTGGGAGGGGGAGGGGACAACCATGGGGCGCCCCAAGTAGGAGGAATCCTACTTGGGGGCCTTGTCCAATTCACCCCCCCTACCATCTTTTCCGGAGAGGGAAGGAAAGGGGAGAGAGGAGGGAAGGAAGGGGGAGGCTGAATTGCCTCCCCTTCCTTCTCTCTTCCCCTTTCCTTTCCCCTTCCTATTCGGCCAGCAAACGGGGCGCAACAGCCCATGCTGGCTGCTGCATTTCCCTTCTTGGCCCAATAGGCCCATATAGTTTGTCGGGGGTAGCCCGAAACCCCTTCCGGTGACCCAATACGTACCCGGTACCCCCAGAACACTTCTGTTGTCCGAATACTATCGTCCTATATATGAATCTTTACCTCTCGACCATTTCGAGACTCCTCGTCATGTCTGTGATCTCCTCCGGGACTCCGAACAACATTCGGTCACCAAATCACATAACTCATATAATACAAATCGTCATCGAATGTTAAGCGTGCGGACCCTACGGGTTCGAGAACTATGTAGACATGACCGAGACACCTCTCTGGTCAATAACCAATAGCGGAACCTGGATGCTCATATTGGTTCCTACATATTCTACAAAGATCTTTATCGGTCAAACCATAATGACAACATACGTTATTCCCTTTGTCATCGCTATGTTACTTGCCCGAGATTCGATCGTCGGTATCTTCATACCTAGTTCAATATCGTTACCAGCAAGTCTCTTTACTCATTCTGTAATGCATTATCCCGCAACTAACTCGTTAATAGTCACATTGCTTGCAAGGCTTATCGTGATGTGCCATTACCGAGAGGGCCCAGAGATACCTCTCTGATACTCGGAGTGACAAATCCTAATCACGGTCTATGCCAACCCAACAAACACCTTCGGAGATACCTGTAGAGAACCTTTATAATCACCCAGTTACGTTGTGACGTTTGATAGCACACAAGGTATTCCTCTGGTATCCAGGAGTTGCATAATCTCATAGTCAAAGGAATATGTATAAGTCATGAAGAAAGCAATAGCAATAAAACTTAACGATCATTATGCTAAGCTAACGGATGGGTCTTGTCCATCACATAATTCTCCTAATGATGTGATCCTGTTCATCAAATGACAACACATGTCTATGGTTAGGAAACTTAACCATCTTTGATTAACGAGCTAGTATAATAGAGGCTTACTAGAGACACTGTGTTTTGTCTATGTATCCACACATGTATCAGTTTTCCGGTTAATACAATTCTAGCATGAATAATAAACATTTATCATGACATAAGGGAATATAAATAACAACTTTATTATTGCCTCTAGGGCATATTTCCTTCAGTCTCCCACTTGCACTAGATTCAATAATCTAGATTACATTGTAATGATTCTAACACCCATGAAGTCTTGGTGCTGATCATGTTTTGCTCGTGGAAGAGGTTTAGTCAACGGGTCTGCCACATTCAGATCCATCTGTATTTTGCAAACCTCTATGTCTCCCTCATTGACTTGATCGCGGATGGAATTGAAGCGTCTCTTGATGTGTTTGGTTTTCTTGTGAAATATGGATTCCTTCGCCAAGGCATTGCTCCAGTATTGTCACAAAAGATTTTCATTGGACCCGATGCACTAGGTATGACACCTAGATCGGATATGAACTCCTTCATCCAGACTCCTTCATTTGCTGCTTCCGAAGCAGCTATGTACTCCGCTTCACACGTAGATCCCGCCACGACGCTTTGCTTAGAACTACACCAACTGACAGCTCCACCATTCAATATAAATACGTATCCGGTTTGTGACTTAGAGTCATCCGGATCAGTGTCAAAGCTAGCATCGACGTAACCATTTATGACGAGCTCTTTGTCACCTCCATAAACGAGAAACATATCCTTAGTACTTTTCAGGTACTTCAGGATGTTCTTGACCGCTGTCTAGTGATCCACTCCTGGATTACTTTGATACCTCCCTGCTAGACTTATAGCAAGGCACACATCAGGTTTGGTACAGCATTGCATACATGATAGAACATATGGCTGAGGCATAGGGAATGACATTCATTTTCTCTCTATCTTCTGCAGTGGTCGGGCATTGAGTCTGACTCAACTTCACACCTTGTAACACAGGCAAGAACCCTTTCTTTGACTGATCCATTTTGAACTTCTTCAAAACTTTATCAAGGTATGTGCTTTGTGGAAGTCCAATTAAGCGTCTTGATCTATCTCCATAGATCTTGATGCCTAATATATAAGCAGCTTCTCCGAGGTCTTTCATTGAAAAACTCTTATTCAGGTATCCTTTTATGCTATCCAGAAATTCTATATCATTTCCAATCAACAATATGTCATCTACATATAATATTAGAAATGCTATAGAGCTCCCACTAACTTTCTTGTAAATATAGGCTTCTCCAAAAGTCTGTATAAAACCATATGCTTTGATCACCTCATCAAAGCGTATATTCCAACTCCGAGATGCTTGCACCAGTCCATAAATGGATCGCTGGAGCTTGCACACTTTGTTAGCACCTTTAGGATCGACAAAACCTTCTGGTTGCATCATATACAACTCTTCTTTAAGAAATCCATTAAGGAATCCAGTTTTGACGTCCATCTGCCAGATTTCATAATCATAAAATGCGGCAATTGCTAACATGATTCGGACAGACTTAAGCATCGCTATGGGTGAGAAAGTCTCATCGTAGTCAACTCCTTGAACTTGTCAAAAACCTTTTGCAACAATTCGAGCTTTGTAGACGGTAAAATTACCATCAGCGTCAGTCTTCTTGAAGATCCATTTATTCTCTATGGCTTGCCGATCATCGGGCAAGTCAACCAAAGTCCATACTTTGTTCTCATACATGGATCCCATCTCAAATTTCATGGCCTCAAGCCATTTTGCGGAATCTCGGATCATCATCGCTTCCTCATAGTTTGTAGGTTCGTCATGGTCTAGTAACATGACTTCCAGAACAGGATTATCGTACCACTCTCATGCGGAACGTACTCTGGTTGACCTACGAGGTTCGGTAGTAACTTGATCTAAAGTTTCATGATCATTATTATTAGCTTCCTCTCTAGTTGGTGTAGGCATCACGGGAACGATTTTCGGTGATGAGCTACTTTCCAATTCGAGAGAAGGTACAATTACCTCATCAAGTTCTACTTTCCTCCCACTCACTTCTTTCGAGAGAAACTCCTTCTCCAGAAAGGATCCATTCTTAGCAACAAAGATCTTGCCTTCGGATCTGTGATAGAAGGTGTACCCAGCAGTTTCCTTTGCGTATCCTATGAAGACGCACTTCTCTGATTTGGGTTCGAGCTTATCAGGCTGAACCTTTTTCACATAAGCATCGCAACCCCAAACTTTAAGAAACGACAACTTAGGTTTCTTGCCAAACCACAGTTAATACGGTGTCGTCTCAACGTGAATGCGTCTCTCTCTAATGCATAACCCCAAAACGATAGTGGTAAATCGGTAAGAGACATCATAGATCGCACCATATCCAATAAAGTACGGTTACGATGTTCGGACACACCATTACGCTGTGGTGTTCCAGGTGGCGTGAGTTGTGAAACTATTCCACATGGTTTTAAATGAAGGCCAAACTAGTAACTCAAATATTTGCCTCTGCAATTAGATCGTAGAAACTTTATTTTCTTACTATGATGATTATCCACTTCACTCTGAAAATTTTGAACTTTTCAAATGTTTCAGACTTGTGTTTCATTAAGTAGATATACCCATATCTGCTCAAATCATCTGTGAAGGTTAGAAAATAACGATACCCACTGTGAGCCTCAACACTCATCGGACCGCATACATCGGCATGTATTATTTCCAATAAGTCAGTGGCTTGCTCCATTGTTCCGGAGAATGGAGTCTTAGTCATCTTGCCCATGAGGCATGGTTCGCAAGCATCAAATGATTCATAATCAAGTGATTCCAAAAGTCCATCCGCATGGAGTTTCTTCATGCCCTTTACACCAATATGACCTAAACGGCAGTGCCACAAATATGTTGCACTATCATTATCAACTTTGCATCTTTTGGCATCAATATTGTGAATATGTATATCACCACGATCGAGATTCAACAAAAATAGACCACTCTTCAAGGGTGCATGACCATAAAAGATATTACTCATATAAATAGAACAACTATTATTCTCTGATTTAAATGAATAACCGTGTCGCATCAAACAAGATCTAGATATAATGTTCATGCTCAACGCTGGCACCAAATAACAATTATTCAGGTCTAAAACTAATCCCGAAGGTAGATGTAGAGGTAGCATGCCGACGACGATCACATCGACCTTGGAACCATTCCCGACGCGCATCGTCACCTTGTCCTTAGCCAATCTCCGTTTAATCCGTAGCCCCTGTTTCGAGTTGCAAATATGAGCAACAAAACCAGTATCAAATACCCAGGCGCTACTACGAGCATTAGTAAGGTACACATCAATAACATGTATATCAAATATACCTTTGTTCACTTTGCCATCCTTCTTATCCGCCAAATACTTGGGGCAGTTCCGCTTCCAGTGACCAGTCCCTTTGCAGTAGAAGCACTTAGTTTCAGGCTTGGGTCCAGACTTGGGCTTCTTCCCGGGAGTGACAACTTGCTTGCCATTCTTCTTGAAGTTCCCCTTCTTTCCCTTTCCCTTTCCCTTTTTCTTGAAACTAGTGGTCTTGTTAACCATCAACACTTGATGCTCTTTCTTGATTTCTACCTCCGCAGCTTTGAGCATAGCGAAGAGGTCGGGAATTGTCTTATCCATCCCTTGCATATTATAGTTCATCGCGAACCTTTTGTAGCTTGGTGGAAGTGATTGAAGAACTCTGTCAATAACACTATCATCCGGAAGATTAACTCCCAGCTGAGTCAAGTGGTTATGATACCCAGCCATTCTGAGTATGTGTTCATTGACAGAACTGTTCTCCTCCATCTTGTAGCTATAGAACTTGTTGGAGACTTCATATCTCTCAACTCGGTCATTTTCTTGAAATATTAACTTCAATTCCTGGAACATCTCATATGGTCCATGACATTCAAAACGTCTTTGAAGTCCCGATTCTAAGCCGTAGAGCATGGCACACTAAACTATAGAATAGTCATCAGACCGCGTTTGCCAGATGTTCAAAGCGCCTACATTAGCGGGAGGGGGCTTGTCACCTAGCGGTGCATCAAGGACATAATTCTTCTGTGCAACAATGAGGATAATCCTCAAGTTACGGCCCCAGTCCGTGTAGTTGCTACCATCATCTTTCAACTTAGCTTTCTCTAGGAACGCATTAAAATTCAAGGGAACGGTAGCACGGGCCATTGATCTACAACATAGATATGCAAAAACTATCAGGACTAAGTTCATGATAAATTAAGTTCAATTAATCATATTACTTAAGAACTCCCACTTAGATAGACATCCCTCGAGTCATCTAAATGATCACGTGATCCATATCAACTAAACCATGTTCGGTCATCACGTGAGATGGAGTAGTTTTCAATGGTGAACATCTCTATGTTGATCATATCTACTATATGATTCACGTTCGACCTTTCGGTCTCTAGTGTTCCGAGGCCATGTCTTTACATGCTAGGCTCGTCAAGCTTAACCTGAGTATTCCGCATGTGCAAAAGTGTCTTGCACCCGTTGTATGTGAACCTAGAGCTTATCACACCTGATCATCACGTGGTGTCTCGGCACGACGAACTATCGCAACGGTGCATACTCAGGGCGAACACTTGTACCTTGAAATTTTAGTGAGGGATCATCTTATAATGCTACCGCCATACTAAGCAAAATAAGATGCATAAAAGATAAACATCACATGCAATAAAAATATGTGACATGATATGGCCATCATCATCTTGTGCCTTTGATCTCCATCTCCAAAGCACCGTCATGGTCTCCATCGTCACCGGCTTAACACCTTGATCTCCATCGAAGCGTCGTGGTCGTCTCGCCAACTATTGCTTCTAAAACTATCGCTAACGCATAGTGATAAAGTAAAGCAATTACATGGCGTTTTCATTTCATACAATAAAACGACAACCATAAGGCTCCTGCTAGTTGCCAATAAATTTTACAAAACATGATCATCTCATACAATAACGTATATCTCATCATGTCTTGACCATATCACATCACAACATGCCCTGCAAAAACAAGTTAGACGTCCTCTACTTTGTTGTTGCAAGTTTTACGTGGCTGCTACGGGCTTCTAGTAAGAACCGTTCTTACCTACGCATCAAAATCACAATGGTGATTTACCAAGTTTGCTATTTTTTCCTTCAACATGAACCGGCCGTAGTCAAATTCGATTCAACTAAAGTTGGAGAAACAGACACCCACCAGCCACCTTTATGGAAAACTTGTTGCATGTTTGTCGGTGGAACCGGTCTCATGAACGTGGTCATGTAAGGTTGGTCCGGGCCGCTTCATCCAACAATACCGCCGAATCAAAATAAGACGTTGGTGGTAAGCCGTATGACTATCACCGCACACAACTCTTTGTTATCTACTCGTGCATATCATCTACGCATAGACCCGGCTCGGATGCCACTGTTGGGGAACGCAGCATGCAATTTCAAAAAAAATCCTACGCTCACGCAAGATTTATCTAGCAGATGCATAGCAACAAGAGGGGGAGAGTGTGTCCACGTACCCTCGTAGACCGAAAGCGGAAGCGTTTGACAACGCAGTTGATGTAGTCAAACTTCTTCTCGTTCCAACCGATCAAGCACCGAATGTACGGCACCTCCGAGTTCTGCACACGTCCAGCTCCATGACATCCCTCAAACTCTTGATCCAGCAAAGTGTCGAGGGAGAGTTCCATCAGCACGACGGTGTGGTGAAGGTGATGGTGAAGTGATCCACGCAGGGCTTCGCCTAAGCACTACGTGAATATGACCGGAGGCGTAAATCGTGGAGGGGGGCACCGCACACGGCTAACAATGTTTGTTGTGTGTTCTAGGCGCCCCCTCCCCACATATATATAGGTGGGAGGGGGAGGGGGACAGCCATGGGGCGCCCCAAGTAGGAGGAATCCTACTTGGGGGCCTTGTCCAATTCGCCCCCCGCCCCCGCCTTACCATCTTTTCCGGAGAGGGAAGGAAAGGGGAGAGAGGAGGGAAGGAAGGGGGAGGCCGAATTGCCTCCCCTTCCTTCTCTATTCCCCTTTCCTTTCCCTTTCCTATTTGGCCAGCAAGGGGGCGCAGCAACCCATGCTGGCTGCTGCATTTCCCCTCTTGGCCCAATAGGTCCATATAGTTTGCCGGGGTAGCCCGGAACCCCTTCCGATGACCCGATACGTACCCGGTACCCCCAGAACACTTCTGGTGTCCGAATACTATCGTCCTATATATGAATATTTATGTCTCGACCATTTCAAGACTCCTCGTCATGTTCGTGACCTCATCCAGGACTCTGAACAACATTCGGTCACCAAATCACATAACTCATATAATACAAATCGTCATCTAACGTTAAGCGTGCAGACCCTACGGGTTCGAGAACTATGTAGACATGACTGAGACACCTCTCCGGTCAATAACCAATAGCCGAACCTGGATGCTCATATTGGTTCCTACATATTCTACGAAGATCTTTATCGGTCAAACCGTAATGACAACATACGTTATTCCCTTTGTCATTGGTATGTTACTTGCCCGGGATTCGATTGTCGGTATCTTCATACCTAGTTCAATCTCGTTACTGGAAAGTCTCTTTACTCATTGCGTAATGCATCATCCCCCAACTAACTCATTGGTCACATTGCTTGCACAGCTTTTCATGATGTGCATTACCGAGAGGGCCCAGAGATACCTCTCCGATACTCGGAGTGACAAATCCTAATCTCGATCTATGCCAACCCAACAAACACCTTCGGAGATACATGTAGAGCATCTTTATAATCACCCAGTTACGTTGTGACGTTTGATAGCAAAAAAGGTATTCTTCCGGTATCCGGGAGTTGCATAATCTCATAGTCAAAGGAATATGTATAAGTCGTGAATAAAGCAATAGCAATAAAACTTAATGATCATTAGGCTAAGCTAACGGATGGGTCTTGTCCATCACATCATTCTCCTAATGATGTGATCACGTTCATCAAATGACAACACATGCTATGGTTAGGAAACTTAACCATCTTCGATTAACGAGCTAGTCTAGTAGAGGCTTACTAGGGACACTGTGTTTTGTCTATGTATCCACACATGTATCCAGTTTCCCCTTAATACAATTCTAGCATGAATAAGAAACATTTATCATGATATAAGGAAATATAAATAACAACTTTATTATTGCCTCTGGGGCATATTTTCTTCAGTGATGCCCTCCATATTATCAGAATTGACAATGATTCTATTACACCCCATTGTTGTTGTTAGTGAGAGACCAAACTTAGACGATACCCTCTGCAGTGAGGGCGTCTGAAAAATATTCAATTGTTATATTCTCTACAACCATAATATTTCCTTGGCTGTCCCTGAGAAAAGCGCCCGCTGATCCATCCACGCTTTCTAATTATAGCCTTAGGGTAAGCCGATGTAGTGTAGTTTTCTGTACGCACACACACTAATCAGGCAATAATTTTGAGGTTCTTGTGTCCTTTCCCCATGCATCTTCGTTGTTCTTTCCGCCAAATATATCACACGCCTACAACTATGGTATCATGGAACTTTTATGGCCAAGTATCTGAACCTCATGTTCAGGCCAGTTAAGCAGTTGTTCCAGTACTGCCTTGCTTGCTCGATCTGACGCAGAAGCTCATTTAGAGATTTCTTCTACACCAAGGTTCTTCCACACGACCTTATGTTTAGACTACAAAATCAATAGATGGTTGGTGTCCTCTGGTCCTTGCTCAAAAAGCGGGCATTGTCGCGAAGCTTTTTAAGTGCCTATTAGCCAAAGTGATCCAGCAAGGTAAGGTGCCATGGAGAGGACCCCACAAGAAAAATAATTTACCTTCACGGGCAAACCACTCCCCACATTCTTTCCCAAGTTGGATTACAATATATAGATAAAATTCCATCAGTACGCCTGAGCTTGCGGCCATGTTGGTTGTGACGCCCCCGATTTGACCGTACACAAATCATGCACGCAAATGTGTACGATCAAGATCAGGGACTCACGGGAAGATACCACAACACAACTCTAACACATAAATAAGTCATACAAGCATCATAATACAAGCCAGGGGCCTCGAGGGCTCGAATACAAGTGCTCGATCACAGACGAGTCAGCGGAAGCAACAATATCTGAGTACAGATATAAGTTAAACAAGTTTGCCTTAAGAAGGCTAGTACAAAAGTAGCAACGATCGAAGAGGCAAGGCCTCCTGCCTGGGACCTCCTAACTACTCCTCGAAGCCGAACTCCATGTAGCATCATCCTCGGGATCTCTAGCTCCTGAACTCCAGCATCTGGTTGCGACAATCAGGTATAGAAAGGGGAAAAGAGGGAGAAAAGCAACCGTGAGTACTCATCCAAAGTACTCGCAAGCAAGGAGCTACACTACATATGCATGGGTATATGTGTAAAGGGGCATATCAATGGACTGAACTGCAGAATGCCAGAATAAGAGGGGGATAGCTAGTCCTATCGAAGACTACGCTTCTGGCCATCTCCATCTTGCAGCATGTAGGAGAGAGTAGATTGAAGTCCTCCAAGTAGCATCGCATAGCATAATCCTACCCGGCGATCCCCTCCTCGTCGCCCTGTTAGAGAGCGATCACCGGGTTATATCTGGCACTTGGAAGGGTGTATTTTATTCAGTATCCAGTTCTAGTTGTCATAAGGTCAAGGTACAACCCCGGGTCGTCCTTTTACCGAGGGACATGGCTATTCGAATAGATAAACTTCCCTGCAGGGGTGCACCACATAACCCAACACGCTCGATCCCATTTGGCCGGACACACTTTTCTGGGTCATGCCCGGCCTCGTAAGATCAACGCGTCGCAGCCCCACCTAAGCACAACAGAGCGGTCAGCACGCCGGTCTAATCCTAAGCGCGCAGGGGTCTGGGCCCATCGCCCTATGCACACCTGCACGTTGCGTACGCGGCCGGAAGCAGACCTAGCCTAGTGGCGTTCCAGTCCAATCCGGCGCGCGCCACTCAGTCGCTGACGTCAAGAAGGCTTCGGCTGATACCACGACGCCGGGATACCCATAACTACTCCCGCGTAGATGGTTAGTGCGTATAGACCAAATGGCCGGACTCAGATCAAATACCAAGATCTCGTTAAGCGTGTTAAGTATCCGCGAACGCCGACCAGGGCCAGGCCCACCTCTCTCCTAGGTGGTCTCAACCTGCCCTGTCGCTCCGCCACAAGTAACAGTCGGGGGCCGTCAGGAACCCAGGCCCACCTCTACCGGGGTGGAGCCACCTGTCCTTTCAGCCCCCTCATCAGCATCACTTGCGGGTACTCCTCGAGCCGACCCGACTTTAGTCACCACATGTGTCATGTATATAATGTATATAGGATATACCCGTGATCACCTCCCGAAGTGATCACGGCCCAGTAGTATAGCATGGCAGACGGACAAGAGTGTAGGGCCACTGATGGGAAACTAGCATCCTATACTAAGCAGTAGGATAGCAGGTAAGGGAAACAGCTGTAGCAACAATGACAGGCTATGCAACAGAATAGGATTAACCGAAAGCAGTAACATGCTACACTACTCTAATGCAAGCAGTATAGAGAAGAATAGGCGATATCTGGTGATCAGGGGGGGCGGGCTTGCCTGATTGCTCTGGCAAGTAGGAGGGATCGTCGACTCCGTAGTCGAACTGGGCAGCAGCAGCGTCAGTCTCGTAGTCTACCGGAGAGAAGAGGGGGAAGAAACAGTAAATATAATGCAAACATAAGCACGACGAGACATAACATGGCAAAGCGCAGCGATAGGAGTGTTCTAACGCAGTGCTACACGATACTGGCGAAGGGGGATAATATCCGGAAAGTTTTCCCGGAGTTAGGCATTTTTGGACAGATGAAACGGAGGGGGAATGTTGCGAGTTCGATAGGTTAGGGAGGTGTGGTGGACGAACGGACTGCGTATTTGGATTCGTCTCGTCGTTCTGAGCAACTTTCATATAGAAAACATTTTCATCCGAGTTACGGTTTAAAAGATATGAATTTTCAAAGTTTTATTTGAATTTCTGGAATTATTTGAATTTAGCAAAAATGAATTATGACGTCAGCATGAGGTAATGCTGACGTCAGCAGGTCAACTGGTCGGCTGACCGGTCAAACCAGACAGGTGGGTCCAGTGGGACCCACATGTCAGCCTCTGTTAGTCTAACAGTAATTTAAACTAAACTGACAGTCTAATTAGAGGGGTGGGCCCCATATGTCAGTGAGTGATTAGTTAATCTAATTATTTTTATTTATAAAACAATTGTTAGACTAATTAACAGAAGGGGGGGCTCGCATGTCAGTGGCTGGGGGCCGCCCAGTCAGCTCGTTGACTGCGGTCAACAAGTCAATGGGGGACCTGGGTCCACCAGTCAGTGGCCCAGGCGGTGCCACGTGGGTGCCACGTCGGTGACGTCGCCGGAATCACGCCGGCGACCATTCCAGCGGCGGAAGTTCGCCGGAGTTGCTCGGATCTCCAGCACAGGGCACCATTCCGCGCGTTTTCGGTGGCGTTCGAACGAGTAGATCGTCCCGCGTCGATCTAGAGTGATCCCAGGAGCGGGGGTGGCCGGAGTGGAGCTCAACGACGACCGCGGGCGGCGCCGGACTACGGGCATCTCCGAAAACCACGCTACGGGGTGCGTTCTAGCTAACAAACGACGCTAGCGGGCTCTACGGACCTCCGGCAACTCGACGGAGGCCACCGCTTGGCTCGGAGATGGACGGGGTGAGCGCAACGAGCTCGCGGACGAGGCCGCATGCGGCAATGGCGACGGCGGCACCGCGAGCCTTCTACGGTGTATGAGGAGGAACCAGAGGAAGGAGGAGGGGGTGGAGGCTTACGGCGCGGCACACGGAGGCCCTCGAGTGAACGGGAGCGCAGAGGGGAGGCGGGATGAATCGCGGCGGGCGGCGGCGACCGAGGTTGGGGAAAAGCTTGACCCGGCCGCTGTAGGGCACCCCAGCTCGTCCTGAAGCGCGGGGTCGATGAGGACGACGTAGAGGGAGCTCGGGGACATCGGCGGCTCGACGAACGGTGGTCGGGGCCACGCCTACGAGGCTTCGGCGGCGATCTCGCTCGGGCGAGGGGAGGACCAGAGAGAGAGAGAGAGCGGCCGAGATGCAGAGGGGAGTTGGTGGAGGTAGGTGGGGAGGAGGCCGAGGCGTCGAGGGGAGGGGTCAGTGGAGGCGGGGGCGCTGGCGATCTTATCCCCTCCTCGACGCCGGCGAGGGGGGTCCGGCGGGGACGCGCGCCTGTTCCGACCCTGGTCGGGGGAACAGGGAAGGGGAGAGAGCGACCGGGGGGGAACGGGCCGGTTCGGCGGATGGGCCAGGTGGGCCGGCCTGGCTGCGAGCTGGGCCGTCTGGTCCAGGGGGGTCATTTTCTTTTCTTTTTGTTTTACTTTGTCTTATTTTTTCCTTTTCTGTTTTGGCTAATTGTCTGGGCACCAAGTGAGTTTTGTAAAATATGATAGCTGGCCCACAAATCATAGCACAATATACCTTACCACCAAAAACTAGTTTGGGGTAAATATCATTTCATATTTATTTTGTATTAATAAAAAGGTTATTAATTAATGTTTTCAGCCACTGTTTGAGGATGTTTAAGTCACCTATCAAATTTCAATAATGTTCTTTACTATTTTATCATAGCCTCTGATTTATCTACTATTTATTGAACATTTTAGTTTTAGTATTTGAAAACTTTTATTGTTTGCTTGATTTTGAACTTTGAATTTTGATCCAGTTTTGAACTAACGCAAGATTATCAACACTAACAGAGGTGACGTGTCATCACTAGCGTAGGTTTACTGTAGTATAATTATCCGGGCGTCACAATTCTCCTCCACTACAAGAAATCTCGTCCCGAGATTTAAGAGGGAAGTAAGGGGGAAGGTTCGGGTTACGAAATTCTAGGGAGTGTTCTTGGTCTTGGTTGTCCTTCTCGAAGAGGTTGATCCATTACATTGATGTCTTCATTCTGCTGTTTCAGGTCATCATGATAAAGTTGTCGTCCTTTCTTCGGGAACTCCATCGTACTTACAACAGAGTAAGGGGGGTAATCTAGAAGAACGGACCTCTACAAGGTTTACTATCTGGTCAATATCATCGGGGAAGGTGGCGGAAAGTAACTCTCGAACTAAATCTTAAGAAAAGCCGAGAGCAAGTAAGAAAGTACCATGAGAAGTTTCAAACGGGTAGGCTATCGTTCGAAGCCTGAAACAGAGTGAAAAGGGGTTCAGAGCAACGGGAATAAGTATTGTGTCCGATACCAGAATTGATCACTTGGGACGGTGGCCCGTGAATTACATACGAGGCCACGCGCGAGGAATAACTTTGGGAACAAGGGGTGTACAGGAGAGTCAGGTTTCGATCTTGTGGAACTGTGGGTTATGGGCCCACCATGTGGTTTTTCTTTATAGGAGCAGTGACATCTTGCACGGTCATGATAGCAAGGCATGTCAGAGAATACCCTGTCAGTTATGTCGGCAACACGTTGGTACCAAGGGCGAGGGACGAAGAGAACCATTTTCCTGCTCGTTAAAACGAGGCGGACCCTTAGGCAAAGTTCTCGTCCATCGGTGGTTACCGAAATGTCACCAACACTAGTAACAGGGTCTTACTGACAGAGTTGTACACCGAGGTGTTTACATAAGCAGGAGAATATTACTGCTTAGATCATATAGATCACCAGAAAGGTTAAACCAAACAATGGAAAGGAAAATATGATTATCGGATTAAACAGAAGAATGGAAAGGAAAAAATGTGTTTAAACACATATTTCAAGGGTATATCCTTCCCAAGGACAAGCAGAGCATGATATCCATGACATGATATAATGTAGAAAACTCTTTAGGTACGGGAGAGAATTTTCATGACATTACCCATACAACGGTGTTTGGATAATTGCGCAGGAAACATTTAGCATTGTGCTTCAAATGTTCCCGTTGAAAATCAGAGTACCATAGACATGCTTCGAGATAGCATTGACATGGTCAACAGGTGAAGATCAGACTTTGGAAACAAAAAGGATCCATCAGGAACAACTTATAGAATAAGTCTTACAATTTCCTCATGGAAGAATAGCTAACCTTGCTAAAAGGGAAAACTTATAACAATAGGTCCTCCCGCCAGGTGTGCTGGGTATCATCACCTTACCGGGTCATAATTAGGCCAATGTTATAACTCTTGGAAATATGTTCCAACCATCATATCTGACTGAGATTCAGATCTGATTGGTGTCAGGATAACTCAGACTCAGGATGCCTGAGAAGAAAGGTGCAACACAAATTGTCGAAACGACATCGGAGATTCTCGGGAGATGAACTATGGAAGCGAGTTCCGGACAAGGGTTCATCATTACATCAAGGAGAGGTGAGGAGGTGACTGATTGACTCAGCGACAATCCATTGAGATTTCCAAAAGATTCCATCACTATGTGAACAAGGAGATAACATTAGCTAGATCGAATGACTTCATGATGTATGCTCGAGGAAAACATACACAGTTAAACATTGGTTGAAATGTGCACCCGAAATATGGGCTAGGTAGCACAATCAATGTCCGAATGATGATTCATTAAGCCATAGGCGTAGAATGAAACTATAGACCAATAACTTCAAAGCAATAGGGTTGCTAGAAGTTTAGAATTTACACATCACAGACCATTGGTCGGTATTCCTTTTAGAAACAACACGGGGACCAAGAAAGAATGGTGATGGGGAGAAGTATCACTGTACCAAGATGTCATACGAGGTGGTGAAATTCTTACGACATACTTGACATAAAAGATGGTAATACTCCAAGGTAGAACATATCATAAGCTAGATAGCAAGGAAATCAAGGTACAACACAAAACACGAACAAGTTTGTGTTGAATGGAAGGCGATAAAATGGTCGATGATAAAACAAATCATCGAGGGCAAGGCTGGTATTTCTCATCCAGAATTCGATAGATATCTTGGAAGAGCTCAGAATGTTGATGATGTTCACGACACATTTGTAGCAAGAATTTATGAAGAGGTAATCGATCGGCGATGACATCAAGCCAAAGGAATGATGAAGCGAAAAGTTATTGGAACCAGGGGTACGACACAAACTCGAAATCAAGCTTGCTGTTCAAGGCGAAATGATATGACGAGGAAAATCGACGTAAGTTTAGCTCAGCGTCGAAGGTGGTGCTCCGGGAATAAAGACCAGGTAGCACAGTTAAAATCGGCACGATAATAACATAGCCGAGCAGGCTAGGGATGACGTGATCGAGTACGAACTCGTAAACAAAGGAGATTATTAAGAGTTGTTTAATCATGATGCGGACTCGATTCAGTTATCGATGTCCTTGAGTGTTTAATAACTCGGAGCCCGTGAAAAATTGGAATCCATGAGAATGTAATACTTGATGGAGAACTCATAAGAAGTTATGCAGTTCCGTGATAATCTCGAGATACCAGGGGGTAATACTCGACGACAAACCAAAGTAGAGGTTGGACTGGGGTATTGCTCTTACAGAAGACAAGTGCTTAAACTTGTACGAGAAATGGTATTTAAAGGAGAACATGGTCGGAACGACGTCCACGGATACCAGATGAACTTATTACAAGGGGACAATTATTTTAAGAGAAGCTTCCATGATAAGGTATACATCGTGTCCATGGGCATGAACACAAAGTTCAAGGTCGACTCCCACTTCTTCAATGCATAACCTTTCATTCACTTCTCGCGTTTGATGAAGTTGCAGTGTGGAAATTTTTTATCTGGCAAAATACCAGAAGAGTATGGCTCATGAAAACTTTCGAGTTCACACGTATTATGAAAGGCATAGGTTCAACCCATCAAGGCATCTTAGGAACATATACCACAAACTTTGGAGTAAATATTACAAGCTCGAAAGAAGAGCATTGTTCAAAATCAGATGATACAATTTACCAAAGGCATTATATACCCATGGAAAGGCTCACAAGGTTATTCAATAGGAAGGACATTGTCGGATAAAATCCAACAAAGGAACCGATGGTCCACAAAGGATCTGATGTGAGCATCAGTACTCAACCAGAGGAAGAAGAATGCCAGGAGATCTGATTATAGAAACAACTGACTAACTCAAAGTTCAAATGCAAAAGAATTATGGTTTCCAACTCAGGGGGGTCAGAAGCAACGCTCTGATCAAGGATGGATAAGTTGAGTAGGCTTAGGGGTACAATCGATGGCAATTTGATAGGTCGAGATCCAGCTCACGTTTAGAATGACGTCTGAGCCGGAAGAATGAATTCTAGGATATGATTGAGGATTGCGAGCATTCGCAACAAATTGAATCAACGGACTCAAAATGATAATGACAAGAGATGCCAATAAGATTACGAGACTTATGGGATTAACCATAATGCAAGCAAACAAGAATTTCGAGAGCAATAGGCTCCTGAGGATTTTCGGAAGATCGAATAGTATTTTGAAGACTAGTGTGGAATACTTGAATCAACTGGGGATGACCGGATACTCGGTACGTGCGAGAATTATTCGTAGGGGTATTCAGGTGATAAAGAACAGCAAGGCAGTAAGCTCAAAGGATTCTCGGAACAACAGAGAGAATTTCGGGGTATCTTGTAATAACAAGATCAACTGGGAAACATTGTATGAATGGCGAGTATACGTGGTTATCCATAGGAGTTTATCGATGAAAGAGAATTGCAAAAGCAATGAACACAAGTTCTCGGGTTATCAGCGGAGAGTATCTTCAGGGTCTTCACGTGCAGCAGACGATCATCAGTAATAAAGGGCTCTCCGGGTGAAAGTGATAACGAGATCCTAATGTTAGATTTAGTAAAATTCACTTAACCCGAATAGAAGAGAGATCAGAGTCCCAGAGTATAGACAAGGAGTAAAAGATCCTAATACCACCCAATGGTGACGTGGGCCCGTAAGCCACACAGTCATGTTATTAAAAGTTTTTCAATGACTAGACTCGACTTCGGCCAAGGAGTTGGAAAGGGGGATTCCTACAGGCAGTCGGCTCTGATACCAACTTGTGACGCCCCCGATTTGACCGTACACTAATCATGCACGCAAATGTGTACGATCAAGATCAGGGACTCACGGGAAGATACCACAACACAACTCTAACACATAAATAAGTCATACAAGCATCATAATACAAGCCAGGGGCCTCGAGGGCTCGAATACAAGTGCTCGATCACAGACGAGTCAGCGGAAGCAACAATATCTGAGTACAGACATAAGTTAAACAAGTTTGCCTTAAGAAGGCTAGTACAAAAGTAGCAACGATCGAAGAGGCAAGGCCTCCTGCCTGGGACCTCCTAACTACTCCTCGAAGCCGAACTCCATGTAGCATCATCCTCGGGATCTCTAGCTCCTGAACTCCAGCATCTGGTTGCGACAATCAGGTATAGAAAGGGGAAAAGAGGGAGAAAAGCAACCGTGAGTACTCATCCAAGGTACTCGCAAGCAAGGAGCTACACTACATATGCATGGGTATATGTGTAAAGGGGCATATCAATGGACTGAACTGCAGAATGCCAGAATAAGAGGGGGATAGCTAGTCCTATCGAAGACTACGCTTCTGGCCATCTCCATCTTGCAGCATGTAGGAGAGAGTAGATTGAAGTCCTCCAAGTAGCATCGCATAGCATAATCCTACCCGGCGATCCCCTCCTCGTCGCCCTATTAGAGAGCGATCACCGGGTTATATCTGGCACTTGGAAGGGTGTATTTTATTCAGTATCCAGTTCTAGTTGTCATAAGGTCAAGGTACAACCCCGGGTCGTCCTTTTACCGAGGGACACGGCTATTCGAATAGATAAACTTCCCTGCAGGGGTGCACCACATAACCCAACACGCTCGATCCCATTTGGCCGGACACACTTTTCTGGGTCATGCCCGGCCTCGTAAGATCAACGCGTCGCAGCCCCACCTAAGCACAACAGAGCGGTCAGCACGCCGGTCTAATCCTAAGCGCGCAGGGGTCTGGGCCCATCGCCCTATGCACACCTGCACGTTGCGTACGCGGCCGGAAACAGACCTAGCCTAGTGGCGTTCCAGTCCAATCCAGCGCGCGCCACTCAGTCGCTGACGTCAAGAAGGCTTCGGCTGATACCACGACGCCGGGATACCCATAACTACTCCCGCGTAGATGGTTAGTGCGTATAGACCAAATGGCCGGACTCAGATCAAATACCAAGATCTCGTTAAGCGTGTTAAGTATCCGCGAACGCCGACCAGGGCCAGGCCCACCTCTCTCCTAGGTGGTCTCAACCTGCCCTGTCGCTCCGCCACAAGTAACAGTCGGGGGCCGTCAGGAACCCAGGCCCACCTCTACCGGGGTGGAGCCACCTGTCCTTTCAGCCCCCTCATCAGCATCACTTGCGGGTACTCCTCGAGCCGACCCGACTTTAGTCACCACATGTGTCATGTATATAATGTATATAGGATATACCCGTGATCACCTCCCGAAGTGATCACGGCCCAGTAGTATAGCATGGCAGACGGACAAGAGTGTAGGGCCACTGATGGGAAACTAGCATCCTATACTAAGCAGTAGGATAGCAGGTAAGGGAAACAGCTGTAGCAACAATGACAGGCTATGCAACAGAATAGGATTAACCGAAAGCAGTAACATGCTACACTACTCTAATGCAAGCAGTATAGAGAAGAATAGGCGATATCTGGTGATCAGGGGGGGCGGGCTTGCCTGATTGCTCTGGCAAGTAGGAGGGATCGTCGACTCCGTAGTCGAACTGGGCAGCAGCAGCGTCAGTCTCGTAGTCTACCGGAGAGAAGAGGGGGAAGAAACAGTAAATATAATGCAAACATAAGCACGACGAGACATAACATGGCAAAGCGCAGCGATAGGAGTGTTCTAACGCAGTGCTACACGATACTGGCGAAGGGGGATAATATCCGGAAAGTTTTCCCGGAGTTAGGCATTTTTGGACAGATGAAACGGAGGGGGAATGTTGCGAGTTCGATAGGTTAGGGAGGTGT
Organism: Aegilops tauschii subsp. strangulata; assembly: GCF_002575655.3. Taxonomy (NCBI): domain Eukaryota; kingdom Viridiplantae; phylum Streptophyta; class Magnoliopsida; order Poales; family Poaceae; genus Aegilops; species Aegilops tauschii. Next base: position 138,034,243 of record NC_053037.3, read on the forward strand.
GGTGGACGAACGGACTGCGTATTCGGATTCGTCTCGTCGTTCTGAGCAACTTTCATATAGAAAACATTTTCATCCGAGTTACGGTTTAAAAGATATGAATTTTCAAAGTTTTATTTGAATTTCTGGAATTATTTGAATTTAGCAAAAATGAATTATGACGTCAGCATGAGGTAATGTTGACGTCAGCAGGTCAACAGGTCAGCTGACCGGTCAAACCAGACAGGTGGGTCCAGTGGGACCCACATGTCAGCCTCTGTTAGTCTAACAGTAATTTAAACTAAACTAACAGTCTAATTAGAGGGGTGGGCCCCATATGTCAGTGAGTGATTAGTTAATCTAATTATTTTTATTTATAAAACAATTGTTAGACTAATTAACAGAAGGGGGGCCCGCATGTCAGTGGCTGGGGGCCGCCCAGTCAGCTCGTTGACTGCGGTCAACAAGTCAATGGGGGACCTGGGTCCACCAGTCAGTGGCCGAGGCGGTGCCACGTGGGTGCCACGTCGGTGACGTCGCCGGAATCACGCCGGCGACCATTCCAGCGGCGGAAGTTCGCCGGAGTTGCTCAGATCTCCAGCACAGGGCACCATTCCGCGCGTTTTCGGTGGCGTTCGAACGAGTAGATCGTCCCGCGTCGATCTAGAGTGATCCCAGGAGCGGGGGTGGCCGGAGTGGAGCTCAACGACGACCGCGGGCGGCGCCGGACTACGGGCATCTCCGAAAACCACGCTACGGGGTGCGTTCTAGCTAACAAACGACGCTAGCGGGCTCTACGGACCTCCGGCAACTCGACGGAGGCCACCGCTTGGCTCGGAGATGGACGGGGTGAGCGCAACGAGCTCGCGGACGAGGCCGCATGCGGCAATGGCGACGGCGGCACCGCGAGCCTTCTACGGTGTATGAGGAGGAACCAGAGGAAGGAGGAGGGGGTGGAGGCTTACGGCGCGGCACAAGGAGGCCCTCGAGTGAACGGGAGCGCAGAGGGGAGGCGGGATGAATCGCGGCGGGTGGCGGCGACCGAGGTTGGGGAAAAGCTTGACCCGGCCGCTGTAGGGCACCCCAGCTCGTCCTGAAGCGCGGGGTCGACGAGGACGACGTAGAGGGAGCTCGGGGACATCGGCGGCTCGACGAACGGTGGTCGAGGCCACGCCTACGAGGCTTCGGCGGCGATCTCGCTCGGGCGAGGGGAGGACCAGAGAGAGAGAGAGCGGCCGAGATGCAGAGGGGAGTTGGTGGAGGTAGGTGGGGAGGAGGCCGAGGCGTCGAGGGGAGGGGTCAGTGGAGGCGGGGGCGCTGGCGATCTTATCCCCTCCTCGACGCCGGCGAGGGGGGTCCGGCGGGGACGCGCGCCTGTTCCGACCCTGGTCGGGGGAACAGGGAAGGGGAGAGAGCGACCGGGGGGGGGGGGGGAACGGGCCGGTTCGGCGGATGGGCCAGGTGGGCCGGCCTGGCTGCGAGCTGGGCCGTCTGGTCCAGGGGGGTCATTTTCTTTTCTTTTTGTTTTACTTTGTCTTATTTTTTCCTTTTCTGTTTTGGCTAATTGTCTGGGCACCAAGTGAGTTTTGTAAAATATGATAGCTGGCCCACAAATCACAGCACAATATACCTTACCACCAAAAACTAGTTTGGGGTAAATATCATTTCATATTTATTTTGTATTAATAAAAAGGTTATTAATTAATGTTTTCAGCCACTGTTTGAGGATGTTTAAGTCACCTATCAAATTTCAATAATGTTCTTTACTATTTTATCATAGCCTCTGATTTATCTACTATTTATTGAACATTTTAGTTTTAGTATTTGAAAACTTTTATTGTTTGCTTGATTTTGAACTTTGAATTTTGATCCGGTTTTGAACTAACGCAAGATTATCAACACTAACAGAGGTGACGTGTCATCACTAGCGTAGGTTTACTGTAGTATAATTATCCGGGCGTCACATTGGTAATTCCATATTGCATGATAATGATATGCTCACCGGACCAAAAAACATCCATTTTTATTCAGATTCCATGCGAGGAAATCGTCCATCTCATGTGCAGGCAATGGAATAGCTAGGACTCTAGACACATCAACAACCCAGAAGGTTTGCTCTAGCAGACTCACATCCCTTTAGCCCGAGGTGGGGCCAATAAGGTCACATACTCCTTCCCCCTCCCTCCCCCCCCCCCCCCCCCCCCGCCCCCGTTTCTGGTTATGATCATTACTGTTGGTGAAGTGGGATTCCAAGCATCATGCCATATGTAATTTTTTCCTCCATCCCTCCAAATGTGACCATGTTTTGGTGTATTCACCCATTTCATAATACTCTGCCACGTATATGATGGTCTTTTTTCTAATCCGCACACAACAGATCACCATTAGTGTAATACTTAGCCCTCGCAATACTTGAACACAATGTGTTTGGGCTTTCTGTGTTTGGGTTTTCATTTAATCTCGAAGCTTGCTTACCCACGAAATCTAAATCAAAACAGTGAATATCCCAAAGCCAGATACCTCCTTGCCTCTTAGGCACGCACATCTTCCAACAAGAAAAGCAATGCATTCTCCATTGAGTTTCACCATCTTCCCACCAATAGTGCGACATCGCGTTTGTTATTTCTTTACATGTTTATTTAGGAATTTTGAATACCAACATTGCATATGATGGCATAGCTTGCGCAATTGCTTCAGGGATAACTTCCTTACCCCAGCCGAGAGTTGTCTTTCCTTCCAACTATTAAATCTTCTACAAATCTGATCAATCAAATATTGGAAGCAACCAGTTTTGACCAAACCCATAGTAGCTGGCAGACATTCACAAGCCGCTTTATGACTTCAAATCGCGGGCAGGCATTCACAAGCCGCTTTACCAGGCCGAAGTAGCTGCCAGGCAGGGGCTCGCCAGACCACATCCGGACTATGAGACCCTTCATGGCCAGTTCGGCCGCCTTGTGAAGCTCGACCAGTTGCTTCAACTGGTCGCTCAAGGGCATCGGATGTTCGGTCCCAGTATACTGAGACCAGAACAACTTCTCCGTCGAGCTCCCTCCCTCGGCCCGGTAGAACTCCGCGGCATCCGATACGCTGCTGGGTAGATCTGTGAACGCTCCTGGAGAGCTCCGAATTCGGGTAAGTAAAAGGAAAGTTTCCTTCACATGCTTGCTTTGCATAATGAATGCCTTACCCGCCGCTATCTTCTTGACCGCCTGAATCTCCTGGAGGGCCTTTTGGGCTTCGGCCTTGGCATTTTGTGCATTCTCGAGGGCCTTCGCAAGCTCGGACCCTTGTGTCTTAGAGTCACGCTCCAAGGACTCATATTTCTTGACAAAATCCTGGAGCTCTTGCTGAACCTCGCCGACTCAGGCCTCTTGCTTCTCGCGCTCGGTGCGCTCCTTAGCCACTTTGTCTTGGGCCTCGGACAGCGCCTTCTTCAGGGCCGCCACTTCGGTCGTGGCCCCTAGCAAAATTCATGACGATCCTATGATCTAACAACCACCTTCCTTTTTCTTTATCAATATACAGATGGGGTATCACTTACCTTTGTTCTCTTCGAGCTGCCTCTTGGTAAGGCCGAGCTCTTCCTCGGACCGCTCAAGGTCCCGCTTCAGTGCGGAGACCTCCGCCGTACGAGCGGCAGCGGCCAGCAGCGAAGCCTGCTTATTCAGATAGACATATTCTGATTAGACTCCTGTGATTATTATTTGATCCTCTGTTCGGCCTTTCTTTGCGAACACCAAACAGAGCATCAGGGGCTACTGTCTATGTTGTAACATTTTCTCATAATTTGATTACTTACCTCAAAGCATGTTAGGAGGCTGGCACAGGCTTCAGTCAGTCCGCTTTTGGCGGACCGAACCTTCTCGACCACCGCACTCATGATAGTGTGGTGCTCTTCGTCAATGGAAGCGCCGCGAAGCGCTTCCAGCAAATTGTCCGATGCCTCTGGATGGACAAAGGCCATCAGCACAGACGGCTCGCCCCCCTTAGCGAGGGGTCGCCTGACAGAATCCGAAACCACTGGAGGTTCCGGTGCAGTATACGGCTGGGGGCCAAACTTGCTGCCCCCATCATTAGAGCCCATGGGAGTCTTGCCCCCCATGCTCCCAGCGTCTGGGATGTCGCCTTGGGGCGCCTCCAGAACTATCTCCCCTTGGTTCAGTGCCCTCTGAGACAACACCTCGACGTCGTCCGTAGGGCGGGGGGAGGTGGCGGTCGGGAGTGAATCTCTATTCATCACCGGCTGGCCCAAAGACTCATCCGAAGAGGATACATCGATATGGGCTTTGGATGGACTGCATGATCATGTTTGGCATGATAAGAAGCAATAAAACAAAACATACTAGAACTATTATGGTATCCGGATACTTACAACTTCGCCAGGGGCTTGTCCCTGGGCAACCACTCCTCATCGCTGTAAGTGGCTGTTGTGGAGTAGTCCGGAAGGAGGGTCCTTCCCTTCTTGGACCCTTCGGCCTCCCCGGATGGGGCGGCCTTCCTTTTCTTGTCTCCCCCGGCTGGGGGGGGGAGAACTTTCCTCTTCCTCCTCCTCGTTTTCGTGGGAGGAGGGCGCCTCGGTGTTATCGGACGATGAGTCCGATACAACCTTGCGTCGGAGACCTTTCCGGGTCCCCGCGGCCTTCTTCTTGGCCTTCTTCTCCGACGCCTCATAGGGCGCCGGAACCAGCATCTCCATTAAAAGAGCCCTTGCTGGATCTTCGGGCAGTGGGGCCAGACAATCGATCCGCTCCGCTGTCGCTACCCAGTCCTGTTAAAATGCCGTGGAGGCTCAGATCCCTCACATGATTATACTGGGGAAAAGAACATCGTATGAGATATAAAGAGCTTACCGGATTGGCAGGGCGCTTTGCGATGAGTCCGTGATCCTTGGTAAGGGGAGGAGGTACCTCAGCGGCCTTGAACAGCACCTTCCAGACGTCTTGGTGCGTCGTGTCGAAAAGCTCTCGCAGCGTCTGGTGCTTGGCCGGGTCGAACTCCCACATATTGAATGCCCGTCTTTGACACGGAAGGATCCAGCGGAAGAGCATGACCTGGACCACGTTGACAAGCTTGATTTTCTTCCTTATCATGTTTTTAACACAGTTCTGGAGTCCGGTCAGCTCCACCAATGAACCCCAGGATAGGCCCTTCTCTTTCCAGGAGGTGAGCCGCATGGGGATGCCGGATCGAAATTCGGGGGCCCCCACCCAGTTGGTGTCGCGCGGCTCGGTGATGTAGAACCACCCCGATTGCCACCCCTTCACGGTCTCCACATAGGAGTCTTCGAGCCAGGTGACGTTGGGCATTTTGCCCACCATGGCGCCTCCCCACTCCGCTTGCTGGCCAACCACCACCTTCAGTTTTACATTGAAGGTCTTCAGCCACAGGCCGAAGTGGGGCTTGATGCGGAGGAAGCCCTCGCACACGACGATGAACGCCGAGATGTTGAGGATGAAATTGGGGGCCAGATCATGGAAGTTCAGCCCGCAGTAGAACATGAGCCCGCGGACAAATGGGTGGAGGGGAAATCCCAACCCGTGGACGAAGTGGGTAAGGAATACAACCCTCTCGTGGGGTTCTGGAGTAGGGACGATCTGCCCCGCGTCTGGGAGCCGGTGTGTGATGTCTGCGGCCAGGTATCCGGCTTCCCGGAGCTTCGTAATGTTCTCCTCCGTAACGGAGGAGACCATCCACTTGCCTCCCGCTCCGGACATGTTTGGAATGGTTTTGCGGAGAAAATGAGAACTTGGGTGCAGGAGCTCGAGTGCGCGAGAATGGATGGGCAGGGAAGAAGAAGGCGTGGGTGAAAAAGAGGAGTCCTTGTCCCTTTATAAGGGCAGTACAAACTGTGCGCCTCCCTACTTGTCCCATAAAATCGCTTATTCCCCAAGCGCCACGATTGATGGCGCGGTTGGGTTACCCACACGCGTATTGATGAGAATCCCGTGATAAGGGGACACGATCTCTGCTTCGACAAGACATGCCAAGAAAACCGCCTCGCAATATGTGCAGTAGCTGGTTGAGAAAAACGGTTCGAATAATGACCGGGCCGTGGCGGGATGTCACGCTATGAAATTTGTCAGCAGATTAGATTTGTGGGATATTGTACTCTCTACGGTGGTATGTGGAATTTGTTTTGCAGAGCCGGACACGATCCTTGTATTCAAGATCTTCTATGGAGTATTCGGAGAAGGAACCCGCCTTGCAATGCCGAAGACACTCTGCGCGCCGGACTCATCGTCATTGAAGCCTGGTTCAGGGGCTACTGAGGGAGTCCTGGATTAGGGGGTCCTCGGGCAGCCGGACTATATACTTTGGCCAGACTGTTGGACTATGAAGATACAAGATTGAAGACTTCGTCCTGTGTCCGGGTGGGACTCTCCTTTGCGTGGAAGGCAAGCTTGGCAGTTCGGATATGTAGATCTCCTTCTCTGTAACCGACTCTGTGTAACCCTAGCCCCCTCCGGTGTCTATATAAACCAGAGGATTTAGTCCGTAGGACAACAACAATCATCATCATAGGCTAGCTTCTAGGGTTTAGCCTCTACGATCTCGTGGTAGATCAACTCTTGTAATACTCATATCATCAAGATCAATCAAGCAGGAAGTAGGGTATTACCTCCATTGAGAGGGCCCGAACCTGGGTAAACATTGTGTCCCCCGCCTCCTGTTACCATCCGCCTTAGACGCACAGTTCGGGACCCCCTACCCGAGATCCGCCGGTTTTGACACCGACACTGGCATCCTCGGAGCCTCGAGGAGGAAGACAGCGCAGAAGTCCAACAATTAATGGGCAAGATAAGGACACTTGCCCAGTCCAGAGTATCAATAATTGAGGTAATGGCAACTTCCATAGCGCGAGGTGTTTAGCTGCTCCAATTCAGGGGGCTCCCTATGTGGCACTACAATGGGGAAGATGACGCCTCACGCTGCGGACGAAAGGGTCCGAATTCCCTCACCGCCCTGGCCGCAATATTGGCCAATCTGTATAAAGGGGAGAAAGAGGAGTTCACTCGTCTTACGCGCCGAGAGGGATTTTCCATGTACAATCCTCCTAGCTGGGTGAGTTTTAATCCCACCACTTTATTCAATCCTCTCCCAAGTCATGTTTAACCGACATTAACCCATCCGTCAAATAGGAATGGCGGAGGGTCGCCGCGGGGATCCATAGCCCCGCTCCACAGCCGGAGGACCATAACCGGGACCTTGATCCTGAATTCGAAGAAGATCCGGACATATTCGTGGAGCTCAAGGAGGGATTCTTCTACCAGGCGAGCTATGATGGTACAGAAGTGGCCATCACGGCCGACTATCCCAGCCTCCTTCCTGCCTCATATGTAAGTAGCCAGGAGACATTTCCTCCAAAGGAGCTTCCTCATTATGCCCCACCCGCCACACTATCTTGTGCTCCAAAGGGGAGGTGCTCGACGCGTCATATTGCACCAGAGGCGTCTCAGAAGAGAGCGGCGCCTGCGCCGGGCGGGTCTTCGAAGAGAAAGGCAAATGACAACACGGCAGAACCTTCCTCAAAGAGGAATGGCTTTAAATATGCCCTATGGCAGTCACATCGAACCATGATATTGTCCGTTGTGTTTTATCAGGAAGAGCGTTCGCTGGATCGTGTCCGAGGAGCCTGTCGGTCGCGCCCCCACCAATCAGGTTCCAGAACCTGCTTCTAGGGCGGGAACTAACACGGGAGTGATGCCGGATTGCCCTTCTGCAGAGGATTTGGATGATGTATCCGTCACGAACTCTGAGGTGGAGAGCGCCATGAATCATCGGCGCCAGAGGGCCGCTCTTCACGACCCCGGCTTTACAAAAGAGGCATTCAATGCCTTCAGCTCGGCTGATGCATACATCCGAGCTACTCAGGATGGGCTTGCCAGAGCCACGGATAAGCATTTGACAGATATGCGCGTAAGTACGCATTGTACAGATTTGGTAATCATATACTAGTAGCCCCCGAGACTTGAAGCAGTTGATACAACTGATTTAAGGATCATTGTATAATTAGGCGCTCACGGAGAAGAACAACGTGCTGTCTCAAGAGCTGGAAAAGTGTCGGACCCAGCTAGCTGTGGCTACTGCTGAATTGGAGAAATCCAAGGAGGCACCGCCTAGTAATGTTCCCCTCCATCTAGAAAAATATAATCATATACCAGTAATGTTAATACTGTTGTATTTTCCATGGCAGGATCGTTAGATCAACTGAAGAGGAACTGGAAGCCGCGCAGACGGGTAAACAACGGGCCAAAAAGCAACTGGCCGCTGGCGAACGTGTGTTGACACGGACCAGGAATGATAAGAACAAGCTGCAGGATGCCAACACCTGATACGTCTCCAACGTATCTATAATTTTTGATTGTTCCATGCTATTATATTATCTGTTTTGGATGTTTAATGGGCTTTACTATGCACTTTTATATTAATTTTGGGACTAACCTATTAACCGAAGGCCCAGTGCAAATTGCTGTTTTTTTGCCTATTTCAGTGTTTCGCAGAAAAGGAATATCAAACGGAGTCCAAACGGAATGAAACCTTCGGGAGAGTTATTTTTGGGACAAACGCAATCCAGGAGACTTGGAGTGGAGGTCAAGAAAGAACCGAGGAGGCCACGAGGAAGGAGGGCGCGGCTAGGGGGGTAGGCGCGCCCCCCACCCTCGTGGGCCCCTCATGGCTCCACCGACCTACTTCTTTCGCCTATATATACTCATATACCCCGAAAACATCCGAGAGCACCACGAAACCCTATTTCCACCGCCGCAACCTTCTGTATCCGTGAGATCCCATCTTGGAGCCTTTTCCGGCGCTCCGCCGGAGGAGGAATCGATCATGGAGGGCTTCTACATCAACACCATAGCCTCTTCGATGATGTGTGAGTAGTTTACCACAGACCTTTGGGTCCATAGTTATTAGCTAGATGGCTTCTTCTCTCCCTTTGGATCTCAATACAAAGTTCTCCTCAATCTTCTTGGAGATCTATTCGATGTAATTCTTTTTGCGGTGTGTTTGTTGAGATCCGATGAATTGTGGGTTTATGATCAACATTATCTATCAACAATATTTGAATCTTCTCTGAATTCTTTTGTGCATGATTTAATTATCTTTGCAAGTCTCTTCGAATTATCAGTTTGGTTTGGCCTACTAGATTGATCTTTCTTGCAATGGGAGAAGTGCTTAGCTTTGGGTTCAATCTTGCGGTGTCCTTTCCCGGTGACAGCAGGGGCAGCAAGGCACGTATTGTATTGTTGCCATCGAGGATAAAAAGATGGGGTTTATATCATATTGCTTGAGTCTATCCCTCTACATCATGTCATCTTGCCTAATGCGTTACTCTGTTCTTATGAACTTAATACTCTAGATGCATGCTGGATAGCGGTCGATGTGTGGAGTAATAGTAGTAGATGCAGAATCGTTTCGGTCTACTTGTCGCGGACGTGATGCCTATATACATGATCATGCCTAGATATTTTCATAACTATGCGCTATTCTATCAATTGCTCGACAGTAATTCGTTCACCCACCGTAAATTATGCTATCTTGAGAGAAGCCACTAGTGAAACCTATGGCCCCCGGGTCTATTTTCCATCATATTATTTTCCTATTAATTTACTATTCCTTCCGTCTTTTATTTTGCAGTCTTTACTTTCCAATCTATATCATAAAAATACCAAAAATATTTATCTTATTATCTCTATCAGATCTCACTTTTGCAAGTGGCCGTGAAGGGATTGACAACCCCTTTATCGCGTTGGTTGCAAGGTTCTTATTTGTTTGTCTAGGTACGAGGCGAGTTGTGCGTAACCTCCTACTGGATTGGTACCTTGGTTCTCAAAACCGAGGGAAATACTTACGCTACTTTGCTGCATCACCCTTTCCTCTTCAAGGGAAAACCAATGCATGCTCAAGAGGTAGCAACACCCTGCTGGGCGAAGAGCTAAAAGACATACGAGCCCAGCTAGCTGACGCTGTAAAGGAAAATAGGAGGCTACGGGGCGGCATATTCAGTATGTTCTGGAACTTTCCTTCATGTAATTCAGCAAAGAAATGAGCTGACAGATTTATGTCTGCAGGTATGCTGACTGGCCGTGAAGAGGAAATGTTCGGATCTCAAGGCGATCTGCTGCAAGAGCTGTCCCAACTGCACGAGCGAGCTCGGCAAGCAATGCGGAGCATTGCCAAGGCTTTGTGGCCATCCACCTCCCCTCCATGAAGTATGGAGGAGGTTGTGAAGCTATTCCTAGGATCTCAGTGGCGCTTTCGATTATGGAAGATATCGGCATGCGGAGAAGGTGCGCGAGAGGCCAGGGCCATGGTAAAAGCACGATACACCAAGCTTGATCCGAATCATATGGCCCGGGTCGGACCTCGGGGGTCATATGGACAAGAAATTCCAGTTAGTTTGGTATATGACCAAGTAAAGATAGCCGCCAAGTTTTCCCAACAGGATTGTAAGCTAGACAGCCTGTTAGACGGCATAGAGGAAGAAGTTTTTGAGTCCAAGACTATGTACTTCAATTGACAAATTTGTCCCTAGCTGGATTGTAAAACGATTGTCATGGCAGACCTTTTCGCTTCGACCTCTGGACCCGAAGGGCAGAGTGTTTCCGAATACCAGAGCAACAATATAGACCGGGGTATGCATGGAAACCAGACGTAGGGGTCATAGTTGCTTGAACAGACAAGTTGTTTCCGTCTAGCTATGTTATATTACTTGTTGATTGTAAGAAACGTCTTCCAGGGAGAATAGTTCCGTTAAGGGTGTCTTTCCCTGGGTGAACATGCGTTAGTATGCGTGTCCGAACTGTGATTGAAAAATCACAGTACACGTAACATCTGGGGGTTTACAGTGTAATTAAGGTATAATGTCTTTAGTCCGCCGACCGAATATTCCCTTAAGAACGCTAGCTTTCGGCTTCACCCAGTCTGAGGTACAACTCCGGATGACCCAGCTGTAACAATCACAGAGGTGCTCCCTTTATGCCCTAGCTGAACAAACGGGAACGTAGGGCATAAGCACAGGAGCCAGGCAACCCAGCTTGGCCAAAACTTAAGTCATAACGGTGCATATAATGGCGAAGAAAAGGTACATATGAGGAAAGGACACATATGTGGTGAGCTTGATGCTCATAAAATAATAATAAGCTTTTGTAAAAGAAGCCCCCAGGTATTATGGGCATATACATTTAATGATGTGTACGTCATAGGTGTGCGGTTTGGCCGAACAAGAGCTATAGAGCTAGAGAAAAAGTTAAAGAGAGAAAAAATGGAAACAAAGGGAGAAGAAGATGAACAAAGAGTCCAGCTCTAGGTGTAGAATCTTCGGAGCCTGGCAGCATTCCACGGGTTCGGCGCTAAGTGATTGTCCGATGCATCATGCAGGCGGTACACTCCTCCAGTGAGAACATCATCTATGATGAAGGGACCCTCCCACTTAGGCTTCAGTTTGTCCTTTTTCTTTTCTGGCAAGCGTAGAACGAGTTCACCAACATTATAAGTCTTGGCCCGCACTTCTCTGCTTTGGTATCTGCGAGGCTGTTGTTGATAGAATGCAGAACAATCTTTTGCAACGTCGCGCTCCTCCTCCAGGGCATCTAGACTGTCCTGCCGATCAAGCTCGGCCTCTCTCTCTTCATACATCCGCACTCGAGGTGAGTCATGAATGATGTCGCAGGAAAAAATGGCCTCTGCGCCGTACACCATGAAGAATGGTGTGTATCCGGTAGTGCGATTGGGCATGGTCCGTAGCCCCTAGAGTACGGAGTCTAGCTCCTCAACCCAGTGCTTGTCTGATTCTTTCAAAGACCGCACTAGTCTAGGCTTGATGCCGCTCATGATAAGACCATTAGCTCGTTCGACTTGACCGTTTGTTTGTGGGTGATAGACGGAGGCGTAATCGAGCTTAATGCCCAGGTTAGCACACGAGGTTTTCACTTCATCGGCTGTGAAGTTGGAGCCGTTATCAGTGATGATGTTGTGTGGGACACCATAACGGTGCACGACACCGGATATAAAGTCTATCACTGGTCCGGCTTCGGCCTTTTTAACTGGTTTGGCCTCTATCCACTTGGTGAATTTATCTACCATGACCAGTAGATATTTTTTCTTATGGCTTCCTCCTTTAAGGGGTCTGACCATATCAAGCCCCCAGACCGCGAAAGGCCAAGTAATGGGGATTGTTTGCAGAGCGGTAGGCGGCATATGGCTTTGATTGGCGAAAAGCTGGCATCCGACACAACGTTGGACAAGGTCCTGTGCATCTGCTCGGGCCGTCGGCAAAAGGAAACCTGTACGGAAGGCTTGACTTACAAGGGCCCAAGCGCGGCGTGGTGACTACCAAGACCAGCATGGATTTCGGCCAGGAGCTGTCGTCCCTCTTCTTTGGAGAACCATCTTTGAAGGACTCCGGTAGCGCTTTTCTTGTAGAGCTCTCCGTCATGGACCTTGTAGGCTTTCGAGCGCCGAACAATGCAGCGAGCCTCATTCTGATCCTCGGGGAGCTCTCGTCTATTAAGGTAGGCCAAGAAGGATCCGGTCCATGGGGCAATTACTGCCATTATAAGATGGGCCGATGGTGTTATTTCGGTGGCTGAGCCCCCGATGATATCAGTATTGTGTTCGGAATCTGGGGGTATAATCGGATGCGGATTGGTGTTGCTGCTCTCACCCTGCCACACCACGGATGGCTTGAAGAGCCTTTCCAAAAAGATGTTAGGCGGTTCGGGGTCACGCTTGGCACCCATGCGAGCAAGGACATCCGCCGCTTGATTACTTTCTCGAGCCACATGATGGAATTCGAGTCCCTCGAAACGAGCAGATATTTTGAGTATGGCGTTACGATAGGCTGCCATCTTTGGATCTTTGGCGTCGAAGTCTCCATTTATTTGGGATATTGCGAGATTTGAATCCCCGTGCACCTCCACGCGTTGTATGCCCATGGAGGCAGCCATCCGAAGACCGTGCAATAAGGCCTCGTATTCGGCTGCATTGTTGGAGTCTGTGTATAATATTTGGAGTACATACTGGACTGTGTCTCCAGTGGGGGATGTTAAGACAACGCCCGCTCCTAAGCTGGCCAGCATTTTAGAGCCATCGAAGTGCATGACCCAGTTGGAATATGTGCCGTAATCTTTAGGGAGTTCGGCCTCTGTCCATTCGGCGACGAAGTCGGCCAATACTTGGGATTTGATGGCTCAGCGTGGTTTGTATGTGATGTCGAATGGCAGGAGCTCGATGGCCCACTTGGCAATCCGGCCTGTAGCATCGCGGTTGTTTATTATGTCATTGAGTGGTACTTCGGAAGCCACCGTGATGGAGCACTCTTGGAAGTAGTGTCGTAGCTTCCGGGATGCCATGAAGACCGCATATGCTATCTTTTGGTAATGAGGGTACCGGGATTTGCATGGTGTGAGGATAGTAGGTACGTAGTATACCAGTTTGTGAAGTGGGAATTTGTGTCTGTCCTCCTCTCGCTCAACGACGAGCACCACGCTCACCACCTGGTGTGTTGCAGAGATGTATAATAACATCGGCTCACCGACGTTCGGCGCGACCAGGATTGGGTTGCTCGCTAAAAGAGCCCTTATTTCTTCCAGTCCGGCCGTTGCCACATCCGTCCACTCGAAGTTGTCAGTGCGTCGGAGAAGGCGATAAAGTGGCAATGATTTTTCTCCTAGTCTGGAGATAAATCGGCTTAAAGCTGCCATGCATCCGGCTAGTTTTTGGACCTGTTTAAGGTCTGTTGGTGTAGCGAATTGTGATAGAGCTCGGATTTTGGCTAGATTTGCCTCAATTCCTCTATTGGAAATGATGAAGCATAGAAGTTTTCCAGCGGGAACGCCGAAAACACTTTTCCGGATTGAGCTTGATGCCATATGTACGGAGGTTGTCGAATGTCAGACGCAGGTCGTCTATTAATGACTTGGCATGCCTAGTCTTGATGACGACGTCATCCACATATGCTTCAACTGTCTTGCCGAATTTTTTCTCTAGGCTTGTTTGAATTATGTGTTGGTAGGTGGCGCCGGCGTTTTTAAGCCCAAAGGGCATAGTGTTGAAGCAGAAAGGCCCGTATGGGTGATGAATGCCGTTGCGGCTTGATCGTACTCCTTCATTTTGATTTGATGGTATCCGGAGTATGCGTCGAGGAAACACAGTGAGTCGTGTCCTACAGTAGCATCAATAATCTAATCGATGTGGGGGAGGGGGAAGGGATCCTTAGGGCAGGCCTTGTTGAGGTCTTTGAAGTCGACGCATAGGCGCCAGGATTTATCCTTCTTTGGCACCATCACCAGGTTTGCTAGAGAGTCCGGGTGTTTTATTTCTCTGATGAATCCGGTCTCGATTAACTTGGCTAGCTCCTCCCCCATAGCTTGTCGTTTGGGTTCGGAAAAGCGCCGCAGTGTTTGCTTGACCGGCTTGTATCCCTTCAATATATTGAGGCTGTGTTCGGCCAACCTGCGTGGGATTCCTGGCATATCAGAAGGGTGCCACGCGAATATGTCCCAGTTCTCGCGCAGGAACGTTCGTAGTGCGGCATCGACTGTTGGGTCCAGCTGTGCCCCGATGGAAGTTGTCTTCTTAGGGTCCGTCGGGTGGACTTGAAATTTGACTATTTCGTCTGCTGGTTTGAAAGAGGTGGATTTGGGCTGCTTATCAAGGATTACGTTGTCCCTATCCACCATGGAGCATAGTGCGGTTAACTCTTCGGCCGCGAGGGCCTCGGGCTGTGCCTTGAGGGCCAGGGATGCGGTTTTGTTTTCGGCGCGGAGGGCTATGTCCGGATCACCGGCGAGAGTGATAATACCATTGGGCCCGGGCATCTTGAGCTTCATATACCCATAATGAGGTATAGCTTGAAAGCGTGTGAATGCATCTCGGCCCAATAGGGCGTGATATCCACTGTTGAAAGGGGCCACTTGGAAGGTTATCTCTTCGGACCGATAGTTCTCCGGCGTGCCGAATACAACGTCAAGTGTAATTTTCCCCGCGCATTGCGCCTCCTGGCTGGGAATGATTCCTCGGAAGGTCGCATTACTTTGCTCGATGCGGCTCCTGTCTATTTCCATTTTGTTGAGTGTGTCCTCGTAGATGAGGTTTAGCCCGCTGCCGCCGTCCATGAGCACTTTAGTGAGCCGAAAGCCGTCCACAATTGGATTGAGGACCAAGGCGGCTGGTGCCCGGACTAACCAGAATTTTGGTTCGTCACTAGCATTGAAAGTTATGGCCATGTCGTTCCAGGGTTTATTGCTGCGACTTGGCAGACTTCGGTGAGGTCGCGGAGTGCCCTCTTGTGCCGATTGTTTGAAGCGAAAGTCTCGAAGACCGTCAATACTCTGAGGTCGTCGTCCTCCGGGGGGCGTTGCTCTGAGGTGTTTTTGGTGAGGATGTCCTCGCCGCTCTTGGCCACTTGCCGGAGTATCCAACATGCTCTAAGGTTGTGGGTTGGTACGGTATCTGGTGTCGTGTGTATTTTGCATGGCCTATCGAGCCATCCCTCCAGAACGGTTCCGCGTCCCGTAGTGGGCTTAGTTTTCTTCACTATGGGGTCGGGTGCCCCGCGAGGGTGCATCCTTTTTGCCCGCCAGAGGGGTTGAGTGGAGGCCGGTGGTTCCCAGCGAGCTGTTTGAGTTTTCCAGGCGCTTTCCATTACGCAGTACTTCTGTACTATGGTTGCCAAGTCAGCAATGTGTAATACACTACGGCGGTTGATGGCGTTGAGGATTCCTTCGTCCATGCAATTATTGCAGAATACTGCAATCGCGTCTTCGTCGCGGCAATCTTTAATCTTGTCTTTGACAAGGAGGAATCAGGCCCAAAAGTGATGCACTGTTTCCTGAGACTGTTGTCGTACGTAATGAGGTCGAATATATCCGGAGGAACGAAATTGCTTGGCGAATATTGCTTGTGGTGGGTGGGTGGCTTTAAATCCGAACCCTGGCCCAATTTGGAGTCCAGAGTTTGAAGAACTTCCGAGCTTATTAGTTCGGGCTCCGGGATGTTAAATGATTTTCCAGGCTCGACGCCCGATCCTAGGGATCGGAGGACCGGGAGTGTCGTCCCGGAGACAGGTATCCGGCTCTTCGAGCTCGAAAATCCGAACACAACTCGTTTTCAACATAGGGGAAGATTTGATGTTTTGCTCCTCTACGACCACTATCTGATGGGTGATTGGCGGAGATTTAATTTCTCTCTGATCAGGTTTAAGCCCAATCTGATCATAGTCTGTAGCGACCCCCATGGCGGCGATGCGATCCAGGAGTTCATTTAAGGACGACAACTCCGCCGGATCCATTCGTTTGGAGTATTCGGAGTCAACACGGATACGATTTTCGATGACCTGAGAAGTCATCATCGGCTTGACAATCGAGCGGGCGGTCATGGTAAAGCCGCCCAGCCGGAGGGTTGGGCCAGAGGCCAGGGCTCTTCCGGAGGTGATACTGTCCTTGATAACAAGGCGAGCCATCAATCCTATCTTCGACGTCACAGCGGAACTCTCAATGAAAGCACCAATGTTGGTGTCAAAACCAGCGGATCTCGGGTAGGGGGTCCCGAACTATGCGTCTAAGGTCGATGGTAACAGGAGACGGGGGACACGATGTTTACCCAGGTTTGGGCCCTCTTGATGGAGGTAATACCCTACTTCCTGCTTGATTGATCTTGATGAATATGAGGATTACAAGAGTTGATCTACCACGACATCGTAATGGCTAAACTCTAGATGTCTAGCCTGTATGACTGTGATTGCCTCTACGGACTAAACCCTCCGGTTTATATAGACACCGGAGGGGCCTAGGGTCATACAGAGTCGGTTTACAGAGGAAGGAATCTTCATATCCGAACGCCAAGCTTGCCATCCACGCAAAGGAGAGTCCCATCCGGACATGGGAGTGTCGTCTTCCGTCTTGTATCTTCATGGCCCATCAGTCCGGCCCACGTCAAATAGGCCAGACGCCCGAGGACCCCTTAATCCAGGACTCCCTCAGCGACCTTCATCAATATCAAAGAATCATTTGCGAATAAAATATTTGTTATCGAAGGGGCCTCTCAACAAATTTTCACTCCTGCCAACTACCCCGATTCTTTAGCGTGAGATAAAAGGGTAGTCGGTGAGGGAGTCCTGGATTAAGGGGTCCTCGGGCGTCCGGACTATGTAACATGGGCCGGACTAATGGTCTATGAAGATACAAGACAGAAGACTTCTTCCCGTGTCTGGATGGGACTCTCCTTTGCGCGAATGGCAAGCTTGGCGTTCGGATATGTAGATTCCTTCCTTTGTAAACCGACTATGTACAACCCTAGGCCCCTCCGGTGTCTATATAAACCAGAGAGTTTAGTCCGTAGAGGCAATCACAATCATACAGGCTAGACATCTAGGGTTTAGCCATTATGATCTTGTGGTAGATCAACTCTTGTAATCCTCATATTCATCAAGATCAATCAAGCAGGAAGTAGGGTATTACCTCCATCAAGAGGGCCCGAACCTGGGTAAACATCGTGTCCCCCGTCTCCTATTACCATCGACCTTAGACGCACAGTTCGGGACCCCCTACCCGAGATCCGCCGGTTTTGACAACGACATTGGTGCTTTCATTGAGAGTTCCATTGTGTCGTCATCAGAAGGTTCGATGGCTCCATCGGTCACCTACAACAATGCTGCCCTGGGGGAGGTTTTCCTCCCCGGCCTGATCTTTGTGTTCGGCGGCTTCGCACTGCGGGCCAACTTGCTAGGCCATCTAGAGCAGATCGACAACTATGCCCCAGATCACCAGATCAGTTTTGGAAATCTGGACTATGTCGCTGATATCCGCGGAGACTTGATCTTTAAGGGTTCACGACCCCAACCTCCGCTCTGGCTTTAGATCCGGAGCGCATCGCCAGGTCCGAAGACGGGATTACTGGGCCCGCCGGACTATCTGCGGCCACTAAGCCCAGTACGGGAGAGCCGGAGATAGCAATGTCGCGGGCAACCATCATGGATCCGGACTCTTCTCCACTAACTGGCTCCAAACCCTCGGAGTCAGCATTGTGTGAGCTCGGCCAAGGAGTTTCCTTCCCGCCGCACTCCACGGATTTTCTTCTCCCTGGTCAAACCTCGCCTTTAAGCGAGGCTCTGGACTTGATGCGATCCCTCGTCATTATAG
This sequence comes from Aegilops tauschii subsp. strangulata, assembly GCF_002575655.3. Classification (NCBI taxonomy): domain Eukaryota; kingdom Viridiplantae; phylum Streptophyta; class Magnoliopsida; order Poales; family Poaceae; genus Aegilops; species Aegilops tauschii. The sequence continues at coordinate 138,052,365 of NC_053037.3, forward strand.
AGGAGCAATGTCCGAACTACGCCCAGCCCGGACTAGGGGCTGAGAGCGGGGAATTTTACGTCTCACCCACCACCCACTTCATAGCCGAAAACTCGCCGTTTATCGGACACTGGACGGCCACCGCTTCGTATGAAGTGTATATGGTGGATGATACGTCCATTTTGCATCATGCTTTTATATCTATATTTATTGCATTATGGGCTGTTATTTCACGTTATGTCACAATACTTATGCCTATTCTCTCTTATTTTACAAGGTTTACATGAAGAGGGAGAATGCCGACAGCTGGAAATCTGGGCTGGAAAAGGAGCAAATATTAGAGACCTATTCTGCACAGCTCCAAAATTCCTGAAACTTCACAGAAGTTATTTTTGGAATTAATAAAAAATACTGGCGAAGGAATCCACCAGAGGGGGCCCACACCCTGGCCACGAGGGTGGGAGGCGCGCCCTACCCCCCTGAGGGCGCCCCTGCCTTGTGGGCCCCCTGGCAGGCCTCCGGTGCCCATCTTCTGCTATATGAAGTCTTTTACCCTGGAAACAATCATAAGCAAGCTTTCGGGAAGAAACTCCGCTGCCACGAGGCGGAACCTTGGCGGAACCAATCTAGGGCTCCGGCAGAGATGTTCTGCCGAGGAAACTTCCCTCTGGGTGGGGGAAATCATCACCAACGATCCTCTCATCAGGAGGGGGTCAATCTTCATCAACATCTTCACCAGCACCATCTCCTCTCAAACCCTAGTTCATCTCTTGTATCCAATCTTTGTCCCAAAGCCTCAGATTGGTACCTGTGGGTTGCTAGTTGATTACTCCTTGTAGTTGATGCTAGTTGGTTTATTTGGTGGAAGATCATATGTTCATATCCTTTATGCATATTAATACCCCTCTGATTATGAACATGAATATGATTTTTGAGTAGTTACTTTTGTTCCTGAGGACATGGGAGAAGTCTTGCTATAAGTAGTCATGTGAATTTGGTATTCGTTCGATATTTTGATGAGATGTATGTTGTCTGTCCTCTAGTGGTGTTATGTGAATGTCGACTACATGACACTTCACCATTGTTTGGGCCTAGAGGAAGGCATTGGAAGTAATAAGTAGATGATGGGTTGCTAGAGCGACAGAAGCTTAAACCCTAGTTTATGAGTTGCTTCGTAAGGGGCTGTTTTGGATCCATATGTTTCATGCTATGGTTAGGTTTACCTTAATACTTCTTCTGTAGTTGCGGATGCTTGCAATAGGGCTTAATCATAACTGGGATGCTTGTCCAAGAAAGGATAGCACCCATGCACCGGTCCACCCACACACCAAATTATCAAAGTAACGAACGTGAATCATATGAGCGTGATGAAAACTAGCTTGACGATAATTCCCATGTGTCCTCGGGAGCGCTTTTCTCTATATAAGAGTTTGTTCAGGCTTGTCCTTTGCTACAAAAAGGATTGGGCCAACCTTGTTTACTTTCATTACTTGTTACCCGTTACAAATTACCTCATCACAAAACTACCTCTTACCAATAATTTCAGTGCTTGCAGAGAATACCTTACTGAAAACCGCTTGTCATTTCCTTCTGCTCCTCGTTGGGTTCGACACTCTTACTTATCGAAAGGACTACGATAGATACCCTATACTTGTGGGTAATCAAGACTCTTTTCTGGCGCCGTTGCCGGGGAGTGAAGCGCCTTTGGTAGGTGGAATTTGGTAAGGAAAAAATTATATAGTGTGCTGAAATTTACTGTCACTTGTTACTATGGAAAGTAATCCTTTGAGGGGCTTGTTCGGGGTATCTTCACCCCGACTAGTAGAGCAAAGAGTTTCTCCTCAACCTACCGAACCTACTGAAAATGTTTAATTTGAAATTCCTTCGGGTATGATAGAGAAACTGCTAGCTAGTCCTTTTACAGGAGATGGAACATTACATCCCGATCTGCACCTAATCTATGTGGACGAAGTTTGTGGATTATTTAAGCTTGCAGGTATGCCCGAGGATGTTATCAAGAAGAAGGTCTTCCCTTTATCTTTGAAGGGAGGGGCATTGACATGGTTTAGGCTATGTGATGATATGGGATCATGGAACTACAACCGATTGAAATTGGAATTTCATCAGAAGTTTGATCCTATGCATCTGGTTCATCGTGATCGTAATTATATATATATAATTTTTGGCCTCGCGAAGGAGAAAGCATCGCTCAAGCTTAGGGGAGGCTTAAGTCAATGTTATATTCATGCCCCAATCATGATTTCTCAAGATAAATGATTATTCAAAAATTGTATGCTCGGCTTTCTCTCAATAATCGCTCCATGCTCGATACTTCTTGTACTGGATCTTTTATGATGAAGACTATTGAATTCAAATGGGATTTATTGGAAAGAATTAAATGCAACTCTGAAGATTGGGATCTCGACGAAGGTAAGGAGTCAGGTATAACACCTAAGTTTGATTGTGTTAAATCTTTTATGGATACCAATGTTTTCCGTGAATTTAGCACTAAATATGGACTTGACTCTGAGATAGTAGCTTCTTTCTGTGAATCCTTTGCTACTCATGTTGATCTCCCTAAGGAGAAGTGGTTTAAATATAATCCTCCCATTGAAGTAAAAGTAGTTGCACCTATTAAAGTTGAAGAAAAGACTATCACTTATAATGATCCTGTCATTCCTACTGCTTATATTGAGAAACCACCTTTCCCTGTTAGAATAAAGGATCATGCTAAAGCTTCAACTGTGGTCAATAAAAGTAACATTAATACACCCAAAACCCCTAAGCAAATTAAAGTAGAACCTAGTATTGCTATGGTTAAAGATCTCTTGGCTGATAATATTGATGGGCATGTTATTTACTTCTATGAGGAAATTGCTAGAATTGCTAGACCTGATACTAAAAATAAACATAGACCTGTTGTAGGCATGCCTGTTATTTCTGTTAAAATAGGAGATCATTGTTATCATGGCTTATGTGATATGAGTGCTAGTGCAAGTGCAATAAATCATTCCTTATATAAAGAAATTATGCATGATATTGCACCTGCTGAGATAGAAGAAATTGATGTTACAATCAAGCTTGCCAATAGAGACACTATTTCACCAGTTGGGATTGTTAGAGGTGTTGAAGTCTTGTGTGGGAAAGTTAAATATCCTGCTGATTTTCTTGTTCTTGGTTCCCCACAAGATAGCTTTTGTCCCATTATATTTGGTAGACCCTTCTTGAATACTGTTAATGCTAGGATAGACTGCGAAAAGGATGTTGTTACTATTGGTTTGGGGGATATGTCTCATGAGTTTAACTTTGCTAAATTTCGTAGACAACCCCGTGACGAGGAATTGCCTAGTAAAGATGAAATTATTGGTCTTGCTTCTATTTTCGTGCCTCCTAATGACCCTTTAGAACCATATTTGCTAGACCATGAAAATGATATGTTTATGAATGAAGAAGGGAAATAGATGAAGTATTCTTTAAACAGGCACCTATTTTGAAACACAACTTGCCTGTTGAAATCCTAGGGGATCCTCCTCCACCCAAGGGTGATCCCATGTTTGAGCTTAAACCATTACCTAATACTCTTAAATATGCTTATCCTGATGAGAAGAAGATATATCCTGTTATTATTAGTGCTAACCTTTCAGAGCATGAAGAAAAGAAATTGTTGAAAACTCTGAAGAAGCACCGTGCTGCTATTGGATATACTCTTGATGATCTTAAGGGCATTAGTCCCACTCTATGTCAGCACAAAATAAAAATGGAAAAAGACGCTAAACCAGTTGTTGATCACCAACAACAGTTAAATCCTAAGATGAAAGAAGTGGTAAGGAAAGAAATACTAAAGCTTTTGGAGGCAGGTATAATTTATCCCGTTGCTGATAGTCAGTGGGTAAGTCATGTCCATTGTGTCCCTAAGAAGGGAGGTATTACTGTTGTTCCTAATGATAAAGATGAATTGATCCCACAAAGAATTATTACAGGTTATAGAATGGTAATTGATTTCCACAAATTAAATAAAGCTACTAAAAAGGATCATTACCCTTTACCTTTTATTGATCAAATGCTAGAAAGATTATCCAAACATACACATTTTTGCTTTCTAGTTGGTTATTCTGGTTTCTCTCAAATACCTGTGTCAAAAGAGGACCAAGAAAAGACCACTTTTACTTGCCCTTTCGGTACCTTTGCTTATAGATGTATGCCTTTTGGTTTATGTAATGCACCTGCTACCTTTCAAAGATGCATGATGGCTATATTCTCTGATTTTTTTGAAAAGATTGTTGAGGTTTTCATGGATGATTTCTCCGTATATGGAACTTCTTTTGATGATTGCTTGAGCAACCTTGATCGAGTTTTGCAGAGATGTGAAGAAACTAACCTTGTCTTGAATTGGGAGAAGTGCCACTTTATGGTTAATGAAGGTATTGTCTTGGGGCATAAAATTTCTGAAAGAGGTATTGAAGTTGACAAAGCTAAAGTTGATGCTATTGAAAAGGTGCCGTGTCCCAAGGACATTAAAGGTATAAGAAGTTTCCTTGGTCATGCTGGTTTTTATAGGAGGTTCATTAAGGACTTCTCCAAAATCTCCAGGCCTCTGACTAATCTCTTACAAAAAGATATTCCTTTTGTCTTTGATGATGATTGTGTAGAAGCATTTGAAATACTTAAGAAAGCATTGAATTCTGCACCTATTGTTCAGCCACCTGATTGGAATTTACCCTTTGAAATTATGTGTGATGCTAGTGATTATGCTGTAGGTGTTGTTCTAGGACAAAGAGTTGATAAGAAATTAAATGTTATCCAATATGCTAGTAAAACTCTAGACAATGCCCAAAGAAATTATGCTACTACTGAAAAGGAATTTTTAGCAGTTGTATTTGCTTGTGATAAGTTCAGACCTTATATTGTTGATTCTAAAGTAACTGTTCACACTGATCATGCTGCTATTAAATACCTTATGGAAAAGAAAGATGCTAAACCTAGACTTATTAGATGGGTTTTCTTGCTACAAGAATTTGGCTTGCATATTATTGATAGAAAGGGAGCTGAGAACCCCGTTGCAGACAACTTGTCTAGGTTAGGGAATGTTCTTGATGACCCACTACCTATTGATGATAGCTTTCCTGATGAACAATTAGCTGTCATAAATGCTTCTCGTGCTACTCCATGGTATGCTGATTATGCTAATTATATTGTTGCTAAATTTATACCACCTAGTTTCACATACCAGCAAAAGAAAAAGTTTTTCTATGATTTAAGACATTACTTCTGGGATGACCCACACCTTTATAAAGAAGGACTAGATGGTTTTATTAGACGTTATATACCTGAGCATGAACAGGAACAGATCCTACGCAAGTGTCACTCCGAAGCTTATGGAGGACACCACGCTGGAGATAGAACTGCGCATAAGGTATTGCAATCCGGTTTTTATTGGCCTACTCTCTTCAAAGATGCCCGTAAGTTTGTCTTATCTTGTGATGAATGTCAAAGAATTGGTAATATTACCAGACGTCAAGAAATGCCTATGAATTATTCACTTGTTATTGAACCATTTGATGTTTGGGGCTTTGATTATATGGGACCGTTTCCTTCCTCTAATGGGTATACACATATTTCAGTTGCTGTTGATTACGTTACTAAGTGGGTAGAAGTTATTCCAACTAGTAGTGCTGATCATAACACCTCTATTAAGATGCTTAAAGAAGTTATTTTTCCGAGGTTTGGAGTCCCTAGATATTAATGACTGATGGTGGTTCACATTTTATTCATGGTGCTTTTCGTAAAATGCTTGCTAAGTATGATGTTAATCATAGAATTGCATCTCCTTATCACCCACAGTCTAGTAGTCAAGTAGAATTGAGTAATAGAGAGCTCAAATTAATTTTGCAAAAGACTGTTAATAGATCTAGAAAGAATAGGTCCAAGAAACTTGATGCTGCATTATGGGCCTATAGAACTGTATATAAAAATCCTATGGGTATGTCTCCATATAAAATGGTTTATGGAAAAGCATGTCACTTACCTCTCGAACTAGAACATATGGCATATTGGGCCATTAAAGAGTTCAATTATGATTTCAAACTTGCCGGTGAGAAGAGGCTATTTGACATTAGCTCACTTGATGAATGGAGAACTCAGGCCTATGAGAATGCCAAATTATTTAAAGAAAAGGTTAAAAGTTGGCATGACAAAAGGATACAAAAGCGTGAGTTTAATATAGGTGATTATGTGTTGCTATTCAACTCTCGTTTAAGATTTTTTGCAGGAAAACTTCTCTCTAAATGGGAAGGTCCTTACGTTATCGAGGAGGTCTATCGTTCCGGTGCCATAAAAATCAACAACTTCGAAGGCACAAATCCGAAGGTGGTGAACGGTCAAAGAATCAAACAGTATATCTCAGGTAATCCTATAAATGTTGAAACTAATGTTATTAAAACTGTAACCCCAGAGGAATACATAAGGGACACTTTCCGGAACGTTTCAGACTCCGAAAAGGAATAAGTAGGTGGTACGGTAAGTAAACCGACTCCAAAACAGTTCTAATGGCAATTTTTCTCCGTTTTGGAATATTTAAGAAAATAGGAAAATAAGAAGTAGTCCGGGAAGGACACGAGGCGTCCACGAGGGTGGAGGGCGCGCCCTACCTCCCTGGGCGTGCCCCCTGCCTCGTGGGCACCACGTGTGCTCTCCAGACTCCGCTTTCTTGCACGATACTTCTTTTGGTCGGTAAAAATTCATTATATAATCTCCCGAAGGTTTTGACCACTGTACCACGCAAATATCCTCTGTTTTCGTTTCGAGCTATTTTCTGCCAGGGTTGTCAAGGCCAGGCATTATGTCGTCCCCCTCCTCCAACAATGGTGACAACAATGCTTGGCTAATGAAGATAGAGCTGAAGAGAGAAGAACCCGGGAAGATCAACAAGGATGATGGGATCAAGAAGGCCATGGAGGACCAAGTTCCGGCAGCAGAAGACATCCTTCAACTTGATCACAATCTTCTTACCCCAACTGAGATCGAAGCTTTCAAGATGATTGAGTTAGCTCGTATACAAAACAAGTATCTCACACGTGAAAATATTTTGTTGAAGGAGCATATCAGCGCACTCAAGGGCATTATCATCAAATTGGAGGACCTCCTATGCTCGATGTGCGACTATCCATCATCACCTCCATCTCCTTCACCAGCAAAAGAGACATAATCACATGGGTATGGGCACTCCCCTTGGCAACTGCCATGCTTGGGGGAGGTGCCCCGGTATCGTATCACCATCACACTCCTATATTTACCGTTTTTCTTAGTTCGATCCTTTTGGTAATATCTTGATCTAGTAGAATAAAGTTTTAGTATGATTTAGTTTTGAGTTTTGCCTTATGATCCTTCTATGTAATCGAGTCCGTGAGCTATATATAATAAAGATTAGTGTTGAGTCAAGGGCTTGATTATCTTTCTATGATCGTGAGGGAATAAAAGAAAAAGAAAGAATAAAAAGAAGTAAAGAGATCATATTGATCTTATGGAGAGTAATGACTTCACATATAAAGAGTGTGATGAATAAAAGTTGTTGAAAGTTGACAAACATAGTTTTGGTCATCGTTGCAATTAATAGGAAGTAATAAAGAAAGAGAGGTTTTCACATATAAATATACTATCTTGGACATCTTTTTATGATTGTGAGCACTCATTAAAATATGACATGCTAAAGAGTTGATGTTGGACAAGGAAGACAACATAATGGGTTATGTTTTCTTATATCCGAAATAAAGTATATTGTCATGGATCATCCAACATGTTGAGCTTGCCTTTCCCTCTCATGCTAGCCAAATTCTTTGCACCAAGTAGAGATACTACTTGTGCGTCCAAATATCCTTAAACCCAGTTTTGCCATGAGAGTCCACCATATCTACCTATGGATTGAGTAAGATCCTTCAAGTAAGTTGTCATGTTGCATTGTAATAAAAATTTCTCTCTAAATATGTATGATTTATTAGTGTGGAGAACATAAACTTTATACGATCTTGTGATATGGAAGCAATAAAAGCGACGGACTGCATAATAAAGGTCCATATCACAAGTGGCAATATAAAGTGACATTCTTTTGCATTAAGATTTCGTGCATCCAACCATAAAAGCACATGACAACCTCTGCTTCCCTCTGTGAACGGCCTATCTTTTACTTTTGTCTTTTACCTTATGCAAGAGTCATGGTGATCTTCACCTTTCCTTTTTACATTTTATCCTTTGGCAAGCACCTTGTGTTGGAAAGATCCTGATATATATATATCCAATTGGATGTAAGTTAGCATGAATTATTACTGTTGACATTACCCTTGAGGTAAAAGGTTGGGAGGCAACACTATAAGCCCCTATCTTTCTCTGTGTCCAATTAAACCTTCATATCCATAAGTATTGCGTGAGTGTTAGCAATTGTGAAAGACAATATGATAGTTGAGTATGTGGACTTGCTGGAAATCTCTTATATTGACTCTTTCCGATGTTATGATAAGTTGCAATTGCTTCAATGATCGAGATCATAGTTTGTTAGTTCTCAATGAAGTTTCTGATTCATACTTGACACTGTGAATAGATTATTACTTGAGCATAAGAAATCATATGACAATGTCCATATATGTTGATGTTATAAGAATGATCATGAAGCCCTCATGTCCGTATTTTATTTTATTGACACCTCTATCTCTAAACATGTGGACATATTTATCGTTATCGGCTTCCGCTTGAGGACAAGCGAGGTCTAAGCTTGGGGGAGTTGATACGTCCATTTTGCATCATGCTTTTATATCTATATTTATTGCATTATGGGCTGTTATTACACGTTATGTCACAATACTTATGCCTATTCTCTCTTATTTTACAAGGTTTACATGAAGAGGGAGAATGCCGGCAGCTGGAAATCTGGGATGGAAAAGGAGCAAATATTAGAGACCTATTCTGCACAGCTCCAAAAGTCCTGAAACTTCACGGAAGTTATTTTTGGAATTAGTAAAAAATACTGGCGAAAGAATCCACCAGAGGGGGCCCACACCCTGGCCACAAGGGTGGGGGGCCCGTCCAACCCCCATGGGCGCGCCCTCCTGCCTCGTGGGCCCCCTGGCAGGGCTCCCGTGCCCATATTCTGCTATGTGAAGCCTTTTACCCTGGAAAAAATCATAAGCAAGCTTTCAGGAAGAAACTCCGCCGCCACAAGGCGGAACCTTGGCGGAACCAATCTAGGGCTCCGACAGAGCTGTTCTGCCGGGGAAACTTCCCTCCGGTAGGGGGAAATCATCACCAACGATCCTCTCATCGGGAGGGGTCAATCTTCATTAACATCTTCACCAGCACCATCTCCTCTCAAACCCTAGTTCATCTCTTGTATCCAATCTTTGTCCCAAAGCCTCAGATTGGTACCTGTGGGTTGCTAGTAGTGTTGATTACTCCTTGTAGTTGATGCTAGTTGGTTTATTTGGTGGAAGATCATATGTTCAGATCCTTTATGCATATTAATACCCCTCTGATTATGAACATGAATATGATTTGTGAGTAGTTACTTTTGTTCCTAAGGACATTGGAGAAGTCTTGCTAGAAGTAGTCATGTGAATTTGGTATTCGTTCGATATTTTGATGAGATGTATGTTGTCTCTCCTCTAGTGGTGTTATGTGAACGTCGACTACATGACACTTCACCATTGTTTGGGCCTAGAGGAAGGCATTGGGAAGTAATAAGTAGATGATGGGTTGCTAGAGTGATAGAAGCTTAAACCCTAGTTTATGAGTTGCTTCGTAAGGGGCTGATTTGGATCCATATGTTTCATGCTATGGTTAGGTTTACCTTAATACTTCTTTTGTAGTTGCCGATGCTTGCAATAGGGGTTAATCATAAGTGGGATGCTTGTCCAAGAAAGGAAAGCACCCAAGCACCGGTCCACCCACATACCAAATTATCAAAGTAACGAACGCGAATCATATGAGCGTGATGAAAACTAGCTTGACGATAATTCCCATGTGTCCTCGGGAGCGCTTTTCTCTATATAAGAGTTTGTCCAGGCTTGTCCTTTGCTACAAAAAGGATTGGGCCACCTTGCTGCACCTTGTTTACTTTCATTACTTGTTAACAGTTACAAATTATCTTATCACAAAACTACCTGTTACCGATAATTTCAGTGCTTGCAGAGAATACCTTACTAAAAACCGCTTGTCATTTCCTTCTGCTCCTCGTTGGGTTCGACACTCTTACTTATCGAAAGGACTACGATAGATCCCCTATACTTGTGGGTCATCAGTGGACACACCCAAAGAGGGTAACGGCGATAACGAGAAGAATCCAGTCGAGGATAAACCTCCTGAGATACAACCAAAGCGCCGACGTCAGCGGCACCGCTCTAAATCACGCCGTGGAAAAGACAGCAATACCGGCACAACCAAGAACACTCCAGACGATGCCGAAGACGAAGAACCCGTCGAGCCAACCTCTGAACAGGACGATCGGGAAGATGGGCATGTTAGCCCTGATGAACAGTCCGTAAACGAAGACTCGGAGGACAGCAATTATCTTCCACTCTCCGAGGATGAGGTGAGCCTCGGCAACGAAGACTTTATCGTGCCGGAGGTAACTCTCGAGCAGGAGCGCTTTAAGCGCCGGCTAATAGCCACTGCAAGGAGCCTGAAAAAGAAGCAGCAACAGCTTCAAGCTGACCAAGATTTACTCAACGACAGGTGGACTAACGTCCTGGCAGCCGAGGAATACAGCCTCGAGCGCCCAACCAAAGGTTACCCGAAGCATAAACTTCTACCTCAATTCGACGATGATGCACTGGACCCCGTACCATTAGCGTGTAACACACCTGACCGACCACCGCGTGGTCGGGACAAAACGGCAATTCAGGCCGAACACTAGCCCATACCACCTCGCCATAAAGGTAGAGATATAACAGCTCAGGGATATACATATGACCTGCGGCAGGACCTGGACAGTAGAGCAGGTCAGACCAGATCGATCTACGGATCGCGGGGGCGTGCCCCGACGCGCGATGACGGCTATCTAGCCGGACGTGACAAGCATAATCACGTCCGGGCCGAAAACTGCAGACGGACTCCATCGGAGCTACGTCGCGACTTGGCCCGATATAGAAGCGCCGCACACCCCCTCTACTTTACTCATGAAGTAATGGAGCATGAATTTCCAGAAGGGTTTAAACCCGTGAATATCGAATCATATGATCGAACAACAGATCCCGCGGTATGGATTGAGGATTTTCTCCTCCATATTCATATGGCCCGCGGCGATGATCTTCATGCCATCAAATACCTCCCGCTAAAAATCAAGGGACCAGCTCGGCACTAGTTGAACAGCCTGCCTGAAAACTCCTGATACGTCTCCAATGTATCTATAATTTTTTATTGTTCCATGCTATTATATATTCTATTTTGGATGTTTAATGGGCTTTATTATGCACTTTTATATTATTTTTGGGACTAACCTATTAACCGGAGGCCCAGCCCAAATTGCTGTTTTTTGCCTATTTCAGTGTTTCGAAGGAAAAGGATATCAAACGGAGTCCAAACAGAATGAAACCTTCGGGAACGTGATTTTTTAAACAAACGTGATCCAGAGGACTTGGAGTGGACGTCAAGCAATAAACGAGGAGGCCACGAGGCAGGGGGCGCGCCTACCCCCCTGGGCGCGCCCTCCACCCTCGTGGGCCCCTCGTGGCTCCACCTACCTACTTCTTCCTACTATATATACCTACGTACCCCCAAACCATCGAGGAGCGCCACGAAAACCTAATTCCACCGCCGCAACCTTCTGTACCCGTGAGATCCCATCTTGGGGCCTTTTCCGGTGCTCCGCCGGAGGGGGCATTATCACCGAGGGCTTCTACATCAACACCATAGCCTCTCCGATGATGTGTAAGTAGTTTACCTCAGACCTTCGGGTCCATAGTTATTAGCTAGATGGCTTCTTCTCTCTCTTTGGATCTCAATACAAAGTTCTCCTCGATTCTCTTGGAGATCTATTCGATGTAATCTTCTTTTGCGGTGTGTTTGTCGAGATTCGATGAATTGTGGGTTTATGATCAAGATTATCTATGAACAATATTTGAATCTTCTCTGAATTCTTTTATGTATGATTGGTTATCTTTGCAAGTCTCTTCGAATTATCAGTTTGGTTTGTCCTACTAGATTGATCTTTCTTACAATGGGAGAAGTGCTTAGCTTTGGGTTCAATCTTGCGGTGCTCGGTCCCAGTGACAGTAGGGAAAACGATATGTATTGTATTGTTGCCATCGAGGTTAAAAAGATGGGATTTATATCATATTGCATGAATTTATCCCTCTACATCATGTCATCTTGCTTAAAGCGTTACTCTGTTCTTATGAACTTAATACTCTAGATGCATGCTGGATAGCGGTTGATGTGTGGATTAATAGTAGTAGATGCAGGCAGGAGTCGGTCTACTTGTCACGGACGTGATGCCTATATACATGATCATACCTAGATATTCTCATAATTATGCAATTTTCTATCAATTGCTCGACAGTAATTTTTTTACCCACTATAATACTTATGCTATCTTGAGAGAAGCCACTAGTGAAACCTATGGCCCCCGGGTCTATTCTCCATTATATTAATCTCCCGTCAACAAGCTATTTCTTGCACCGTTTATTTTGCTTTCTTTACTTTTAGTTTTTATCATAAAAATACCAAAAATATTATCTTATCATCTCTATCAGATCTCACTTTTGCAAGTGGCCGTGAAGGGATTGACAACCCCTTTATCGCGTTGGTTGCAAGGTTCTTATTTGTTTGTGTAGGTACGAGGGACTTGCGTGTGGCCTCCTACTGGATTGATACCTTGGTTCTCAAAAACTGAGGGAAATACTTACGCTATTTTGCTGCATCACCCATTCCTCTTCAAGGGAAAACCAACGCAGTGCTCGAGAGGTAGCAAGAAGGATTTCTGGCGCCGTTGTCGGGGAGTCTACGCACAAGTCAAGACATACCAAGTACCCATCACAAACTCTTATCCCTCGCATTACATTATTTGCCATTTGCCTCTCGTTTTCCTCTCCCCCACTTCACCCTTGCCGTTTTATTCGCCCTCTTTTCCGTTCGCCTCTTTTCACTTGCCTCTTGTTGGTTGTTGCCCTTATGGCCCTGCCTAGATTTGGTGATCTTCACCTTAAAAGGTTGGAAGAGATTGAAAGCAACATCAGAAGCTTTATGACTTTACAATTTGAGCATAATAATTTCTTTAGAAACAAGCTTAAGGAACAACAAGGCTTTATGGAGTACATGAATAAAGAATTTGATGACATGTCTAAGGAATTTTATGGTTTGAAATCTCATATTGCTCATCTTGAAAAATTAATAGCTGAAATTTCAGATAAGCACGCCACCTTAGTTAATAAGATGGCCGCCAAACCGGAAAGTTTTTATGAGAATAAAGATGAAGATCTAAAAGTTATTGATGTGTCCCCTATTAAATCCTTGTTTTGCAATATGAATCTTGATAATGATGGGACTGGAGATGAGTCAACTTTAGTTAGAAGGCGTCCCAAAAATTTGGAGTTTTTAGATCTTGATGCAAAAATTGGTAAAAGTGGGATTGAAGAGGTCAAAACTTTAGATATCAATGAACCCACTATTTTGGATTTCAAGGAATTTAATTATGAGAATTGCTCTTTGATAGATTGTATTTCCTTGTTGCAATCCATGCTAAATTCTCCGCATGCTTATAGTCAAAATAAAGCTTTCACTAAACATATCGTTGGTGCTTTGATGCAATCTTATGAAGAAAAACTTGAGTTGGAAGTTTCTATCCCTAGAAAAATTTATGATGAGTGGGAACCTACTATTAAAATTAAAATTAAAGATCATGAATGCTATGCTTTGTGTGATTTGGGTGCTAGTGTTTCCACAATTCCAAAAACTTTGTGTGATTTGCTAGGTTTCCGTGAATTTGATGATTGTTCTTTAAACTTGCACCTTGCGGATTCCACCATTAATAAACCTATGGGAAGAATTAATGATGTTCGTATTGTTGCAAATAGGAATTATGTGCCCGTAGATTTCATTGTTCATATAGATTGCAATCCTTCATGTCCTATTATTCTTGGTAGACCTTTCCTTAGAACGATTGGTGCAATTATTGATATGAAGGAAGGAAATATTAGATTCCAATTTCCGTTAAAGAAAGGCATGGAACACTTTCCTAGAAAGAAAATAATCACCTTATGAATCTATTATGAGAGCTACTTATGGATTGCCTACCAAAGATGGCAACACCTAGATCTATCCTCGCTTTTATGCCTAGCTAGGGGCGTTAAACGATTGCGCTTGTTGGGAGGCAACCCAATTTTATTTTAGTTTTTTGCTTTTTGGTTCTGTTTAGGAATAAATAATCTATATAGCCTCTGGTTAGATTTGGTTTTGTGTTTTAATTAGTATTTGTGCCCAGTAAAACCTATAGGATCTTCTTGGATGATAGTTATTTGATCTTGCTGAAAAATTCCAGAAACTTTCTGTTCACGAAAACAATTGTTTAAAATCACCAGAACGTGATAAAATACTGATTCAAATTGCAGTAGATCAATAAACAAATGGTCCAGGTCTTCCTATTTTGGTAGAATTTTTGGAGTTCCAGAAGTTTGCGTTAGTTACAGATTACTACAGACTGTTCTGTTTTTGACAGATTCTGTTTTTTGTGTGTTGTTTGCTTATTTTGATGAATCTATGGCTAGTAAAAGAGTTTATAAACATAGAAAAGTTGGAATACGGTAGGTTTAACACCAATATAAATAAGGAATGAGTTCATTACAGTACCTTGAAGTGGTGTTTTGTTTTCTTTCGCTAACGGAGCTCACGAGATTTTCTGTTAAGTTTTGTGTTGTGAAGTTTTCAAGTTTTGGGTAAGATTTGATGGATTATGGAACAAGGAGTGGCAAGAGCCTAAGCTTGGGGATGCCCAAGGCACCCCAAGGTAAAATTCAAGGACAACCAAAAGCCTAAGCTTGGGGATACCCCGGAAGGCATCCCCTCTTTCGTCTTCGTCTATCGGTAACTTTACTTGGGACTATATTTTTATTCACCACATGATATGTGTTTTGCTTGGAGCATCTTGTATGATTTGAGTCTTTGTTTTTTTTTGTTTACCCCATTCATCCTCGCTGTACACATCTTTTGAGAGAGACACACATGATTCGGAATTTATTAGAATACTCTATGTGCTTCACTTATATCTTTTGAGCTATATAGTTTTTGCTCTAGTGCTTCACTTATATCTTTTAGAGCACGGTGGTGGTTTTGTTTTATAGAAATTATTGATCTCTCATGCTTCACTTATATTATTTTGAGAGTCCTACAAAACAGCATGGTAATTTGCTTAAATTTTGAAATTAGTCCTAATATGATAGGCATCCAAGATTAGTAAAAACTTTCTTATAAGTGCGTTGAATACTAACAGAAGTTTGATGCTTGATGATTGTTTTGAGATATGGAGGTAGTGATATTAAAGTTGTGCTAGTTGACTAATTGTGATTTTGAGAAATACTTGTGTTGAAGTTTGCAAGTCCCGTAGCATGCACGTAAGGTAAACGTTGTGTAACAACTTTGAAACATGAGGTGTTCTTTGATTGTCATCCTTATGAGTGGCGGTCGGGGACGAGCGATGGTCTTTTCCTACCAATCTATCCCCCTAGGAGCATGCGCGTAGTGCTTGGTTTTTGATGACTTGTAGATTTCGCAATAAGTATGTGAGTTCTTTATGACTAATGTTGAGTCCATGGATTATACGCACTCTCACCCTTTGAAAGGATCGAGAAGAGGTGTCTAGAGGGGGGTGAATAGACTCTAAGTAAGAAAAGTTGCAGTTTTTAATTTCTTTAAGTTGAAGTGGAGTTTTGGCACAAGTTTAAACATTCACAATACATATCAAGCAAGCATGACAAGAGTATATGAGCAGCGGAAAGTAAAGCATGCAAATTGCAAGAATGTAAAGGGATGAGATTGGAGTGTGCAAACGCAATTTGGAGACACGGAGATTTTTTATCCGTGGTTCCGATAGGTGGTGCTATCGTACATCCACGTTGATGGAGACTTCAACCCACGAAGGGTAACAGTTGCGCGAGTCCACGGAGGGCTCCACCCACAAAGGGTCCACGAAGAAGCAACCTTGTCTATCCCACCATGGCCGTCGCCCACGAAGGACTTTCCTCACTCGGGTAGATCTTCACGAAGTAGGCGATCTCCTTGCCCTTACAAACTCCTTGGTTCAACTCCACAATCTTGACGGAGGCTCCCAAGTGACACCTAACCAATCTAGGAGACACCACTCTCCAAGAGGTAATAGATGTTGTGTTGATGATGAACTCCTTGCTCTTGTGCTTCAAATGATAGTCTCCCCAACACTCAACTCTCTCTCATAGGATTGGATTTGGTGGAAAGATGATTTGAGTGGAAAGCAACTTGGGGAAGGCTAGAGATCAAGATTTATGTGGTTGGAATGGAATATCTTGACCTCAACACAAGTGTAGGTGGTTCTTTCTCAGAAAATATATGTTGGAAGTGTAGGCATGTTCTGATGGCTCTCTCCATGAATGAAGAGTGGGTGGAGGGGTATATATAGCCTCCACACAAAATCTAACCATTACACACAATTTACCAAACTCGGTGGGACCGAATCATGAAACTCGGTCGGACCGATTTGGTTCATAATGTGACCGTTAGGGTTTTCGGTGGGACTGATATGATCAACTCGGTAGGACCGATGTGCTAGGGTTAGGGTGAAGCCTCAACTCGGTTTGACCGATTACACAAACTCGGTGGGACCGATTTGGGTAATAAGTGAAACAGAGAGTTGGCCAAGCAAACTCGGTGGGACCGATTGCATACCTCGGTGGGACCAAAATTATTGCAATAGGCAACAGAGAGTTTGCAAGCCCATCTCGGTGAGACTGAATTGATTAGGGTTTCTGGCAGTGGCTATGTCAAGAGAACTCGGTGGTGCCGGATGGAAAGTTTCGGTGGGGCCGAGTTTGACTTTTGGTTTGGGACATATGTGGATGTGAGAAAGTGGTTGAGGGCTTTGGAGCATATCACTAAGCACTTTGAGCAAGCAAGCCATTAAGCAACACCTCATCCCCTCTTAATAGTATTGGCTTTCCTATGGACTCAATGTGATCTTGGATCACTAAAATAGAAAATGTAGAGTCCTGAGCTTTGAGCTTGAGCCAATCCTTTGTCCTCAGCATCTTGAAGGGGTTCCACATCCTCTAGTCCATGCCACTCCATTGTTGAACTTATCTGAAGCATACTAGGTAGCAGCATTAGTCCAACAAGATATATGTTGACATTAATTACCAAAATCACCCAGGGAGCACTTGTGCTTTCAATCTCCCCCTTTTTGATAATTGATGACAACATACATCAAAGCTTTAGATAAAGATATAGAGAATAACAAGTAAAGCTTTGGAAAGACATGTTGAAAGAACATGTGGTGCCCCCATGTTTGGTTTTGGTAATTGACGACAATCTCTATGGACTAATGGTTGCCTTGAGTTATATTTGAAGGTTTTGTCCATAGGATTTTCTTGGAGTACATGTGTTGGTTTCAAGGAGAGTTTGTGTTGACCAAGGTGCTATTAAGGAATTATCCAAAGATTGGTCATGTGAGAGTTGAGCTTATTGCAAGCATGTCTTGAAGAAGAAGATTGTGTGATCATTCATGTTTACCTTCAAGACATCATCCAAATGAAGAGAGTTGGAAAGATTCTAGGTTGATCAAGACTAAGTCAAGAGTGAATCAAGTTGATCAACACACAAAGCGTAGAAGATGTACCGAGAGGGATCAAGCGATCCCATGGTATGGTAAGCATTGTCAATTACGCTTTGTGTACTAACCCATGATCTTCGTGAGATTTCTTTGTGGGGTTAGGTTGCGGTGTGCAAGTTCAAGGAAGCATCACGAAGAGATCAAATGCTTGAAGCTTGTCGTCCATTGTGGTGACAATGGACTTGTGAAGATGTGCGGAAGAGTGGCTCACCCATAGTGGAGTATGGGGGAGCAATCAACTAGTCTTCATCGAGCCAACGCATTCAAGAAAGGTGGTCTAACTTGAGGGAGTCAAGATCGTCTTCATCTAGCTCAAGTGGACCATGTGCAAGGCAAAAGTTTGCCCTTGATAGGTTTTTTTATTTTACCGGTCTCAAGATGGTAGTTGGGAGACCGGGTTATAGGATCGATTGTCGTACTATCAAGGGGGGCTCTCGATGAGTAGCTTGATCGTATCACTTGTAGAGAGCTCAAACCATTGCATCCTTGCATCATCTTTCTTGGTTCTTGTTTGCTTCTCTTTGTGAGTTTTGGAGCTTCTGGTCATCTTGTTGACAAGCTCGAGTTCATCGAAAACGGAGTTCACTTGCATCTTCTATGATGTTTTCGATGTTGGAGGTGATGCCGGTTCTCCTCTGTTGATGCCACTCGTTGTCTTGTATCCAACAAGCTTGAGTTTGCTCAATTCGGAGCTCATTTGCAGAAGTTATGGCAGTTCTGGTTTTATTGGATCCATCTGTTGTCTTTAGCTGCGTTTTGATAGCATCCTATGTTTTCCTTGTCTATGCAAATATTGCTCTTGTTTGCCGAACTAGGGGGTGCGGTAGTACTGCTCGTTAGAGCGGTAGTACTGCAGGCCCTTGCGGTAGTACCGCCCTCTGGTGCGGTAGTACCGCATGGACCCACGGTAGTACCGCTTCTAGTAAGCGGTAGTACCGTGGTCCCTGCTTAGTTCCGCAGGTATGCGGCAGTAAGGGGCGGATGTAAATTTTTACATCCGCGCCTCGCGGGGTAGTACCGCGGCTGGCTTACGGTAGTACCGCATCGGGTTTTTGCATCGACTCCAACTCAGCGGAAGTATCCACGGATGTAATTTTTTATATCTGTGCCTTCCCCTCCCTGGACAGCCCCTGCCTTGTGGTAGTACCACAAGGGGGAGCGGTAGTACCGCGCCAGCAGTACTACCGCCCTCTGCCTTAGTGCATGTGTGGCTGTTCCGGTCTCTGCTGCGTGGGCGGTAGTACCGCGGGGCTCTGCGGTAGTACTGCGTGCCCCTTCGGTAGTACCGCGCCTCAAGTGCGGTAGTACCGCGTGCCCCTACGGTAGTACCGCGCCTCAGGTGCGGTAGTACCGCGCTGCGCAGGCTGAGTTGGTGGATAACGGTTGGATTTTCCCCCTCCTATAAAAGGGGGTCTTCTTCCCCAATGAACCTTATCCTTTGAGCTCGTGTTCTTCCCCCATTGTTGACCTTCTTCGAGCTTGCTAACTCTCAATCCCTCCATGGATTCTTGCTAGTTTTTGAGGGAAAAGAGAGAGGAGATCTAGATCCACATTTCCACCGATCACTTTCTCCTCTATGTGAGGGGAACCCCTTGGATCTAGATCTTGGAGTTCTTGGTGTTCTCCTTCTTGTTCTTCCTCTCATTTCCTCCCTAGCATTAGTTGCTTCGGTGGGATTTGAGAGAGAAGGATTTGGGCACTCCGTGTGCCCTTGCCATTGCATTTGGTGCATCGGTTTGAGTTCTCCACGGTGATACGTGGAAGTTACAAGTTGAGAAGCTTATTACTCTTGGGTGCTTGGTACCCTTGAGCTTGTTCCTCTTGGGTGCTTGGGCACCCTAGACGGTTGGTGGTGTTCGGAGCTCAATCATTGTGGTGTAAAGCTTCGGGCAAGCGTCGGGGTCTCCAATTAGGTTGTGGAGATCGCCCCGAGCAATTTGACGGGTTCCGGTGACCGCCCCCAAGGGTTGCCAAAGTGTACGGGTTCGGTGACCGCCCCCAAGGGTTGCCATTTGTACGGGTTCGGTGACCGCCCTCAAGGGTCCCTTAGTGGAATCACGGCATCTTGCATTGTGCGAGGGCGTGAGGAGATTACGGTGGCCCTAGTGGCTTCTTGGGGAGCATTGTGCCTCCACACCGCTCCAAACGGAGATTAGCATCCGCAAGGGTGTGAACTTCGGGATACATCGTCGTCTCCGCGTGCCTCAGTTATCTCTTACCCGAGCCCTTTACTTATGCACTTTACTTTGTGATAGACATATTGTTTCTTGTCATATATCTTGCTATCACCTAAGTAGTTTTTCTTGCTTAGCATAAGTTGTTGGTGCACATAGGTGAGCCTAGTTGTTGTAGGTTTTGTGCTTGACAAATTAACCGCTAGGTTTATTCCGCATTTGTTCAAGCCTCAACCGTAATTATTTTAAAGCGCCTATTCACCCCCCCTCTAGGCGACATCCACGATCTTTCACATGTAACATGCATAGGCTCCCCTTACATGTATGCAATCATGTAAATATGGAATATAGGAGCATGTGAATGCATAAGCATGACAGAGTAAGCAATGTGTTACATGTATCTTGGCTCTATGCATCAGAGCAAATGATGTGAATATAGAAAATGTACCTTCATGCTCATGAGTCCTTCTTGCAAACAGTATGTACATTAGCAAGAAATCCTCATACACATGACTATGATGCATATACTTACCTTGTGGTCTTGAGTTGGCTTAGGAAGGAATGAACCTGAGTAAAGAAGGTTAGATAACACAGATACACCTACTAGCCAGAGCAAATAGAAGAAACCACAAGAGTACCAAGACTGGGATGACATGTAGAGAGTGAGTACTAAGTACCCCAATGGATATAGACATGTCCCCAAAGGTAAAGATGTGCAATGAATTCAAGGATTTCCTTCCCTTAGATGTTTTGCTTCCCCTGAATCTCGCATGGGATACTGGGAGAAGATAGGGAACAGAAAATCAGAGCAAAGAAAAGAAACAGAGCTAATGCAAACAATCAAATATGAACATGTATTTCCCCTCTTAAAGACATGTGACTTCTCTCCTCTTGAACACCAAGCATCTGGGGTTTCTTTCTCCTTGTTGAAGAACATTCTCCCCCTGAGTATTCTCTCCCCATATAAAAATGATTAAGCTTTGATGTGATCTCTCCCCCCCTTTGACATTAATTTCCAAGAAGGGTTCTTCTGGATTTTTGTTACAAAAGGGTTTGGTCCTTGAGTCACAGAACAAATCAGCAAGTCGAATGTGATGCTAGTAGTGGACAAGAATCATTGAGTGGAGCTGGAGCAAAAAGAATGCAGGAACAAGTGGCAAGCTGTCTTTCCTGTAGTGAAATCGGTGGCACCGAGTTGTGTGCTTCGGTGGCACCGAACGAATTCGGTTGGACCGAAGGAAACAAACCGGTGTGACCGAGTTCATCACAGATAAAACACTTGTCACCTTGGCTCACTAGGCAAATGAAATCTCACAAGGATTTGCAAGGAATTAACTGAAATATTTGCAATGAATTGGATGTAGGGAATGAAGAACAGAACAAAGAAAATAAAATCTAGATGAAGTTTTTTTATAATGAAAAGGGAATAAATATGCAAAGGACAAAATGCAAAAACACAGAAAAACACAAGAGAACTTCATCTAGAATTGGTCGGCGACAAAGTCACCTATGTTAGAGTATATTGACTTAGGAGTCAAGTGAGATCACTTGGTCATAGGTCATACTCATAGTTTTAAGCTCAAAATGGGGTTACCATTTTTCGTTTAAGCATCTTGATGTATTCACATCTTGTTGAGTTGCTTTGACCCATGACTTGGAGTAAAGCTTCTCTAAGATGGAATAACATACCTTGGGTGGTGGTGTTGATCTTGATCATGTAGTTGAACTAGTGTGGGTTGCTCAAGGTTGATGTAGCTCATCAAGAGTTGGGAGCACCACTTGGAATTTGAGTTCATCTTCCTACATGGGTTAGTCTTGCAAGGAAGAGCACTTGTATATCCAAAATGACAATCATAAAACTTAATATAGAATTTTTCAAAGGATATGTTTGAAGGGTTTCGTCCTTGTCTTCAACCACCATTGTGTAGAGACTTGGTGATGTAGAAATTGCTCAAGATGTGAGTGGGTTGCAATCTCATAGATTTAGATTCATCCAAGTACCTACAAGGGTTAGATAGCATGCAAGGGTGCAAATATATCCAAGACATATAAGTAGCAACATGAAAGAAATATCAAGGATTAGTCAAAGGCTCATGCCTTGCATGTATCCAAATGGAGTTCCTACTCCAAGTTTGAAGCATCAATGATGTTCAATTTACCTCTCAAACGGCAAAAGACTTTCTCATCAAGCGGTTTGGTGAATATATCCGCCAATTGCTTATCGGTGCGAACATGCTTAAGATCAGTGTCCCCTTTGGCAACGTGATCTCGAATGAAATGATGACGAACTTCAATATGCTTAGTTTGAGAATGTTGCACGGGATTGTGAGCAATCTTGATAGAAATTTCATTGTCATAGAGCAATGGAACATGTTTCACATATATCCCATAATCCTTGAGAGTTTGGGTCATCCAAAGTAATTGAGCACAACATGAACCAACGGCAATGTATTCCGCTTCGGCGGTGGATAAGGATACCGAGTTTTGTTTCTTGGAGGACCAAGACACAAGAGATCTACCAAGAAATTGACATGTACCCGAAGTGGACTTTCTATCAACCTTGTCTCCGGCATAATCCGAATCGGAGTAACCAATAATATCGAAAGAAGACCTCTTAGGATACCAAATGCCAAAATTTGGTGTGTGTATTAAGTATCTCACTATCCTTTTCACAGCCTTAAGATGACATTCTTTAGGGGCCGCTTGATATCGTGCACACATGCACACACTTAGCATAATATCAGGACGATAGGCACATAGATATAACAATGAACCAATCATGGAGCGGTAAACCTTTTGATCAACCGGTTCACCATCTTTGGTCAAATCAAGATGTCCACTAGTAGGCATGGGTGTAGTCATACCTTTGCATTCTTGCATATTGAACTTCTTGAATAAGTCCTTGGTGTACTTTGTTTGAGAGACAAAGGTACCTTCCTAAGTTTGCTTGATTTGCAAACCGAGAAAGAATTTGAGTTCACTCAGCATGGACATCTCAAACTTCTCCGACATTAGCTTTCCAAACTTCTCACTAAAATGAGGGTTAGTCGAACCAAATATAATATCATCAACATAGATTTGGCACACAAATAGTTCTCCATTAACCCTTTTAGTAAAAAGAGTAGAATCTATTTTTCCAATTTCAAAGCCTTTTTCAATAAGGAACTTGGTCAAGTATTTATACCATGCTCTAGGAGCTTGTTTAAGACCATAAAGAGCTTTGTGAAGTTTGTAAACATGATTAGGTTTCTTAGGATTGACAAAGCCGGGGGGTTGCTTAACATAAACTTCCTCCTCTATTTCACCATTTAGAAAAGCACTTTTAATGTCCATTTGGTACAAGGTGATATCATGGTGATTAGCATAAGCAAGTAAGATGTGAATGGACTCAAGTCTAGCAACGGGGGCATATGTCTCACCATAGTCCATACCTTCGACTTCAGTGTAGCCTTGGGCGACGAGACGTGCTTTGTTGCGAACAACTTGTCCATCTTCATCTTGCTTGTTGCGAAACACCCATTTGGTACCAATGATGTTGTGGTTGTTGTCGGGCTTCTCGACCAATGTCCACACTTGATTTCTCTCAAAGTTGTGTAGCTCTTCATGCATGGCATTTATCCAATCCGGATCTTCCAATGCTTCTTCAACCTTCATAGGTTCAATGCTAGAGATGAATGAATAATGTTCACAAAAGTTAGCCAAACGAGTTTTAGAGCGAGTGATTCTCCCGGTTTGGATATCTTTGTAGATTTGCTCAACGGGATGGTCTTTGGCGACTCTTGATCGAACTCGTGGGAGCTTTTGCTTGGCTCGGGGTGGAACATCCACTTCATCTTGTTCTTCTTCTTGGCCTTCTTCATTGTTGACGTTGTCGTTCTCTTGTCGTGGTGGAGAAGGAGGTTGTTGATGTTCATCTTAGTGTACTTCCTCGTTTTCTTCGTCTTGGTGTGTCCCACTTGTGGATGCTTCCGTATCAACTCTTGGTTCACCTTGTCGTGAGGTGTAAGCTTCCACTTGGACAGACGAGGTACTCTCCTTCACCTCCGTTGGATGAATATTGCCAATAGACAAGTCTTGGATTGCTTCCGAAGGGTCTTTGTCTCCTACATCAATTGGCAATTGCTCTACTTGCGAGCCGTTAGATTCATCAAACTTCACATCTACCGTCTCTTCAACCTTTCGGGTGAAATTGTTGTAGACACGGTAAGTGTGAGAGTTTGAGCCATAACCAAGTAGGAAACCTTCATGAGATTTAGGAGCAAATTTAGAACGACGATGCTTATCAAGAATGTAGCATTTTGAGCCGAATAATTGAAAGTATCCAACTTGGGGTTTGTTATCAGTGAGGAGCTCGTATGCCGTCTTGCCGAGTAGCTTGTGAAGATACAAGCGATTTGTTGCATGACAAGCTATCTCAACCGCTTCCGCCCAAAAGTGTTTTGGAGTCTTGTACTCATCAAGCATCGTTCTTGCCATCTCAATAAGAGTCTGGTTCTTCCTCTCAACAACTCCATTTTGTTGAGGTGTGTACGTGGCCGAGAACTCGTGTGAAATCCCCTCTTCGTCAAGAAAGGTATCCATATTTGTGTTCTTGAATTCCGTTCCGTTGTCGCTCTGAACCTTCTTGATCTTCACTTCAAATTGATTTTGGGCCTTCCTAGCGAAGTTTTTGAAGATCTTTTGGACCTGCGATTTATCATCTAGAAAGAACACCCACGTAAATCTTGAAAAATCATCGACTATGACTAGACCAAATGAGTTACCACCGAGACTCTTGTAGGCATTGGGACCAAAGAGATCCATGTGAAGTAGCTCGAGCGGTCTTCTCGTGGTCATGATGTTCTTCACGGGGTGACTCCCTCCAACTTTTTTTCCTACTTGACAAGCACTACAAAGTCTATCCTTGTCAAATATAACATCTTTTATTCCAAGGACATGATCACCTTTAATAAGCTTATCAAGATTTCGCATGCCCACATGACCTAGCCTTCTATGCCATAACCAGCCTTTAGAAGATTTAGCAATTAAGCAAGTTCTAGGTTGAGCCTTTTTTTAGTGAAATCAACAATATAAAGATCACCTCTACGCATACCGGTAAAGACCATTTTATGATTGTCTCTTCGAAACACTTGGCAATCTACTTCAGTAAATAGGACATTGAAACCGAAATCAGCAAGTCTAGATACTGAAAGTAAATTGTACCCAAGAGATTCAACGAGCATGATGTTTTGTATGGAGCTATCATGTGAGATGGCCACCTTACCGAGGCCAACCACCTTACCCTTTGAGTTATCACCAAAAGTGACATACTTTCAAGGGCCGTCGTTTTCAGCAAGCTCACGAAACATATCCTTGTCTCCGGTCATATGATCAGTACATCCACTATCAAGGACCCATTCCTTAATTTCCTCCAGCCATGTAGCCGTGAAGATTAGCCATAAGACCAAAATGTCTCATCGCATCGTCAAGATCATAGTCACTATCATCATCCTCATCATAGTATCCATGTTCAACATCATCTTGTATTTGATCAATTCCTAGAGAGGGTAATTCAATAGATAAATGATCATCACAATAGTCATCTTTATGAATTCTAATAGCTTCGGATATGATATTGCTAATGATTCCAACATCTCCTTTGGCACGCATGAGATCGGTAAGCTCAAATAGACAATCACCAAACATAGGATCACTAGAATTCATCTTACTCAAGGCAATAGACTTATGAAGAATTTCATATAAGTTTTGTAAGGAATAGTTTGGAAATCTTTCCTCAAGAAATCTCCATATAGTGTAGGCATAATCAAGAGTAGGCAAACATCCAATCAAGTTTCTAGGCAAGCCTCTAGTGATAAGATTAACAGTTCTAAGGTTGCGGATCATGTCAATAGACTCATCAAGGGTAGGATGCAAAGGATCAACATGAGGTGCACAAGGGCTAGTAATGTACTTGTTCAAGTGATATTCATTGAAAATCTCAAGCATCTCATTTTTTCACTCATGAAAGAACTCTCCATCAAGAATAGGCACTCTACATCTAAGACTCCCCAACGTAGACTCATCCATATTCCTCCAATGGTGATTAAACCAAAGCAATGGAAACCAATGCTCTGATACCAATTGAAAGGATCGAGAAGAGGTGTCTAGAGGGGGGTGAATAGACTCTAAGTAAGAAAAGTTGCAGTTTTTAATTTCTTTAAGTTGAAGTGGAGTTTTGGCACAAGTTTAAACATTCACAATACATATCAAGCAAGCATGACAAGATTATATGAGCAGCGGAAAGTAAAGCATGCAAGTTGTAAGAATGTAAAGGGATGAGATTGGAGTGTGCAAACACAATTTGGAGACACGGAGATTTTTTATCCGTGGTTCCGATAGGTGGTGCTATCGTACATCCATGTTGATGGAGACTTCAACCCACGAAGGGTAACGGTTGCACTAGTCCACGGAGGGCTCCACCCACGAAGGGTCCACGAAGAAGCAACCTTGTTTATCCCACCATGGCCGTCGCCCACGAAGGACTTGCCTCACTCGGGTAGATCTTCACGAAGTAGGCGATCTCCTTGCCCTTACAAACTCCTTGGTTCAACTCCACAATCTTGACGGAGGCTCCCAAGTGACACCTAACCAATCTAGGAGACACCACTCTCCAAGAGGTAATAGATGGTGTGTTGATGATGAACTCCTTTCTCTTGTGCTTCAAATGATAGTCTCCCCAACACTCAACTCTCTCTCATAGGATTGGATTTGGTGGAAAGATGATTTGAGTGGAAAGCAACTTGGGGAAGGCTAGAGATCAAGATTTATGTGGTTGGAATGGAATATCTTGACCTCAACACAAGTGTAGGTGGTTCTTTCTCAGAAAATATATGTTGGAAGTGTAGGCATGTTCTGATGGCTCTCTCCATGAATGAAGAGTGGGTGGAGGGGTATATATAGCCTCCACACAAAATCTAACCGTTACACACAATTTACCAAACTCGGTGGGACCGAATCATGAAACTCGGTCAGACCGATTTGGTTAATAATGTGACCGTTAGGGTTTTCGGTGGGACCGATATGATCAACTCGGTAGGACGGATGTGCTAGGGTTAGGGTGAAGCCTCAACTCGGTTTGACCGATTACACAAACTCGGTGGGACCGATTTGGGTAATAAGCGAAATAGAGAGTTGGCCAAGCAAACTCGGTGGGACCGATTGCATACCTCGGTGGGACCGAAATTATTGCAATAGGCAACAGAGAGTTTGCAAGCCCATCTCGGTGAGACCGAGATCCCATCGGTGAGACCGAATCGATTAGGGTTTCTGACAGTGGCTATGTCAAGAGAACTCGGTGGCGCCGGATGGAAAGTTTCGGTGGGGCCGAGTTTGACTTTTGGTTTGGGACATATGTGGATGTGAGAAAGTGGTTGAGGGCTTTGGAGCATATCACTAAGCACTTTGAGCAAGCAAGCCATTAAGCAACACCTCATCCCCTCTTAATAGTATTGGCTTTCCCATGGACTCAATGTGATCTTGGATCACTAAAATAGAAAATATAGAGTCCTGAGCTTTGAGCTTGAGACAATCCTTTGTCCTCAGCATCTTGAAGGGGTTCCACATCCTCTAGTCCACGCCACTCCATTGTTGAACTTATCTGAAACATACTAGGTAGAAGCATTAGTCCAACAAGAGATATGTTGACATTAATTACCAATATCACCCAGGGAGCACTTGTGCTTTCACCCTTCCATCATTGCTAGCCTCTTCGGTACCGTGCATTGCCCTTTCTCACCTTGAGAGTTGGTGCAAACTTCGCCGGTGCATCCAAACCCCATGATACGATACACTCTATCACACATAAACCTCCTTATATCTTCCTCAAAACAGCCACCATACCTACCTATTATAGCATTTCCATAGCCATTCCGAGATATATTGCCATGCAACTTTCCACCGTTCCGTTTATCATGACACGCTTCATCATTGTCATATTGCCTTGCATGATCATGTAGTTGACATCGTATTTGTGGCAAAGCCACCATGCATATTATTTCATACATGTCACTCTTGATTCATTGCCCATCCCGGTACACCGCCGGAGGCATTCATATAGAGTCATACTTTGTTCTAGTATCGAGTTGTAATCATTGAGTTGTAAATAAATAGAAGTGTGATGATCATCATTCATAGAGCATTGTCCCAAATAAAAAAAGAAAGGCCAAAAAAAGGGGGCCCAAAAAAAAGGGGGGAAAAGAGAAAGAAAAGAAAAAAGGGGCAATGCTACTATCCTTTTTCCACACTTGTGCTTCAAAATAGCACCATGATCTTTATGATAGAGAGTCTTTTGTTTTGTCAATTTCATATACTAGTGGGAATTTTTCATTATAGAACTTGGTTTGTATATTCCAACAATGGGCTTCCTCAAATGCCCTAGGTCTTCATGAGAAAGCAAGTTGGATGCACGCCCACTTAGTTTCTTTTGTTGAGCTTTCATACATTTATAGCTCTGCATCCGGTGCATGGCAATCCCTACTCCTTGCATTGACATCAGTTGATGGGCATATCCCTAGCCCATTGATTAGCCGCGTCAATGTGAGACTTTCTCCGTTTTTGTCTTCTCCACATAGTCCCCATCATCATATTCTATTCCACCCATAGTGCTATATCCATGGCTCACGCTCATATATTGCGTGAAAGTTGAAAAAGTTTGAGATTACTAAAGTATGAAACAATTGCTTGGCTTGTCATCGGGGTTGTGCATGATGAGAGCATTCTTGTATGACGAAAATGGAGCATGACCAAACTATATGATTTTGTAGGGATGAACTTTCTTTGGCCATGTTATTTTGAGAAGACATAATTGCTTAGTTAGTATGCTTCAAGTATTATTGCTTTTATGTCAATATTGAACTTTTATCTTGAATCTTTCGGATCTAAATATTCATGCCACAATTAAGAGAATTACATTGAAAATTATGCTAAGTAGCATTCCACATCAAAAATTCTCTTTTTATTATTTACCTACTCGACGACGAGCAGGAATTAAGCTTGGGGATGCTTGATACGTCTCCAACGTATCTATAATTTTTGATTGTTCCATGCTATTATATATTCTGTTTTGGATGTTTAATGGCTTTATTATACACTTTTATATTTTTTTGGGACTAACCTATTAACCGGAGGCCCAGCCCAAATTGATGTTTTTTTTGCCTATTTAAGTGTTTCGAAGGAAAAGGATATCAAACAGAGTCCAAACAGAATGAAACCTTCGGGAACGTGATTTTTGGAACAAACGTGATCCAGAGGACTTGGAGTGGACGTCAAGCAATCAACAAGGAGGCCATGAGGCAGGGGGCGCGCCCTCCACCCTCATGGGCCCCTCGTGGCTCCACCGACCTACTTCTTCCTCCTATATATACCTACGTACCCCCAAACCATCGAGGAGCACCACGAAAACCTAATACCACCGCCGCAACCTTCTGTACCCGTGAGATCCCATCTTGGGGCCTTTTCCGGCGCTCCGCCGGAGGGGGCATTGATCACGGAGGGCTTCTACATCAACACCATAGCCTCTCCGATGATGTGTGAGTAGTTTACCTCGGACCTTCGGGTCCATAGTTATTAGCTAGATGGCTTCTTCTCTCTCTTTGGATCTCAATACAAAGTTCTCCTCGATTCTCTTGGAGATCTATTCGATGTGATCTTCTTTTGCGATTATCTATGAACAATATTTGAATCTTCTCTGAATTCTTTTATGCATGATTGGTTATCTTTGCAAGTCTCTTCGAATTATCAGTTTGGTTTGGCCTACTAGATTGATCTTTCTTGCAATGAAAGAAGTGCTTAGCTTTGGGTTCAATCTTGCGGTGCTCGATCCCAGTGACAGTAGGGGAAACGACACGTATTGTATTGTTGCCATCGAGGATAAAAAGATGGGGTTTATATCATATTGCATGAGTTTATCCCTCTACATCATGTTATCTTGCTTAAAGCGTTATTCCGTTCTTATGAACTTAATACTCTAGATGCATGCTGGATAGCGGTCGATGTGTGGAGTAATAGTAGTAGATGCACGCAGGAGTCGGTCTACTTGTCATAGACGTGATGCCTATATACATGATCATACCTAGATATTCTCATAATTATGCACTTTTCTATCAATTTCTCGATAGTAATTTGTTTACCCACCGTAATACTTATGCTATCTTGAGAGAAGCCACTAGTGAAACCTATGGCCCCGGGGTCTATTCTCCATTATATTAATCTCCCATCAACAAGCTATTTCTGACACCGTTTATTTTGCTTTCTTTACTTTTAGTTTTTATCATAAAAATACCAAAAATATTATCTTATCATCTCTATCAGATCTCACTTTTGCAAGTGGCCATGAAGGGATTGACAACCCCTTTATCGCGTTGGTTGAAAGGTTCTTATTTGTTTGTGTAGGTACGAGGGACTTGCGTGTGGCCTCCTACTGGATTGATACCTTGGTTCTCAAAAACTGAGGGAAATACTTACGCTACTTTGCTGCATCACCCTTTCCTCTTCAAGGGAAAACCAACACAGTGCTCGAGTGGTAGCAACTGCATTGGCAGTTGGGAGGACTTGGAAGACGCCTTCCATGACAACTTCCAAGGTACATACGTCCGACCTCCGGATGCCGATGACTTTAGTCACATAGTTCAATAGCCTGGAGAGTCAGCCAGAAAATTCTGGACTAGGTTCCTAACTAAAAAGAACCAGATCGTCGACTGTCCGGATGCCGAAGCCCTAGCATTCGCGACGAAAGGCTCACCCGACACCACGGGCAGGAAAAGCCGAAGTCCATGGCAGCCCTCACGGCACTCATGACCCGCTTTTGCGCAGGCGAAGATAGCTGGCTAGCCCGTAGCAATAATAATTCAAGCGAAGCTGGCACCTCTGAAGCCAGAAATAGCAACGGCAAGCCCCGACGCAATAGGCACAAGCGTCAAAACAACGACGACAATACCGATGACACGGCGGTCAACGCCGGATTCAGTGGCTCCAAGTCCGGCCAGCGAAAGAAGCCATTTGAAAGGAACAATCCGAGCTCATCCAGCTTGGACCGCATACTCGATCGTCCATGTCAGATCCACGGCACCCCCAATAAACCCGCCAATCATACCAACAGAAGTTGTTGGGTTTTTAAGCAGGCTAGCAAGTTAAATGCCGAGAACAAGGAGAAGGGGTCGCAGAGTGAGGATGACGACGAGGAGCCCCGTCCACCGAACACAGGAGGACAGAAGAAGTTTCCCCCTAGGTTAAAACAGTGAACATGATATACGTTACCCATATCCCCAAGAGGGAGCACAAACGTGCGCTCAGGGACGTCTATGCGATAGAGCCAGTCGCCCCAAAATTCAACCAATGGTCGTCCTGCCCGATCACCTTTGATCACAGGGACCATCCGACCAGTATCCGTCATGGCGGTTCAGCCGCAGTGGTCCTTGACCCAATCATTGATGGATTCCACCTCACGCGACTCCTCATGGACGGTGGAAGCAGCCTCAACCTGCTCTATCAGGATACAGTCCACAAAATGGGCATCGATCCATCAAGGATCAAGCCCACAAAAACTACCTTTAAAGGAGTAATACTAGGTGTAGAGGCCTGCTGCACGGGTTCAATCACATTGGAAGTTGTCTTCGGATGCCCGGACAACTTCCGAAGCGAAGACTTGATCTTCGACATCGTCCCCTTCCGCAGTGGCTATCACTCACTGCTCGGACGAACTGCATTTGCTCGATTCAATGCGGTGCCACACTATGCTTATCTCAAACTCAAGATGCCCGGACCACGCGGTGTCATAACAGTCAATGGAAACACGGAGCACTCCCTCCACACCGAGGAGCACACCACGGCCCTGGCAGCGGAAGTACAGAGCGGCCTTATCAAGCAGAATTCTAATTCAGCGGCAAAGCTCCCGGACACTGTCAAACAAGTCTGTACTACTTCGCAGCATGATAGTCCAGCTCATCAGGAGTTAGACTAGCATTTCGGACTCCATCTCAGTCCTGACCAAATGGCGGCGTACGTACCGCGCGTACATAACTACACACTCAAAATACCATGGGCAGAGACGGAGGCATAACTAGATGGTGGCCCATAATATGGCTTAACCTACCCTGGGCACACATGCCTTCCCTTTTATATTTTCCCTTTTCAGGCTTCTTCTCTACAGGCCCCTCCCGACGGCCTGATCATCGATCCTTTCGAAGGATGGATATACCAAGGCGGCAAGAAGCACAGACGTGTGGGGGAGTCTCTAGATGTTCTTCGTGACG
This sequence comes from Aegilops tauschii subsp. strangulata, assembly GCF_002575655.3. Lineage (NCBI taxonomy): Eukaryota > Viridiplantae > Streptophyta > Magnoliopsida > Poales > Poaceae > Aegilops > Aegilops tauschii. The sequence goes on from NC_053037.3 coordinate 138,084,638, forward strand.
ATCATTCTACTTGTCTTCAGGACCCGCATGCAGCTCCCCCTTTGTCTTGGCATGTTAAATAGCCCTGTTGCTTATCGCACTATTTGTACAAATACGCTTTGACGTATTATTCAAATTATAATGGAAACAGTCTGCAGCCCAACTTATGTGGCACTAGCATACTACTTCATTTTATTTCGCTATTCTTATCGATTGCACCCGTACACTTTGGTACGCTTTAATTCCCCAGGGGCTTCATTGTGCTCCATACTACGGCAACAAAGTCCGAACACTCTTTACAATATAGCTCGGCACCCCAAAATTAGCATTATATGCATCGGCTCCGAATCATGTCTTTAGTCAATTGGGTTGCCCGGCTCCTGTGCTTGCTACCTTACGTTCCGTCCTATCGGCTAAGGTAGTAAAGGGAGAACTACTGCGATTGTGTTTCTGGTTTATCCAAGCAAACACCTCAGTAGAGAAAGCAGAAAACTGACTGTCATGATGCAGCGAGAGCTGGTCAGCTATTCGGAGGTTAAAAATCTTTTGCGATTTTCCGCATTATGCGACGAATCGGCCTCTACCCGATCAGGTGTCTACAGCACCCTAGTCCGGATTAAATACTAACTAGGGGTTGCGCCTACATTTCTATTGTCAAACTCCTATGGCTAAGTGAGGGTGATAAAGCCACATAGTCCGATTGCCTGGTTCGTTGCGCTAAACACCTCCTTCAAGGACCAAACTCTTGGATCAAGAGTGTTTAGATTCCATCCCGAACACCCCCGTACTACCTACGTGGGGGCTGAAGCCGACGACTGGCCAACTCTCAGATTTAATAAAACGGCCGCACAGGAGGTAAAATTTTAAACAATAAACAAGCATTATATTACATAACGGCTTTGTTTCATAATAGATGATGGGATAGCATGAATGACTTCATTCAAAGATAATGTCTTTTGAACACTGGCCCTCTACAATGTGGGATCCCTTCAGGACATCATCAAAATACCACTCGGGCATGCGGTGCTCCTTGCCCGCGGGCGGTCCCTCGGTCGCGTGCTTGACGGCATCCATCTTCGCCCACTGCACCTTGACACGGGCGAAGGCCATCCGCGCACCTTTGATGCAGACCGACCGCTTAATGGCATCAAGCCGAGGGTAGGCATTGACCAGCCACTTCACGAGCCTGAAGTAGCTGCTGGGTATGGCTTCGACAGGCCATAAACGGATTATCAAATCCTTCATGGCCAGTTCGGCCACCCTATGCAGTCCGGTCAGCTGTTTTAGCTTATCGCTAAAGGGCACTGGGTGCTCTGGTGCAAGGTATTGCGACCAGAATAGCTTCTCCGTTGAGCTCCCCTCTTCGGCTCGGAAGAATTCTGCAGCGTCAGCAACACTGCGCGGCATATCCGCAAACGCCCCTGGAGAACTCCAAATCCGGGTCAGTAAGAGGTACCTCTTCCTCACATACTTGCTCTGCATAATAAAGGCCTTACCCGCCACAATTTTATTGGCCTCCTGGATTTCCAGAAGGGCGCCCTGGGCTTCAACCCGGGCCTCTTGTGCGCTTTGGCGGGCCTTCGCAAGTTCGGACTCTTGGTCCGCAAACTTGCGCTCCAAGGACTCGCATTTCTTTACGGCGTCCTCGAGCTCCTGCTAGACCTCCCCGACCCTTGCCTCATGTTTTTCACGGGCGGCTTGTTCCTTCGCCGCTCTCTTCTGGGCCTCGGCCAGCGCGTTTTTGAGGGACTCCACCTCGGCCGCAGCACCTACGAAAATATCATGATACCATGATCAATACGATCAATTCATATCTTTCTAGATCTACATAGGCCATTGCATACCTTGCTTGTCCTCCAGCTGTTTTTTCACACGGCCGAGCTCTTCCTCGGTCCGCTCCAGACTCTGCTTCAGTCCGGAGAATTCGGCATAATGGGAGGTCGCAGCCAGCAACGACACCTGCTTATTCACATAGACATGTATGGTTAGTCTCCTGCGAAAATTATTTGATCCTTTGTCCGGCTTTTCTTTCCGAACACCGGACTGAGTCTTAGGGGCTATTGTCTATACTATGACATTCTTTTTGCATAATTACGTCGCATACCTCAAAGCCTGTTAGAAGGCTGGTGCAAGCTTCGGTCAGTCCGCTCTTAACGGACCGAACTCTCTCAACCACCGTACCCATAAGGATACGGTGTTCCTCAACAATGGAAGCGCTTTGCAGCGCTTCCAGTAGAGTATCCGGTGCCTCTGGATGGACAGAGGTCACCGGTGGAGTCGGTGCACCTCCTTCTTTTGAAGGAGGCTCCTTGCCTGATTCCGGAGCCGTATAGGTCTCCCGAATTGTTTTCGGCTGGGGGCCGAATTGGATATGGCCCCCATCGCCAGTCTCCAGGGGGATTTTCTCCCCCATGTGTCCGGCGGCCAAGGTATCACCTTCTAGCACCACCCTGACGGCCTCCTGCGTTTCTCCCTGGCCCGGGGAGGTCCTTCGGGACAGCAACTCGGCGTCGTCCATGGCCTGGGGAGAGAAGTCCGCCGGAAGGGACCCGCTGTCCATCACCTTCGGATCCAGCGAATTCCCCGAAGATGAGGATCGCTGGAGGTCGGAACGAGCCGGACTGCAGCGCATGATTCAACATGTTAAAACCATGAAGTAAAGGAGCTGGATATATGTGTGCGTCTTTGTGTACTTACAATTCGGCCAGGGGCTTATCCCTGGGGCGCCACTCAGAGCTGCTATCAATGTCCCACGCGGAGTTGTCCGCGAGGGAGACCTTCCCCTTCTTGGATGCCTCTGCCTCCAGATGCGTGGAGGCCGCCCTTTTCTTCCTCCCCCCTTCCGGGGGAGAGTTGCTTTCCTCCTCCTCCTCGTAGTCCTCGGTGGGGGAGGAGTGGGTCTCGGTGTCTTCGGACGTCACGTCCGAAGTGCCCTTACGGCGGAGGCCACTTCTGGTCTCCTTGGCCTTCTTCTTGGCCTTCTTCTCCGGCGCTTGGTAGGGCGCCCGAACCAGCATCTTCGTCAGACGCGGGATTGCTGGGTTTTCGGGTAGCGGAGCCGGACAGTAAATCCGCTCCGCCCTCTTTTGTCCAGCCCTGAAAGGACAGATAAGGGAAGCTTAGACTTCCTCCTCAAAGGTACAAGTGAAGGATATATTTTTGAATGCGAAAAACTTACCGAACTGGCAGGATGGGTCAAGTTGTACCCACGATCCTCGTTCTTCTTCGGCCATGTCTCATTGGCCTTGAAAAGCACCTTCCAGATGTCTTCGTGTGTAGTGCCGAAGAACTGTTGCAAGGTCTGGTGCTCGGCCGAATCGAACTCCCACAAATGGCAAATCCGGCTTTGGAACGGAAGGATCCGGTGAAAAAGCATCACCTGAATCACATTGACAAGCTTGATGTTCTTGTCTACCATGCTCTTGATGCGCGTCTGAAGCGCTGGCAGCTCGTCCGACGAAGACCAGTCCAGGCCCTTCTCTAGCCAGGAGGTGAGCCGCATTGGGGCTCCGGACTGGAATTCGGGAGCCGCGGCCCAGGTGGCGTCGCGAGGCTCTGTGACGTAGAGCCACTGTTGTTGCCACCCTTTGACGATCTCCACGAAGGTACCTTTGGGCCATGAGAGATTGGGCAGCTTGCTCACCATGGCGCCTCCGCACTCTGCGTGTTGACCCCCCACCACCTTCGGCTTCACATTGAGATCTTTAACCACAATCCGAAGTGGGGTGGGATGTGGAGGAAGGACTCGCACACGACAATGAATGCCGAGATGTTGAGGAAGGAGTTGTGGGCCAGATCGTGGAAATCCAGCCCGCAGTAGAACATGAGTCCACGGACGAATGGGTGGAGAGGGAATCCCAATCCGCGAACGAAGTGGGGGATGAATACCACCCTCTCATGGGGCTCCGGGGTGGGGATGATCTGCCCCTTTGCCGGAAGCCGGTGGGCGATTTCCTGGGCTAAGTAACCAGCCTCTCGGAGCTTGGTGATGTCCTTCTCCTTGACGGAGGAAACCATCCACTTGCCCTGCGCTCCAGATCCGGACATGGTCGGAGTGCTTTTCTGAGGCGGAGAGGATGAGAGCTTGGGCGCTGGAGCTCGAGAATGGGTGGGCTGAGAGGAAGAAGGCGTGGGTGAAAGGGTGAATCCTTATCTCCTTATAAAGGCAGCGAATATCAAGCGCCTCCCCACTCGCCTTAAAACTCGCCTATTCCCCAAGGGCCGTGCAGACGTCACGGTTGGATTACCCACGCCCGTATTGATGAGAATCCCGCAATAAGGGGACACGATCTCTGCTTCAACAAGACGTGCCAATAAAACCGCATCTTGAAACATGGAGCGGGAGGCTAAAAACGGTTCGAAATAATGACCGGGCGGCGACGTGATGTCACGCTACAAAAGTTGTCAGTAGATTGGACTCGTGAAATATTATACTCTCCGCGGGTGTGTGTGGTAGTTGTTTTGTAGAGCCGGACACGTTTTCTGTGTTCGAAGGTTGTTTTGGAGTATTCGGAGGAGGAACCCGCCTTGCAATGCCGAAGACAATCTGCGCGCCGGACACATCGTCATTGAAGCCTGGTTCAGGGGCTACTGAGGGAGTCCTGGATTAAGGGGTCCTCGGGCGTCCGGACTATGTAACATGGGCCGGACTAATGGGCTATGAAGATACAAGACAGAAGACTTCTTCCCGTGTCCGGATGGGACTCTCCTTTCCGTGGATGGCAAGCTTGGCTTTCGGATATGTAGATTCCTTCCTTTGTAAACAAACTCTGTACAACCCTAGGCCCCTCCGGTGTCTATATAAACCGGAGGGTTTAGTCCGTAGAGGCAATCACAATCATACAGGCTAGACATCTAGGGTTTAGCCATTACGATCTCGTGGTAGATCAACTCTTGTAATCCTCATATTCATCAAGATCAATCAAGGAGGAAGTAGGCTATTACCTCCATCAAGAGGGCCCGAACATGGGTAAACATCGTGTCCCCCGTCTCCTGTTATACCATCGACCTTAGACGCACAGTTCGGGACCCCCTACCCGAGATCCGCCGGTTTTGACACCGACAGTCGGCCCCTCCGAGCATAACAAAAGGAGGTGTGGAGGGGAGGGGGGTCCCCATGCTGAAGTCCCCAAGTACTCTTGAACATATATGTTTCGCCAGAACTGAACGTACTCTATATTGCAGTGAGATAACACACTACATAACCATACCTACCTAGTTTACATGATGCCCAATTTTAACATAATCTCCTTCATGAAAACCCATTCAACATTATCATAGGCCTTGTACATATCAAGTTTTACTGCACAAATCCTTTCTTTTCTTTCCCTTGTATTTTTAATAACGTGCCGATATTCATAAGCAGCAATCACATTATCTGTTATCAGCATGCCGGGAATGAAGGCACTCTGAATTGAACTAATAACATTTAGGAAGTATTGACTTAATAACATTCAGAAGTATCGACTTTGAACGGGCGGCTAACATTTGTGAGATAACTTAATGTTTCCTTATGTTCCTTCATGTATTGATAACACTATAATTTATTTGCTTATTTGTGGAAGGGGGAAATACAAACTAGCGCCACATAACCATTGACAACATGTTATCCTCACAAGAGGTAAGAGCATCTACAGTCGGGCACCCCAAACCCCTCTCAAACGTTCGGGCGAACGGTCCTGCTAGTGACCGGTCACAAAAAGCGACCAAGACGGGCGCCTCAAATGGGCCTCAAATGCCCGGGCTGACCGGCAACCATCATATCCAGCCCAAATGTAGGGCGGATATGGCGATAACGGGGCGTGACCAGGTGCATCAGCCACGTCGGACCCGGCCCACACAGGCCCACACGACCCCACATATATTCGTCCCTATCCGCTCGTCGGACCAAACCCTAGCCACTTCACTCCACTCCCTTCCACTCCCCTCCGCCACCTAAACTCGCGTCTGGCGATCTTCGGCCTTCTCCGGCATGGCAGGCAGCGGATCCGACAACGACCAGTACATATCCGCCGACTGTGGTGTCGACCCGTGCGGTTTGGAGAAGGCAATGGCCGTCCGCATTGCACTCCGCCGCTCCCGGGAGGACCGCGCCCGACCACGGTGGGATTTGTCCGGCGCGAGTCCACTGCGTCGACGAATCAGACGCTCGAATCCTCCTGGGCTGGATCATCGCGGTCCTCCCAGGAATCTTTCAATGTCCCTGTCCCATCACTGATCCGCCGGAGTATGAGTCCTACCGGGACCGGTGTGCCTGCCGTGGGAAGGAGAGAATGAGGGTCGCCGAGGCCTGACTCGCCGCCGACATGGCGGCGGCGGAGGTGGCTGATGCGGTGGCGCGCACTGCCGCAGAGGAGGAAGCCATCCCCGCCAGCATTGTAAAGGAGCGGCGACGAAGGAACACGCACGCCCTTACCCGAGAGCAGAGTCCGTGCCATGGCCGCACTGCCCCCCAAGGAGGAGAAGAAGGACAACGACGGGTCGGACAGCTCCAGCGACGAGCATATCCGGCTCGATCCATACCGTGTCTTCGACCGCTACTTCAGCGAGAAAGACGACAAGGGCGCCGAAAAGGGCAAGAACAACCGTGGATGATCTTCTCCATAGCGTATGTAGGTTAAACATGCCAATTTTTTATAGTTCGATGACATATTTTGATGTAGTTGTCGGACGATGTGTGTCATGCATTACAAAGTTGCATGAGTTTATATGAATTTGAGTATGCTAATTGAGGTGTTCGGTTGTGAGAAGGAAAATTTAAGAGGTGGCCGGTCAGTATTCATGGACGCGCGCGGGCGTTCGAGGGCTGTAGATGCTCTTAGAATAATACTCCCTCCGTTTCAAAATAGATGACTCATACCGATTAGGACCGTCATAAAAGAGCTCGGGCATATAAAGCTTGCAATTGCCTACCCTATTTCGCTTGCTGAATTAGCTCCATATGATAACCCACTGGAATAATCAAACTATTATCACACGTCGTTTTTGGTTTCACTGTTCCCGTTGCCCCGTCGTTTGCCGAAGAAGGCCCGAGATGTAGGCGTCGGTCGTTGTTGCCGTACTGATGCCATGTGCCTGGCACTTGCGCGAAACTCTCTCTCTCTCTGGAACCACTCTGACGACCGTTTCCTACTAGAGCCCATCACCGATGGACCATAGGCAGCAACACTGACCGGCGATCGCAACCTTCGCAAGTGTGCACTGCCGGGCGACAGAACGGCCCCCACTCCAACAGTGGAGTCAGTGAGGAGATCTAGTCGCAAGACGCAACTCCTGGGCACCTGCAGTACGGCGTGCCACTATCAGGTGCTGTGTGACAAGGACTGACGGAAATGTGCACTGACCCTTGCTTAGCCAGGGCCCCGGCCATCCTCCGCTCCCTTGGCTGACTTCCCAGTTGCGTTGCGTTGCGTCCCCGGCGTTGGTTGGTCTCTCGGGACGACGCGTCGAAGCAAAGTGGCACCGGTGGTGAGCTCGGTCGCCCGCCACGGCCGTGGTACGGAAGCTCCGGCGCCAGTCATGGGCGGACACGAATACAGCCGGCGTGCGAACATCATCGCCGGAAAGGCCTTGGCACACCACATAGTGGCAACGGCACACTGGCAGGGGATGTGAGATGTTGGCCACGACAGAGGAGGAGGACGGCGTGCCCAGAAAAAGGCGCGATCTTTTCGTCCCCGTCACGGAGCGGATGGCAGTGGCAGGGGGAGGAGCGCGAAGGCAGCCGGAGGCGTCAAATCCTTGCTTGTCCATCCATCAAACCAGCTTCCCTTTTGCTTTAGCCTCCGGCCACGGCTGTCAGTCGGTGCTCGCGAGATTCTCCGGTGGTTGCTGCCGCTGCTTCACACTCTGAACCTCCAATCAATCACACGTCGACGCCCGGCACCCATGGAGCCTACCACGAACCTCGCGTTTCCGTCGGGGACTCGTCGCCGATGCCATGATTTCGCCATCGCCGTCCCTTCCGGGGAACAGAGGAACCAACGACTCGTTCCTGTCAGCGAGCAGTCCACCGGCGGCGTCCTCGTCAGGCCGTCGTCTATCCCAAGGTAAACTGCACCAAGCCGCAAGTGCACGCCGTCTCGTTCAACTGGACAGACTGGCGTGTTGCTGTTCGATTTGATGGCCTCTCGGTCGTGATCTACGCCCGTTCTGCCCATACGCCTCATGATTGCCCGATTGCGCGCGCATACCATGTTCGAACAGGGAGCAGCTTGGATGATCTTCTTGGGAGTGAGATTGCATATTTCCTATGCCTATTTTATTTCATCTCGTGATCAGCGTTGTTCCAGACAAGGGGTCCGTCGTATGGGTGTCGCTTGGATTCACCTGTTGGTTCCATGTGCGCCTCCTTCATCTGATTCAGTTAATGCGTGTGGTGCTGCGGGTTTTCGTGGTCAGTTGATTTTATAGCAGGGCTGGAGGAAGTGAAGAACTGTGCTGCTAGTTGCAACTGGCGAAAGCGAGACGGAAATATCTTCAGAGTAGACCGTCTTCAAGCTTTTCTTAGGGGCACCTTTTTTTTTGCGGGCTTTAACGATAAAATGAGAACCTAGTACAGTGTAGGATAGCCAACCACTTCGCAAAGGAATGGAAAAATATCTTGTGATATCATGTCTGATATGATTCCATGCCACAACAAATAAATTTATGTGTTTGAGAAAAATTGAAAACAAATAATTAATGTTCAGATGGCATATGTCTACCATCCCTAAAAAATCTTAGACCCAATTTTGAAATACACGATTTTTCAATTTTTTTCTGAAACAACAAAAATTGATTTCGGAAGCATGGTATCATGTAATGGTTGGTACCTTATCATATCTTCCCGTGGTTTTTCCTATTCGAATGAAATGGCAAATCATCTGCATGTTTCTTAAAAGAGTGAAGTACACCAACAGTGCATCAACTTTTACAGTTGGGCATGGTTATGACATCAACTCGCAAGCATGACCTTCAAAAAAAAACTCGCAAGCATCACTAGTCCAAAATCTTGTTGCGTGTATATGACTAGTCCAAATGTCATCACGCGTGTTAAAAATGCCACATTGGCCACTGACTTGGCATGGTGGAGGGTTTCACTGGGATTTCATGTGCGTGATATGCACGTGAGTAAGGTGGAAGAGCAACTGAGGGGCAAAATCATTTTCATAGCCCCCAGCCTTTCTCGTTTTCCAATACGCAACCCATTTCTCCCGACTACAAGGTTGTCCAACGGAAGGAGGGCGGTGAATAGGTATCGACTCGGAGTTAACCAGCGTGACGAGTGAACGTGCAAAACTCGCCAATGGTGCTCATCATTGATTATCTGGTGACGCTAGTTTTTTTTATTTGCTCTCCACTGACCGGAAATTTAGGGGGCTTGAGGGCAGGGTTGGGTGGAAATCAAAGGTTCATTAGGTTGTTGTTACCATTTGATTCACATACTTTATGTTGTTGGTCATTGGTCTATTTTAGTTTCTACTACATCATGCACGTGTAGGGTTTCTAGGGTTTGATTTATTGATCTATGCACCAACACATCTAAATGCTTGATTCGGGGTTTATGTTAGCTCATGTTTTGTGTGGAAATCCACACGAGGACTTATTTCGCGGCCTTGGCAAGAACATAACATACTTAGATGGTTATGTAGATCATTCTATGGATGTGATCGCAATGAGTTGCCCATGTTGTGGATATGGAACCTATTAGACTATGGTATGACAATAGCACTTGCTTGAAGGTTTACTATTGCATACCGAGTTGTAATGCCAAGAATTGCCTAATTTCAATAAAGACTGATAAAGACATTGTCCCGATCAACAAAACTTCCAAAGTGTTCAAGAAGCTCACTTGTTTATGTACACCTTGTCAACATGTTATGTGGACCATTGATAAGCCACAAGTGTAGGGGGTCTATTGTAACCCTTTTTTATAGGAACTGATAAGGAATCACTGTAAAAGCTACAAACATTGTTTGATCACAACAATAATTGCAAGAAGGTAATTTGTAACAAAAGTGCAACAAGTGGCACAATCCCTGATTCTATCGAAGACAAGCCGCTTATATTACTTATAGGGATCAAATCGCTCTCGAGGACACACGAGAATTCACCATGTTGTTTTCATCTAGTTCCATTGAGTTAACATTCATTGGCTCGATAATTATTGTGTGGTGGAGCGAATATTAATTTGTTTTCCATACTTGAACAACTAATATACTTATGATTATACCCTCTCTGCAAGCATCCACAGACACAAGAAGAGTAATTAAGATAACATCAAACCATAGCATTAAACTTTAGGGTTCCAACAACCCCTTACACAATAGTTCATAAACTTAGGATTTGGTAATTTTTGACACTCTAACCGCCCTCATAGATAAACTAATCACACAATACTCTCCTCTAGGCCTCTAATAGTGAAGTGACATGCAGTCGACGTTCCACTAGAGAACCACACCACAAGATAATATAATGACATTAAACTTTATTCAACTTCACATGATTACTAGCAACAAGGTTTATCCCATGTCCCGAAGAACGTAATGAACTACTCACAAGACATCATATGGCTCATAATCAGTCAACACCATAAAGTACTCTCAGCAAAGGATCCGGGGTAATAGTTCATAGATTGAAAAACAGGGATGGAGATGGATGATAGAGATGATGGTGCTAATGTGGATGGTGGATATGATGAACCCAATGATGAATTGAGTGAAGGTGATGACAATGGCTTCCGCCCCCACCCCCTAAGGGATGGTATTCCGACAAATCAGCCTGCCAGAGGTGAAAAGTTCTCCTCTCTGTCGTGCCCCGTTGATGGCGGTGGAAAAATCTTATACAATCAATCAGGGGGTAGGGTAACATAGAATCAGTGGGCAACGGAGGCACCTCGGGAGACTCCTATGGGCCCCATGCGCTCCTAACTCATAGCCAAGGGAACATGGGTTGGGGTCATGTGGGCCCCATAGGGACCTCCGCGGCCGGTGCTAGGCGCCCTTGGCCCACTTCCCGTTAGAAACTTCCAGAAATATTGTTTTATTTGATGTTTTGGTCTTCGGAAAAATATATTTTTCGATGCCTTTATTTTGCTCATTTTTCTACAGCTTTTAGGCATTTTCCCTGTCCCTGTAAAACATGTAAATTAAGAGAAAAAGGCATTAGAATGATGCAATTATGTGAAAATTTTCACTAGAAGTAATTAAAAAGTAGTGATGCAAAATGGACGTATCAACCATGTTAAGATGGTTGTAGCAGTCAGAGGACGTTGTTGTTAATTGTTGCACTGAGTTGCTTGCTGTAATTGGTCCCAAGAAGATTGTGGTGCAGAAGACAAGGGGGAGATAAGAGGATGATAACAAGAAGAGTGGTACAAATGCGCATAAAAACAACATAGAAGGGACAATCCAGTGATTGTAGTGTTGATAAAGAAGATAGTGAAAAAGAAACTCACTTTGTGGATAGTTGACGATACCAAAAACTATAAATAGCCTCTGTAGGGTGGAGAGTGTGAACAGATGTTCCGGAGGGGATTGCACATGAGGAATTTACGCAGGCTCGGTCTCTTGTGGTCGAGGTAATACCCTACTCCTTCTTTTGCTTTAGTTGATTGTGGGAAAACACCTCATGTGTGGGGGTTAGAATATGAGTGGATTGTTACTACCGAGATGATAACATGATACCATATGCCCTCGAACTACACCCGGACCTCGCCTTATAAAGGGGACGTGGTATATGATTGCATGTTTCCTAACTAACCTAGTACATTGATCGGTTTAGAATTCCTTGGCTTGCCATGAAGAGCCTTCTAGAAGAAAGACCCCTCGTGGGGTGAAGGGACCTCACCAGGTTGTAGCCTGTTGCCCTAAGGCCGGCCAATTGATGAGCCTCCCACTAGATGGGCCACCCCCAGTTTAGCTCGCCATCAATATCCCGCGAGCTTGTCTGGAGTTAGGCTATGCTTCTTGAACTGTCTAAGTATGAAATCCAGGTGGGCTCCTCCCGCATGAGATGAGTGTGTTAGTCCGGCTTCTGATTGCCTAGCTTCTTCTAGTTTCCTTTACTTTTACTGTTTAAGTTGACAGTCGTGATGTCTTAGCCAGGATAATTTCCCGAGTGCCCCACCCAATTTTCAGCTTCTTGATCGACGCGAGGCTCCGCGGGCTTGGTGACATCGGATTTTGATTGTCAGATGCAGAAGCGTATCCAAACGGATCAATTTACAATTGTCCCATTTGCAGGGATCAAGGCATGGTGGCTACTCAAGTCAGTCATGTCTCATCACTATCATTGTCAAAGAAGGAGGGCAACCAACCCGCTTCGGTTTGATGCTTCATAATGATGATGATAACGATGCATGGATTCTCGCCCCCAAATCTTGCTCGGCAGGAAACCTCATTGGGAACATCAGACATGTGCCCTTGCTTCGAGACCGTCGCTTGGGAATCCCACGGGGAAATAACGAGTCAGGGACGACAAATCGTGCTGCCTTCCCTTCTCCAAAGATCTCTCTTTCTCATCACCCTTCTATTACTCAATGTGTCCGCCATTGTTGCAAGCTTCCCCCTTTTGCCTCCAATCTCCTTCTGCCGCCAAAACCGGATCTGAACATGGCTCACAACGATAGGAGCCGTAGTCGAAATGACGAGTCACGACAACGAAGGTAGTCGAGGATGGAGCAAAAGTGGCCGGGGTACGTGCTTCCACTGACGAGAGCAAGAAAGCGGTGGAGAACATCACCATGGGGAAATGGTTCCCCTCCACCATCCGGACCAACATTAGAAGGCTCTGGTGTTGGAAATATGCCCTAGAGCAATAATAAAATGTTATTATTTATTTCCAAGCTTATAATTAATGTTTATGTTATATGATACAAATGCAACTCGAGTCTACAATAACCACGAGGCTTAGAGGAAAACTCATATGCACGTGTGGAATAATAAATGATAAATAGATTCCAAGTCTCGCCTCTAAGGATTGAGATTTAAAATCAACTACACGATTCATGAAGCTAGCGTCACGAAACCACTTACAACTCTTCATCACCTCCATAGAAAAAAAAGCATATCCTTGGTCCTCTTGGGGTACTTAAAAGTATTTTTAATTGTTGTACAATGAGCCAATTAATCTTGGATCACGTTGGTTCTTGCTACTAACACTTAGCGCATAGGAAACATATGGGCTTGTACATAACATGACATACATGGTGGAATCAATTGGTGAGGCATATGGAACATCATTCATTTGCATTTACTCATCAACTGTCTAAGGACACAGTTTCTTGCTAAGCGTTGTGCCAGGTGAAATTGTGACTAAGCCCTTCTTAGCGTTCTCCATTTTAAACCTCTTTAAAACGTTGTCAATGTATGTGCTCTGGCTGAGAGCTATTAGGCGTCTTGATCCATCTCTATATATTTTAGTGCCCAATATGTAAGCCTATTAGGCCCAGTCTTTCATCGAAAAACTTTTCTTCACTCAATCTTTTATTATACTAAGAAATTTCTCATCATTGCCAATTAGTGATGCATATCCACAGATAAAATTAGAAATGCTTTGGAACTTCCGCTAAACTTCTTGTAGACACAAGATTTTCACCATTACTGATGAAACCAAATCCTTTGACCACTTCATCAAAGCGAATATTCCAACTCCTCGATGCTTTGCTTCAGACCATAAATGGCCCTCTATAGTTTCCATACCTTTCCGGCATCCTTAGGATCGACAAAACCTTCAGACTGTATCATAGATACATCTTTAAGTCTCCCATTCAGGAATGCCATTTTGGCATCCATACGCCATATTTCATAGTCAAAATAAGCAACAATTGTCATCATAATCTTCACAGACTTAAGCATGCCTTGGTCTCATGTAGTCAACTCCTTGAATTTACCAAAACAACTCCACGACAAGTCTAGTTTTACGGATAGTGACTTATCATCCGTGTTTGTATTTCTTTTGGTCCGTTTACACTATTGGTCTCACATCCTCTAGAGGCTCTACCAAATTCCACACTTCATTTTTGTACATAGATTTCATTTCATATTTTATGGATTTAAGCCATTCATTTGAGCTAGGTCCAGCCATCACTTTCTTGTAGTGCGCAGGTTCATCATCTTCAAGAATGAATGTTTTGTTATGAAACCATTCTGGTGGATTTGTATCCCTACCCGACCTTCTGAGGGCTCTAGCCCGGTATGAAGCCGTTATCTTGGAACTGGGATCTAATCTGGACTAGATCTCCGATCAACGCAGCATGTGACTAGCGCGCCAACTGATAGTACCCGAAACCGTTAGTAGCCTCGGTAGGGTGGAGAGCGTGATCAAATGTTCCATAATGGATCACATATGGGGAACCAAGTTCAGGCTCTCACGGTTGACTTAATACCCTACTCCTACTTTTTCTTTGATTGATTGTGGGAAAACATCTCGCATGAGGGGGTTACAAATATGAGTGGATTGGTGCCACTCAAATGATCACAACATGTCAGATGGCCTCAAACTACCCCCGTACATCTCCTTATAAAGTGGGACAAGGTCTAGGTTACATGTTTCCTAACCGACCTAGAGCCTTGATCAGTTTAGGGTTCCTTGGCTTGCACGCCAAGATGAAGAAACTTATAGAAGATGGACCCCTCGCATGGTGAAGGGCCCTTGCCATGTTGTACCCTATTGGTCCGTGAGTGATGGTGCAACATACTGGGGGTATACAACCTACCAGTAAGTCATCGACCAGGCCGGGAAGTCAGCCCATAAGGGGGGGGGGGCTCAACTTGTACTCCAAGATACATGTGTTAGTAGATTTAATAGGAGACTACTTTGTAAACCAACTTGGGACCATGTAACCCTACACCTCATCCACCTATATAAGGGGAGGTAGGCACCTCCCAAGTCGGCATTCAATCTATTCACAAGATCTTTCATACGAGATATTAATCAATAGAATCAGAAATGCAGGAAGTTGGGTATTACCTCCATCGTGAGGGCTTGAACCTGGGTAAATCTTTGCCCCGTGTATACCCTATTCCGATCCTGTATGCACGCTCCGCTCCCATGAGCAACCCGATTAGGGGATCTACCGGTTTCAGTATCATCACCATTCTACAAACAAAGGAGAAGGGGAAAAATAGTGTTGCCTTGTGCAACATCAAGCACGATTCCATAATATGCATATATGGAGAAGCTCAAAGAAGATACTCCAATATCTCACAAATACTAGTACATCGAGGTGCTATACAAACGGTTTTTAACCCCTTTCCGCGACGGCATTTGGAACCGTCGCCTAGTGAGTGACGGCGATAGGGGGTCCTTCCCACACGACCCAGAAACCATCGGGGATATGCCCTCCTGGCACACACGCTCGGCAAAATGAGTTCGTGTGCGACCGGCGAGCGCTCAAATACGGAAATACATATAGTAGAGCTAAAAAATACAATTATACAGACGAAATTGTTTTCGGTCGCAAGTACATCCCACACAGTCAGTCCCCGCTAAACGTTTCTGTTCGTATGTACATCCCACACAGTCGCTCCAAGGAAAACGTTTCCGTTCACAGGTACATCACGCACAATTTTCCCCGTTAAATCGTTTGTCATAGCGTTGCCATTGCACACGATATTAACAATTTTATCGTTTCCGTTATTGAATGCATCACACATGGTGCGTAGAAGAAACTGTGTGGCAAAGTCTGTCCATCACGCACAGTTTTTATGTGGTAAATGTTTGCGCCAGGTGGCCTAACGCAAACAGTTCTCAAGAGGATGTCGTGTGTGATTGTTAATTAATGTAACACGGTTTATTCCTAGAACTGTGTGCGTTATTGAATGCATCACACACGGTGTTTTCTCAATAGCCGTTTGCAATAGAAAAACCCAATTAGCAGGCTAATTATCAGATTATTAATAGTCCATTTATTAATCTAATTGACATTTCATATTAAGCACACAATATATTTCATTTTCATAATTGAAATACATTAGAGTACAACATCATATAGCTTCAGCACTCAGCTACCCCATTACACAACTACACCAGCACCAAGTTTCACATGCGACATCTATAACCTTTCGAAATTAGCATCATAGACGGTACATAGACAGATGTATCTCATCTGGAAAACTGCTAAAGCAGAAGGCGAATATTGAGCCATCATTGATGTTGAAGGTCTTCGTAACTTTAGGCCAGTGCCTGTGGATGATTGACCGTCCATCCTTCGTCCTCTTCAGGAACACTTCAATACTGAACCATGGGTGTTGTATGAATACCTTCCTCACCTCCTGGCCATACAGGTGGTTTGAGAGGTAATCATCAGTGAACTGCTTTGGAAAGGCCTGAAAACAAGTATGTGCATAAATATCTTCTCTATATTGGAAACGGGGCAAAGGAATAAAAAAGGCAAGGTATAATAGTTAGTACCATCCTATAGTGAACTGATGTCTTCCTCATTGTGCAGACAAAGATCTTGTTGTTTTTTGTCGTTAATTTCTTTATCCTAACAATCTTTCTGAGTTTCTTGACTTGACTGATATTCATGGACAAATCATTTCCCCATATGTAAAAAGGGTCGAACAGTGGGTCAAAACCTCTGACAGCAGGACCTACATGTGCAAGACCAAATTGTTAAAAACCTAAACCTACACGGACTAAACCCTCCGGTTTATATAGACACCGGAGGGGGCTAGGGTTACACAGAGTCGGTTACAAGGGAGGAGATCTACAGATCCGAATTGCCAAGCTTGCCTTCCACGCCAAGGAGAGTCCCACCCGGACACGGGACGAAGTCTTCAATCTTGTATCTTCATAGTCCAACAGTCTGGCCAAAGTATATAGTCCGGCTGTCCGAGGACCCCATAATCCAGGACTCCCTCAGTAGCCCCTGAACCATGCTTCAATGACGATGAGTCCGGCGCGCAAATTGTCTTCGGCATTGCAAGGCGGGTTCCTCCTCTGAACACTTCATAGGAGATTTTGAAGACAAGGATCGTCTCCGGCTCTGCAAAACAAATTCCACATACCGCCGTAGAGAGTATAATATTCCACAAATCTAATCTGCTGACAAATTTTATAGCGTGACATCACGCCACGGCCCGGTCATTATTCGATCCGTTTTTCACAACCAGCTACTGCACATATTGCGAGGCGGTTTTCTTGGCACGTCTTGTCGAAGCAGAGATCGTGTCCCCTTATCACGGGATTCTCATCAATACGGGTGTGGGTAACCCAACCGCGCCATCAATCACGGCGCTTGGGGAATAAGCGAGTTTACCAGGCAAGTGGGGAGGCGCACAGTTTCTACTGCCCTTATAAAGGGACAATGATTCCTCTTTTTCACCCACGCCTTCTTCTTCCTCTGCCCACTCATTATCACGCACTCGAGCTCCAGCGCCCAAGTTCTCATCTTCTCCGCAAAGCCATGTCCGGAGCGGGTGGGGGGGGCGCAAGTGGATGGTCTCCTCCGTTACGGAGGAGGACATTACGAAGCTCCGCGAAGCCGGATACCTAGCCGCACACATCGCGCACCGGCTCCCAGATGCGGGGTAGATCGTCCCTACTCCAGAACCCCATGAGAGGGTTGTATTCCTTACCCACTTCGTCCGCGGGCTGGGATTTCCCCTCCACCCGTTTGTCCGTGGGCTCATGTTTTACTACGGGCTGGACTTCCATGATCTGGCCCCTAATTTCATCCTCAACATCTCGGCGTTTATCGTCGTGTGCGAGGCCTTCCTCCGCATCAAGCCCCACTTCGGCCTGTGGCTGAAGACCTTCAACGTGAAATCGAAGGTAGTGGTCGGCCAGCAAGCGGAGTGCGGAGGCGCCATGGTGGGAAAAATGCCCAACGTCACCTGGCTTGAAGGCTCCTATGTGGAGACCGTGAAGGGGTGGCAATCGGGGTGGTTCTACATCACCGAGCCGCGCAACACCAACTGGGTGGCGGCCCCCGAATTTCGATCCGGCATCGCTATGCGACTCACCTCCTGGAAAGGGAAGGGCCTATCCTGGGGTTCGTCAGTGGAGCTGACCGGACTCCAGAGCTGTGTCAAAAATATGATAAGCAAGAAAATGAAGCTTGTCAACGTGGTCCAGGTCACGCTCTTCCGCCGGATCCTTCCGTATCAAAGACGGGCATTCAATATGTGGGAGTTCGATCCGGCAAAGCACCAGACGCTGCGAGAGCTTTTCGACACGACGCACCAAGACATCTGGAAGGTGATGTTCAAGTCCGCCGAGGTACTTCCCCCTTACGGAAAATCGCGGACTCAGCGCAAAGCGCCCTGCCAATCCGGTAAGCTCTTTTATATCTCATAAGATGTTCCTTTCCCCAGTATAATCATGTGAGGGATCTGAGCCTCCACGCCATTTAACAGGACTGGGTCGCGACAGCGGAGCGGATCGATTGTCCGGCCCCACTGCCCGAAGATCCAGCAAGGGCTCTCTTAACGGAGATGCTGGTTCCGGCGCCATATGAGGCGCCGAAGAAGAAGGCCAAGAAGAAGGCCGCGAGGACCAGGAAAGGTCTCCGGCGCAAGGTTGTATCGGACTCATCGTCGGATAACACCGAAGCGCCCTCCTCCCACAAAAACGAGGAGGAGGAAGAGGAAAGTTCTCCCCCCCCAGCCGGGGGAGACAAGAAAAGGAAGGCCGCCCCATCTAGGGAGGCCAAAGGGTCCAAGAAGGGAAGGACCCTCCTTCTGGACTACTCCACAACAGCCGCTTACAACGACGAGGAGTGGTTGCACAGGGACAAGCCCCTGGCGAAGTCGTAAGTATCCGGATACCATAATAGTTCTGGTATGTCTTGTTTTACTGCTTCTTATCATGCCAAACATGATCATGCAGTCCCTCCAAAGCCCATAAAGACGTATCCTCTTCAGATGGGTCTTTGGGCCAGTCAGCGATGAACAGTGGTTCACTCTCGACCGCCACCTCCCCCTGCCCTACGGACGACGTCGAGGTGTTGTCTCAAAGGGCACTGAACCAAGGGGAGATAGTCCTGGAGGCGCCTCAAGGCGACATCCCAGACGCTGGGCGCATGGGGAGCAAGACTCCCATGGGCTCTAATGACGGGGGCAGCAAGTTTGGCCCCCAGCTGAATACTGCGCCGGAACCTCCAGTGGTTCCGGACTCTGTCAGCCGACCCCTGGCTAAGGGGGATGAGCCGTCTGTGCCGATGGCCTTTGTCCATCCAGAGGCATCGGACAACTTGCTGGAAGCGCTTCGCGGTGCTTCCATTGACGAAGAGCACCGCACTGTCATGAGTGCGGTGGTCGAGAAGGTTCAGTCCGCCAAAAGGGGACTGACTGAAGCCTGTGCCAGCCTCCTAACAGGCTTTGAGGTAAGTAATCAAATTATAAGAAAATTTTACAACATAGACAGTAGCCCATGATGCTCTGTTTGGCGTTCGCAAAGAAAGGCCGAACAGTGGATCAAATAATAATCACAGGAGTCTAATCAGAATATGTCTATGTGAATAAGGAGGCTTCGCTGCTGGCCGCTGCCGCTCGTACTGCGGAGGTCTCCGCACTGAAGTGGGGCCTTGAGCGGTCCGAGGAAGAGATCGGCTTACCAAGAGGCAGCTCGAAGAGAACAAAGGTAAGTGATACCCCATCTGTATATTGATAAAGAAAAAAGAAGGTGGTTGTTAGATCATGGGATCGTCATGAATTTTGCTAGGGGCCACGACCGAAGTGGCGGCCCTAAAGAAGGCGTTGTCCGAGGCCGAAGACCAAGCGGACAAGGAGTGCACCGAGCGCGAGAAGCAAGAGGCCCGAGTCGGCGAGGTTCAGCAAGAGCTCCAGGATTTTGTCAAGAAATATGAGTCCTTGGAGCGTGACTCTAATACGCAAGGGTCCGAGCTTGCGAAGGCCCTCGAGAACGCACAAACTGCCAAGGCCGAAGCCCAAAAGGCCCTCCAGGAGATTCAGGCGGTCAAGAAGATAGCGGCGGGTAAGGCATACATTATGCAAAGCAAGCATGTGAAGGAAACTTTCCTTTTACTTACCCGAGTTCGGAGCTCTCTAGGAGCATTCGCAGATCTACCCAGCAGTGTGTCGGATGCCGCGGAGTTCTACCGGGTCGAGGAAGGGAGCTCGACGGAGAAGTTGTTCTGGTCTCAGTATACTGGGACCGAACATCCGATGCCCTTGAGCGACCAGTTGAAGCAACTGGTCGAGCTTCACAAGGCGGCCGAACTGGCCATGAAGGGTCTCATAGTCCGGATGTGGCCTGGCGGGCCCCTGCCTGGCAGCTACTTCGACCTGGTAAGGAGGCTTGTGAATGCCTGCCCATGGTTTGAAGTCATAAAGCGGTCAATCTGCATTGAGGGTGCGCGCAGGGCCTTTGCCCGGGCGAAAGTGCACTGGGCGAAGATGGAGGCCGAAAAGCTGGTGAAGGAGGGGCCGCCGGAGGGCAAGGAGCATCGCCACCCCGAAAAGTATTATGACAGTGTCCTGAAGGGTGCTCGCCTTATGGCGGAGGAATGTGCTAAGGATGTAATATTTGAATGAATGTACTCATGTGATCCTACAATATGAAAAACGAGTTCATGTGTGCTATATAACGCTTGTTGATTTAAGGTATTACCTTCTGTGCGGCCGTTTATAAAATCTGAGAGTTGGCTAGTCGTCAGCTTCTGCCCCCATGTAACTAGTACTGAGGTGTTCAGGATAAACCTGATCACTCTTTATCCCAGTTTTGGGTCCTTCGAAGGAGGTGTTCAGCACAACGAACCAGGCAATCGGACTATAAAGCTTTATCACTCTCACTTAGCCATAGAAGTCTACAATTTTAAATTTTGGTGAAGCCCCTAGTATTCGGAAGGCCGAACTTGGGGCGCTATGTACGCCTAAATCGGACAAGGCCGACTCCTCGCCCGAAGCGGAAAAAATCTTTAAGGATTTGAGACCTCTCGAACAGCGACCAGCTCTCGCCGCATCATGACAGTCAGTTTTCGGCTTTCTCTACTGAGGTGCTCGTCCGGAAGAACCGGGACACAATCGCAGTAGTTGTCCCAGTGCTACCTTAGCCGATATAGCGGAACGTAAGGTACCAAAACATGGGAGCCGGGCAAACCCAACTATTGACCCAAGACATGATTCAGGCTGATGCATATAATGCTATAAGTTCGGGGTGCCGCACTGTCGAAAGTGTTCGGACTTTTCTTGCCGTGTTATGGGGTACAGTGAAGCCCCTGGCGCACTGGACGTACCAGAATGTACGGGTGCAATTCGTCGTAAATAAGCAGACAAGGGAAAAAGATGAAGAAATGCAATAATAAGCTAACGTTGTACATTGTTATTTAAATGATACGTCAAAGCGTATGTATACAAGTAGTGCAATAAGCAAAAATAGGACTATTTGACATGTCCTATCCAAGGGCAAGCTGCGTGTGGGTATGTAAAACAGGTATAGCGATCGTTATCAGAGACCACCTGGGGATTCCCTTGTACGTCAAAGCTTCTTGCTTCCTTGGTGTTTCCTTCCCGTGATGGGTCCGATAGTCAGGCTATCGGAAAGGGCTTCCAGAGAATAGGGTCCTGAAAGGAAGAAAATGGTAAAGATATTCCGGTCCTGAGGCGGTTGAGCCGCATTATGGGCCGTGCCATAGCCGTGCCTCCGCCTATGCCCATGGTATCTTCAGTGCGTAATTATGTACGCGCAGCACAAATTTCGCCACTTGACTGGGACTAGGACGGAGGCCGAATTGCTAGGCGAGCTCTGAACGTGCCTGGCGATCCTGTTGCAAGGTACTCCGGACTCGCTTGAAGGTGTCCGGGGGCTTTTTCGCCGAATTGGCGGTTGGCCTCAGAAGGCTGCTTTGTACTTCCGCTGCGAGGGCCGCAGTGGGCTCCTCCGTGCGGAGCGAGCGTTTTGTGTTTCCATTAACTGTTATAACCCCGCGAGGTCCTGGCATTTTGAGCTTGAGGTATGCATAATGCGGTACCGCATTGAATCTAGCAAATGAGGTTCGTCCGAGTAGTGTGTGATAGCCACTGCGGAAGGGGACGATATCAAAGATTAATTCCTCGCTTTGGAAGTTGTCCGGAGATCCGAAGACCACTTCCAGTGTGATTGAGCCCGTGCAACAGGCCTCTACACCTGGTATGACACCTTTGAAGGTGGTTTTTGTGGGTTTGATCCTCGAGGGGTCTATACCCATTTTGCGCACTATATCCTGATAGAGCAGGTTCAGGCTGCTGCCACCGTCCATAAGGACTCGAGTGAGGTGAAATCCGTCAATGATGGGATCAAGGACCAATGCGGCAGAACCGCCATGACGGATACTGGTGGGGTGGTCCCTGCGATCGAAAGTGATCGGACAAGAAGACCATGGGTTGAATTTTGGGGCGACTGGCTCCATCGCATAGACGTCCCTTAGTGCACGCTTCTGTTCCCGCTTGGGAATATGGGTTGCGTATATCATGTTCACCGTTTTCACTTGGGGAGGAAATTTCTTCTGTCCTCCTGTGTTCGGCGGCCGGGGCTCCTCGTCGTCGTCGCTATGCAGCCCCTTTTCCTTGTTTTCGGCATTCAACTTGCCGGCCTGTTTGAACACCCAACATTCTCTGTTGGTGTGGTTGGCTGGCTTATTGGGGGTGCCGTGAATTTGACACGAGCGATCGAGTATGCAGTCCAAACTGGACGAGCCCGGATTGCTTCTTTTGAACGGCTTTTTCAGCTGACCGGATTTAGAGCCACTGAATCCGGCATTGACTGTCGTGTCTTCGGCGTTGTCGCCGTTGTTGCGGCGCTTGTGTCTGTTGCGACGTGGTCTGCCGTTGCTATCTTTGGCATCTGAATTGCCAGGATTTCTTGATGTGTTGTTGCTGCGAGCCAACCAGCTGTCCTCGCCCGCGCAAAAGCGGGTCATGAGTGTCGTGAGGGCTGCCATGGACTTCGGCTTCTCTTGGCCGAGGTGTCAGGCGAGCCACTCGTCATGGATGTTATGCTTGAATGGCGCTAAGGCCTCGGCATCCGGACAGTCGACAATTTGGTTCTTTTTAGTTAGGAACCGAGTCCAGAATTTCCTGGCTGATTCCCCTGGCTGTTGGGTTATGTGACTCAAGTCATCAGCATCCGGTCGTCGCACATAAGTGCCCTGGAAGTTGTCAAGGAATGCGTCTTCCAAATTCTCCCAACTGCCAATGGAGTTTGCCGGCAGGCTATTCAGCCAATGCCGAGCCGGTCCTTTGAGTTTTAGTGGGAGGTACTTGATGGCATGTAGATCGTCACCGCGGGCCACGTGGATGTGGAGGAGGAAATCTTCAATCCATACCGCGGGGTCCGTTGTACCATCATATGATTCAATGTTTACGGGTTTAAATCCTTCTGGGAATTCGTGATCCATCAATTCATCAGTGAAGCATCGGGGGTGTGTGGCGCCTCTGTGCCGGGCTATGTCATGACACAGTTCATACGAGTCTTGTCTACTGTATTCGGCCCGACCGGATTTTCTTTTAGTGTATCCGGCGTGACGATCGTCATCACGCGTTGGGGCGCGCCCCCATGATCCGTAGATCGATCTTGTATGTCCTGCTTTGTTTTCCAATACGTCTCGCAGGTCCTGCGTGTTGCCCCGGGCCTTGGTGTTTTTGTTTGACTGGCGACGGGGTGCGGGCTGGACTTCAGGCTGATATGCCGCTCTGTCTCGGCCACGAGGTGGCCGATCAGCCGCATCATACGCTGGTAGTGTAGGTTTTAATGCTTCCTCCTCGAGTTGGCGTAGCAACCTGCGCTTTGGGTAACTCTTGGTTGGGCGCTCGAGTTCGTATTCCTCGGCCGCCAGGACCTCGGTCCATCTATCCGCTAGCAGATCTTGGTCAGCTTGAAGCTGTTGTTGCTTTTTCTTCAGGCTTTTTGCTGTGTCTATAAGTAGGCGCTTGAAGCGCTCCTGTTCGACGGGATCCTCGGGCACGATAAATTCTTTGTCGCCGAGGCTCACCTCGTCTTCGGAGAGGGGCATGTAATTGTCATCCTCTAATTCTCCGTCTGCTGCCTGTTCCTTAGGGCTAGCTTGCCCATCCTCCCGCTCGAAACCTGGCTGGGGGGATTGTCTTCGTCTTCGGCACTATCCGCAGCGTTATTGCCTCTTGTGCCGGTATCGCTGCTTTTGCTATGGCGGGGCTTAGAGCGGCGCCAATGACGCCGGTGCTTAGATTGCTTCTCGGGGGGATTATCCTCTGTTGCCTTATTGCCATCGCTTTCTTTGGGGGTGTCCACCATGTATATATCATATGATGAGGTGGCAATCCAGCGCCCTGTGGGCGGTGGTTCCTGTTCGTCTCCTTCATCGTCGTCCATACCGTCGATGTCTTCGGAGCCTAAATTGAGCATGTCGGTTAAGTCGTCGACAATGGCTATTAAGTGGGTGGTGGGTGGGGAACGAATTTCTTCGTCGTCCGCTTCCCACTCAAGCCGGACATAGTTCGGCCAAGGATCTCCTAACAAGGAGAGAGACCTTAATGAATTTAGCACGTCGCCCAGGGGCGAGTGCTGAAAGATATCCACGGAGGTAAACTCCATGATCGGTGCCCAATCAGATTCGATAGGCACGGACGCAGGCAGTTCGGAGCCCGTGGTCGGGGAAGAATCCAAGTGTCCGGCAACACAGGTCTCATAGGAGGTGAAGTCAGCATTCGGCACTATCCCCGCTGAGTGTGCGGCCTCCATGGCGGGGTCCATCCACCCCTCCTCGGACGGCGCGATCTACTCCAGATTGAGGGCCGGAGTGGCCACATGTGTGATCTCCCAAACACCGTCCGACGGCAGAGCTAAGTCATGCTCATCGTGACTGTGCGGTGCACCTAACATGGGCTCGAATCGGTCGAAGATCAAGTCTTCGCGGATGTCGGCAGTATAGTTCAAGCTTCCAAACCTGACCTGATGGCCAGGGGCGTAGCTCTAGATCTGCTCCAGATGGCCAAGCGAGTTGGCCCGCAGTACGAAGCCGCCGAATACGAAGATCTGTCCGGGGAGGAAAACCTCACCCTGGATCGCATCTTTGCCGATGATCGAAGGGGCCATCAAGCCTTTATCATGACAGCACAGTGGAACTCTCAATGAAAGCACCAATGTCGGTGTCAAAACCGGCGAATCTCGGGTAGGGGGTCCCGAACTGTGCGTCTAAGGCGGATGGTAACAGGAGGCGGGGGACACGATGTTTACCCAAGTTCGGGCCCTCTCGATGGAGTTAATACCCTACTTCCTTCTTGATTGATCTTGATGATATGAGTATTAAAAGAGTTGATCCACCACGAGATCGTAGAGGCTAAACCCTAGAAGCTAGCCTATGATTATGATTGTTCTTGTCCTACGGACTAAACCCTCCGGTTTATATAGACACCGGAGGGGGCTAGGGTTACACAGAGTCGGTTACAAGGGTGGAGATCTACATATCCGAATTGCCAAGCTTGCCTTCCACGCAAAGGAGAGTCCCACCCGGACATGGGACAAAGTCTTCAATCTTGTATCTTCATAGTCCAACAGTCCGGCCAAAGTATATAGTCCGGCTGTCCGAGGACCCCCTAATCGAGGACTCCCTCAGCAATCCGCACTAGCAAATTCCTAACTCCTCAGTGAGAACAAATTCCTCATAGACCAGAAGATCGTCATCTCTGTCACTGAAGAAATTGACTGAACTGTATGAGATCTCCAATGGCTTCACTTGAAAGGATTGGTGGGTGTAGGATTTTGAGATGAGCATCACTTGGAAACTTTTCCTTAGTTTTACCTCGACCCCCTTTAACAGTACGGTGTTTCCTATGACTCAAGAAGGAGAAAACGAAACTACGAAAATAAAAGTCTTCACGCTTCATGTTCCTTGCATGAATATCAAGTCTTCATGGTCACACCAATTTCTTCACTTTCATAGTCTTCAGAAAGCCAAAGTCTTCAGCTGAAGACATTCATTTTTAGGGGTCGACTTTCTTTCTAAATATCAAACTCCTCATAGAATTATAGACCTGTGTACACTCACAAACGCATTAGTCACTTAACCTATAAGTCTTCAATACACCAAAATCACTAAGGGGCACTAGATGCACTTACAATCTCCCCCTTTTTGGTGATTGATAACAATATAGGTTAAGTTTTGAATGGGGATAAACATATGAAGTGTAAATACTGATATTGAGGAATTTGATTGCAAGATATGGAAGAACTCCCCCTGAAGATGTGCTTATGTGAGGAATTTGCTTTGAATAGCAATTGCACATTGTAGAGTAGAATCATGGAGATCTCCACCTATATCTTGTAATTCATACACGCATTTAACATATGATATGAAGAATTTGAAATGCATGATGAAATATGGTGACTGATGTAATTCAGCATGGGTACATTAACATATATGAGGAAATAGCATGCAGAAAAACAGAGCAAAAGTATCAGACCACCATCAGACTTAAGTTTACAACTCGATCCAACAAATACTTCAGAAGAACGAGAGTTGTAACTTAGCAAAAAAAACGCCCATATATATAGACCCGCTTGAATACTAACTCAAATTTCTCCCCCTTTGTCCTCGAATGACCAAAAGGGACAAAAATGAGGACTAACGCCACTGAAGAATATCATCATGATGTCGATGGAGGAGCACCAGCGTTGTTGGGGTCGTCCGTTGGAGTAGGGCCTGCCGTAGTGTCGTCCAAGTCTTCATGTTCATCAGTCTCTCGCGATGCAGAATAAGAGTTGACCAGTAACTGAGGAACTTTGACCTTCTTGAATTTCTTCGAAGGTGGCTTAGACCAGTCAAAGTCCTACTTGATGCCCATCTGCTTGAGATCTTCTTCACTGTAGAGGTGAGACAAGACAGCCCAGGTGCGATCAAAAACTTCATGCAAGTAGTAATGGTTCTTCTTCACAGTGTTCTGCGTGATCGTCATGTTCTAAAGAATTGTATCAAACTGACGCTTGACCCACTTGTGGTTGCGATCGACCTTCTGGTGAAGACTGAGGAGAAGCTCACGATCAGTCATTACCCTTGGAGCAGTGGCTTGAGGATATTGCTTTGAAGCATTTGCGGCAGAATCATGTGTGGCAGAGTCATCATTGGTGGAATAGGATGCAGCTTTGTGAAACCGTCCATCCAACGGACGAGTGCCTTCATTAATGACAGCAGCCTTGCCCTTCTCATCAGCTGAGGAAATAGTCCTTTTGAGGACTTCAATTGGGGGCAAATAGCTAAGATGATTTTGAAAGTCAGCCTTGTAATGAATTGAAGACCTTGATCTGATGAACCTCATAATCCAAGGAGCGTAAGGCTTCAATTCAAAAGGTGACAGAGCAACATTGGCCAAAGTCCTCATGAAGAAATCATGGTAGTTGATAGGGATACCATGTATGATGTTGAAAAGCGGATTCTTCATGATGCCAACATCCTCTTCTTCATCAGAGTTGTGGCCCTTGATTGGACTGAGTGTTTTGGTCAATATCCTGTACACGGTCCTTGGCACATAGAGCAATTCCTTGACGAGGAATTTGGTCCTTGGAGCTTGGCCTGGCTTCAAAGGCTTCATCAGCACTTGCATCAAATGATCTGAGAGTTCAGGTTCAGCATAGATGAGCCTTGCACCTTCAACAAGAGGACTGACTGGGACAGCATGAAGCATTTCAGAGGCCAGTGCTTTGTAGTGAGTATTTTCTGTCATCTAGTCCAATACCCATGAATTGACATCTTCAACGTTGCCTGTGATGTGCCACGTGGCATAGAACAGAAGAATGAGTTCTTCATTCCAGTCGTAGATGTCGGTGCAGAAGTTGAGAAGCCCAGCGTCATGAAGAACACTGAGTACTGGGGTGAAGCATGGCAGCGACTCCATATCCACATGAGGAATTTGCTCATGGTCAAAGATCTTGTCTTTATCAAACAACAGTGAGGAATAGAAGTTCATTTGACTCGCTGTCCAGAAGCGCTTGCGTCTAAGTCTTGCAGAGTCATATGGATTGTAATCCATGAAGAAAATATGCTCATTGAAGAAGTCTTTATCCTTGAACTTCTGCTTCTTGGAGTGAGGATTCTGTGGCTTGGGCTGAAGATTTGCAGTTCATGTCTTCACAACCTCTTGAGGTATAGCCACTGGAGCCACATGCTGAGGAATTTTAGGTGCAATGTCATCAGTAGCAGCCTGGGTCTCCATTTCATCAACAACATTTACATCAGCACTAGTGGCTGGAACTTCTCCAGGAATAGTGAGAAGAGAAGCTTGATGTTCGTCAGAGCCTGTGTGAATTTCTTCAGCTTGAACCAGGGACTGAGGAATCTGTTGCAGTGGTGTGGTCAGTGGAGAATTGGGGTGATGACTTTCCCAGTAGTCATCATTCAGAATCGGTGTTGTACACCCAATATCCACGTCCTCATCTTCATCATCTATTTCTTCAACGCCTGCCTCTTCAGCTGTGAACTGAGGCATGGGCAATGTTACCAGTGGAGTTGAAGTGATGTTGTCCACTTCAATTTCTTCATCAATCTGCTCCGACGTAGCAGCAGAATGATCTTCTTCATCTGATGCACTTGGAATCACATAATCCTCACCAAAGGGAACAATCTCCTTTCATGACACGCTTGATATAGGAACATCATCTATGGGATTTGCATAGGAGCTCGTCAAAGTCTTCACTTTCTTCGGAGCTGAAGACTCTGATGATGCAGATGCTTTCCCTTTCTTCACAGCTGCTTGCTCCGCACCTTTGGTTTTCTTCGCTTCTGATGCAGAAGGAAGGTTGATGCTTATCATCGGTGTAGGAAGAGTAGAGGAAATTGGTGCAGATTCTTCAGGCGCAACTGATGCAGTTGCCCTGGCATTTTCAGTTTCTTCAGGCGCAGTAGCAGATGCTTCAATTGGCCTGGCTTGTTCTTCAGGCGCAACACTAGAGGTTGCCCTGGCAGTTTCTTCAGCGGCTGTAATATCTTCATCAGCCCTGGTGCTTTCGGAATCATCAACAGCCTGATTTTCATCAGTTGTGCTTGCATGTTCTTCAGTTCGCTGTGCAGATGCTTCAGCCTGAGGAGTTTCATGTTGCATTGGGACTGCAACATTTGAGGTGAATCCCTTGGTCAGCTTGACGAATCTAGCTTTGGCTCCCAGCCAATCAGCATAGTATCGGTTAAATTTATCATTGAGACCCTTCATTTCTGATTGCAGAGTGACAAGTTCATCAGGTGATAGCTTCAAAACATTTTGCTTTAGAAAGCGCTCTTTCTTGTACTGAGCTTTCTTCACCTTCCTCCCCTGTTCAAATTTCCATTTTTCTTCATCAATGAAGGCCGTCAACACATGACTTTGGCCAGGAGTGAGGTTCATCTCAGGCAAAGGAGTGTTGGGGTCCTTATGCCATAGGTCGATGAAGTCTAGGATCAACTTGGGATCCAGCATCAATGGCACATTACTATCTTTGGCTCTAGCGGCCCTTTGCTGT
Source organism: Aegilops tauschii subsp. strangulata (assembly GCF_002575655.3). NCBI lineage: Eukaryota > Viridiplantae > Streptophyta > Magnoliopsida > Poales > Poaceae > Aegilops > Aegilops tauschii. The sequence continues at coordinate 138,114,008 of NC_053037.3, forward strand.
CTGTCTCTAATGATTTCAGCTAACTCCTCATCATCAGCTTCATCTTCACTCGACAGTACATGGAAGGCAACTTGCTTCTTGTGAGGACTTGGCCTTGTGCCTCGTCCAGCAGTGGACTTTGTCTTCAGCAAAGTTGGGCATTTTGAAGACTGTGGAGGAGCTGAAGAACTTGCAGATGCTCCTGGAACAATTGAGATACATGTGGTCCTTTGGCAAGAGGCGAGATACGCAGGTGCCGAGGACTTTGCAGCAGCAGCTGAAAGTCTTGGAACAGTGGGAACTGGAGCTGCTTGAGGAATATGCCATGAGGGCTTTGAAGAGCTTGGCCGTGGGGGCATTGATGAGGAACTGGGCTTGTGAGCAGGCTTCTTTGGCATAGCCTTCTTGGGCTTGCTAGCAGAGGCCTCAGCAGCGGCAGCAGCAGAATCTTCATTGAATCTCCTCACTACTTGTTTGGCCTTTTTGGCCAACTTGGCTTGCCGCTTGGCCCATTCATCTGGATAGTCCTCACCATGCTTAAGGCTTGTGGGATCAGCAATTTGGCCAGGTGCCAATGGAGGTCTTGGACAAGGAGGGTGTAACGCGAATTTCTTCATGTACTTTGGAGTTGCATATCTGTACTCCCTCCATTCTCGTGCCCATCTTCTTTCTATCCTCTGAATGCGCACCTTGCGCTAATTTTTGTTCTCCTTGCCATGTTTGGTATCATTAGGAGTGCAATATTCGTCATAAATGTCATCAGGGATCTCAAACGCTGTATTCACTTCTCTTGCCTCCCTTCTGGGTCTCTTGCCATCAGCTATTTTCTTTAGCTGAGGATTTTGAACGATAGAATTCTTTGACGAGGTATGCAATTTGTCTTGAAGGAACGCTGCAAATGAGTTAAGTTGATGAGAACCTAGAGATTCCGCAGCGGACATGTGTACCTGTGAACAGAGTATAGGTGCGAAGAATTTGGAGAGGTCATATGCGTTCTCACAAGTTTTTCAAAAGAAACAAGTTTGAGGAATTTGACCAGGAGTGTCTTGAGGAATTTCACTAAGCGGTCTATGACTTAGGTTCCAGAGTTGTATAGATTGAAAATCCACACAATTGAGGAATCTTGAAGAAAAACGTTGCTTAGAGAAACAAATCAAGAACAGATGCTTGTGTGGTGTTTACGAGTGTGGAAGTCGAAGAATAAACACCTTTTGAAGATTTTGTGGAAACCATCAGAATCAACAAGGGCAGTAAAAATAAATTTCATTTACCCTTGACGAAGAACACGAGAACTGGGAGTAGAAGCCGAGAAGTTTGAAGGAAATATGCCCTAGAGGCAATAATAAAGTTGTTATTTATATTTCCTTATATCATGATAAATGTTTATTATTCATGCTAGAATTGTATTAACCGGAAACTTAGTACATGTGTGAATACATAGACAAAACAGAGTGTCCCTAGTATGCCTCTACTTGACTAGCTCGTTAATCAAAGATGGTTATGTTTCCTGACCATAGACATGTGTTGTCATTTGATGAACGGGATCACATAATTAGAGAATAATGTGATGGACAAGACCCATCCGTTAGCATAGCATAATGATTGTTTAGTTTTATTGCTATTGCTTTCAGCATGACTTATACATGTTCCTCTGACTATGGGATTATGCAACTCCCGAATATCGGAGGAACACCTTGTGTGCTATCAAACGTCACAACGTAACTGGGTGATTATAAAGATGCTCTACAGATGTCTCCAAAGGTGTTTGTTGGGTTGGTGTAGATCGAGATTAGGATTTTTCACTCCGTGTATCGGAGAGGTATCTCTGGGCCCTCTCGGTAATGCACATCACTATAAGCCTTGCAAGCAATGTGACTAATGAGTTAGTCATGGGATGATGCATTACGGAATGAGTAAAGAGACTTGCCGGTAACGAGATTGAACTAGGTATGATGATACCGACGATCGAATCTCGGGCAAGTAACATACCGATGACAAAGGGAACAACGTATGTTTTTATGCGGTTTGACCGATAAAGATCTTCGTAGAATATGTAGGAGCCAATATGAGCATCCAGGTTCCGCTATTGGTTATTGATTGGAGATGTGTCTCGGTCATGTCTACATAGTTCTCGAACCCGTAGGGTCCGCACGCTTAACGTTCGATGACGATTTGTATTATGAGTTATGTGATTTGATGACCGAAGTTTGTTCGGAGTCCCGGGTGAGATCACGGACATGACGAGGAGTCTCTCAATGGTCGAGAGGTAAAGATTCATATATAGGACGATGGTATTTGGACACCGGAAGTGTTCCGGGTGAAACCGGGTCACCGGAAGTGTTCCGGGTGAAACCGGGTCACCGGAAGGGGTTCTGGGCAACCCTCGGCAAAGATATGGGCTTAATGGGCCAAGTAAGGGACCACACCAGCCCACAAGGGGGCTGGTGCGCCCCCTATAAGGCCAGCCACGTGGGGAGAAAGGTAAAGGAGAGGAGGAAAAGGAAAGTGTGAAGTAGGACTCCTACTTGCTTCCCCTCCCCCCTCCTTCCTTTCCCCCTTGTCCAAATATGGTAGGGGGGGCGAACTGGACTAGGGGCCCAAGTAGGAATCCTCCTACTTGGGCGCGCCCTAGGCTGCCTCCCTCCCTCTCCCTCCTTTATATACATGGGGAGGGCACCCCTAGAACACACATCAATTGTTCCTAGCCGTGTGCGGCGCCCCCCTCCACAGTTAACACCTCGGTCATATCGTCGTAGTGCTTAGGCGAAGCCCTGCGCCGGTAACTTCATCATCACCATCGCCATGCCGTCGTGTTGACGGAACTCTCCCTCATCCTCAACTGGATCAAGAGCTCAAGGGACGTCATCGTGCTGAACGTGTGCTGAACACGGAGGTGTCGTACGTTCGGTACTTGGATCGGTTGGATCGTGAAGACGTTCAACTACATCAACCGCGTTACTAAACGCTTCCGCTTTTGGTCTACGAGGGTACGTGGACACACTCTCCCCGCTCGTTGCTATGCATCTCCTAGATAGATCTTGCGTGATCGTAGGTAAATTTTTTGAAATACCGCATTCCCCAACAGTGGCATCTGAGTCAGGTCTATGCGTAGATGTTATATGCACGATTAGAACGCAAAGAGTTGTGGGCGATAATAGTCATACTGCTTACCAGCAACGTCTTACTTTGATTCGGCGGTATTGTTGGATGAAGCGGCCCGGACCAACATTACATGACTACGTTCATGAGACCGGTTCTACCAACGTGCTTCGCACACCGGTGGCTGGCAGGTGTCTGTTTCTCCAACTTTAGTTCAATCGAGTTTGACTACGCACGGTCCTTGTTGAAGGTTAAAACAACACACTTGACGAAAAATCGTTGTGGTTTTGATGCGTAGGTAAGAATGGTTCTTGCTAGAAGCCCGTAGCAGCCACGTAAAACTTGCAACAACAAAGTAGAGGACGTCTAACTTGTTTTTGCAGGGCTTGTTGTGATGTGATACGGTCAAGACGTGATGAGATATAAATTGTTGTATGAGATGATCATGTTTTGTTAAAGTTATCGGCAACTGGCAGGAGCCTTATGATTGTCTCTTTATTGCATAAGATGCAAGCGCCATAATATTGATTTACTTTATCGCTATGCGATAGCAATAGTTGCAAAAAGCAATAGTTGGCGAGACGACCATGTGACGGCATGTTGATAGAGATCAAGATGATGGAGATCATGGTGTCATGCCGGTGACGATGGACATCATGACGGTGCTTTGGAGATGGAGATCGAAGGCACAAGATGATGATGGCCATATCATGTCACATATTTTCATTGCATGTGATGTTTATCTTTTATGCATCTTATTTTGCTTAGTACGGCGGTAGTATTATAAGATGATCCCTCACTAAATTTCAAGGTATAAGTGTTCTCCCTGAGTATGCACCGTTGCGACAGTTCGTCGTGCCGAGACACCACGTGATGATCGGGTGTGATAAGCTCTACGTTCACATACAACGGGTGCAAGCCAGTTTTGCACCTGCGGAATACTTGGGTTAAACTTGACGAGCCTAGCATATGGAGATATGGCCTCAGAACACTGAGATCGAAAGGTTGAACATGAATCATATAGTAGATATACTCAACATAGAGATGTTCACCATTGAAAACTACTCCATCTCACGTGATGATCGGACATGGTTTAGTTGATATGGATCACGTGATCATTTAGATGACTAGAGGGATGTCTATCTAAGTGGGAGTTCTTTAGTAATATGATTAATTGAACTTTAATTTATCATGAACTTAGTCCTGATAGTATTTGCATATCTATGTTGTAGATCAATAGCTTGCAATGTAGCTCCCCGTTTATTTTTGATATGTTGCTAGAGAAAAATAAGTTGAAAGATGTTAGTAGCAATGATGCGGACTATCCCCGTGATCTGAGGATTATCCTCATTGCTGCACAGAAGTATTATGTCCTTGATGCACCGCTAGGTGACGAACCTATTGCATGAGCAGATGCAGACATTATGAACGTTTGACAAGCTCGGTATGATGACTACTTGATAGTTTAGTGCATGATGCTTTACGGCTTAGAACCAAGACTTCAAAAATGTTTTGAAACACCATGGAGCATATGAGATGTTCCAAGAGTTGAAATTGGTATTTCAGACTCATGCCTGAGTCGAGAGGTATGAGACCTCTGACAAGTATTTTTGCCTACAAGATGGAGGAGAATAGCTCAACCAGTGAGCATGTGCTCAGAATGTCTGAGTACTACAATCGCTTGAATCAAGTGGGAGTTAATCTTCCAGATAAGATAGTGATTGACAGAGTTCTTTAGTCACTATCACCAAGTTATTGGAACTTCGTGATGAACTATAATATGCAAGGGATGATGAAAATGATTCCCCGAGCTCTTCGCGATGCTGAAATTGGCGAAGGTAGAAATCAAGAAAAGCATCAAGTGTTGATGGCTGACAAGACCACTAGTTTCAAGTAAAAGGGCAAGGGAAAGAAAGGGAACTTCAAGAAGAATGACAAGCAAGTTTGCACTCCCATAAAGAAGCCCAAAGCTAGACCCAAGCCTGAAACTGAGTGCTTCTACTGCAAAGGAAATGGTCACTGGAAGCGGAACTGCCCCAAATACTTGGCGGATAAGAAGGATGGAAAAGTGAACATAAGTATATATTATATACATGTTATTGATGTGTACTTTACTTTCATAGTACCCCCTGCGTATTTGATACTGGTTCAGTTGCTATGAATAGTAACTTGAAACAGGAATTATAAAATTAACAGAGACTAGTTGAGGGCAAGGCGACGATGTGTGTTGGAAGTGATTCCAAGGTTGATAAGATCACCATCGCACACTCCCTTTACCTTCAGGATTAGTGTTGAACCTAAAATAAATGTTATTTGGTGTTTGCGTTGAGCATAATATGATTGGATCATGTTTATTGCAATACGGTTATTCATTTAAGTCAAAGAATAATTGTTATTCTGTTTACATGAATAAAACCTTTTGTGGTCATACACCCAAGGTGAATGGTTTATTGAATCTCGATTGTAGTGATACACATATTCATAATATTGAAGCCAAAAGATGCAAGGTTAATAATGATAGTGCAACTTATTTGTGGCACTGCCGTTTAGGTCATATTGGTGTAAAACGCATGAAGACACTCCATGCTGGTGGGGTTTTTGAATCACTTGATTATGAATCACTTGATGCTTGCGAACCATGCCTCATGGGCAAGATGACTAAGACTCCGTTCTGCGGAACAATGGAGCGAGCCACTGACTTACTGGAAATAATAGATACCGATGTATGCGGTCCGATGAGTGTTGAGGCTCGCGACGGGTATCGTTATTTTCAGACCTTCACAGATGATTTGAGCAGATATGGGTATATCTACTTAATGAAACACAAGTATGCAACATTTGAAAATTTCAAAGAATTTCAGAGTGAAGTTGAGAATCATCTAACAAGAAAATAAAGTTTCTACGATCTGATCACAGAGGCGAATATTTGAGTTACGAGTTTGGCCTTCATTTAAAACAATGTGGAATAGTTTCACAACTCACGCCACCTGGAACACCACAGTATAATGGTGTGTCCGAACGTTGTAACCGTGCTTTATTAGATATGGTGCGATCTATGATGTCTCTTACCGATTTACCACTATCGTTTTGGGGTTATGCATTAGAGACAGTTGCATTCACGTTAAATAGGGCACCATCTAAATCCGTTGAGACGACGCCATATGAACTATGGTTTGGCAAGAAACCTAAGTTGTCGTTTCTTAAAGTTTGGGGCTGTGATGCTTATGTGAAAAAGCTTCAACCTTATAAGCTCGAACCAAAATCGGAGAAATGTGTCTTCATAGGATACCCAAAGGAGACTGTTGGGTACACCTTCTATCACAGATCCGAAGGCAAGATATTCGTTGCTAAGAATGGCTCCTTTCTAGAGGAGTTTCTCTTGAAAGAAGTGAGTGGGAGGAAAGTAGAACTTGATGAGGTAGTTGTACCTTCTCCCGAATTGGAAAATGGTTCATCACAAAAATCAGTTCAAGTGATGCCTACACCAATTAGTGAGGAAGTTAATGATGACGATCAAGAAACTTCAGATCAAGTTACTACCTAACCTCGTAGGTCAACCAGAGTACGGTCCGCACCAGAGTGGTACCGTAATCCTGTTCTGGAAGTCATGTTACTAGACCATGATGAACCTACAAACTATGTGGAAGCGATGATGAGCCCAGATTCCGACATATGGCTTGAGGCAATGAAATCTGAGATAGAATCCATGTATGAGAACAAATTGTGGACTTTGGTGGACTTGCCCGATGATCGGCAAGCCAATGAGAATAAATGGATCTGCAAGAGGAAGACGGACTCTGATAGTAGTGTTACTATCTACAAAGCTCGACTTGTCGAAAAGGGTTTTTGACAAGTTCAAGGTGTTGACTACGATGAGATTTTCTCACTCGTATTGATGCTTAAAATCTCTCCGAATCATGTTAGCAATTGCCACATTTTATGAAATCTGACAAATGGATGTCAAAACTGCATTCCTTAATAGATTTATTAAAGAAGAGTTGTATATGATACAACCAGAAGGTTTTGTCAATCCTAAAGGTGCTAACAAAATGTGCAAGCTCCAGCGATCCATCTTTGGACTGGTGCAAGCATCTCGTAGTTGGAATATACGCTTTGATGAGTTGATCAAAGCATATAGTTTTATATAGACTTGCGGTGAAGCCTGCATTTACGAGAAAGTGAGTGGGAGCACTACAACCTTTCTGATAAGTATATGTGAATGACATATTGGTGATCGGAAATGATGTAGAATTTTTTGGAAAGCATAAAGGAGTTTTTCAAAGAAAGACCTCGGTGAAGCTGCTTATATATTGGGGATCAAGATCTATAGAGATAGATCAAGACGCTTGATAAGATTTTTCAATGAGTACATACCTTGACAAGATTTTGAAGTAGTTCAAAATGTAACAGTCAAAGAAGGAGTTCTTGCCTATATTGCAAGGTGTAAAGTTGACTAAGACTCAAAACACGACCACAGCAAAAATAGAAAGAGAATGAAAGCCATTCCCTATGCCTCAGCCATAGGTTCTATAAAGTATGCTATGCTGTGTACCAAACCTATTGTGTACCTTGCCATGAATTTGGCAAGGGGGTACGATTTGATCCAGGAGTGGATCACTGGACAGCGATCAAAACATTATCCTTAGAAGACTAAGGAGATATTTCTCGGTTATGGAGGTGATAATGAGTTCATCATAAAGAGTTGCGTCGATGCAAGCTTTTACACCGATCCGGATGACTCTGAGTCTCAATTTGGATACATATCGAAAGTGGGAGCAATTAGCTAGAGTAGCTCCATGCAGAGCATTGTAGACATAGAAAATTTGCAAAATAAATACGGCTCTGAATGTGACAGACCCATTGACTAAGCTTCTCTCACAAGCAAAACATGATCACACCTTAGTACTCTTTGGGTGTTAATTACATAGCGATGTGAACTAGATTATTGACTCTAGTAAAACCCTTTGGGTATTAGTCACATGGCGATGTGAACTAATCACATAAAGATGTGAACTGTTGGTATTAAATCACATGACAATGTGAACTAGATTATTGACTCTAGTGCAAGTGGGAGACTGAAGAAAATATGCCCTAGAGGCAATAATAAAGTTGTTATTTTATATTTCCTTATATCATGATAAATGTTTATTATTCATGCTAGAATTGTATTAACTGGAAACTTAGTACATGTGTGAATACATAGACAAAACAGAGTGTCCCTAGTATGCCTCTACTTGACTAGCTCGTTAATCAAAGATGGTTATGTTTCCTGACCATAGACATGTGTTGTCATTTGATGAATGGGATCACATCATTAGAGAATGATGTGATGGACAAGACCCATCCGTTAGCATAGCATAATGATCGTTTAGTTTTATTGCTATTGCTTTCATCATGACTTATACATGTTCCTCTGACTATGAGATTATGCAACTCCCGAATATCGGAGGAACACCTTGTGTGCTATCAAACGTCACAACGTAACTAGGTGATTATAAAGATGCTCTACAGATGTCTTTGAAGGTGTTTATTGGGTTGGCATAGATGGAGATTAGGATTTGTCACTCCGTGTAGCGGAGAGGTATCTCTGGGCCCTCTCGGTAATGCACATCACTATAAGCCTTGCAAGCAATGTGACTAATGAGTTAGTCACGGGATGATGCATTACGGAACTAGTAAAGAGACTTGCCGGTAATGAGATTGAACTAGGTATGATGATATCGATGATCGAATCTCGGGCAAGTAACATACCGATGACAAAGGGAACAACGTATGTTGTTATGCGGTTTGACCGATAAAGATCTTCGTAGAATATGTAGGAGCCGATATGAGCATCCAGGTTCCGCTATTGCTTATTGACCGGAGATGTGTCTCGGTCATGTCTACATAGTTCTCGAACCCGTAGGGTCCACACACTTAACGGTCGATGACGATTTGTATTATGAGTTATGTGATTTGATGACCGAAGTTTGTTCGGAGTCCTGGATGAGATCACGGACATGATGAGGAGTCTCGAAATGGTCGAGAGGTAAATATTCATAGATAGGACGATGGTATTTAGACACCGGAAGTGTTCCGGGGAAACCGGGTCATCGGAAGGGGTTCCCGGCAACCCCCGGCAAAGATATGGGCTTAATGGGACAAGTAAGGGAACACACCAGCCCACAAGGGGCTGGTGCGCCCCCTATAGGGCCAACCACGTGGGGAGAAATGGAAAGGAGAGGAGGAAAAGGAAAGTATGAAGTAGGACTACTACTTCCTTCTCGTCCCCCCTCCTTCCTTCCCCCCTTGTTCAAATATGGTAGGGGGGCCGAATTGGACTAGGGGCCCAAGTACGATTCCTCCTACTTGGGTGCGCCCTAGGCTGCCTCCCTCCCTTTCCCTCCTTTATATATGTGGGGAGGGCACCCCTATAACACACATCAATTGTTCCTAGCCGTGTGCGGCGCCCCCTCCACAGTTAACACCTCGGTCATATCGTTGTAGTGCTTAGGCGAAGCCCTGTGCCGGTAATTTCATCATCACCGTCGCCACGCTGTCGTGTTGACGGAACTCTCCCTCATCTTCAACTGGGGCAAGAGCTCGAGGGACATCATCGTGCTAAACGTGTGCTGAACACGGAGGTGCCATACGTTTGGTACTTGATCGGTTGGATCGTGAAGACGTTCGACTACATCAACCGTGTTACTAAACGCTTCCGCTTTCGGTCTACGAGGGTACATGGACACACTCTCCCCGCTTGTTGCTATGCATCTCCTAGATAGATCTTGCATGATCGTAGGTAAATTTTTTGAAATACGACGTTCCCCAACAAAGTTCGTCCGTCCAGATCTTCCACACCCTAACTTGGCGGCGGAAGACAGCTACGGCGGCGGCGGAGTGAAGATTTCCGCGGCCGGCGCGGGTACGACGGCGACGAGGTTGAGGCAGTGAAACTCTTCCTCATCTACGACGATGGAAGTAGCAGTGGCGCTAGGTCAGAGAGCTCGAGCGGGGTAAATGCGATCTAAGGAGGGTGAGGGGTATTTATAGCCGAGGTGAAAAACCGCTTGTCCGAGGAAAATGGACGAACGTGCCCCTGACCCTTCTCATCCTAGCGACATGTGTCATCCACGTACTGTGAGGTGGAGATCATGTGAGATCAAGGGTGAATATAATAACCTTATCGTGGGATGTGGAACGGTTTGAGCGGCAAAAGCCGAAAATTCAGATTAGAATATTTTAAAGTTTCGTTCGCCAATTCTTCACCTGACAAGGACACAGTGAAGATTTCGAACGTGTTTCAAATGGAACGCACATGAAGAATTTGTGAACAGACTGGGTTGAGTTAAGCATAGAGGGGGAAGGGTCCGATCACATTCACTTAGCAGAAAAGTCAACTTGAAGAATTAGCAATAATTGAATGTTGTAGAGGACAGAAAACTCAAATATATATATATATATAGTCAATGAAGAACAACGACGGAAAGAGTGAAGACTCTGCAAAGTTGAAGAAATTGAACAACTGAGGAATTTCAAAAATGAAGAAAAACTCAAATTGAAGATTTTTCAACTTTTGTTGGTGGCGTGACCCACCGTATAAGAATGATGATTTCAGACGCCACGTACAATTGTCGTAGGGCTCTGAGAATCAAATTCTTCGTTAATTTCTTCACACTTAGAGGGTTAGTCTTCATTGATTGAAGAAAAATGTTACTTCATGTGTTGCACATTTAAGTGATAACCCACAAGTATAGGGATCACAATAGTTTTTGAGGGTAGAGTATTCAACCCAAATTTATAGAATCGACACAAGGGGAGCCAAAGAATATTTGAAGGTATTAGCAGCTGAGTAGTCAATTCAACCACACCTGGAGATTAATTATCTGCAGCAAAGTGATCAGTAGCAAAGTAGTTTGATAGTTTTGATAGTAGTGACAGCAGCAATAGTAACAATAGCAGTGATAGCAGTAATTTTGTAGCAAGTGTAACAGTGATGATAGCAGTAGTAACTTAGCAGAATTAATATGGAAAAGTTCGTAGGCATTTGATCGGTGACTTGTTGGATGATATTCATCATGTGACAGTTATAACCTAGGGTGATTCGGCACTAGCTCCAGTTCATCGATATAATGTAGGCATGTATTCCGTAAGTAGTCGTACGTGCTTTATTAAAAGAACTTGCATGACATCTTTTGTCCTACCCTCCCGTGGCAGCGGGGTCCATATTGGAAACTAAGGGATATTAAGGCCTCCTTTTAATAGAGAACCGGAACAAAGCATTAACACATAGTGAATACATGAACTCCTCAAACTACGGTAATCACCGGAAGAAGTCCCGGTTATTGTCACTCCGGGGTTACCGGATCATAACATGTAGTAGGTGACTATAACTTGCAAGATTGGATCTAGAACATGGATATAATGATGATAACATAAACGGTTCAGATCCGAAATCATGGCACCCGGGCCCAAAGTGACAAGCATTAAGCATGGCAAAGTCATAGCAACATCAATCTAAGAACATAGTGGATACTAGCGATCAATCCCTAACAAAACTAACTCGATTACATGATGAATCTCATCCAACTCCTCACCAACCAGCGAGCCTACGAAGGAATTACTCACTCCCGGTGGGGAGCATCATGGAATTGGCGATGGAGAAGGGTTGGTGATGACGAAGAATGAAGATCCCCTCTCCGGAGCCCCAAACGGACTCCAGATCTGCCCTCCCAAGGAAGAGCAGGGCTTGGCGGCGGCTCCGTCTCATGGATCACGATAATTCTTTCTCCCTGATTTTTTTTCTCCAAAAATAGGATTTTATAGCGTTGGTTTCGGGGTCAGCGGGGCCACCAGGTGGGGACAACCCACCTGGGCGCGCCAGGAGAGGGGGGCGTGCCCTGGTGGGTTGTGCCCACCCAGGTGCCCCTCTTTGGAAGGTCTTGGCTCCAGAAATTCTCTTTTATTGTATAAAAATTCCTCGCAAAGTTTCGTTCCATTCCGAGAACTTTTATTTCTGCACAAAAACAACACCATGGTAGTTCTGCTGAAAACAGCGTCAGTCCGGGGTTAGTTTCATTCAAATCATGCAAATTAGAGTCCAAAACAAGAGGAAAAGCCTTAGGAAATATAGATACATTGGAGACGTATCAACTCCCCCAAGCTTAAACCTTTGCTTGTCCTCAAGCAATTCAGTTGATAAACTGAAAGTGAAAAAGAAAAACTTTTACGAACTCTTTTGCTCTTGTTTGTATAAATAAGCTTAAACAACACCCAGGTTTTCAGCCAACATTATAACTAACCATGTCGACAATAACTCTTAAAGATTATAATGACTCATATCAATGACAAAATCAGCTAGCGAGCAATAATAAGATATCTCAAACGGCAACACGTTATCAAAACAACCATGATATAATATCACAATAGTGGTATCTCGCTAGCCCTTTCTGAGACCGCAAAACATAAATGCAGAGCACCTCTGAAGTTCAAGAAGCGACTAGACATTGTAATTCATGGTAGAAAAGATCCAGTCATGGTGCACCCAACATTAGCTACAAACAATGCATAAATCATGAGAGTTGTGCTCCCTAATTTTCTGGCGCTTGTTTTAGAAGGTGGTGACACAACATAAAAGTAAATAGATAGTCCCTTCGCAGAGGGAAGCAGTGATTTGCAGAGGTGCCAGAGCTCAATTTTTAAAACAGAGGTAAATGATTATTTTGGGACATGCACCCTTCTCATTTACTTCACGACTATCAGTTATCAATATATCCCATGCTAAACAAGCTAGTGTCGGTTCCCAAGCGATAAAAAGTAAAGGTTTTGACTCCATTGGGAGTTTTTGTTTGATTATTCGAGCGATTAACTCTTTTTGTATTTTGCAGTTTGGGACTGGGCATCCCTAATACCGCCCTTTTCTTGTGCGATGGCGAGTGAATAAACACTCGACCTGAGAATAACCCGCTTAGCATGGAAGATACCGACTACCTCCTGTCGTTCCATGAACGATCCAGGCACACAAAATGGATATTTTTAGAAGTTTTTAGAGGTAGCACATGCAAATTTACTTAGGACGGCAGGGTAATACCGCATATAGGTAGGTATGGTGGACTCATCTGGAATAACTTTGGGTTCAAGGTTTTTGATGTACAAGCAGAATTCCCACTTAGTACAGGCGAAGGCTAGCAATTAGATTGAGAAGCGGCTAGCTAGAGAGCAACAACGATCATAACCATGCATTATGCATAAGTAACATCGGACACTAGCATGAGTAGGATATGAACACCATGAACATAAATATCATAGAGGCTATGTTGGTTTTGATTCAACTACATGCATGAACATGTGCCAAGTCAAGCCACTCGAACGTTCAGAGGAGGATACCATATCATCATACTACATCACAATCATTTTAACGCAATGTTGATATCCAAGACAAATCATTATCAACTCCTAGCTACTTATGCATGGCATGAGAAACTATAATCTCTAATTGTCATTGCAAACATGTTTAATAATAATGGGCTGAATCATGGATACTAGGTTAAACATATTTACACAGACAGAACAAGTCGAGTTCATACCAGTTTCTCTCTGCCACGGCCAGTTCATCGAATGTTGTCATTATTGCCTTTCACTTGCACGACCGAGCGATATGAAAATAATACTAGTGCAAGAGTGTCGTGGACTAAGCTGGAATCTGCAAGACATTTTATTCAACAGGAGAAGACAAGGTAAAATGTGCTCTTTATTAGTTCAACAATTATTCAAATGAGAGCCACTCAACATTTTTATCGTGGTCTTCTCCTCGATACAACTTGAATAAAAAGAAAATAAATTCAGAGAAACACACTGAAATATTTTTGGAGTTTTTGGTTTTCTAGAATCAAGCAAACAAAAGAGAAAAGCAAAAACGAGAAAAACTATTTACACGGGAAAGCTCCCAACAAGCAAAAGAAGAACAAGGAAATCTTTTTGGGTTTTCTTTTTAATATTACTACTAAGCATGCATAAAAAGTAAATTAACTATAACTAATTTTTTTGTTTTTCTAAAAAAATTCAAACACACAAGAAGAAAGCAAGAAAATAAATCTAAGCATGGATGATACAATGAAAAAGTGTGAGCACCGGCAAATGGAATAAATGGACATGAATGTAAAGTTGGTGGAAACATGTACTCCCCCAAGCTTAGGCTTTTGGCCTAACTTGGTAGTCGATCAGTAGCCTGGAGGGTAGTAGGGGTGATGGGGAGTGGGCATCCACTCGTCCCACTGCTGAGGCTCCTGCTGTGCCGCTTCCACAGCAGCCTGAGCGTTCCGGTAGGCGATGATGTCCGTAGGAATGATCCTATATCCGCCCCTGGCAGCAGAATCAAACAAAGCAGGTGCAGGCAGTGGAATAATATCACGAGTTTTAACGCTAAAAACCAGGTTATAAGGAATGGGAATGTTAGGATAATCTCGTGCAATAAAGTGATGGTGTTCCATGGCTGCCCTGTCTAGGTAGACCTTGGTCAAAGGGTAATAATGAGGGTGTATGTCGACCTCGAAGTGAGCCGCCAAACGAATAGCAAAAATCCCACCATGTATTTTCACCCCGGGATTTATTAAGATGGAGGCGACGAGCCACAATAGCTCCCAAGCTATGGGTGTTGTCGCCCTCTAGTGCTTGGCGTAAAACAACAAAGTCTGGTGCACTCAGCGCACCTACTTTCTTTCTAGCAAGCAAGTACTTAGCAACAAATAAAGCAAAATAATGTACGGCAGGAAAGTGTATGCTAGCAGCCGTGGTGGCTGACACCCCTCTCTCATCTCCCACTGTCAAAGTGCGATAAAAGTCCTCAAACCCAGCCGGCCTAGGCTCGGCTAAGCCCCCATCAGAAGGGATCAAGCATATATCACAAAATTTAGTAAGTGGTATCTCATGGTTTTCAGCATATAAATCGAAGCTCACTTCAGGAGGATTATTTCTAGGCAGGAAAGTAAAACTCTGAATAAAGATATTTGTGAGGATTTGGTGCTGGTCACACTCATCTGCGATGAAGTCGGTGAGGCCGGCGTTTGCAACATATTGCATGAACTCCTGAAAAATTCCAGCCTCTTCCAGGAACGGGGTGTGCAGCCATTCGCACGGCCGTACCTCCGCCAACCTCTGAGGGTGGAGATCACTGTCAGAAGACTCCCCAATAACACCCTTGGAGTTCTTCTTAGAGCCAAACTTCCTGTAGATATTCATGTCCGCGTACAATCTTCTGAAAATAAAAATTTTGGGGTGACAAAAATTTGTCAACCAAACTTTATAAAATTGATAGCAACTAATCATAGGGATGCATAGAAGCCATAGCAAGCATTCAAACTACTTAGAACACTAAGAATTTAATATGCAAGCACATCTACAGCAGCACCAAGAGTAGCTAATTATTCAAAATATAAACCAAGCAAAAACTAATTGGACAAACGGTGGAGTCACATACCAAGCAACAATCCCCCGAAACAGTTTCAGAAACGGAGCTTCAAGCAAAGAGATCGAAATCCGCGGGTTTGAGCTCCAGAACACGGGAGAGAGAGAGAGCAATGGAGATTTTTTTCTGGAGGTAAGTGGTGATGTGGGATGAAGAGGTAAGTGAGGGGGGCCCACGTGGGGACCACAACCCACCAGGGCACGCCTGGGGGTCTTGGCACGCCCAGGTGGGTTGTGCCCACCTGGTGCACCTCCCTCTGGTATTATTTGCACCAGAAATTCAGAAATATTCAGAAAAAAATCGTGTAAAATTTTCAGGGCATTCTAAGAACTTTTATTTTTGGGTCTTTTTTATTGCACGGGAAATTCAGAAAACAGACAAAACATGGCATTTTATTTTATTTAACTAAAAAAACAGAAAACAAAAGGTAAGGACACAAGGTAGTGCTTACTAAATTCATCAACTTCATACCGTTCAAAAATGATCCATTAATAAGGTTGATTAGGTCTTATTAACAACCACTTTCGATTAGCATGAAACCGAAGAACTTTCGTAAATCACTAAGTTACCTCAATGGGGATATGCATTTGCCCAACAATAAGTATTCCATATTTCTTTTTGACAGTACGTAGAGGTATTTGAAAACTTCCAATAGTGATTGTCGGAGATTTTTCAATAACATTAATACCATTCACTTGGAATTGTTTCTTCGGAAAGTGCACCGTATGCTCATTACCACTAATATCAGAAGTGACTTTGCTTTTATTGCAATCAATAACAGCCCCTGCAGTATTCAAGAAGGGTCTACCAAGGATAATCGACATGTTGTCGTCCTCGGGCATCTCAAGTATAACAAAGTCAGTCAAAATAGTAACATTAGCAACAACAGCGGGCACATCCTCACAGATACTGATAGGTATGGCAGTTGATTTGTCAGCCATTTGCAATGATATTTCAGTAGGTGTGAGTTTATTCAAGTCAAGTCTTTTATATAAAGAGAAAGGCATAACACTAACACCAGCTCCTAAGTCACACAAAGCAGTTTTCACATAATTCTTTTTGATAGAGCAAGGTATAGTTGGTATTCCCGATCTCCAAGTTTTTTAGGTACTCACTACAGGAAACAACTACTTTGCCGTCTGCCATGGCGGACGGCAAAGGCTCGAAAGGCAGACGGCAAAGACCTTTGCCGTCAGCCGCGGACGGCAAAAGGCTCCGGCAAAGAAGGCTATGGTAAACAGCTGCTTTGCCGTCTGCTTCCTGGCAGCGGACGGCAAAGGCTCTTTGCCGTCTGCGGCGGACGGCAAAGAGGGCGGACGGCAATAATTGCGCTGTCAGTCCGTTAAGTGGCTAACGGCAGACCTTTGCCGTCCGCCGCAGACGGCAAAGAGCCTTTGGTCTTTGCCGTCCGCCTTATGATGTCATCTACACGTCACTAGATGGCAGGTTCTTTGCCGTCTGCCACTGATGGCAAAGTGCAGGTTCTTTGTCGTCTGCCACGGACGGCAAAGTCTTTGCCGTCTGCCACTGTAGGCAAACTGACCAAATGGGTCAGCTCCCAGGAAGCACAGTTGGCTGCCACGTGGCTTCTTTGCCGTCCGCGGCAGACGGCAAAGAGCTCTTTGCCGTCGGTGGCAGACGGCAAAGAGCCTGCATATTGTCTGTTTTTTCTGTTTTTTATTAAATCCCACAATTTGCAGCACATATCACATATATAAGTTTCATATCCAGCACATATCCAACACATATCTAGCACATAAGTTTCATATGACATATCACATCAGTTTCATCCATACACATTGTTCATACATAAGGAAGTTCCATCCATACACATTGTTCCATCCATATATATATTACAATGCAAAGTGTCATGAAGATAGCAAGCTAGATACAATGCAAAGTTTCATCAAAGGAAAAGCAAGCACTCCATCATAGCAAGCTAGCTTCCATCAAGTGAATGAAATCTGGAAAATGGTAAATAAGAAAGTTAGAAATAGGTGACTAGAACAAGAAGAAGACTAGAACAAGAAGTATATGTCATTTATGAGCTAACTTAGGTGAAATGGATCATATATGAGCTAACTAAGTTGAAATGGGTTGTTTATGAGCTAACTTAGTTGAAATGGATCATTTATGAGCTAACTTAGTTGAAATGGGTCGTTTATGAGCTAACTAAGGTGAAGGGCATCGTTTTTGAGCTAAGTAAGGTGAAATGGGTCATTTTGGAGCTAACCTAGGTGAAATGGGTCATTTTGGAGCTAACCTAGGTGAAATGGGTCATTTTAAAGCTAACGTAGGTAAAATGGATCATTTAGGAGCTCATCTACGTAAAATGGGTCATTTTAGAGCTAATTTAGTTGAAATGGATCTTTTTGAGCTAACTTAGGTGAAATGGATCATTTAAGAGCTAATTTAGGTGAAATGGATCATTTTTAGCTCACTTAGGTCAAATGGATCGTTTATGAGCTAAATTAGTTGAAATGGATCGTTTATGAGATAACCTAGGTAAGATGGGTCATTTTGGAGTTAACCTAGGTGAAATGGGCCATTTTAAAGCTAACGTAGGTAAAATGGATCATTTAGGAGCTAATGTAGGTAAAATGGGTCATTTTTGAGCTAACTTGGATGAACTGCATCATTTATAAGCTAACCTAGGTAAAATGGGTCATTTTGGAGGAAAATAAGCTAACTCTAGGTCATTATGGTAAGCATATTGGAGGAAATAAAGCTAAGTCTAGGTCTTTATGCATTTGTTAAGCAAAACACTAGAGAAACTTACCGTGATCAGGGAGGTGTAGGAGCGGGGTGGCTAGTGCCGCTACCTGGAGAAGGATCGTGCGATGCGTTTCTGGAGTTAAGCTGCACCAAAGATCATTTCCAATGTCTCGTTAGCATTACGACACTCAAAAGTTAAGACTACCAAGTAATGTCCATTCAAACTAAACTCACCGTGCTCCCAGGAGCAATCACTGGCATCGGCGGAGCGGGCTGACCGGACTTCTCGCACACAGACTGCACATTTGGTTTTCAGAACAGAGTCATACTAGTTAGTAATGAGACTCAAATGTTAAGACTAGCAAGTAATCTGCAGAAGAAACTTACCACAAGGAGCTCGTACATGGCCCTTGCCTGCATGTCATTCCGTGCCCTCTCCTCCTCCATCATCTTTCTCGTCCTCTCCTCCATCTCCCGCTGCCTCTCCGCCGCCTCCGCCAGAAGTTTCTCCGTTCTATCTCTCTCAGTCTGTATAGCAGCCTGCAACACCACTCACATGACCATTTGTAATCATTGATGGAAGCGCACACAATGTAATGGAGAAAGATAACTGAGTACGTATCACTAACCTTGATGGCGAGTTGCACTGGCCGTTCACGAGGCCTTATCTCAGGAGCGGAGCTCGACTGGCGCGCCTTGATCTCCGGGAGAGTGCTAGGACAACGGATAAGTCCATCTCCAATGGCTATGGAGCCATGGGACCTCCCGCCACCAGATATCATCACCAGCTCTGGATCAATGGGACCCTGGCTCAGGTTAAAGTCCTCCCCTTTCCTCGCCTTCCCCTCATCTCTATATCTCACGAGCTTGTTGTGGGAGGAGATGTTGGTGAAGTTGTTTGCATCATCGAGGTCAGACTGAGAGAAAGCCTTGACTTTCTTGTAAGAGCCAGTGTGGGCCATGGCATACAGGTCGTACACCTCTGGCACCTTATCCGCCTTATTGTGGCGTGCCTGAAAGAGAGAAACAATGAAAATTAGTAATTAAAGGGCTCAAGCTAGCATGATGAATGAATTGCATGAATCATGAAGCAAACCACATTCCCAGTTGCGCCCGAACTGATATAAGTTGGAGCTGCCTTGATGGTGTGGCACACCTTCCATTTGGGCACGTTTGTCCTTGGCCTGGTTGTGGAGGGCTAGCCATTCTTGTGAGCACCACTCATCGACCAACACCTCCCAACAATCCATCCGATCCGCACACCATCTCGGAGGCGCCTAAGTTAGCAAATAGAAACTTGAGCGCTACGGCTAAGAATTACTAAATGAAGGAACTTAAGTAGAAGGCCTTAAGAATTACCTTCATGTACTGCTCCTTACTCAGGAACTTATCGCGGCACGCCGGCTTGGTCTTCTTGATACCACGCAAGGCGTAGTAGTCTCGAACAGCCTGCACCCGAGCCTCGTGCCGTAAGTTCTGGAGTAGGCGCTTGCAGACGTTCTGGATAACATTTGCGCAGTCCTCCTCGTATCCCTCCTCACACCTGTAGAATGTCTGCAATCAAATGAGACAATATTGATTAGTACAATTAATAACTAGCTAGTTGAAGATTTTGAAATGTGTAAAGGAGAAATTACCCAGAACGTCCTGATCACCATGTCTGCCCTCGTGTCGCACACGACACCGTCGATAATGACATCCGGCGGGGCCGGGGCAGCCACGTAGTGCTCCCAGCTCAACCCAAGCTCTGGAAGCCGACCCTCACCAGGCAACGTGACAAACCCCGGGAAGTTTTGCCGGCAAAGAACTCCAAGGACGGAGTTGGGCCGGCGGACACTATGATGGTGGTCCCAACCCCTGCAGCATGACAAGGCCAACGCATTAGTTATTTGAAGAAACGTGAATGCAGAAGATACAAAAATATTAAATGCACTTACGTACCTCTCCCCATCAGGGAAAATCAACCACCTCTGCTCGCGGGTCGCCGGCATGGACGGGAGCCGTGTAGCACCACGCTGGTACATGGTGCCACCCTCCTCCTCAAGATCAGTCGGCTCCCCGCCATCACCAGCATGGCCACTCGGCTCCTCGGGCTGATCCGGCCAGGTACCCCATCCGGACGTGTGCTCCTCCGGGGTCTCGTGGGCCGAACTCTCGTGGGCCGAAGGCCAGTCGACCTGAGGCTCGTGGGCCCAAGACCCTTGGACCGGAGGCTCGTGGACCGGAGTCCGTGTAGCCTCCTCTTCGGACGAGTCCACCCTAGCAGTCACGTGCTCGGGTGAAACAGCTGGGGGTGGCGGCGAGGAAGGTGCCCTAGCAGTCACCCTACCTCCTCTCCCGCGACCACGTGCCCGACCTCCTCTCTTCCTACCTCGTCCCCTGCTGGGCACCGCGGTCGACGAAGAAGGGCCCGGCGGTGTGGACATACTGTCCAGCAACGCTCGGCGGAGAGGTACGTCTGGAATTGAAGACCTCAGACCACGCGCCGACGAAGAAGGGGCCTTGGCGCGCTCCCGACCAGCGCCCACCATCTTTCAACACCTGCCATGACAAACAGTAAACGAAATTAGTACAACATAAAAAAAAGACCGACATGAATAATAATATGTGTATCACTTAAGTGTATCATCATCAAGTACAACATTAAAAATTTTAATACCTGACACTACTAATAATCTCGATCAGTATCATCAATAAATGCATAATCATCATCATCACTATAATCAATGACGGGCTCATAGGGTTCAGTGGCATCAACATGTGCAAGGCCACCTTGACGTAATCGGTGAAGCAATGACAGATCATCCGCAGCAGTAACCTCTTCTTGTTCCGGCTCTTCTTGTTCCGGCTCTTCTTGTTCCTCCTCTGGGGTGATGTCAGATTCACTGTCGCTGTCTACTTCAATGTTTTGGGGTGAAGTATAGCGGTTCTTGAAACGCTTTTTGGAAAGACGTGTCTCTTGGAAGAATTCTCCTTCATATGTGTCTGGGTTAATGTGAGGTTCATAATCCTCTTCCTTTGGGGGAGATAGTCTAGCACGTGACGGCACTTCATAAACGACATCCCAACCTTTCAGATTTGGATTAGTTTGGCAGGCCCACGGTAGATAGAATACTTGGGTCGCCTGTTGAGCCGTAATATAGACATCAGGAACATCTAAATGGGTGCTTTGGTTGATTTCAACTAGCCCTATATGTTCATGAGTCCTTCTAGTCTCCTTCGGCTGAAACCAATAACATTTGAAGACTACGACATTCGGTGGGTTTTCACCATAGAATAGAAGTTCATAAATTGCTTCAACTCTCCCATAATACTCGGTACCTCCTTCGCCGATAGCAGATACACAACAATTTGTAGACTTTCGGTCGGCCATAGATAGCTCTTTGCCATAGGTACGAAAGCGATACCCGTTGATGTCGTATTTGTCAAATGAACGGACCTTATAGTCAAAACCATTAGCGACTTGTCTCAATTCGGCGTCCATAGACTCTGAATTAGCCTACAAGTTTAATATGAAAGGATTGTTGCATTACGCACAAATTAGCGAATGAAACCGGGATAGCCGCCTACAAATTAGCCTACAAGTCTAATAGAAATTACCGTTTGTTTGAACCAAGAGATGAAACCGGGATAGCCGCCTCCTTGCTTTGCGAGAAGCTCATACTCTTCGACAGAATCCTTTTGGATCACCGCTCCATACGAGAATAAGGCGACGTATCGACTGTATGAAATATCCAGGAATAAGAGCAGTTCAAAGGAAATAGAAGTTGCGAAACTATGTACCGAGAACTTACTCGATGTACGGCCGCACTTCTATCAGGTTGTTGAAGATATACAACGAAATGGTCCGCCATTGTTCGTTATCCAAAGATACTGGATTTGAAACACTGGTTGGTGCGAGATTCCCTTTGAATAGGCTGAGGTTGGATCCACCCTTTTTAGGGTCGTCAGCATTGTACCGAGGCTTCGGATTATGCAAATGACGATTTTTGGCTTCGTAGTGTGCTGTCACGAAGTTTGCCGCCTCCTCAGTGATGAATGCCTCAGCCATCGATGCTTCAATTCTACGTTTATTTTTACATTTTTGTCGAAGCGTCTTCTGCATCCTCTCAGTTGGGTAGCACCAACGATTTTGCACGGGCCCCCCCAATCTTGCCTCGGTCGGGAGATGCAAAATCAAATGTTGCATTGGATTAAAGAAGCCTGGTGGAAAGATCTTCTCTAACTTGCAGATCAACTCCGGCGCCAACTCTTCCATTTCTTCTAGCACGCCAGGCGATAGTTGTTTCGCACAAAGAACACGGAAAAAATAGCTGAGTTCTGCCAGTACTAGCCATTCATCCTCAGGGATGAAGCCACGCAACATCACCGGCATTACCCGCTCAATCCATATGTGCCAATCATGACTCTTGAGACCAAATATCTTCAATTTATCAAGACTGGCTCCCCTCTGTAGATTCGCTGCATACCCATCGGGGAACATCAACTGCATTTTCACCCACAAGATAATTTCCCTCATAGCCGGCCTTCCAAGATTGAACCATGCCTTTGGCTTCGTCCAGTTCTGCTTTCCTTTCGGTTCTTTCATGTTTTGTAACGGCCTATCACATAGCGCCTCCAGATCGACTCTAGCCTTAGTATTATCCTTTGACTTCCCATCTATGCCGAACAATGTACCAAAAAGAGCCTCGGCGATATTCTTCTCAGTGTGCATCACGTCGATGTTGTGTGGGCAAAGGAGGTCTTTGAAGTAAGGCAGATCCCATAAGCATGTTTTGTGAGTCCAGGCGTGCTTAGAATTAAACCCCTTGAAGTACCCTGGACGCTCGGGATCTGGCTCGAGAGCGTTTAACTGATCCAGGGTCTGTTGGCCTGTCAATGCATGTGGTGCAGAGTTTTTGACAACTCTACCTCTGATGAAGTTCTTCTTGTCTTTCCTGAACTTATGGCGAGGATTCAGGAACTCTCTATGCATGTCGAAGCAAGAAAACTTGCGACCGGCCTGAAGCCAACGAAACTCAAGAGCTCCCTTGCATGTGGGGCACGGGAACCTTCCATGCACACACCAGCCAACGAATAGCGCATACGCTGGCAAGTCATGCGTCGAGTACATGTACCAGACACGCATTATGAAGTTCCGTTTGCTATAGGCATCGTATGTCTTGAACCCATTATCCCAGGCTTCTTGCAATTCGTCCTTAAGCGGTTGCATGTACACATTCATATTTTTCCCCGGATAGTTGGGCCCTGGAATTATCAACGTCAGGAAAATGTTCTTTCTTTGCATAATCTGTCCGGGGGGGAGATTGAGTGGAAAGACAAATACGGGCCAACAACTGTATTGGGCTGCCGTCATACCAAACACACTGAACCCATCCGTGCTGATGCCGACTCGAGGATGCCTCGGATCTGCCGCTTTGTCACCATGTAATTCATCAAACTTTTTCCACGCAACACCATCCGATGTGTGTACAATCATCAGATTCCCATCTGCATCTAGTTCGGTTCTTTTGCCCGTTTTGTGCCATGTCATCTGTCTGGCCGTCTCTTCGACCATGAAAAGACGTTGAAGTCTTGGTACGATTGGCATATACCGAAGAACACTAACGGGGATTTTGGTCTGTGTCTTCTCACCCATACCGTTGTCTACCACAACATACCTGGAAGACTTGCAAATGGGACAATAGTTCAAGTCTGCATAGTCAAGCCTAAACAAGACACATCCTTTCTCACAGGCATGTATCTTATCATAGGGCATCTTCAGTGCACGGAGGATTTTGTCCGATTGGTATAGGTTTGCAGGCATTACATGGCCTTTGGGTAGAAAGCGTCCAAATACTGTCATCATTGCATCGTAGCATTCTCTGCCCAAGTTGAACTGAGCCTTCAGAGCCATTACTTGTGAGATGGCATCCAACTGACAAAGCTCAGTGTGCTCATGGAGCGGACGTTTTGAAGACTCCAACATTTCATTGAAGGCCTTTGCAGATTCCTCCATCTCCTCGTCCGAATCCCGAGCATCATCAAAGTCTTGCACCATGTTTTCCATCCCGGTACCATGCTTGTCGGTGCGACGACGATCCACCTCAGCTCGGTCACGTTGGGCAGACTCACCATGAAATGTCCACACCGTATAATCGGGCGTAAAACCACTCTTCTGCAGGTGTTTGCCCATTTCAGCCTCTGTCCTCTTTTCCCAATTGCCGCACCGTAAACAGGGGCACCAGGTTTTCCTCTGGCCATTTGCAAATGCGGCTCGCACAAACCCCTTGGTTTTTGTGAACCATTCAGTGCTCCATTTGTTCTGACCAGTGTGACCGGTGTACATCCACGCACGATCACTCATCTTGACTTTCAGAGCTACTAGACACACAACAAATATATATATATATATATAATTCAGCATGTATGTATTGATCAGTTGATCTACTTTGTCAATTTTATTACGTCCATGCAACCTACACTCTAATAGGTAATGATAGGTCCTAATCCCACCCGAGTATGTTTAGATTGGGTTCATTTTCCCATGCTATGCCCCGGATCCTACGCAAAATTTCGGCAGCACCTCCCCGCTGTTCTCCTGATACACGTCTCTGCAATAAACAGGGAGGATGTGTACCCGGAGAACAACAGGGGAGGCACTGACGAAATTTATGCGTCGGATCCGGAGCAAAGCATATGGGAAAACGAACCCAATCTAAACATACTCGGGCTGTCCATGGATAGTGTCGGGTCAGGCTCGGGGTCGGGGTGTCGGATCGGGGTGCCGGGTCGGGGTGTCGGGTCGGGGTGCCGTCTCGGGGTCGGGGTGTCGGGTCGGGGTGCCGGGTCGGGGTGCCGGGTCGGGGTCGGGGTGCAGTGTCGGTGTCGGGGTAAGGGTGGGTGTGGTGTCAGGGTGTCGGTGTCGGGGTGTCGTGTCGGTGTCGGGGTCGGGGTCTCGGGGTCGGGGTGTCGGGTCGGGGTGCCGGGTCGGGGTCGGGGTGCCGTGTCGGTGTCAGGGTCGGGGTGTCGGGTCAGGCTCGGGGTCGGGGTGTCGGGGTCGGGGTCGGGGTGTCGGGGTCGGGGTCGGGGTCGGGGTGCCGTGTCGGTGTCGGGGTCGGGGTGTCGGGTCAGGCTCGGGGTCGGGGTCTAGGGGTCGGGGTGTCGTGTCGGGGTGCCGGGTCGGGGTCGGGGTGCCGTGTCGGGTCGGGGTTTTTTCCTCTTTTTTCCTTTTCTTCTTCTTCCTATTCTTCCTTTTCTTCCTCTTCTTCTTTTTTCTTCTCCTCCTCCTCTTCTTCTTCTTCCTTTCCTTTTTCCTCTTCTTCTTCTCCTCCTCTCCTCTTTTTTCTTCTTCTTCTTCCTCTTCTTCTTTTTTCTTCTCCTCCTCCTCTTCTTCTTCTTCCTTTCCTTTTTCCTCTTCTTCTTCTCCTCCTCTCCTCTTTTTTCTTCTTCTTCTTCCTCTTCTTCTTTTTTCTTCTCCTCCTCCTCTTCTTCTTCTTCCTTTCCTTTTTCCTCTTCTTCTTCTCCTCCTCTCCTCTTTTTCTCTTCTTCTTCTTCCTCTTCTTCTTTTTTCTTCTCCTCCTCCTCTTCTTCTTCTTCCTTTCCTTTTTCCTCTTCTTCTTCTCCTCCTCTCCTCTTTTTCTCTTCTTCTTCTTCCTTCCTCAAACTAAACTAAGCCTACAACTAAACCTAAAACTACAACTAAAACTAAATCTAAACTAAAACTAAAACTAAAAAGGAAAAAAAGAAAAAAACTGAAAAAAAACTGAAAAATGGGGGGCTCACCTGGGGGGTGGAGGAGGCCGGTGGAGGAGGGGGCGGGGTGGTGGAGGAGGCGGCCTGGGGCGGCGGGGGGGGCGGGCCTGGGGCGGCAGGGGGCGGGCCTGGGGCGGCGGGGGGCCGGGCCCGGGCGGTGGGGCGCGGGGCGGCGAGGGGCCGGGGCGGTGAGGGCGACGGGGCCCCGGGGCGGCGGCGAGCCGGGGCGGCGGCGGCGACGGGGCGGCGGCGGCGCGCGGCGGGCGGCGGCGTGGGAGGAGAGAAACGGCGAGGGAGAGGGAAGAAGTGAGTAACGGGCGGGGGGTACGGGCCGTTAGGTAGTAGGCTCTTTGCCGTCCGCCCCCCTTTGCCGTCCGCTTTTTTGCCTCTTTGCCGTCTGCTAGCGGACGGCAAAGAGGTGGCCCGTTAAGTTTTTCAAAAACGGGCGGGGGTGGGGGCCACCTCACTCTTTGCCGTCCGCCAGCGGACGGCAAAGAGTCTTTGCCGTCCGCTGGCCGACGGCAAAGAGCTTCTTTGCCGTCTGCCCTTTCTTTGCCGTCTGCTTTTGGGTAGCTGATGGCAAAGAGCTTCTTTGCCGTCAGCTAGCAGACGGCAAAGAGCTGGCAGATGGCAAATTAGCTGATTCCAGTAGTGACTCCATCTTTAAAAGTATAATAAGCATAGAGGAGATTTTAGCTTCCAGTCTTTTTCTCTTATTTGTGATGATGTCTTTCATATACTTTGCATAAGGAGGCATTTTTAGGATATCAGTCAAGCGAGTACGCAAAAAAAGACTGGCCTCAGCATCTCATCAAAGCGTTCAAATTCTTCATCATCTTTCTTTTTAGTTGACTTGGGTGGAAAATGCATAGGTTTTTGAACCCACGGTTCTCTTTCTTTATCGTGTTTTCTGGCAACAAAGTCTCTTTTGTCATATCTTTTATTTTTAGGTTGTGGGTTATCAAGATCAACAGGTGGTTCTATCTCAACATCATTATCTCGTTCTTTATCATTGGGTTGAGAGTCTTCATGAACCTCATCATTATCTTTTTCATTATCACTAGGCGAGTGTTCATTACCAGACTGAGTTTCCGCATCAGACATAGAAGTTTCATTATCATTATCAGGAGGTTTTTCTATTTCAGGTTCACTAGAAGTATGCAAAGTCCTATCATTTTTCTTTTTCTTTTTCTTTTTAGAAGGAATAGGTGCACTAGTGTTATTTATTTGTGAATCTTGTTCAATTCTTTTTGGGTTCCCTCAGGATAAAGTGGTTCCTGAGTCATTTTACCTCCTCTAGTTGCAACTCTAACAGCAAAGTCATGCATATTATGATTCATTTCGTCAAGCAATTCTCTTTGAGATTTAGCAACTTGTTCTAACTGAGTTTGAACCATAGAAGCATGTTTTCCAACACCTCTAACATCATTTGATATTCTAAATAACAAGTCACTCAAGCGAGCAATCATATCAGAATTATATTTCAATTGTTTCATAACATTTGCATTGAAGTGATCTTGTTTTCTAATGTAGTTTTCAAACTCACGAAGGCATTGGCTAGGATGCATATTGTGAGGATTATCATTATCATTGAACTTCATTAAAGAATTTACCTCTACCACCTTAGGCAGTGGTGGTGTATTAAGCCCATGTATTTCTTCAATAGGAGGTAAATTTTTAACATCCTCGGCTTTAATACCTTTTTCCTTCATAGATTCTTTGCCTCTTGCATATCTTCAGGACTGAGATATAATATACCCCTCTTCTTCGGAGTGGGTTTTGGCGGTGGTTCAGGAATAGTCCAATCATCATAATTTTTTAATATATTATTCAATAATTCTTCAGCTTGTCCAACAGTTCATTCCCTGAAAACACAACCAGCTCAACTATCTAGGAAGTCCCTAGAAGTATCGGTTAGTCCATTATAGAAGATATCAAGTATTTCATTTTTCTTAAGAGAATGATCAGACAAAGCATTAAGTAACTGGCAAAGCCTCCCCCAAGCTTGTGGGAGACTCTCTTCTTTAGTTTGAACAAAGTTAAATATTTCCTGTAAGGCAGCTTGTTTCTTATGAGCAGGAAAATATTTTTCAGAGAAGTAATAAATCATATCCTGGGGACTACGCACACAACCAGGAGCAAGAGTATTGTACCAAGCTTTAGCATCACCCTTTAATGAGAAAGGAAATAATTTGAGAATAAAGTAGTAGCGAGTTTTCTCATCATCAGTAAAAAGGGTGGCTATATCATTCAACTTAGTGAGATGTGCCGCAATAGTTTCAGCTTCATAACCATGGAAAGGATCAGATTCAACCAAAGTAATTAACTCTGGGTCGACAGAGAATTCATAATCCTTATCATCAATAAAGATAGGTGAAGTAGCAAACTTAGGATCACATTTCATTCTAGCATTCAGAGATTTTTCTTTATACTTGTGTAGTAATTTCTCTAGATCATCTCTATCATTACAAGCAAGAATATCTCTAGTTGTTTCTTCACTCATAACATAACCTTCCGATACCTTAGGCAATTCATATCTAGGAGGGCTACTTCTAGCAGGTGTTTCAGGAGATTCAGTTTCAAGCTCATCATCAGATTCAAGAACATCATGTTGTATTACTCTAGCAATTTGTTCATCAAGAAATTCACCAAGTGGCACATCATCATTATGAAGCAGGGTACTAGCATCATTCATAGCAGAAGTAGCATCATCAATAACTTGCGACATATCAGAATTAATAGCATGTGGTGGTGTTGCAAGTTTATTCATAACAGAAGGTGAATCTAAAGTAGAACTGGATGGCAGTTCCTTACCTCCCCTCGTCCTTGAGGGAAATGACTTAGTCTTAGGATCCTTCAGATTCTTCACAGTGATAAATTGATAATAATCCCAAGTGACTCAACAAATATAGTTATGCTCCCCGGCAACGGCGCCAGAAAGAGATCTTGATAACCCACAAGTATAGGGGATCACAACAGTTATCGAGGGTAGAGTATTCAACCCAAATTTATAGATTCGACACAAGGGGAGCCAAAGAATATTTGAAGGTATTAGCAGCTGAGTTGTCAATTCAACCACACCTGGAGATTAATTATCTGCAGCAAAGTGATCAGTAGCAAAGTAGTTTGATAGTAGTGACAACAGCAATAGTAATAGTAGCAGTGATAGCAGTAATTTTGTAGCAAGTGTAATAGTGATGATAGGAGTAGTAACTTAGCAGAAACAAAATGGAAAAGTTCGTAGGCATTGGATCGGTGACTTGTTGGATGATATTTATCACGTGACAGTTATAACCTAGGGTGATTCGGGACTAGCTCCAGTTCATTGATATAATGTAGGCATGTATTCCGTAAGTAGTCATACGTGCTTTATTAAAAGAACTTGCATGACATCTTTTGTCCTACCCTCCCGTGGGAGCGGGGTCCATATTGGAAACTAAGGGATATTAAGGCATCCTTTTAATAGAGAACCGGAACAAAGCATTAACACATAGTGAATACATGAACTCCTCAAACTACAGTAATCACCGAAAGAAGTCCCGGTTATTGTCACTCCGGGGTTACCGGATCATAACACGTAGTAGGTGACTATAACTTGCAAGATCGGATCTAGAACATGGATATAATGATGATAACATAAACGGTTCAAATCCGAAATCATGGCACCCGGGCCCAAAGTGACAAGCATTAAGCATGGCAAAGTCATAGCAACGTCAATCTAAGACCATAGTGGATACTAGGGATTAAGCCCTAACAAAACTAACTCGATTACATGATGAATCTCATCCAACTCCTCACCGACCAGAGAGCCTACGAAGGAATTACTGACTCCCGGTGGGGAGCATCATGGAATTGGCAATGGAGAAGGGTTGGTGATGACGAAGAACGAAGATCCCCCTCTCCGGAGCCCCAAACGGACTCCAGATCTGCCCTCCCGAGGAAGAACAGGGCTTGGCGGCGGCTCCATCTCGTGGATCGTGATAATTCTTTCTCCCTGATTTTTTCTCCAAAATAGGGTTTTATAGCATTGGTTTCAGGGTCAACGGGGCCACCAGGTGGGGACAACCCACCTGGGCGCGCCAGGAGAGGGGGCGCGCCCTGGTGGGTTGTGCCCACCCAGGTGCCCCTCTTTGTCAGGTCTTGGCTCCAGAAATTCTCTTTTATTGTATAAAAATTCCTCGCAAAGTTTCGTTCCATTCCGATAACTTTTATTTCTGCACAAAAACAACACCATGGTAGTTTTGCTGAAAACAACATCAGTTCGGGGTTTGTTTCATTCAAATCATGCAAATTAGAGTCCAAAACAAGAGGAAAAGTGTTAGGAAAAGTAGATTCGTTGGAGACGTATCACTAAGTCATCAATTTTGTGCAAGTGTTAGGATGTGTGTCCTTTTCAAAGAACATTCGAAGATTCTAAGATATTTAGCTCACACCGCAACTTGCTAAATCTCTTCTCATCCAAGGGCTTTGTGAAGATATCGGCTAGCTATTCTTTAGTCTTCACGTGCTCGATAGAGATGTCGCCCTTCAACAGATGATCTCGAAGAAAATGATGATGAATCTGGATGTGCTTTGTCTTCGAGTGTTGAACTGGGTTATGAGCAATCTTGATGGCACTCTCACTGTCACAGAAGAGTGGCACATTCTTCACATTGATGCCGTAGTCCTTGAGGGTTTGCTTCATCCATAGCAATTGAGCACAGCACGAACCAGCAGCAATGTACTCAGCTTCAGCAGAAGAGAGTGATATGCAGTTCTGCTTCTTCGAGGACCAATATACCAAGGATCGTCCGAGGAAATGGCATGTGCCTGATGTTTACTTGCGGTTCACACGATCACCAGCATAGTCAGAGTCAGAATATCCAATGAGATCAAAAGCCGAGCCCTTGGGATACCATAATCCAAGTGTTGGAGGGTGAGCTAGATATCGAAGAATATGCTTCACAGCCTTATGGTGTGATTCCTTCGGTGTAGCTTGAAAATGGGCACACATGCAAACACTAAGCATAATATCTGTCCTAGATGCACATAGATACAGAGCCAATCATCGAGCGGTATACCTTTTGATCGAAGTCAATACCATTTTTATCAGTGCATAGATGGCCATTTGTGGGCATAGGGATTTTGACGCCTTTGCAATCTTGCACGCCGAATTCCTCAACACATCCTTGAGGTATTTCTCCTAAGATATGAAGATGTCGTTGCACTGTTGACGGATTTGAAGACCTAAGAAGAATTTCAATTCTCCCATCATAGACATTTGATATTCCTCACTCATCATATATGCAAATTCGTCATCGTAACGTTGGTCAGTACAACCAAAGATAATATCATCAACATATATTTGGCACATGAATAATTCATCATCATAGGTTTTGGTGAAAAGAGTTGGGTCAAGTGAACCGGGTTTGAAGTCTTTCTTCATGAGGAATTCCTTCAAAGTATCATACCACGCCCGAGAGGCCTGCTTGAGGCCATAGAGGGCATTATTGAGTCTGAAGAATTTGTCAGGATACTTTGGATCTTCAAAACCTGGGGGTTGAGCAACATATACTTCTTCCTCAAGCTTACCATTGAGGAATGCACTTTTCACATCCATTTGATATAAGATGATATTATGATGGTTAGCATAAGCAAGCAATATGCGAATAGCCTCAAGTCTAGCAACATGTGCAAAAGTTTCATCAAAATCAATTCCTTCAACCTGTGTGTAGCCTTGGGCTACAAGCCGTGCCTTATTCCTCACCACAAGGCCATTTTCATCTTGCTTGTTGCGATAGATCCATTTGGTGCCAATGATATTTTTGCTTGCGTCGGTCTGGTCACTTGACAAGTTCCCAGACATTGTTGAGCTCGAATTGATGTAATTCCTCTTGCATCGCTTGAATCCACTCAGGCTCCAGAAATGCCTCATCTACTTTGGTGGGCTCTGTGATAGAGACAAAAGCAAGGTGCCCGCAAAAGTTAGACAAATGTGAAGCCTTTGAGCGTGTGAGAGGACCTGGTGCATTGATGTCGTTGATGATTTTCTCGATCTGCACTTCATTTGCAACGAGCGGGTTGACAACGTTGAGTCAGCTCAGCATTTTCTTCAGAGCCATTTTCCTCAGGTGCACTAGCATGATGTTCTTCACGTTCTGGAATGACTTCATTGGCAGATTCTTCGGTAGGAATGACATCCTCGGTAGCCTTGAACTCGATGGATTCCTTAGGTGACATTTCATCTAGCACAGGAGGTAGGTGCTCTCTTTGCGAGCCATTAGTTTCATCGAACCGCACACCTACAGTTTCAACAACCTTGTGGTGAACGGTGTTGAAGACTCTGTAGGTGTGCGAGTCCTTTCCGTAACCAAGCATAAAACCTTCATGTGCTTTCGGTGCAAATTTAGAATTGTGATGAGGATCTCTAATCCAACATTTAGCACCGAAGACTTTGAAATAACTCACATTGGGTTTCTTGTCAGTGAGGAGTTTATATGAGGTCTTTTTGAAGAATTTGTGAAGATATACCCTGTTGATGATGTGGCACGCAGTATCAATTGCCTCAGGCCAGAAAGGACGAGGCATCTTGTATTCATCAAGCATAGTGCGAGCCATCTCAACAAGAGTCATGTTCTTGCGCTCCACGACGCCATTCTGCTGAGGAGTATAAGGAGCAGATAACTCGTGAGTAATACCAAGTTCATCAAGACCAGTATTCTTGAACTCGGTCCCATTGTCACTTCTGATGTGCTTGATCTTCACACCAAAGTCGGTCGAAGCCCTCGAGGAAAATCGTTTGAAGACTTCCTGCTGTTCATTTTTGTAAGTGATGATATGCACCCATTTGTAATGAGAATAGTCATCAACAATAACAAAGCCATATAAAGATGCAGCATTAGTGAATGTGGCATAATGAGTAGGACCAAAGAGATACATGTGAAGCAATTCAAATGGACGAGTGGTAGTCATGATAGTCTTTGAGGGATGCTTGGCCTTGGTCATCTTTCCAGCTTCACAAGCTCCACACAGGTGATCCTTGAGGAATTTGACATCCTCGATGCCAATGACATGCTTCTTCTTCACGAGAGTGTGCAAGTTCCTCATCCCAGCATGACCAAGTCGTCGATGCCATAGCCAGCCTTCTGAAAGCTTTTGCAAGTAGACATGTAGCAGGTTGTGCTCCTGTAGAGAAATCAACAATATACAAGTCTCCTCTCCTAAAGCCTTCGAAGACTTTGGAATGGTCAGCTTCCATGATCACAACACAATGATACCTGCCAAAGACATTGCCAAAGACAACAACCATATCAAGATCACAAAGCATTGAGACAAACATGAGGTTGAATCCTAAGGACTCGACAAGCTTGAATTTATCCATGTGTTGATCCTTTGAGATCGCAACCTTACCTAGACCCAATACCTTGCTTTTGCCTTTGTCAGCGTAGGTGATATGCTTCAGATGCGATGGAGATAACGCAGTGTCCATCAATAAGTTCCTATCGCCAGTCATGTGATTTGTACATCCACTATCGAGGACCCACTCAGTGGCTTTGGGTTGATCATCCTGCAGATGAATTAGTGCATCTTACGAACTCATATACTTCATCAGTGAAGAATATGACATCAAATTCATCAGATCAATTTCATCAAGCAATAGAACAAATATAGCAGTATGAGGACGTGAGAAATGAAAATTCATTTCTTCATGATTAGCTTGCGTCCTTTCAAGCGTATTCAGGTCTCCAGCAAATTCTTCAGACGTTTAAGTTCGTGTGGAGACCTGACCCTGCACAAGAGATTAGTTCTTTCTCTTCACCACCCACATCTGGAGGGGTGGCAAAGAGTTCATCATTCTGCAAGAGAAAGGTGGCATAGAAGCCAGTCCACTTCGTTTCACAGAAGAGGGGTTAGAGTAAGCATATGAATAAGAAGAGAAATTCTCCGAGGACTTATGGACATAATGATTTGATGAATAATGCACATATTCATAGCCCTTAGTCTTTCCCTGCGAAACATAAGTGTTAGCATGATGATGTTCATATTAGGATTTTGATCCATATGAGGAGTTTGATCCACCTGAGGAATTTGGTCCATATGAGGACTTGGATCCATATGAAGACTTTGGTCCATATGAAGAATTTGATCTGGGGTACCTATTCTTCACAGGTGGTGTCATGATGACATTCACCTGAAGACTTTCAAGGCACCTTTTGGGAACCCAGATTTTCTTCATAGGGGGACCGTTCCTGCAGTTAGTGCCAACATATCTAGCAAATACTTCACCATTCTGATTTTTGAACAGTTTATAGTTGGAGTCAAATGACTCATCAGAAGAATATGAAGATTCACATGTAAAGCCAAATAAAGTGGATGGATCTACTAGAGGTCCCTTTGTAGCAACCCATGAGGTTTTGGGATATTGCTCAGGTTTCCAGTAAGTCCCATCAGCATTGAGTTTCCTCTCAAAGGCAATGACCTCTTTCCTAGGGTTCCTGCTGAGGATCTTCTTTTTAAGCACATCACAAAGAGCCTAATGCCCTTTGAGGCTTTTGTACATGCCTGTCACATACAATTCCTTCAGCCCTGCATTGTCAGTGATACTAGTAGCATCCTCAGATGAGGAATTTGTGATAGCAGAGACGGTTGAAGAATTTGCAGCAATAGAAGCATTTGAACTTTCAGGTGAAGAATTAGTAGATTCACGTTCAATGCATTTCAAACATGGTGGAAAGAAATCTTCCTGAGCGGCACTGATCTGTTGAGCAAGCAATGAATCACGTTCCTTCTGAAGATCTTCATAACTCTCCCTTAGCTTTTCAAGATCTTGCTTTCTTTGAAGAAATTCATAAGAAAGCTTCTCATGATCAGATAAGAGAGTGTTATGATGACTTTGAAGGTTGTCAAACTTGGACTGAAGTCTCTGAAGATTATCAGTCAAGGTTTGAGTTCGATCCATTTCTTCACCCAACAGGTCATCGCTTTTGTCTAGCAGATTTTGAACCTTTTCAAAAGCCTTTTGTTGTTTCACAGCAATCTTAGCAAGTTTAGAATAGCTAGGCTTGAGGTTTTCATCAGATTCATCCTCACTTGATTCAGAGGAGGGGTATTTGAGTACCTTGGCACCCTTTGCCATGAAGCAATAGGTGGGAGCAGTGTTGGGGAAGTCATTTTCCTCAGAGTTGAAGATGGACTTGCGGACGAACGCAGTAGCGAGGGCCAGGCTCGCCACACCGGAGTCTGACTCCTCAGATGCCTCCTCTTCCTCATTCTCCTCAGATTCAGCTTCAGAGTCCATTTCCTTGCCAATGAATGCCCGAGCCTTTTTGGAGCTGCTCTTCTTGTGAGATGAAGACTTCGAAGATTTTGACGATGAAGACTTTGAAGATTTCTTCTTCTTCTTAGCGTCATCAGAACTATAGTCCTTGTATTTCTTCTTCTTTGATTCCTTCTCCCACTGAGGACAAACAGTAATGTAGTGACCAGGTTTCTTGCATTTGTGGCAAGTTCTCTTCTTGTAGTCACGGGATGAGGAATCTGATCTCATGTCATGAGTTCTTGAGGATTTACCAAAGAGACCACGCCTTGAGAACTTCTGGAATTTCCTTACGAGCATTGCTAGCTCCTGGCTCAGTTCTTCAGGATCACCAAGGCTGCTACCAGAATCCTCACCTTCAGATTCACAGACTGCCTTGGCCTTCAGAGCGCGTGATCTGCCATAGCTCGGTCCATAGAGATCTCTCTTCTCAGCAAGTTGGAATTCATGAGTGTTTAGCCTCTCGAGGATATCAGCGGGATCAAGTGACTTTCAGTCTCCACGTTCTTGTATCATCAGTGGAAGAGTGTCAAATGAGGAATCAAGCGATCTCAGCAATTTCTTCACCACCTCATAGTCGGTGATGCCAGTGGCACCCAGTGCTTGAAGCTCATTTGAAATGTCAGTGAGGCGATCAAAGGTTTGCTGAACATTTTCATTGTCGATTCTTTTAAAGCGGTTGAAGAGAATGCGAAGAACGTCAACTCGAGAGTCACGCTGTGTTGAGACTCCTTCGTTGACCTTGGATAGCCTATCCCAGATAAGCTTAGTTGTCTCCAAAGCACTCACTCTACCATACTGCCCTTTGCTCAGATGGCCACATATGATGTTCTTCGCTTGAGAGTCGAGTTGCTTGAATCTCTTTACATCAGCAGCATTGATGGTAGGAGTGACAGAGGGAACACCATTTTCCACAACGTACCAGAGATTATTATCAATTGCCTCAAGATGCATTCACATCTTATTCTTCCAGTAGGGGTAGTCCGTCACATCGAAGGTAGGACACCTAGTAGAGACCTTGATCGTACCAGCAGTCGACATAACTAAAACTCCAGGCGGTTAAACCAAAACCACACAGAACATGGGAGTACCTTGCTCTAATACCAATTAAAAGTGTGTTATATCGACTAAAGGGGGTTGAATACGCGATTTTTACAAATTCGACACTGAGGAATTTCAAGGTGAGGAAATTCCTAAGTCACGAACAACTAGTAGCGGAATAAGTACTCAGATGCAAGCATAACAGAGCAGTAGCACAGTCATCATGATGAAATGAAAACAAGCACAAAGTACAAGTAGCGTAAACACAGGATAAGCAGGCTGAAGACAAACTGACTGAAGAAATAGGATTGAGGAAATTGAGAAAGTATTTAGTCAAAGTCTTCAAATAGTAACGATCAGGTACAACGGTATATGAATGAGGAAATGGAAGGGTTGGGGAAATAGAACCAGTAGCTCGGTGAAGACAGTCATTTGGTAGACCAGTTCCAACTGTTGTGACAGTCGTACGTCTGGTTGGAGCGGCTAGGTATTTAAACCTGAGGACACACAGTCCCGGAGACACAGTCCTCACCGTATTCTCCTTGAGCTAAGGTCACATAGACCTCGCCCAATCACTCGTGGTAAGTCTTCAGGTGACTTCCAAACCTTCACAGACTCGGTCACTCGGCGATCCACAATTTCCTCATGGATGCTCTAGACCATGATGCCTAACCGTCTGGAGGATGCACAGTCCTAAAAGGTAACAAGCGTCGGTTCCACACAGGAACAATCTCTTCAGTGATGCTCAATCACTTTGGGTTTGTAGGTGTTTGGGTTTGGGTTTTCCTCACTTGATGATTTTCGCTCAAAGTCCTCGGAGGATGGGATGCTCTCAATTGACAAGTGTCAGTTTCTCTCGGAGCAGCCAACCAACTAGTGGTTGTAGGGGGTGGCTATTTATAGCCTAGGGAGCAGCCCGACATGATAAGACATAAATGCCCTTCAATGATATGACCGTTAGGTGGGTAGATATTTTGGGACAGCTGGCTCATAGCACATCAATGGTCGGATATTTGAGCTATCAAATTCCTCAGGGCTATCATGCTCCTCGTTTGTAGGCAATCCGCACTAGCGAATTCCTAACTCCTCAGTCAGAACAAATTCCTCAGAGACCAGAAGATCTTCGTCTCTGTCACTGAAGAAATTGACTGAGCTATATGAGATTTCCAATGGCTTCACTCGAAAGGATTGGTAGGTGTAGGATTTTGAGATGAGCATCACTTGGAAACTTTTCCTTAGTTTTACCTTGATGCCCTTTACCAGTACGGTGTTTCCTATGACTCAAGAAGGAGAAAACAAAACTACCAAAACATAAGTCTTCATGCTTCATGTTCCTCGCATGAATATGAAGTCTTCATGGTCACACAAATTTCTTCACTTTCAAAGTCTTCAGAAAGCCAAAGTCTTCAGTTGAAGACATTCATTTTTAGGGGTCGACTTTCTCTGTAAATATCAAACTCCTCATAGACTTATAGAGCTGTGTACACTCACAAACGCATTAGTCCCTTAACTTATAAGTCTTCAATACACCAAAATCACTAAGGGGCACTAGATGCACTTACAAATGTGCTATTAGACAACGGACCATGCACGTGCTAACCTTGATTGTAAACCTCAGTGCTTCCCATTGTTTCTCTGCAACACATATAAGGTAGTTAGTCATTAGGTTAAGTAAGGGTTCGCATGCTATCAGTAAAATATGTTGATAAAAAATAAGCACATTGCAGATTCATCAGATTAATTCAAGCCACATGGAAATCCCATTTATCCAAACCAAGCATGATTAAGAACTAGGAAATATAGCACTTGTATATGTTTCTCATGTATTAAGTGCAGCCAAATTCGATTTATTCCTCACATGCACAATAATACAAAATTCTACCCATGATAATTAGACATCGCATTGCAGAATTGAACCAAGCAGTTAACTAAACACCACAACAAATGAACCAAACATTAACTGAGCACCACATTGCACAATATAACATACTCCTAATAGAAGATCAGACAATTAAACAAACCAAGCATGCTTAACAACTTGGAAATATAGCAATTGTATTTGTTTTTCATGTATTTAGTACAGCCAAATTCAATTTATTCCTCACATGGTATACAATAACATAATGCACCCACAACAACTGAACATCGCATTGCAGAATTGAACCAAACAAAATAGTTAACTAAACACCACAATAAATGAACCAATGCACAGTTAACCAAACTGAGCACCACATTGCACAGTTAACCAAACTGAGCATGCTTAACAACCTGGAAATATAGCAATTGTATTTGTTTCTCATATATTTACTACAGCCAAATTTGATTTATTTCTCACATGGTATACAATAACAGAATGCACCCACAATAATTGAACATCGCATTGCAGAATTGAACCAAACAGCCAACTGCATCGCGTCGTCGGCGCGCGAGGCATCGACGGTGGCCTCGACAGCGAGGTGCTCCTCCAAGATCTGGGGGTCGACATGAATGGCAGCCATCGTGACCTCATCCGCGCGTGCGGCCGCGATTTGCTTCTCCGCTGCCAAATGGCCCTTGAGATCCTGGCTATACTGTGCGCACCATGGCTTAGGGCGGCGCTTATTTGGTGGAGGGGTCGGTGATTTGGGTGGAAGGTGTCGCGCCGGCGGTCTGGGCATGTGGGATGTGGAAGGAGGAGGATGGGGGTCGGGTGTGGATTACCTACCTGGATAGGCGAGGCCGCACAGCGTGAAGTAGGGTCGCCGGCGAGGAGGCGGCGCTGCAAGCAAGGAGTGAAGGTTTCAACTTGGAAAGGAAGGCGGAAACAGGGAAAATGTGAATTTTGGTAAGGGGGCGGGGAGGTAGATATTTCCGCGGAAGCCGAAAATTTGGAATCGCTTCAGCGAAAAAACGGGTGCACAAAGTGTCATCAGACACGGTCCCTTATTCAGAACTGTGTACGATATGTGAACATCACAAACGATTCAGATAGCTTAACCCGTGTGTGATGAGTTTGAACATCAAAAAATTTGGTTCGAATTCCCTGGTTACAGTGGTCATCCACGTCATTGCATAATTTGGGTACACAAAAGAGACTACAGCACACCCACACTTCTTAATCGATAAAGTTCAGCAATTAAGCAGAGCTAGCTGACCTAAACATTACTCTAAAAAATTAAAGACCGGCGCTCTTAATTAAACAAAACAAAGAGTACTACTATGGCTGGTGCTCGTCGATCTCCGCCGCCGCCTCCATGTCCAGCTCGCGCCCGACGGTCTCCTGGGGAAGAGGCTCCATGGCATCAATTGCACCATACTCATCAAGCATCTCGCCATCCGCGTCTGCCATATCTTTGGAATAGGCCGCCACGAGCTGGGCGTGGGCGGCCGCGATCTGGGCTTTGGCAGGCTCCATCATGGCAAGATATGCCGCGCAGGAACGGACGACTGCTCGAACTCTCTCGGCGATTGCCAACTCTTCGGCCGTGGGTTGCCGACCGTTGTCGGAGAAGCTTCGTTCGATTTCTGCGGTGACCGCCATGAGCTGGGCGTGGACGGCCTCGACATGGTAGTGGGCGGCCTCCATCAGGGCTAAGGCCACCGCTGCAGAACGGATAACTGCTGTGCCGCTCTCGCCAGTTGCTATCCCCGAGGCAGATGCTGCTGCAGCCGCCTGAGAAGCAACAACTGCCATTTGGGATGCCTTGGCCGCCTGGACGCAGATCGCGGTCGCCCTCACGAAGCTTGTTAGCACGCGCCTGGTGGCTGCGGCTGCGCTCTTGCCGGAGTGGGCCGCCGAAGTTGCTCTCACAACGCGGGTCCACGTCCCCATCTTTCACCGGCGACGAAGGAACAGTGAAATGATATTTGGGGAGGGAGCTAGTGTGCTTGACACGCCGGCTGTGGACTGTAGCCGACGCACTTTCTCGCCTAAGCCATAGGCGTACTATACACCAACGATGCTCCAAGATATTTTGTGTTGCATCTCACACGGTTGGTGATAATAAATTGTATGCGATCTACTTGATTTAACGTCTTGATTTGAATTACGTAATGGGGTCACAGCTGCAAAGGATGGTGTTTGAATTGCTAGAACTTTTATCTGCAGTGCACATGCAACTATAGGTGTGTCGTCAAAAAATTGGAATTATTCAGGGTTCATTTGGACGTTTTTATACATTAACTTGGTTTTGTAGGCATTTCAGGTGCATAATTCAAATTTGAACTACATACACATGCTCGAGTGCATATAAACGGGATGAAAAATCAAATATGTGTCCTTGATTGCATGCTTAGGTCCCATGCAAGAAATGAGAATGAATGTCAAACACCCTGCCACCGTCACCCGGCGCAAACATTGAGATACCTGGTTTTTAAATTCTAGTAAATCCAAAACTCGTCTGAAATTCATGAAACTTGGCATGCTATCATGGAGCGGCATCAGCATGCCGTGGTAAAAAATTTGTTCCATTTGGGGCAGGTTTGGGTATAAGCTTCTCACAAACCAGAGCTTCTCACAAACCAGAGCTTCTCACAACAAGCGTGATGGTTTCGGTAGGGAACGTGCCACCTTTGGGGATGAAACGACATCTGCTGCCTCTTATTGCTTTCAAAAATTTTCTAGTGTCAACATAGAACAACAAGAGTGTTGTGTTTAATTTTTGAATTTTTCGGGGTTCGTTTGGACATTTTTATACAATAACTGGGTTTTCCAGGCATTTTATTTGCATAATTCAAATTTGAACTACATGCACATGCTCCAGTGCATATAAACTAGTTGAAAAAACAAATCTGTGTCCTTGGTTGCATGCTTAGGTCCCATGCAAGAAATGGGAATGAATTTCAAACACCCTACCACCGTCACTCGGCCGCAAACATTGACATACCTGGTTTTTAAATTCTAGTAAATCCAAAACTCGTCTGAAATTCATGAAACTTGGCATGCTATCATGGAGCGGCATCAACATGCTGTGGTAAAATATTTGTCCCATTTGGGGCAGGTTTGGGTATAAGCTTCTCACAAACCAGAGCTTCTCACAACAAGCGTGATGGTTTCGGTAGGGAACATGCCACCTTTGGGGACGAAATGATATCCGTTGCCCATTATAGCTTTCAAAAATTTTCTAGTGTCAACATAGAACAACAGGAGTGTTGTGTTTAATTTTGGAATTTTTCGGGGTTCGTTTGGACATTTTTATACATTAAGTGGGTTTTCCACGCATTTTATGTGCATAATTAAAATTTGAACTACATGCACATACTCCAGTGCATATAAACTAGTTGAAAAAACAAATATGTGTCCTTGGTTGCATGCTTAGGTCCCATGCAAGAAATGGGAATGAATTTCAAACACCCTGCCACCGTCACTCGGCCGCAAACAATGAGATACCTGGTTTTTAAATTCTAGTAAATCCAAAACTCGTCTGAAATTCATGAAACTTGGCATACTAACATGGAGCGGCATCAACATGCCGTGGTAAAATATTTGTCCCATTTGGGGCAGGTTTGGGTGTAAGCTTCTCACAACAAGCGTGATGTTTCGGTAGGGAAACGATATCCGTTGCCTCTTATTGCTTTCAAAAATTTTCCAGTGTCAACATAAAAAACAGGAGTGTTGTGTTTAATTTTGGAATTTTTTTCGGGGTTCGTTTGGACATTTTTATACATTAACTGGGGTTTCCATTCATTTTATGTGCATAATTCAAATTTGAACTACATGCACATGCTCCAGTGCATATAAATTGGTTGAAAAATCAAATTTGTGTCCCTCGGTGCATGCTTAGGTCCCACGCAAGAAATGGGAATGAATTTCAAACACCCTACCACCGTCACTCGGCCACAAACATAGAGATACCTAGTTTTAAAATTCTAGTAACTCCAAAACTCGTCTGAATTTCATGAAACTTGGCATGCTATCATGGAGCAGCATCAACATGCCGTGGTAAAATTTTTGTCCCATTTGGGGCAGGTTTGGTATAAGCTTCTCACAACAAGTGTGATGGTTTCGGTAGGAAACGTGCCACCTTTGGGGACGAAACGACATCTGTTGCCTCTTATTGCTTTCAAAAAATTTCTAGTGTCAACATAGAACAACAGGAGTGTTGTGTTTAATTTTAGAATTTTTCAGGGTTCGTTAGGACATTTTTATACATTAACTGAGTTTTCCAGGCATTTTATGTGCATAATTCAAATTTGAACTACATGCACATGCTCCAGTGCATATAAACTGGTTGAAATCCAAATATGTGTCCTTGGTTGCATGCTTAGGTCCATGCAAGAAATGGGAATGAATTTCAAACACCCTGCCACCGTCACTCGGCCGCAAACATTGAGATACCTGATTTTTCAATTATAGTAAATCCAAAACTCGTCTGAAATTCATGAAACTTGGCATGCTATCATGGAGCGGCATCAATATGTCATGGTAAAATTTTTGTCCTATTTGGGGCAGGTTTGGGTATAAGCTTCTCACAAACCAGAGCTTCTCACAACAAGCGTGATCGTTTCGGTAGGGAACGTGCCACCTTTGGGGACGAAATGATATCCGTTGCCTCTTATTGCTTTCAAAAAATTTCTAGTGTCAACATAGAACAACAGCAGTGTTGTGTTTAATTTTGTTATTTTCCGGGGTTCATTTGGAAAATTTTATACATTAACTGGGTTTTCCAGGCATTTTATGTGCATAATTCAAATTTGAACTACATGCACATGCTCCAATGCATATAAATTGGTTGAAAAATCAAATTTGTGTCCTTCGGTGCATGCTTAGGTCCCATGCAAGAAACGGGAATGAATTTCAAACACCCTGCCGCTGTCACTCAGCCGCAAACATTGAGATAACTTGTTTTTAAATTCTAGTAAATCCAAAACTCGTCTGAAATTCATGAAACTTGGCATGCTATCATGGAGCGGCATCAACATGCCGTGCTAATTTTTTCCCCATTTGGGGCAGGTTTGGGTATAAGCTTCTCACAAACCAAAGCTTCTCACAACAAGCGTGATGGTTTCGGTAGGGAACATGCCACCTTTGAGGACGAAACGATATCCGTTGCCTCTTATTGCTTTCAAAAAATTTCTAGTGTCAACATAGAACAACAGGAGTGTTGTGTTTAATTTTGAAATTTTTCGGGGTTCGGTTGGACATTTTTATACATTAACTAGGTTTTCTAGGCATTTTATGTGCATAATTAAAATTTGAACTACATGCACATGCTCCAGTGCATATAAATTGGTTGAAAAATCAAATCTGTGTCCTTCGGTGCATACTTACGTCCCATGCAAGAAATGGGAATGAATTTCAAACACCAGGGCGCTGTTGATTGCCGGCAAAATGTTGAGATACTTTGTTTTTAAATTCTAGTAAATCCAAAACTTGTCTGAAATTCATGAAACTTGGCATGCTATAATGGAATGGCACCCGACATGCTGTGGTATTTTTCGTGTCCATTTTGAGAGAAGGCGGACTCAAATAACAGCCAACAAAGGCATTTTGAAACAAATAGCTGCCACTGTAACATCTCAAACGTTTTGTATAATTTAAATTGTTTGCATTATGTTAACCATTCACGTGACGCCACACCTCGCTCTTTTAATGGCTAGGAGGTGCCGTGCGGACAGGTGCTTGAGTGCTTAACTAAACGGGAGGCGTGCGAGCTGTACTCCAATGCGGAGGCTCACCGGGAAGCGTGCGAGCTGTACGCCGCGCAGGCTCACCGGGAAGCGAGCCCTTTGACTTCCATGGCCGCCTGCCTTGCTCGCATCCTCTACATTAATGGCACCCAAGCCGCAGTTTAATACGGTTTTTTAATATAAAACAGTCATCGCAAACGTTTTAGTTAGAACACCCGTATGCAAACCGACAGCTTCCCCAGGAAGCCAAGAGAAAATGTGCCGAGCAGGATTTCTGCAGCTCTTGATCACAAACGTTTTAGATAGAACACCCGTAT
The DNA here is from genome assembly GCF_002575655.3 of Aegilops tauschii subsp. strangulata. Lineage (NCBI taxonomy): Eukaryota > Viridiplantae > Streptophyta > Magnoliopsida > Poales > Poaceae > Aegilops > Aegilops tauschii. The sequence continues at coordinate 138,158,238 of NC_053037.3, forward strand.
GCAAAGTGAGAGCTATGGTCTTCCCCCTTAAGTCAAGGGAAAATTCGCAGCGCAGGATTTGTGCATCCCTTCAACGCAAATGGTTGTTTTGAATGACCCGTGTGCAATCACGTACAAACATTTTGGTAAGATTTGCATCTGTCATATTGGGTGTGTTGCCATTTATTAGACTGGAAAGATTGACATTTGTTGATCTAGTAACATTGCCATTTGTCAATCCTTGTAACACTGCGATTTGTCAAAATATGCAGCTAGAAATCACTAGCACTATCTAATTTTTGCAACTCAAATTCAGTAATTAAGCATAGATTTCATTCATAGATTAAGCAGTCATTCTTAATTTATACAAATAGTTCAACTCGACACCTGAACCGACCAAACTTTTCCCCAATTGTTGCCAACCACGTACTGAAATAGCTAGTTCAACTATATATACTAGCTAATTTGAAGTACGTTGTACAGTTCCACCACACATCTATAATCAGTTGAACTTAACAAAATAGCCCCTAAATACTACTACTACGGAGGGGCTTTGTGCTACTTCCGCCAGCCTCTCCTCTGCCGACGAGCTCGACAAATGCAATACGGTGCCTGCCGCTGGCGCACGTTCAGCGACGCTCGCTAGCTCGAATACCCACTGCCGCTCCAGACGATCCCTCTCGAAGCAACCGGACTGCTCGTAGATCTCCTGATTCCTCGCCTCTGCGTCGGCGTGTGCTGTGGCCACGGCTGCGGTAAGGCTCTTTGCGTGCTCGATGAGGCGCTCCTCCTCCTCCCGTGGGAACTCGATGTAGCGCGCAAGGTCGCTGACGCACGTGCGGGCCTCCACCTCCGCCTCCCTCCTTCGGGCGGCGGTGGCGGAGCGGGTGATGATCCCGGCGGTCGACGATGGGCTGGCGGCCACGACGGCCACCTCCCGCCTTCGGGCCGCGGTGGCGGACCGGGGGATGGCCGGCAGTGGGGTGGCGGCCACGGCGGCCACCTCCCGCCTACGGGCCGTGGCGGCGGAGCGAGCGATGGCCCTGGCTTTCAACGGTGGTGTGGCGGCAACGGCGGCCGGCAACAGCTGCCGACGGGAAGCGGCGACGAAGCGTGTGGCGGGTGTTCCACGCACACCCAACAGGGACGCCATGCGCACTACACTACGCCGGGGACCGAGTCGCCGCCGCGGTGTAGCCTCCCAACTGGAGCTGTCCTCTGATGACGGTGGAGTGGCTGAGCGACGACGACGGACCGGTGCCATTGGCGATTGTGGGAGAAGCAGACGAGATAAGCTACAGGGAGGGAGGGGAAAATGCGACGCAGGACTCGCTGGCCGTGAGGGTTTATATAGCAGGCCCGTAAGCATTGGGATTTTCTGAGATTTCACCGAGTCGGGCGGGAAGCTTGCGCGGGAACCTGCGAGGTTGCGTGGGAACGGGCTCACCGACGATTCATTGGCGCCACTTCGAGCCACCGTTTGGCCGAAAAAACGCCCCCACGCGCTGCGCAAGGTTGTGCTGTAAGCCGTCTGCGGCAGCGGGGAGACAAGACGTGGGAGAGGAGGACGCAAGGACACGTATACATACGGTTAATACAAAAAAACGTTTGTGATTTAATTACCTACTACACCCCCGTCCTGGTTTATAAGTAGGATTTAACTAATAAAATATGAATGCATGTCGCCACAGATTAAATCGTTGGATTCGTATTTGAACATAGTATCCAGTTATACAATTTTTGTAACATGCATTAACACTTTTTTGGTTAAATTTAAGGTTATATACCAGCAAGCGTTTGCCCGCAACACACACGGATTATTCCATCACAAACAACTCGGATGGATCAACTTATGCCACGTATGGCACACGCAACTCTAATCTGATTCGTGCTTGATGTCTCCGACATCGCTCGCACAGTTCGTCTTATTTGCCACCTATCACTGTGTCGACCTCTGCTCGCCGTTAGGCGCCGCGGCACGCTCTTCTCGCGTCTGTTGGCCTGCTCTGCTCACGTCCGTCGGCGCTCTCGGCTTGTGGACAGCTTTTCCTTGTGTGTTTAACTGCTATATGCATATATATGGTTGCTCGCCGTTGAGGCGACCGCGGGGCGCTCTGCTCGCCTCCCTCCGCGTGCGCTCTACCAGCGGTTGGGCATGCGCACGATCATGTTGGGGGCCCCATATGCATGCGGTTGCACCGCGCGCGTTGCCCCGCGATGCAGTTACGTGCGGCACGATGGAGTTACGCGCTGCAAATTAGAACTGCCATCAGGGCCTGCCAATATTCCCAGCCGTCCGGCTTCCCCTTTAATTCCCACGACCATTATAACCTTAGTCTCTTCAACCTTTCGATCGCGCCCCACAACACAACAAGCACACCCATGATGACACATAGAGAGGGGATGTCTAGCGGCGCTCCAATGGAGTTCGGCGAGCATAGAGTGGAGACCCACGCGAGGGAGACGGATCTCTTGGTGGTGTACACCATCGACCCGGCCGTGGTGGACGACTACATCAACAGCGTTGAGCAGTTGCTTGCTCGAGACAAGTACAAGGTGGTCGGCATCGACCTCCGTTACACCGTCGGTCGTCTCGGCATAGATCAGAAGGTTGACGTCGCCCATTTGTGCGTGCGCCATCATGTCCTCATCTACCACTACTGCATGGCCACGGAGCCTTGCGATTGTTTCAACAGGTTTGTCAACAACACCGACTACAAGTTCGCCACGGTGGAAACCACCAACGATGTAAAAGCGCTCAGTATTACGGGCTTGGCCTGCAAGAACCTTGTCGAAATCCGTGACCACTATAGGGTCTAGGGCAGCACGAAGAAGGACTCCCTGGTCGAACTCACCTCGGCCATCATCGACCCCTACTACGAAAAGATGAAGCGGGATGCCCAGAGAACAAGTCCCGTATCCTGGCACGGGGCATGGATGCGGCAACTGGATGAACCTTACCTCAGGTTCGCAGCCAAGAGCGTGTACACATACTACGAGATGCACAGGCGGATCATTGACATGAGGAAGTGCCTCGTTACCCAAATCGACGAGCCCGGATCGAGCCACAAGAAGAGCAAGCGTCACAAGAAGTAGATGATGATGCTAGTTAATCATGCATGTAATATATAGTTTACTTTATTGGTGTGTGGAAATGTCATGTGTGTAGTAGCCACCTATGTAATTATGCATGTAATAGTTTACTTTGGTGTGTGCAAATGCCATGGTTGTAGTAGCCACCTATGTAAGTGGATGTTTAATTTGGTTATGCAACCATGTCCTTATAAGTGTGTGTGTATATATATATATATGTTGTTGTTCTGTATGCAATCCCATCGCACAACATACACGTCTTATTAGCAGCAACCGTCTGTGTTATTATCGGTCTTCACACATATTTCTGATTACAGACATGTTTGCCGCGTATCACACACATCTTGTTATATTGAACCGTTTCTGTTCTCTTGTCTCAGCACAAACAGTTCATCCGAGTGAACCGCATGATGTATATCGCACACACCTTGATCTGGCTGACCGTTTCTTTTTTGTTGCCTAATCACAAACAGTTTATCCAAGTGAACCGTATGCTGTATATCGCACACACCACCATCTGGCTGCCTGTTTCTTTTGTTCCTCCTCATCGCAAATAGTTAATTGAACTGAACCGTATGCCCTGCATCACACACGTAACTAAAATCCGAACCGTGTTTGATGCATCCTCCATCGCAAACGTTTTGCACCTTTTTTGACGGTTTTTACACCACCGATTGCGATTATTGCATCGCACACAGTTTCGTCAAAGGGTCTCTGATTGTAGGTTCGCGTTAGCAGCAACCTGCAGTAGTGAAATGAGTAGAATATTAGCTCCTAACACATGGTTGGAGATCCCCCCCCAAGAATTCCCAAAGTGTAACATTCTCTTGAACATCAATTGTGAAGTATTCAACAACAAGTACATTTTTCATGCTAGAGAATTAATCATCTCTATGGTGAGCAGAGCTGACTCTAATGAACCTCATATACAAAAAGTAAAAAAGGAATGTGCAATAGATTGGGATGGAAATTATGTGCAAAGATACACAAGAAACTTAAAAAATCATTAATTAGACAGCTAATCGTGTTTATTACTACTATCGGGAAGGACTATTTATTGTGTTACATGGTGATGCGGAGTATGAAGTTGAGCCCTCTTTTAGTTCTTCTAAGAGGTGGCAACAAATAACTGGAATTCTTTGGCACCATGCAATTGCTTGCTTCAGACATGAGAATAACACGATAGGGATATGGTTTCCAAGTGCTTTAACATAGACTTTCATGGAGTCTTATTCTTATACAAAATAATGCCCATTAGGTACATGTCTGAATGAGTCAAAACGTGTTATGAACGGATAGTGCATGCCATCATGGGAAGTGGGAGCCAGGCATGCTAGGGTATTGAAATTGATTCTGGATTTGAACTCTGTTTGGGTACTGGTCTAATTGGGGAAAGGCAGATGCATATATCATAAAGTTGCATGCATTATTTGCAAAAAACAACAATGTCAAACTTCCTCACGCGTGACCCTCCCCCTTCCCAAATCCTCCATGGTGCCAAGTCAGGTTCTAGTGGTGTATTTTTAGTTGCATCGTGACATTTGGGCTAGTCATGGACGCACTCAACACTACTTTGGACTGGTGGTACACTCTTTGTGAGTTGATGCACTACACTGTTGCCCTCATGAAAGTTGATGTTTGGTCATATCGAGTGGGAAATGAAAAACTATGATATTTCCTTATGCAAGTGCCACGAAACTAAACTTTGTATACGCTTCTTTTCATCGGAATGTAGAAAATTACTAGATTTAAATAGTGTGGCCTAATTACAAGATTTATCACCAACAATTTCAAATTTAGCACATTTTTAGAATGTTGACAGATTCATGACAATAGTTCTTTTTAAATAGTTCTTTTTATCTCTAGTCGGGCTATTTCCCTTGCGAAAAGGTCCTCAGATCTATTTGCTCAAACCAATAGGACATGCATCCTTGAAAATAAATTAGACATATCAAAGTTTCTAGAGGTCCAATCATCTTCTTCACCCTGAATGGGATGCCAGCGTACAGCCGTGTTTACCTCTATTGCGGGAGCCAAGCAATCATTGATTGCGAACAAGAACTCATCAAGGACAGGTTCCGCAGGATCAATGCCTAGCAGAAGAAACTGTAGAGTTCATGGTTGTCGAAATATTCAAGTATCCAAGATCCCAACCTCAAAAGGCTCATAGGCATCATTCTCCTATTGAAGACCGCTTGAACTTGATGGAGAAGAGACGAACCGGGGAGGAGGAGACCAAACTGCAAAGGGAAACCACCACGGCCATCATGCTGGCAAACGTTGGAAATCCTAACCTCACTGGCCATGGAGGCCCATGTGATTCTACTCCAATGAGCCATCAACGATGCGAATCCTAAGCTCACTAGACATGGAAGCCCACGTGAATCTACGCCAATGAGCCATCAATGCTGCTTCAGCCAACACCGTCGGGGTGAGGAGGTTCGAGCAAACATTAACCAACCAGATCAGCGGCGCCACAACCACCAATGAAGTGTCGGAAGATAACCTTACTAAAAGCCTCAAGGCGAAGGAAACTAAAGCTCCATCCGATAGATCGTGGTTTCCCGAAGTGAGGAAAAGTAAAGCCCCAAAGCAGAGTGAAGAAGGAAAGGGGTGATGACCTACTGGAGGATGAGAGGTCGCGATGTAGTGCGTCCAGGAAATCTCCTTTGTGGGGTTTAGAGAGGAGAGAACGGTTCTTGTGATACTCGTTCGACATGTTGACATGGTACGTGAGTTAGGCGCGCCTTCATCAGAGATAGATGCCGAGTGATATGCCATGTCACTTAATGCACGACATGACAATGTAAAAAAAGGCCGCATGGTAAATATTCAGCTGGTGTGGGGGGGAGACATATTTGGATGAAATAGTTGGACGAGGACAACTGATGAAATTGCACATCTCACTGACAGGGGTGTTGAGACCTGGTGCTAGCAATGAAAACTGCACATCAACGGATGAGAGAAAAGTTACACATGGATCGCCGGGGAGTTGCATCTAACAAGGGCTAAAGTTCCACAACCAAAACAATTGTCAAAATATACTTATATCTAGTTTCGAGAACTCATGCGAGAGCCCAACAACAATGAAAATTGACCTTAATTCCCACAATCGGCTTTTTAAAGTTAATTTTTTAAAGTAAAATCCATGCACGTGAAACAGCCCAGCAACTTCGAATGAGAGGAGCGTTGAAGCTTACTAGTACTTTAGTTTGGCAGCCCTATTTCAACGCCTGTTCCATGAGATTTTTCTTTTTTTGGCACAAGGTGAAAAAGGCAGTCAAAAGGTTTTCTAATATGAGTTTTTGGTCACGGTATAGTTCACATGATTTTCTAATATGAGTTGAACGCCTGCTGTCATTTCCCATTTTACTTCTTCCCGCATCCGCCGGTTTAGGGCATCTCCAACAGCTGTAAGATAGGTATTGGTAAATTTGCCACCTCGGACATAGTGATATAGTGATGATGTGGCATGTAATAAATGTGAAGAGAAAGGAAAGTTGTATGTAGAATAACCAACAGCCTTTGCACAAGCTCCAAGGTGACATAGAAAGCAATCACATTTATTTTCTCATCATCTATTGGATAGCTTAGATACAATCTATTGAAGTAGTTGTATGATAGTTTGTTGATTGATGACATGAATATTTTATCAACAAGACTAACGTACAATTTATTGGAGATGCCCTTAGGAATATAAACAGACGCCAATGCTTGCAGACGAAGTACGAGGACAAAAAAAAGTCGAGTTCAGTTTGCAAGACAGGAGGGTAGTGCGAAAGAGACAAGGATGGACATGATTCGGCTGTGTCTCCTTTATTTTCTGCCTCGACCAACGTACGGTGTGTTGCCGTGCCAATTGTTGCAGCGCAGCTGCTGCCTGCTGGTGCGTGCGTGCGTGCGTGCTTGCTTTTTGGTAGCCTCAAGTGCGAGTACTGTAGTTTAGCTAGCCAAATGATGTCAGGTTGTCAACACTGGCCCCTAGGTACATTCCAAAAGACCAGAGGTGTGTGCTCCTTCCTTCCGAGAAAACAGACTTTGTAAACCGGCCCGGCTCGATTGCATTAGCATGCCGGACGAGAGTTATACGGAGTAGTTAGTTAGTATGTCATGGCGGGCGGTGGTCGTTGTAGTAAGTACTCCCTCCGTAAAAATATATATATACAAGAGCGAGATCACTAGAGGGAGTAGAATATTTGCTATGTTGAGCAGGGACGGAGCTGAGGCTAGGTTTCGGCGCTACCTTGGTCAGATTAATTATGCAGTGTGTAACTTCACTCCGCTACTCTGTTCGTGTCAATGGAGAGTTACTACCTTTTTTCACTCCTTCCAGAGGCTTTCGACAAGGTGATCCAGTGTCGTCATACCTAATTTTATTATGTGCCGAGGGCCTTTCTTCTCTCTTGAAGTTCTATGGCAATGTCGACCGAGGAATCCGTGCTAACTTCAGAGTCCCGTGGGTGAATCATCTTCTTTTCGCCGATGATAGTCTCATTTTCATCAGTGCGAATACAGACAGTGCTAGTAGATTGAATGAAATTCTTCGAATCTATGGTGAGGCCTCAGGTTAGTGTGTGAACAGAAGTAAAAGCTCCATTTATTTTTCTCCTAACACACCTGAGACACTCAGGCATCATTTGAAACAACTTCTGGATGTGCATGTTGAAGCATTTTCAGAACGCTACCTTGGTCTTCCCACAGCGGTCGGTCGCATTACCAGCGGTACCTTCGATCACATTGGGGAAAGAGCCAGAGGTCACATGAGCGGATGGTCGGAGAGACTATTTGCATGTGCAGGCAGAGAAACGCTTCTAAAGTCGATTGTTCAGGCTATTCCGACTTTTAGCATGAGCTGCTTTCTCCTGACGAAGAAAGTGTGCAAAAACTTAACCTCAAGCATGGCCAAATTCTGGTGGGGGAGCTCACTGGATAGGAAATCTCTTCATTGGATCGCTTGGGATAAGGGGGTGTTTGGTTCAGGGACATTTTAGTCCCAGAGACTAGAAAAAGTCCCTAGGAACCAAACGGGAGGGACTTTTTCTACAGGGACTAGAAAAAGACTCTACTAGAGAGTCTTTTTTGATTAGTCCCTGGGACTAGAAAAAGTCCTAGGACTTCTGAACCAAACACCCCCTAAGTTAGCTACACCAAAAATTAAGGGCGGAATGGGATTCCGTGACTTACGACAGTTCAACTTGGCACTTTTAGGGAAGCACGGGTGGAGATTAATGACATGCCACTATTCCGAAGTCTGCCTCAACCACATGGAGAGCGATCATTGCAGGCCGTGAAGCACTCAATGTGGGATTGGTGAAAAGAGTTGGTGATGGAACATCCATCTCGGCTTGGGAGGATAAATGGATACCGTCTACAACAACAATGTCGCCAATATTCAAACCGGCTAATACACATGTTCAGATGGTTAGTGACTTGATTGATACAGCAAACTGGACATGGAACCGGGAACTTGTGCGAGACACCTTCATTGCACCTGATGCCGAAGCCATACTGAACATTCCAATTCGGCGAGGTGGAGGTGAGGATTTTCTTGCCTGGGCGCATGAGACCTCAGGAATATACTCTGTTAAATCGGCTTACCGTGCTCTCGTGAATCAAAAAGAGCGTGTAGCTCTAGAGGAAGGGCATGTAACGGGACCACCAACGACAGAAGAACAGATGTGGACTTCTCTTTGGAAACTCAAGGTTGTGCCCAAGGTGAGGGTTTTTTGGTGGCGAGTCGTTAGGGGCATAATCCCTGATGAATGCACCCTTAAACGGAGACATATAAAGGAGGTGAGCATGTGCAAGATTTGCTTAGCAATGGAGGAGGACCTCACACATGCACTCATCCATTGTTCTCACGCCCGCCGGTTCTGGGAGGAAGCTCGATTGTTGTTTGAAATCTCTCTACCCCGTCTCCATCCAGATACTTGGGCAAGAGATATACTATGTGAACAACGGTTCTCGGAGAAAGAACGCGCTATAATTATCACTATTATGTGGTCCATCTGGATGTCACGTAATAGATGGATACATGATGAGGTGAAGATCGATCCTGCTAGCTCGGTGAGACGAACCAGAGAAGATCTAGCGTTGCTAGAACTCCCCAAGCAGCATAGCATTGTATTACCAGGTTATGGTTGGCAACCGCCCGATGAAAATATCATCAAGATCAATACAGATGCCTCGATCAACTCCGCTAACGGTATAGCGGGTATTGGAGGGGTTGCCAGATCGTGTTCGGCCTTTTTGGGAGCTTGGTGCAAGCCGTACATGGGGTCTCGGACCCACTAATTGCTGAGGTCCAAGCCATGAAAGAGGGTGTGATCTTTGCTCGTCTGAGGGGCTTCACGGAGGTCACCCTCGAGACAGACTGTCTAGAGGCAGTTAACCTCTGGAACAATCGCTACGACGATCGCTCGATTGTAGCACCTATCTTAGCAGAAATTAGAGAGCTCTCTCTTAATTTTTCATCTTTTGTAATTCAGGATGTAATAAGAGCGACAAACGGTCTTGCACATCTTTGTGCTAAGCGTGCGAGCATGCTTAATGTGACTGAAAGCTGGCTCGAGATGACCCCAAGCTTCCTGATCAGCAGCCTGTTGGCTGACTGTTCGACGAATGCTTTTATTGAATAAAGCTCTCTGAAATTCAAAAAAAAAGAGCAGGGACGGAGCTGGAGTGACACGAGGGAGTAGAATATTTGCTATGTTGAGCAGGGACGAGAGTTACACGAGCAGTTAACGATACATTTACATGCCAGCAGCAATTGAATATGGCGGAAGGTGGGTGTCGGTAGCATGCAGCGAGAGCGCGAGAGGTCGATGAAATGACGTGCGGTGGCGGTGCCCGGCAGCAGTACATGCCCGGCTGTCGCCCTGTCTCCACCCCCGACATGTGCACGCCTACGGCCTTCCACCAGTCAACCGTCGCAACTCGCGACGGATGCGGTGCGGTTTCTTCTACGCCTCGTATTCGGGCCGGCTGTTGGTGCGTGCGCGCGAGTACTGTATTTCACTGAGTGGAATGATTGCGGCGTGTGTGGCGCACGTAGCAGCTGCGGCTCCGTTTCCCCTGCCTGCATCCGAATTCGGACGGACGACGACACTGGGCTGCTCCACGCCTTTAGAGCATCTCCACTTGTTCGGCACCCAGCGCAAAGGTCGGCATTCTTTCGGGCGCCCGCCCCCCTTAATTTTTAGGCCCAAGGGCAATCTAGGTCCCAGCCACGTCCCCAGGTGCCGTCCTCAAGGCGTCACAAATTCAAACGTGGTCCATTTTCCATCCCCATAAGACGCCACAAGTCTGGCGATCAGCGTAGTTCGGTGATCACGTTGCCACATTTCGGCGCGCAAAAAAAAAAGAAAGGACTCGACGTACCAAACGGTTGTGTCGGCCTCCGGTGTCGGAGGAGTCGGCATGCGCGGGCTGGGCGGCGTCGACGCGGCTTCTTCTGTGCAGGGCGGCGTCGGCACGGCTTCTGTGCTGCTGGGCGTCCTGGAGGCATCATCGCTCGGGCTTGGCGGCGGCGTTGGCGTCGGCGTGGGAGTTGGTGGCGCCGTCGACGACATCTGGTTCAGAATGAGACCGCGCTCCGCCATGCACCACGCCTTGACCTGCTCGTCCATCGACGACATGTCCGCCCCGCCCATCAACAAAGCCAGGTCGGTGTTCCTCTTCTTCGAGGCGACGTTGGTCCGGAGTAGGTCGAGCTTGACGGCGCTGTTCGTCATCAATGCCGACCACCGCGCCTCGGTCTTCTCTTCCCGCTGGGCGGCCCGGGTCTTGGCGTCAGCGAGGCAATGCTCGATGGACTCGTGCACACGTGCGGTAGCCGACTCGGTGTGTTTCCCTTTCTTGGCCCCTTTGTTGCCGTCCGGGCGCCCGGCGTCGGCGCGTCCGGCTTGTACGTCTCCTTGGCCTTGGCGAGGGTGCGGACATCCGCCCACTTCTAGCACTTCTCGATCCGCTTGAAGACGTGGAGATACTTGAAGTCTTGGTCGGTACTGTCCTGGCGAAACAAGGCGAACATCTGCAGCAGCTGCGCCGAGAAACAACAGTCAGCAGGCGCGCACAAGCCGAAACGAAAAGGGGGAGCCTGGCGTGGCATACCTGATCCTTGACGCTGGCGCCGCTCTCCGGCCGAGCCGCAATCTCCTCGATGATCTCCTCGACCCGCGTTGCATGTGCACGCCTTTGAAGTAGGGGTCGACGAGCATGTGCTCGTCGAACTCGGCCTTGATGTGGTCCCAATACGTGTCGATGCTCTGGTTCGTGCCGGTGATTGGGTCGAGGTAGACGATTTTCCATTCTTCGGCGAGGCACTCTTCCTCTTTGGACGCCCACTTCATGCGCGGCTCGCCGGTCCTGGCCGCCCCCTTCTTCTTCTTCTTCTTCTTCTTCTTCTTCTTCTTCTTCCCTTTCCTCGCCGGAGCAAGCAACGACTCCTCCTCCTCCTCCTCCTCCTCCTCCTCCTCTGGCTCCTGATCGCCATAGTCGAGCTCGCCGTCCATGTCGCCGTTGAGGTCCATTTTGTCGTCTTGGGCAGTGAACCCGGGGGAGGTGGCGGCGGTGGCCGAGCCGGTCGTGATGATGTCGTCCATGTCGGCCTCCATCGCGTTGGTGTCGCAGAGATGTGACGATGAGGCTTGTGAGAAGGGCAGCACGCCACGGCGGAGAGGTGGCGTCGGGGAGGATGCATAGGCCGGCAGTGAGTAGGTATACGGAGGGTACTGCACGACGGCGAAGACGGGCGAGGGCGTGCGCTGGGCCGGGTGACCATGGGGGAAGGTGATGCTGGAGTTGAACCCACCGTGCGCGTCACCGTCGGCGTAGCCCGGCAACGGCGTGCAGCCCCAGGGTTGTGGCGACGACGAGAAGCCGGCCGGAGACCCGACGCTTTGCTGGCTCCAGGGCGCGTACGGGCCGTGGCCGCCGGGTGGATTCATCATCCCCGAGCGAGCCGCCTTGGCTTGTTCGGCCGAGCGCTTCGCCTGCTCCGCCACCGCCGCAGCCGCGAGCGCCGCGTTGTCCCGGGCCTTCTTGGCATTGGCCCTATTCCGCCGGTCGGTGGTGACAGCCTCCCGGCGCTGAACTTCCGCCCTCCAGTCGGCGTTAGACATGCCCGGGGGCTTGGACGGCGGCGCCCTTTGCTTCCTCTACTTCGGCTGGGCGACGGCGGCGATCCGTCGCGACACGGGGGAGCACGTACTTCTTAGGCGGCATGGCGACCGGCTGGGAGGGGAGGAGGAGGAGATTGGCGGGAGGAATGGAGAATGAGAGGGAAGCCGAGGGGGGAAAGCGGGAGGAAACGGCGGGAAAAGGCCCTCCTCTCGCCGACAAAGCGGCCCCACATCCCTTTTCGCTTCTGTCGGCGCCCCCAGACGACCCCCGGGCGCTTGGGTTCGGCTCGGGTGCGCCGGCTGTTATTTCGGCCGAAACCGGCGCTAAATGAGATCCTGGGGCGCGACTGGGCTGATTTTCGCTCGCCGGCGCTAAAAAATCGCCTGGGGGGCCTGTTGGAGGCGCGGCTGGAGATGCTCTTATCACGAACGCTGCCTACGAGGATTTCCTCAAAACCGTTTCTTCTAATCATGTTTAAGACATCTAAGACTATGTTATCCCTTAAAAGATGATGCCATATGTCCTCGGACACATCCTAACTTTGGATCGTAGCGGGGAGACTTTGAACATTCAAACCGATCCGGTCTAATCTAGATGTCCGCAATATATACGGCCTAAAAAGTTTTCAGAGTACGGAATGCATCTCGGATTTCCGCCCATTGGCCTCATCCACGCCATCACAAAGATCATTGCCAAGATGACGGCTAACCGGCGGGCTCCTCACATGCATGACCTTGTCTCCAACGCCAAGAGTGCCTTCATAAAAAAAGAGAAGCATCCATGCCAATGTATGTCATAAACTTGGCAAGAAAGTTCCATCGCAACCGCTCCCCGACGCTCTTGTTCAAACTAGACATCAAAAAGGCGTTTGACTCTGTACGTTGGGAACCTGCTGAAACACCTTGGCTTCCCGGACAAATTTCACGACTGGGTTTCAGCTTTGCTCTCTACCGCCACTTCGAGGGTGTTGATCAACGGAGTTTTGGGTGATCCGCTGAAGCATGGATGTGGCCTTTGCCAGGGGGACCCATTGTCCCCTCTTCTCTTCGTCCTGGCTATCGATCCGCTCCACCACCTCCTCTCCAAGGCCACGGCCCAAGGGCACCTACACCCTCTGTGTGGTAGATCTTCACCTGTTCGGACCTCGCTCTACGCCGACAATGCCGCCATCTTTCTGAAGCCCATTAAGGAAGACGTCCAATTCCTTGCTGCTACCCTGACCTCTTTTGGAGCGGTGTCTGGCCTCGTCACTAATTGTGCCAAAAGTTTGGTTACTCCCATCCGATGTGACAACATCAACCTTGACGATGTTCTTCATGCTTTTCCGGGAGTGCGCACCTCATTTCCGATGCGCTACCTTGGGCTTACCTTATCTGTCAAGCGCCTCAAGCGAATCCACTTCCAGTATCTTGAGGATAAAATTGCAGGCAAGCTCCCTCCCTGGCAAGGAAGACATGTGGCCCCTGCTGGCCGTGTGGTTCTTGTAAAGGTTGTCCTTACTGCCATTGCTATCTATCATCTCACGCCTCTCAACATCCCGGTGGAGGTCCTCAAGAAAATTGACAGTATTCGCCGTGCATATCTTTGGGCGGGCTCGAACAAGGTATCCGGAGGAAAATGTAAGGTTAACTGGGAGCTCGTCTGCAAGCCCAAAGGACAAGGGCGGGCTCGGAGTGCTTAATCTGGATATGTTTGCTAAGGATCTGCGGCTCCGATGGCTATGGTTCGAATGGACTGACAAGAGCAAGCTATGGATTGGCATGGGGACGCCGTGCACGGAGGATGATCGCCACTTCTTTGCGGCTGCCACCATGGTCACTGTTGGAAATGAACGAACTGCGCAATTTTGGAACTCGTCGTCGCTCAACGACTTGCGCCCCCGTGACATCGCACTGGACCTCTTTGCCGTCTCTCGCAAGAACTCCTCGGTCTAGCAAGCCATGACCAACAACCTTTGGATCACTAATATTGATGGCACCAACGGTCTGTCCCTCGCGCATATCGAGCAGTTTGCTGACCTTTGGGAAAATTTATCTTCGGTAGCCCTAGTGGAAGAGGTGGAAGACTCGATTATTTGGAAGTTCACTAAGGATGGGATATATTCTGCTTCATCGGCATACAAGGCTCAATTTGAAGGCCTGACATCCTCTGATCTTGTACAGTCCGTGTGGAGGGTGTGGGCTCCCCCGAGGTGCAAATTCTTTGCTTGGCTGGTTCTTCAAAATAGGATCTAGACATCAGACCGCTTGATCCGTCGTGGCTGGCCCAACTGCGGCATGTGCCCTCTTTGTAAGCATGCATAGGAGTCCGCTGCTCACCTACTCTTCCAATGCCGCTACACGTTGCGCATTTGGAACGACATTCTACTGTGGCTTGGAATGCACCACATCTCTACTACTTCATGGTCGGCGAGCGTTTCGGTCAAAGGATGGTGGAAAGGTAACCTTCAGGTTCGTCTCGGCTCTCCCAAAGCCCTTGCCTCATTGATGATGCTCATCTCATGGGAGGTTTGGTTCGAGAGAAACGCTAGAGTCTTCCGCAACGTGGCGGTCCCTTCGGTGGTCATCATTAACAAGATCAAGCATGAGCTGTCGCCCCTGGGTTTTGGTGGGTGCCAAGCACTTGGGTATTGTAATGCCGCGAGAGTAGTTTTTCTTTCGTTTGCCGCTTGCGTCTCCTGTCTAAAACCTTCTTCCTTAATCATTGAAATGAAAGTCTTTTGCCTCGTTTCAAAAAAAAGTGTTTCAGAACGTACGTTCCAAGGTGTAAAGAAAAAATGAATGTTTGCTTGGAGATGCCCTTGGGCCACACCTGCCTCAGCCTCTACTATCAAAACAGGCTTTCATCCCGCTCTTTAACGGCTCCGGCCTTTCTTTACTAGTGCTCTATCAGCTTAGCTAATTTTCACCCTAGAATTTCCTGAATCTTATTTTGTGTTTGGATACTGACCTGATTAATTGGACTAGTAACAAAAAAAATATACTCCCTCTGTCCCAAAATAAATGTCTCAACTTTACACAAACATTAGTACAAAGTTGTACTGAGATTGAGACACTTATTTTGGGACGGAGGGAGTACAAGTTAACTATGTGGTGTTAAGTTATTCGCCCTCTCCGGTTGGTGCGATTGATTCTAAATTAGAGGAAATATATAGCTTTGACAAGGTTAATTAACCCTACCATATCCTTAAAATGTCGCTGGGTTTAAGCCTCTCCAACCCACATTTTAGCCCTGGAGAGAACGTGGGACATGGAGTATTTGATCCCGGGCTCATATTGATAGAGGCAAAGGTGTCCCGATGTTTCGATGAGATAGCAATCGTTTTCTGTGGGAGTCGATTTTGACGATCCGACTACGAACGTGCGAAGACGTCGCGCCTTAGCAATCGCTAAACCAACTTCCGAGGGGTTATTGACCACGCCGGAGCACGATCAACCTGACCACGAGGGTCTATTTTCTGCGAGCAAACGAAGAACAAGCAAGAAACTGATATTGCAATCTGGATATTGCGAATAAAAGAGGAAAGCTTTATTAATGAAGGTGGGGTTCCGTGACGCCTTTGTCTGGTCGTTGAACACAAATGAAGTACGCGAAGTTGCAGCTATGGCGAACTTTCAATCTAAACAAAACCCAAAGTCTAAACGATGCCCTAGGGGCTGTATATATGGAGGAAGAGGGGGGAATTTCGTGGCCCTTGGAGGAGGGGTCCGAAACCCACCCTAACTCTTGTTTCCCCACACATATGGACTCTAAAAACAGCTTATATTGAAGTATTTCGAAATTACATGGGCCTGGCCCAAAAATAAGGTGACGCGGCACCTAGAATAGCCTCTGGACGAAAATTATGAAGTGGCATCTTGTATATTTCGTCCAAGGCTTCATGCACTCATTATGGTGGCTTCAAAGTCCTGAAATCATCACTTGAAACTCTGTTCTTGTCTCCCTTGCGCATGCCATCAACTCCATGCTTGTTCTTGCTCCAATGTTCATCCTTCTCCAAGCTAGGCCTTTCATTTGTAAGCAAAACAAATGTACCCAATTTAGGCAGCATCATATTCTCACGAACATTAAAATCGTTACCAAGAAACGAAAGTAACTGCTAATTTAATTGGCGTGCGCGAGCTCTAGTAATCGGTTCAGTATGTATAGTAGCAGGGGTTGTGGGTGTAACAATGGTATTGATGTCCTCATCACATATGCTCCCGCATGAACAGTAAAATAATAAAAAAATAGTAATAAAATTAAAAAAATCTGATTTTTTTTGTGATGAACATTGACAAAATTTATAACCGCGTGCAAAATTTCAATCTGAAATGACATTCGTGGAGGTCTGGGCAAAAAGAATAAAATCGATGCTCCAAAAAGACTATTGTTGGAAGCATTTTGGAGCATTGATTTTGTTATTTTTGCCCAGATCTCCACAAATGTCATTTCGATCTGAAATTTTGCACGCAGTTAGAACATTCATCAATGTTCATCACAAAAAAATTCAGATTATTTTGAATTTTTTTACTATTTTTTCGATTTGACTGTTCATGCGAGAGCATATGAGCTCGGAATCAAAAGAGCACTTTCGAAGAGAACGTGGCATTACTTTGTTATATTACCATTTTAGACATCCCGCATTGTGATATAGGGTCGTCACACACTCTTCTTACAATTAAAGACCAAATGTTGCCCTCCGCCCAGTCCGGCGTAATTTCTTTTGTTATATCGTGCCGCAACCATGCCTCACATACATCTACTCGTGTACATACGTAATAGACTCAAGAATGGGTTCTTGAGTCGGGAGGTCATTCGCGTGTGGGTTTGCGGCGATCATGCGGTGTGTGTAGGAGTTCAATATTTTGTTCTTTACAAGAACTTTCATAAGAATTTGGTAGGATTCTATTTCTTAATACATTTTTCGTTGTAACATATTTGGTATATAAAAATATATATTATAAGAATTTCTCTATGGTCTAGTCTGCATGGAATCTCATAAAAAAATCATTGAGTTCAACCTCATGAAAAAAAATCTTTTGTTTCCATGACAACCATGGTATACACCAAATCAACATCAATGACAATTTTTTTTCAACTCCTATAGAATTTAATATGCCATGACAACCTTCTAAGTCTAGCATCGTTGGTGGGCGTGTGGAGGTGTGTCTCCGGCAGATCTATCCTTGGTGAATTTGCTCGGATCTGGTTGTTGTTCGTCTATGTTCGTGTGTCTTCGGGTTGGATCCTTTCGATCTACGTTATTCTTCATCGGCGGCGGTTGCTGTTCTGGTGCGCTAGTCCTATGGGGCCTTAGCACGACGACTTCCCGACGGTCTACTATAAAAACTTGTGCCTGACTCCGGCGAGGGAGGGGCGATGACGGCGGCGCGCCTTCGGCTCGCTTCAGTGCTTGTAGTCGTCGCTAGGTGGTCTACGGATCTGGATGTAATTTTTATTATTTCTGATGTTCGTTGTACTGCCATAATTGAAGATGAATAGATCAGAAGCTTTCTCGCAAATCATGTGAACCAAAGTGGCCTACTTGATCTGCTTCTAGATAAATGTCATTTCACAAGACATGATTGAGTATCTCAACTTGAAGTGCGTGTTAACGCAAATATATAATAATGCTTTTTTTGGTTCAAAATATAAACGTCTTCAACAAATATTATTAACATGTTTAGTGTTAATCCATTTTATTTATGTAAATTATGAATGTTGAGGGAAGTATTGTGGCTCTGTTGCCTGGAGTTTCTTAAGTGTCATTCAAATTCTTAGACTACCATTTCAACTCAGACTGACTTAATCTTCCCCATAAAGAAGATTGATTTAATCCATTTCACAACATAATTTATTGGCTACAAAATTGAGCAAAGGTAATCTCGGAGAATTGTGGAATAGCAAATCCATATTAAGAAAGATAAAATTAACTATATTTTAGTGTTACCTTTGCTCAATTTGGAATAGCAAATCCCTCTTCTTCTTAGATCGCCTTCATAACCCCTGCCGTCAACCTGGCATGTAAACGTGTGAACGGGTTCCTTTACCCTCTTCTTCTAAATAAGAATAAGGCCAAATTCCATTGACATAATAACTGGAAGTGGGAGAAGAGGGATTAATATAAGATATGCATGTGCATGCATATTCTAGAAGAAAAAAAGTTACCTTAAACAATTCATGTTTGCATGGTCCTAATATTATGGGATGCTTAAAATTAAACAAGAAACACATAACAACATCTTGTACAATAAAGAGAATTGTCTTATCTTCATTACTAAGAGATCAACTCTCTTAGGTAGGAGAAGGTTAATCTTTTTCCTTTCTTACTCTTCCAACTTAGCTATCATCATATGTGGCAGTGTTAAGATTATATTATTGTACGTACAATAAATTTATAAATTTTAAGGCCACTAGCTACAACCGTACCAGCCCAAACAGCAAAACTGAAATAAAATTGAGTAGCGCAAATCACGGAACAAATCAGACGACACGTAAATCGAGTGCGAGTTTTTGCACAATGGCAGGCGACTGCATTATAGCCGCGCAGCAACAAAAAACTACAGATCATGATGATCACAGAGACTACGCAGTGTAATTGGGTTTGTTCATCGTACCCGATCGCTTTTTATTACTTTTTTCCAACCATTCCTACCCCTTTTACACGCGGTAGTATTATAATGGCAGACAACACACACGCATGGGAAGTGGAAAGATGCATGCATGGGACGGAAGGAAGAGAGAAAAGTGCCTTGCGTTTTAAATTAACGGTGGTTTGCTTTGCTCCCAGAGACAAAATTACTCGGCGTCGGCGTAGGATGCAAAAGAGGAAGCACTTTTTGGAGTAGTTTTCTCTCCAAAGACGTGCGTGGATGTTTTTACTACCTAGCTCGGCTAGCTAGGCACGCACTGCTGCTTTCACTACACACCTCAAAAGTTGTCGAGGGAACTACTCGATCGATCGACAGAGCGAGGCCGGCCGTCTCCAGGTGACCAAGGACGCATTTTGAGGCAAATTTGACAATTTTGATCTAAAAACGAAATAAATTCACAGAATGAACTGGGTGCGAAACTATTTCACACCTCTAACCCTTTTGTGTAGCGCCTGCCACGCCGGCGCCACACCCTACGGTGCAGCGCCTAGCTCCGGGGCGTTGCACCTCTGTCCACCGTGGCAGCCCATGGGCCCGCACCCAGCAGTGCAACGCCTCCGAGCTAGGCGCTGCACCTGTAATGTGCAGCGCCTAGCCGCTAGGCGCTACACGTGTAATGTGCAGCGCCTAGCGGCTAGGCGCTGCACTGTGACTTATCTGCAAACGCGCCAGCCCTCTCCTCCCCCACCTTCCCCATTGGCAGTTACAGGAAAACAGGGCGGCGGCCATCTGCACTCCCCCTCTCAATCCCCTCTCCCAAATCCTTCCGATCCGACGATTTGGTCCGTGCATTTCTTCACCAATCCATCGTAGAAGGTACTCTCCACCGATCCCCTTCTTTCTATCCATAGAAAATATTATATTTTGAAGATTTGGGGAACCCTTGTTTGAATCTTGCATGTATTAGATTTGGGCAACTTTTGTTTGAATCTTGCATATATTAGATTTGAGGAACCCTTGTTAGATTAGAATGTGGTTTGGATAGATAGGTTGACATGTTATTTATATAGTTTGGATACATAGATTGACATGTTATTTCTATGGAGAAGTTATTTGTATGAAGTAGGCCTAGTTTAGTTTATTTGTACTAAAATTATACTCGTATTGAGAAAAATGCTTTGGATACATATGCTTTGAATCTTGCATGTAGTAGGCCTACTTTAGTTTTTTTGAATTGAAAAGATAATCATGTTGACAAGAATGCTTTGTTGAAATTGTTAGGATGGTTTGGCTTCTCGATGATCATTGGGACAAACAACACCGGTCGTACGCTATGTCGGTGCAGCAGCGGGTAATACCGAAAGTGGCCGGTGTTATGAATTTCGTATGTTTTTTCAAACACAAATGCCCCATATGTAATGTTATGATTTGTTTGTTTGTAGGAGCTTGCACCTCTGAAGCTTCGGTCTCACGGGATCAGCCTTGGAGGGATGCGATATGATGAGCGGTACACACCTTATGTTAGGGAGGCAGGACTTCTCCCGTTCATTGAGTTGGTCCGCCGGTCGACGCCACCCAACAATGCTGCAGCACTCACCGCGCTTATTGATCATTGGAGGCCGGAGACACACACTTTCCATCTTCGGACCGGGGAGATGACCGTGACGCTGCAGGATATTGCTATGATCACCGGTCTTCCTATCGATGGCAATCCTTTATGTATGAACACCGATTCTGAAGGGTGACGCGCGCAGATGCAAGCCCTTATCGGTATGGTTCCTCCGGAGCCTCGGGAGCCAGAAGCAGAACATAAGAAGAAGGAAAGAGTCGCAGCGGGCGCTACTTTCACGTGGATATCATCGAACTTCTGTCATTGCCCCGATGATGCTAATGAGGACATGGTGAAGACATATGCTCGTGTCTACATGTGGTACGTGATATCGAGGACAATGTTTGCTGATGGCACAGGCAAGACTGCTCCATGATTGTGGCTGAAGGCGTTGACCGTCTTCGATAGCAAATGGAGTTGGGGTTCGGCGACACTAGCTTACTTGTATCGACAGGTATGAAGTTGTTTCCTTTTCACTTCATTGATACATTATCAATGCGCTCTTGCGGCAAATTTGACCATGTTCTTTTTTATGTGCAGTTGGACGATGCCAGTTGTAGGCACACTGGAGGTATTGGTAGTTGTCTGCTCGCACTTTCCATATGGAGCTGGGAGCGTTTGCCGGTTGGACGACCTAAGATCGTGAAGTACGAGGATTGGGACGATAAAGACGACCCACTACGGCTCCCCACTTGGGCTTACAAGTGGGATGTGTTAAATGAGACGACGGATGATCCCTCTGTAATGTACAAGTTGTACAAGAGCGAGCTGGACGCGATCACGCCTGAGCAGGTGAACCGACCTTGCATAAGTGATTATCATGCTTGTATCTTCACTCGATATCAATTTTGCATTCAATCCCATTTTGCAGGTGGAATGGGAGCCGTATGGAAAAGGAGAGAGTTTTGGTAACCCTATAGAGTTCAGGCTTAATCCGATGTGCATTAGGGATAGGGATCTCTGGCATATGCGGTGCCCACTGATATGCAACTGGGCGGTTGAGCTTCACCTGCCACATCGGGTGTTCCGCCAGTTTGGTTTGTTCCAGCCACACCCGCCGGAGTGGGAGGACACGGACAAGTTGCTACACGCGTAAGATATAATTAACCTTGAGCACTTAGCAGCTTCTCGACGGTTTCGATGATGCTAATATTCTGTTTCTAACTTGCAGGTTGGATAGGAAAAAGCAGCGGAAGATCAAGGATTGGGCCAGCCATCACAGGAAGTATGTCGTGCAGTTCGCTCTTAGTGTGGAGCAAGCAAGGGCTGGAAAACGAGCCCAGCTTCGTGAGCACCGCCCGATCGCGTTCAACAACTATCTCGCATGGTTTCTTGCAAGTACCCGCGTGGAGGTATGCCAGCCGGCGTATGCTGAGGAGATTCTGGAAGAACCCACCGTTTTTGATGAGGTAGCCCAGCACCAGTACAACGCATTAGTCAGGAAAGGCAACTCGGTGATCCCTTCAGCTCCAATGATGAACTTTGTGGTTAGCCCTTTTTGCTTTTCCATTCGCACTTTTCACATCTTCGCTTGCCTAACACTTTGATACTGTTTCTGTTCATAGCGTGCCCAGATCAAGAAAGCAGCTGACGAGACCGAGACTATTCTGGAAACAACCCCGGCTAGCAAAAGCGATGGGGAAGGTGCACTTCGAGAATTCATTAAGGTTCATATCTCCTTCAAACTAGCACTTAACATTTGTTGGTACGTTCCATGCCTCATTCACTTGTACATGTTGCAGCGCCAGGGCCAAAAGTTAAGGCGGCTATCAAACCTTTTCGGTTGTCGTGACCCCGAGTATGTATCACCAGAACGGTCTAGGTCGGCGACACCATCAGATCCCGCTTCGGGGCAGAGCCATGGTGAACCTTTCGAGGATGAGGATGTGGGTGTGGTCACCCAAGAGGTATGTCATGACGATATATATCCATTTGTTGATGCATTGCTAACTATATCCTCACACACGGTCTTTCCATATCTTTTGTTGATGCATAGGTTGCTGATGATATGACCTTGGGGACGTACCGGGCTCGGTCTGCATACGAGTTGAAGCCTAGGAGGGGAATCAACAAGTACACACCTGAAGACTTCACCCAACGAGGCAAAAGGACGGTCGGCACCTCGCGGATGGCGGCTTTGGATGACTATTTGGATGACGATGTCGAACCGGAGGCGGAGACGAAGCCGGAGCGGGTTCCTCTTCCTAGGAAGGTGAAGAAGATAAGCGTCAAGAGGGGGGGGAGGACCCAGCAAGCGTGGAAAGCACTAGTCATCTTAGTTTTTTTATAATGTTGAACTTCGAGTGCGATTTGTTATGTCGTTGAACTTGGAGTGGTCGTACCTTTTATGTCGTTGAACTTGGAGTGGTGGTAGCTCTATGGTAAACTGGAACTTATTGTGATGGTCCTTTCTAAGAAATGATGTCTTTTGTGAACCCTTTTTGAACCTGAATGTTTGTTATACTAATTGTTGAACTGTGGCTGAAAAAGACCCAGTAGAGGGGGGGGGAGGAGGCACAGTAGGTAGGCTTCAAGTTTCAGGCAAAAAATTGCTAAGTGTTTGTGCAGCGCCTAGCACGGAGGCGCCACACTCTACAGTGCAACGCCTGCGAGCTAGGCGTTGCACTGTAGAGTGTGGCGCCTCCGTGCTAGGCGCTGCATATGTCTGTAACTAGCCATACTTCTGTTGCTTTCTGGATAGCTACAGACATGTGCAGCGCCTAGCTTGGAGGCGCCGCACTCTACAGTGCAACGCCTAGCACGCAGGCGCTGCACTATAGAGTGTGGCGCCTCCGTGCTAGGCGCTGCATATGTCTGTAACTAGCCATACTTCTGTTGCTTTTCTGGATAGCTACAGACATGTGCAGCGCCTAGCTTGGAGGCGCCGCACTCTATAGTACAACGCCTAGCACGCAGGCGCTGCACTATAGAGTGTGGCGCCTCCAAGCTAGGCGCTGCACATGTCTGTAACTAGCCATACTTCTGTTGCTTGCTGGATAGCTACAGACATGTGCAGCGCCTAGCTTGGAGGCGCCGCACTCTACAGTGCAACGCCTTGCACTGTAGAGTGCGGCGCCTCCAAGCTAGGCGCTGCACATGTCTGTAGCTATCCAGAGTGCAACAGAAGGTATGCCTCCAGTTTCAGGCAAAAATTTCGCTAAGTGTTTGTGCAGCGCCTAGCACGGAGGCGCCGCACTATACAGTGCAGCGCCTAGCCCCCAAGCGCTGCACTGTACAGTGTGGCGCCTCCTAGCTAGGCGCTGCACTATTCTGTAGCTATGCAGCCAGAACAGAAGGTACTTTACAGTTTGAGGCACTTGGACTTGGACTTAGTGAATTTTTTAGCTATCCAGAGAGCCACAGCAGCTAGGCGCCACATGGTAGATTGCAGTGCCCAAGTACTTCACGACACATAGTAGTTCATAACACATAGTACTTCACGACACATAGTAGTTCTTACAACCAAATCAAGGAGGAGACATAGTAGTTCACCGCACATAGTAGTTCACACAACCAAATTGAGGAGGAGACATAGTAGTTCACGGCACATAGTAGTTCACAACCAAATCACATTGGAGACATAGTAGTTCACAACCAAATCGAAGAGGAGACATAGCTCTATTGCGTAGAGCAAGGCCCCTTTCCCTTCTTCTTCTTCCTCTCTTCTTCCTCTTCCTCCTCCCTTTTTCTTATGAGGTAAGCCTTCTTAACCACCCTCTCCATGAATATCTGATTGTCCCTCTCTTCTTTTTCAGCTGCAATTGCCCAAAGCTTCATGGTTCTTTCTTCAAAATCCTGTTGACGCTTCTTCTGTGCCTCATCAACGCTTGCTCCCTAGCACGCATCGCATTTGCCGCACTCTGTTTTCGCTTCCTCTCCTTCTCAAGCTCCTCTTCCTTCTTCTTCTTTAGCTTGGCTGCATCCTCCTCTCTAAGCTTCTTCGCAGCCTTCTCCCACCATCCGGCCATCTCATCTTCGCCATCCTCCTTCATCGTTGGTTTGTTGGGTTGGGAAGCCGCCATACCTACAATGAGTGGAACATAATGGTTAGTAAGGACAATAAGAACAAATGGAAGCACATATGAAAAAGAAGAACATATGAAAAAACAAGAACATATGATACATTATAGTTAGTGAGGAACATACGGAAACGGTCCATCTAGGTATCCAAACATTCCTCTATAACGAACTTGCGCTTGTCCATCACCACGGCCAAGTCCACCACCAAGGCCAAGACCATCACCAAGGCCGAGACCATCACCACGGCCATTACCACCACGTCGAGCTCTTCCACCACCACGGCCGAGACCACCACCACCACCTCTACCACCACCACGGCCTCTTGTAAGTCCAAGTTGCCGACCTCTTTGTTGCCTAGATCCTCTTTGGCTAACACTTGGTTGGCTAGGCACTTGTTGGCTACCACTAGGTTGGCTAACACTTGGTTGGCTAGGCACTTGTTGGCTACCACTTGGTTGCCTTGGCACTTGTTGGCTACCACTAGGTTGGCTACCACTTGGTTGGCTTGGCACTTGTTGGCTACCACTAGGTTGGCTACCACTTGGTTGGCTCCCTTGTGTAGCTCCATGTTGGCTTGTGCTTGCATCATTTTTCTTGGACCTTTTCCTTGGTTTGGTACATTTTCTTTTGTTGTGGCCATGACCTTTGCACTCCCCACAACGGGAGCTCTCACGAGGCTCTTGGAATTGGTCGTTGCCCGCTTCGCGGCGCCCACCATGGCCCCATCCGTCCATGTCGCCTCTAAGACGCTTTGTCTTACGTCTACCCCGTTTAACAACCTTCAACTCCGGATCCGGCCATAGTTGAACTCCATGATACTCCGGCCATTGTGATTGGTCAAAGTATGGGTGAAAGCGGGGAGCCCATGTTTTCTTGACCGTCATGATTGAGAACTCCGACTCCCTCACGGTGCGTGGGTGATTGATGTCCACATTCCTAACGCGGCCGGCGGCATACAAATGTGAGCATGGGAGATGAAGCAACAATGGCCTCCCGCAAGTGCAATCACATTGTGTTAACGACACCTTGAAAGCCCGACCTCCATGTTGCCGGCCATCATTTGTGGTTCCTCCTGGCTCTTTCACTTCGTACTTCCACTCTTCATTGTCATATAATATAGCTTCTTCTGAGTCCGCCTTCCGTGATTGAAATAGCAACCATTCATCAACTTTGGGTAGGAACTTGTACTTGTACTTCCGTGGGTTCTCACCCGCTATCTGTGCATCGGTTTCCATCGAGTACTTTACAAAGTACGCATTCATCTTGTCAAATGTGTATTGAACTATTGCCGTCACGGGTAATCCACGTGCACCTTTGAGCACCCTATTGAAGCATTCGGCCATATTGCTTGTCATTTGACCGTATCTCCGGCCATCTTCATCAAAAGCACGTGCCCACTTGTTCCGGTATTGAATGTGCCTATTGAGAAACTCTTGACCCCCGGATCAATTTTTTGTGTGCGAGCAATTTGTTGTACAAAGTGGCGAAGCACTTATCGGAGAAAGCGAGACAACAATCTTGAAGATCATCGGCCAACTCCTTAAGGCCACATGCCCTATAGAAGTTCGAACAAAAGTGCCTCATGCACCAGCGATGGTGCAACGGAGCATGCCCGGGAATGTCAATCTCCACGGCGTTAAGAATTCCTTGATTCCGATCCGATATGACACAAATTTCCCTTTGAGCGGGTAACACCTTCGTCCTCAAAAGATGCAGAAACCACTCCCAGTTGTCATTGTTTTCCACCTCAACCAAAGCAAATGCCAATGGCAACACCCGGTTATTGGCATCACTTGCTATCGCAACCAACAAGGTGCCCTTGTATTGTCCGGTCAAGAACGTGCCATCAATTGCGATGACCGGCCTATAATGTTCGAAAGCCCTCACACATTGCTCGAACGCCCAAAAAGCACGGCCAAATACTCTGACTTTCCTTCCTTCATGAACCGTTGTTTGGTGCCCATGAGGCTCGACCACATGAACCATGCCTGGGTTTGTCGCAGCCATGGCTAACAACAACCTAGGGATTCGGTTGTATGCTTCCTCCCATGTACCATACAACATCTTAAATGCGGCTTGCTTCGCCTTCCATGCCTTGCCGTATTTCACCTTGTAATGAAAGATGGCTTTCACAAGGTCAATGACATGTTGGACGCTCATTGTTGGAAGTGTGGATATTGAGTTGGAGAGCCTGTAAGCGATGAACTCGGACGTGAGTTGTTTGTGGTCTTCGGACACAATCTTGCCATCAACCCTTTTGCCTTGGCACATGTGAGTTGGCACACAACTCACTACATGCCAAGTAGGACCTCCTTTCCATGGTCTTGCACGCACAATCCACGGACAACCGCCACGGCGTCTTGCCACTCCTTGTTGGACCTCCTTTCCACGACCTCTACCACCACCACGGCCTCTTGTAAGTCCAAGTTGGACCTCCTTTTCATCTTCACATGCACATGCAACCGTGTAGCGCACATTGACGTCCGAGTGCACCACCTTGTGTGGACGATAATGCGTAACCGAGTAGTTGTCGAGCCACATCTTCAAATCCAACAAGCTGTCGAACTTATAACCTTTAGCAATCCGGTTCTTGTCGTCTACCAAATCACGGTGAGAGCTTGGCCTAACCCCAAGAGGTACACATTGGCCACCATCTACCACGGCTTCATCCGCGAGACTAACATCCTTGAACAATGTAGTCCGATGATCCCGACCAAATACCTTCTCGAAAGCTTCGGCCTCCTTCACCGTGAACCCCTCCGCATCAACTTGTTCATCGGGACCATCGTCATCCGAGTCCGATGCATATGCACGGGAAAAAGGGATGGAATGGTCCATTGTCTCTTGCAAATGATATTTGTCGAGATCACCCACATTGTTGTCATGGAGATCAACTTCATTGTCATCGTCCGCATACTCATCATTGTCCTCTTGCAAAGATTCATCTTGGTTGTTTCTATAAGGGCTCAATGTTGGCCTCACTTCTTGGGTCAAAAGAGGTTCAACAATTTCATCTCGCTTCAAGGATGGGGGGCTACTAGCAACCAAAGGGGAGGGGTTCCGGTTCAAGTCCAAATGCAAACTTGAATCAACCTTCTTCGTTGCAAATAACTCAAGAGCCTTGTCTAGTGATTCGGCCACCGTCTCCTTGTATGCAACCCAACGTTGCTCCGAGTTTACACGCATTGTCTTCCAACGGATGTGCATTCCAAAACCAACATTATGCCTTCCCTCCAACTCAATGATGTCACTAGGTTCCATCCAATTCAAATCTTTCCTAATTTGTTGCAAGAGCTCCGCATAGCTAGGACTACTATCAAACACCATGTCAAACTCATCCGGGTCCGGTTCTTTATTGCCTTTCAAAAAGGCGTCTTTGTCCCCATGATGAACAAACACACATGTTCTTCCCATCCCTATAAGCAATGAACACAAGGTAACATTGCTTCCATGAGTACTAATCCATGGATTAACACCGAATACAAACCCTAATATATATATGAAACAACAACCCTAACCCTAACCATAACCCTAACCCTAACCATAACCATAACCCTAACCATAACCCTAGCCCTAAACCTAACCCTAGCACCAACATAAGAACACCCATAAGAATAACCCTAGCATACTAACAAAGCCTAATCATAGAAATGGGCAAACAAACATCTCACATCTCCATGCAAATCTCTAGATCCAAACAAAACTAGGGTTTCCCCAAACTACCAACAAATGAGCAATGGGAGAACTTTACTTCGATCAAAAAAAGGGGATCGGAGATTATTACCTTGAGGGAGGGTTTGACTTCGAAATCCACGGACAAATTCTTCAAATTTGCAAGATTTGGAAGAAGATTTGAGAGGGGGGAGAGTGGGAGAGGGGGCAAAGCTCGGGGAGAGAGTGAGAGAGTGTGTGGTGGGGGGGTGGGGGAGGGGGGCCCAGCCAAGTGGCTGGATAAGTCACAGTGCAGCGCCTAGCCGCTAGGCGCTGCACATTACACGTGTAGCGCCTAGCGGCTAGGCGCTGCACATTACATGTGCGGCGCCTAGCTCGGAGGCGTTGCACTGCGGGGTGCGGGCCCATGGGCTGCCACGGTGGACAGAGGTGCAACGCCCCGGAGCTAGGTGTGGCGCCGGCGTGGCGGGCGCTACACAAAAGGGTCAGGGGTGTGAAATAGTTTCGCACCCAGTTCATTCTGTGAATTTATTTCGTTTCCAGGTCAAAATTGTCAAATTTGCCGCATTTTGACGACAATGCCATAGAGAATGTAGTACTGCTTCCATCGGCAGCCACGAAGAAAGATTTCGTCGATCATACCTCTGCACTTTTAGCGGCATCCGCGCACTAGTGCTACACATGCACGCACGCGCGCACGCACGAGCACAAACAGAAATTCTGATGCGTAAATGAAAATGGAACCAGCTCATTAAATGGGTGTGTTGCATGTCGGTCGGCGGATCTTATTTAAAGGTCGGCTTGGTTGCGAACCGTCTGATCGTATGATGCTTCACTGTACGGCCGTTACTCTTCTTTGCTCACCATATTGCAACATGGTCTATGTTGCAAACCTTCATTGCAACAGGCTCTTGTTGCAAAATCACATCTGATTTGTGGTTGTGTCGTCGCCATTGCAATAAGATCTTTGTTGTAAACCTTCGTTGCAATAGGACCTTGTTGCAGCACCTTTGGCCACGTCCGTCACCATTGCAACAAGACCTTTATTGTGAACCTTTGTTGCAAAAGCATCTCCGGCAGTGTCCGACACCATTGCAATAGCCTCCTTGTTGCAAACCTTCATTGCAGCATGATCCTTGTTCCAAAGTCGTCTCAGGCTCCTTTAAAAGAAAATCAATCGATAGGGGAAAATCCACATAAATGAGATCCACACACCTGCAACACCGGGCCGGCTGGCGCTCACCCGTCCCTAGAGAGCGCATGTCAAGGCGAAAAACCAAAGAGAAAGAAATTGGATATAGAAGACGAACGAGGAAAAAAGAAAGGAAATGTGTGGCTCTCGTTTGCGATTGAGAAAGGAAGGAAGAATGATGAGTGGTCAAGGGCCCCACATGGGACGCGTGTCGCACGTTGAGGCGACGGAAGATGCGATGTAATCGTCCATTGAGGGGAAGCTTTTCCCTTATAAGAAACAGAAATTTTGATACAAGGAAGACACCCGCCTGCCTAAGTTGGCCCGTGGGGTGTGTGTGCCGGGTGAACCCTATCCCGTGCCACCCCATAGTGGCGTCACCTTCCCTTCCTCACCTCCCCGTCGAAGGAGGCAGCTTGTAGGAAAGATCTTCCTAAGTGGCAGTCGGCTCGCCCCTGGCGTTTTAGGAGTCTTTTGCCGCTGGAGAGTTGTAGTAGCCCTAGATGACACAAATTGATGGTCCAGGATATCTCGACAATGGTTGTGTTTTTGAGCCTGTGGGAGCAGTGTGATAACAACAACGATGATTTTTAGCGGAGGTATATCTTCGGGGTTCCCTTTTCTCGGCGTCAATGACGGATTTTTCCCGGGCTCCATTAGGAGACAATTTGTTGATTTGCATGGCGGCCTCAATCTAGTGGAATGTGGGCCATCTCTAAGGTGCGCGGGCATGAGCTATTTTGTTTCATGCGGCGTATGATGCATGGTTGGCCACTAGTCTCGATCCGATCCATGGCATGGAGCAAAATGGCACAACATTTTGGGCCAACGTCCACACATGGTTCCATGAACACAAGCATTTCGCGCCCTACTCCGATGCGGTCATCCTCACCGTGAATCGAAGTCCCTCAACCATCGATGGTACACCATCCAAGAGGCCATCTCAAAGTATTGCGGTCATTTGAAGAATTTCATCGCACGGTGGCCTATTGGTGCGGAAATCACCGAGAAAGTAAGTTCATTTGGCTGGATATGCATAGTTTCGTTGATCACTAGCCGGATATGCATACTATTGTAGCCGGATATGCATAGTTTCATTGGTCACTTGCCGGTATGCATAGTTTTGTTGGTCACTTACCGGTATGCATAGCTTTGTTGATCACTAGCCGAATATGCATAGTTTTCTTGATCACTAGCCGGTTATCTATGCATAGTTCTTGACAATGTTTTATTTTGTAGCCTTCCCATGCGTGTACGGTGTTCAAGAAGCTGGAGAAGAAATACTTCGCCGCCATGAATTGTTGGTTGAAGTTGGATGGGCAATAGAAGTGGAACCTATTCATAGCCAAGACCGCCGCCCAAGCCACCAAGGAAGAAACCAGTTACCCAACCGACCCAACAAGAACCGCCCAAGAAAGTTAGAAGAAGTTTCGGGGAAAGAAGTGGGAGGGGGAGAGGGAGAAGCAAGAAGGTGTGGTGGGCAAGATGACAGAGAGGTCCGAGGACATCTTGTCGAAGGAGGAGGCATATGTCAAGCGCTCCGACATCAAGGAGAAGAACAAGGCGGAGAGGTTCAAATTGTTGATGGAGGCGACCGAGAAGAAGCTCAAACTTGAAGAAAAGAGAGTCATGCTCGAAGAGAAGAAGGTGAAGATCGCAGTCGATGCGGAGGACGCCAAGATGTTGACTTTGAATTTGGATGTTTTGGATGCCGACGCAAGAATGATCGTGCAAGCCGCCCGCTACAAGATGTTGCAGTAGCAGAAAGATGAGTTGGAGCCGGCGGACAAGGAGGAGATGGAGGCGGCGGAGAATGAGGCGGAGGCTGCCTATGCGGCGGCGGCGACACCGTAAGCGTGGAAGTTCGGATTGCCGGTTCGGCAGGACAGAAAATCTGATATACTTTTTTGCATAGACTGCCGGACTGATATCCTATACGATCGGACATGTAAAAACTAGGCATACTTGCCTCTTTTTGGTTGTGATAGGGCATGTGATCCGGCAAGCGCTATGGATCGGACTTTATTTGAACTCCAAATTGCCATTTACAGGAGGACATATACATGACTACATTGGATGGTTGACTCCCGCATCAGTGTTAGCGACTGCTCTCTTATGTCCACAGACGGATACCGGAGCCAATTTGCGGGTTAGCTTTTGAGATGCCCTAAGGATGAAAGCTCTACATCAAAGTTTGACCTTGTTTGGCTGAACCTGGCAATTCACATGCTGAAGGCATTGCATGCAGTTTGTTTAGACTTCTGTTTCGTTGAAAATTCTTGATCTGTCTCAGTGGTTGGACCTAACGACGACGGTGCTCGTGCGCCGTTCCCTTTCTAAAAGTGTCATTGTCAAACCGTCTCTCTTGTTACCCTAGGGTTGACATCGCTGATGGCTGATTTGTTTTGCAACTATTTCATTTCATTGATCTTTTTTACTTTTGTAATATATATATATTTTTGGAAAAAACTTTCAATCTATTCATCTTCAATCATGTCGGTTCGAAAAACAACAGAGGTAATAAAAATTACAACGACGCCCGTGGATCACCTAGCGACGACTACAAACACTTGAGCAACCTGAAGGCGCGCCGCCGCCATCGCCTCTCCCTCGCCGGAGTCAGGCAAACCTTATTGTAGTAGGCAGTCGCGAAGTTGTCGTGCTAAACCCCCCATAGGAACAGCACACCAGAGTAGCAACCATCACCGATGAAGAAAGTCGTATATCAGAAGAATCAATCCTGTAAACACCTGAACGAAGACGAGCGAAGATCGGATCCAAACAGATCCACCGAAGACCGGCACCGACCGAATCCCGCGAGATCCGATGAGACACACCTGCACACACCCTTCGACGATGCTAGACGCATCATCGGGACGAGGATAAAACATGGGAGACATTATTCGTACTAAGGGACATCGCTGCCGCTACACAGCCCCAACTAAGACGCTGAACCTAGAGGCCATGGGAGATGTGGCAGACCGGCGGCGCCGACAGGAAGTGAAGAGTTTTTCTTGTGGAGGAGGAACGAGACTTAAACAAAAAATTTGTAATATTAGTTGTCTGCATCGGTTCATATTTTGACTAGTACAAAGGGAGAATGCAATTAGTACCCGCTTTATGTAAATTTCCATCATATGTCATCTCATTAATTTTGGCTCTAGAAAATTTTCCAAGTTCGTCGGTTAGAGATAGAAGATGTGATTGACATTTTCTTCATAGAACAGGCACAAGTTTTACTTGAAAATTGTATTACAGAAGTTAATTACCAGCTACAAAACAGAATGACTGGTCTGTTTGGTGGAAGGATTGTCTTCAGCTACTTCACCCAAAAAAAAAAACTTAGATCCATGCCCTCCGTAAGCCACGGAAGGGAAGAACAATCAAGCTCTGCTCCTATTCTTTGTACCTTGAAATTTTAACAAACTTAATTTTTCACCTCGTCACTTTCGCCAAACCTACTGAAATTTCAGTGCATCATGTTGGACATCAAGACAATCTCTTACTCTTGCGGAAAACAGCTGAGGCATTCACAAAAATTCATGAGTTCCGAACCTTAATTCAATCTGTAGATGCTAGCAGCATCTATGTCCTCGATCCACACCTATCAACCGGATGACCAAGTTTATGACAAGTTCACAACATTATCAGAGCCTCATAGCGGCGATCAGCAAAGCTAGGTTCCATGGACCGGATGACCAAGTTTATGGCCATTTTTCATGCTACTCCTTGGGGCGGTTTGGACCGCGAGAACATATCCCGTTCGGAGGTGCTCGTCCTAAATACTCAAGCTCTCATGTTTAGTTTGTGCGTTCATCACAGCAAAGCTAGGTTCTCTTTTGGTGAAGCCTTTCTCCATCTGGTTCTTTTTTGTTCTGGTTTGGCGCACCAAAAAGTCAGTCGGATCGCCGGATACGTCCTCCGATTTTGCAGTACCGCGAGAACATATCCTACTTCGCCTTCGGTTACGGAAAAAGAACGGAGATTTGCCCGCTCTGCATGGGAATATTAGGTGAGATCTCTTCACTTTCTCTCCATTGCCAAATTCCGACCAAGCACAGAATATATTCTTTCCACGAGCCATCGATCAGCCGGCTAATGTTGCATGTGTGTCTTATCTCATCATTGAGCTTCATTGGGGCACATAATTTAAGCACCAACCGGATTCACCTGTCGGGGGGAATGTGGTCTAGCCGTAGGCATCAGTTTTACTATCAAGTTGGGTAGTAGTCCATAAGCGCGTTTCATTCTTAATAATTTGATTGTCACATTTTGTCAAACTTCAGGGATCAAGGAGGACGCGGGGCGTATCACCTGCACATGGAAGTTCGGTCACCGTTTGGAACATTCAAATGATATTGAAAGCCTTTTACGGAAGCAGTTAAACTGAACTCGAGCTTATGTGAGGTCGGATGAACAGTGAAATTAAAAAAATGAATTTTTTTGTAGGAAGCATCGACAAATGTTATCATTGCTTGCAAAATTTCAACATCAGATAACATTCGCAGAAAACGTGGCCCAAAAAGCAAAATCGATGCTCCAAAATGCTTATGAAAAATGCATTTTGAAGCATCGATTTTTTTTATTTTTGCCATGTCTTCCAAGAATGACATTTCGTAAACTCATTTTCAAGCAATTAAAACATTTGCCAAAATTTGCTACAAAAAAACCAGTTTATTTGTATACTTTTTCTAATTTTACTGTTTACTCTAGCTCATATGAGCTCAAGCTCAGAAAAGCACTTTCGGCCTTTTGCTGTTTATTTGCTTTATATAGCTGTAAATATTTCTTTGTTTATTATTTTTGATATAGCTCACTATTCATGCCAAATGGTAGCTGTAAATATTTATGTGCGTCTTGTAAGAAAATCGTAGTGAACTCAAAAGTCTGAAAGGCTCATGCTTTCCATGATATAATCAAAGCATCAATTAATATAAATCCTTGCGGTGTTCATCCATATAAAATTCAACCTGGCATAACATTGCTGAAAGGATATGCGGTGCCCCATGTGTGGTTTTGGTAATTGATGACATTCTCTATGGACTAATGGTTGCATTGAGTTATATTTGAAGGATTTGTCCATAGGCATTTCTTGAAGTCCATGTGTTGGTTTCAAGGAGTTTATGTGTTGACCAAGGTGCTATTAAGGAATTATCTAAAGATTGGTGATGTGAGTGTTGAGCTTATTGCAAGCATGTCTTGAAGAAGAAGATTGTGTGATCATTCATGTTTACCTTCAAGACATCATCCAAACGAAGAGAGTTGGAAAGATTTAAGGTTGATCAAGACTAAGTCAAGAGTGAATCAAGTTGATCAACTCACAAAGCGTAAAAGATGTACCGAGAGGGATCAAGTGATCCCATGGTATGGTAAGCATTGTCCATTGCACTTTGTGTACTAACCCATGGTCTATGTGAGAGTTCTATGTGGGGTTAGGTACGTGTCCATGGGCTTGCGTCAAGAGGAAGATATCATACAACCCATGGAAAGGATGACATCAAGTGGTGATCGTCATCAAGATTGCCGTGTGCAAGTTCAGGTGGAGCATCATGAAGAGATCAAGTTCTTGAAGCTTGCCATCCATTGTGGTGTCAATGGACTTGTGAAGATGTGCCGAAGAGTGGCTCACCCATAGTGGAGTATGGGGGAGCTAGTCTCCATCGACCCAACGCAATCAAGAAAGGTGGTCCAACTTGAGGGAGTCAAGATCGTCATCATCTAGTTCAAGTGGACCATGTGCAAGGCAAAGGTTTGCCCTTGATAGGTTTTCTATTTTACCGGTATCATGGTGGTAGTTGGGAGACCGGGTTATAGGATCGTTTGCCGTACTATCAAGGGGGGCTCTCAAGTTGGTAGCTTGATCGTATCGTTAGTAGAGAGCTCAAACCATTGCATCCTTGCATCATCTTTCTTGGTTCTTGTTTGGTTCTCTTTGTGAGTCTTAGAGCTTATGGTCATCTTGATGACAAGCGTGAGTTCATCGAAAACGGAGTTCACATGCGTCTTCTATGATGTTTTCGGTGTTGGAGATTTTACCGGTCTTATCCGAGGAAGGGTTCTCACCATTTTCTTATGGGCCTTTTCTAATTTGCTTCTTATTGACATTTCTTTCAAGATTGTGTTAGCCCATGTCGTTAGCTTTCCAACAAACTTGGTTTCGTTGAATTCGGAGTCCGTTTGCAGAAGTTGTGGTAGTTTTGGTGTTCTGAAAAGGCTGCAACGGTACTACCGCGGACAGGAGCGGAAGTAATTTTTTACTACCGCTCCCAAGAGCGGTACTACCGCTTGGAGCGGTACTACCGCGGCTACTTCCGTGGCTACTTCCGCTCCGGACCAAAAACTCGTCACAAGTCCAGTTGTGGTAGGCACGGATGTATTTTTTTAGTACCGCTCGCAAGCAGTAGTACCGCTACCCCTAGCGGTAGTACCGTGAGGACGAGCGGTAGTACCGCTCTGTGCGGGCTGTGAGCATAACGGTTGGATTTTCCCCACCTATAAAAGGGGGTCTTCTTCCCCAATGAACCTTATCCTTTGAGCTCGTGTTCTTCCCCCATTGTTGACCTTCTTCGAACTTGCTAACTCTCAATCCCTCCATGGATTCTTGCTAGTTTTTGAGGGAAAAGAGAGAGGAGATCTAGATCCACATTTCCACCAATCACTTTCTCCTTTATGTGAGGGGAACCCCTTGGATCTAGATCTTGGAGTTCTTTGTGTTCTCCTTCTTGTTCTTCCTCTCATTTTTCTCCCTAGCATTAGTTGCTTCGGTGGGATTTGAGAGAGAAGGATTTGGGCACTCCATGTGCCCTTGCCATTGCATTTGGTGCATCGGTTTGAGTTCTCCACGGTGATACGTGGAAGTGAAGGTTGAGAAGCTTATTACTCTTGGGTGTTTGGGCACCCTAGAGCTTGTTCCTCTTGGGTGCCTTGGCGCCCTAGACGGTTGGTGTTGTTCGGAGCTCAATCATTGTGGTGTAAAGCTCCGGGCAAGCGTCGGGGTCTCCAATTAGGTTGTGGAGATCGCCCCGAGCAATTTGACGGGTACCAGTGACCGCCCCCAAGGGTTGCCAAAGTGTACGGGTTCGGTGACCGCCCCCAAGGGTTGCCATTTGTACGGGTTCGGTGACCGCCCTCAAGGGTCCCTTAGTGGAATCACGACATCTTGCATTGTGCGAGAGCGTGAGGAGATTACGGTGGCCCTAGTGGCTTCTTGGGGAGCATTGTGCCTCCACACCGCTTCAAACGGAGATTAGCATCCGCAAGGGTGTGAACTTCGGGATACATCGTCGTCTCCGCGTGCCTCGGTTATCTCTTACCCGAGCTCTTTACTTATGCACTTTACTTTGTGATAACCATATTGTTTCTTGTCATATATCTTGCTTTCCTAGGAGTTTATCTTGCTTAGCATAAGTCGTTGGTGCACATAAGTGAGCCTAGTTGTTGTAGGTTTTGTGCTTGGCAAATTAACCGCTAGGTTTATTCCGCATTTGTTCAAGCCTAAACCGTAATTATTTTAAAGCGCCTATTCACCCCCCTTCTAGGCGACATCCACGATCTTTCAATTGCAATTATTTGTTTTATCCATCTGACTGTTTTTGAATCGCGCGAATCACACTAGCTCTTGTACATACTGGATGATACCTCGCGTGTTGCCACGAGAATTGGTTGCAATATATTTCAACGGGATTTGATTGTATGAATATCATATGCGCCCTCAGTTACCTATTGGATTAATAATAGTTGGAGGATGCATGCATGCGATTAATTAGTTAAGCTAACCGAGGTGATGTGGCAATAGTGGTTATGTGGCATAGTTGCATGTTCTCTAAAAATGTTATTGTGACTAACTATTTAGATATAGAAGATACAATGATGGGACGCCAAAATGTTCATTTATGTTACAAACTTATGCAACCAAATTACCTTTTTCTGGGATTGGGCGATAAATACTTTTCAAAATTAAAATGTCAGGTGAGTCTAGTTATGGTTCATAAACTTCAAAACCAAAGTTTGACCTAATAATGCAAAATTTTGGTGATGCTAGTTACCGTGGTATGACCGACAATGTGGCTATGATTTCGCACACAAGGCAGCTGAGTAAACCAAACATAATTAGAAAAATAGGAAACATACCCACAAATTCCGATAGTGCATGTATATACACAAATAGGAAAAACTAGTCTACAATGACATATAAAACAATCATATAAAAATAACAAAAATAAAAAAACTCTTAACATATACTATATTTTCAGCAATTATTCATATTCTTATGAGTTTTATTTGTCAAAATGCATGTTTTTATTTTTATTTCTAGTTTTACAATAACCTTTGTGATCTCTTCACTTTCTTATGCTCGGTAGGCTGGCACACATGGTACTTTTGCAAGCCAACATTTGGAAAACATTTGGCATTGCCAATATTTGGCAAGCCAACATTTGGATAAATCAAAAGTTGCCAACATTTGGCAACCTTTTGTGAGATTGGCAACCAAAATTGGCAAGCAACCAATCTCTATCCAACATTTGGCAGTTGCCAAAACTTGGCATGCCACCTTTTGGCATCAAACCAGTTATGCTCTAATAGCGTTTTTTATTCAAAATTTAAGTAGCTGAATTGCATGCTTTTCATGATAACAATTTTCTACAAGATGGGACATGGTTTAAGTGCCTTCTTTGGCTCTTTTTTCTAGTACATGGAGAAATCAAACTTCTTGTGTCACATTGTACTAGTCATTTCCATTAACGATGTAGGACTCTAACTCCAATAAGAATAAGTTTTCCTAGACTAATATTAAGGGTGGCTTCAAGAAATATAACAAATGATTTTGACGGCCCTATAGAGCATGTGACATGCAATTATTTTGGCTAGCTCCATATATGGTGCTCACTGCAGCTTGTAGATGCACAAGATTCTCTAGGTCATGGGTGCAACCACATGGAGATGATACTGAGGGCTTTGTTCACAAATATGGATGTTGATCTAGCAAGAAGATATGTGATGCATTCATTTTTGCCTCTTGGTTGTCCATTTTATGTGTCTTCTTTTATTGTTCTTTTGTGAGGATTCAGACACTACAGTAAAATGGTTGTGTGCATCACTCGATGCAAAGGCTGATGATTAAACCTTTTATAAAAAGGTAAAATATTTCCTAATTAGGTGTTTGGTGCAAATAAAGGGCAAGATAATTAACTCTTCAAAAAATTATAAATTGCACCATAAAATGAGAATCAAGGAGGAATTCAAACATCTAGACGTAGTTCGGGGGACTATTGTGGGGCATAGATGGAGGATGAGAAGATAGTTGGTAGAGAAAAGTAGGACAACGAGGCACAATGAGTATGAACAAAAAAATCCCGACTTGTGAGAAGTAGATGGTGACATGTTGAGGCATAGGGCAAGGAGAAACGGTAGGTTAGAACCATGAACGTGCACATAAAAGGAGGGGAGGATGAGAAAGGGGTGGGAGCAGATAAGAGAAAAATCCCAACTATTATGCAAATAACCATTGAGAGCTTATATGTATCTAATGGTCTCGAGTTTGAAAAGTCCCATTTTTGATGAAAATTGGCAACTATAGAACATGCATCTACAATGACACATATTTCAATTCCATATGGGCTCCACACAATGATAAAAAGGTCAAGTTAGTATGTAAATAGTAGCTAAAAGTATTATTCATAATACAATGGATGCCCACTTGGCTTATGAGGTAAGATATCTTAAGAGTAATCCAAAATAACACAGTGCATGTTTTTTATTCATTTTCACAATAAATTTATATTTAATTATATGATATGGTAGATACACCTCTTTTGTATCTTTGATCAAAAGTCCGATTGCATATAACGACTAAAAGTGAGACAACTTGATTGTAACTAGAAGAGAGTGGTACGAAGCGTCAAACACAAAAAGTAGGATTCATCTCTTGTCCTACCATCATCTTGAATTAAGATCTATTTGATTTCTAGTATTCGAAAAATGTCAGAAATAAAAGATAAGACATGCTATGATGCATATGCAAAATGGGGGATAACATAATATTCCACGTTTATATCTTTTTGATCCTCACACCGTAGAACAATTGTTCTATGGTAATTTTCATTTAATAATTATGTACAAAGTATACATGGGAAAAAATAGCAACCAAACAGTTCACCCTATTCCAGTTCTAGCAAACATGGTGGAAAAACTAGGTTAATCTATGATTCACCATCAAAGATGGGAATCAATCTAATCCTTCAGAACTGCAACATTCTTGCCCTTCATCCTATGCTCTAGCAGTATTAAATCTTGTTTGAGAAGAAATTTCCAAGAGTCTATACTGGGGGCTACTCCCTTGAAGATCTTGCCATTCCTTTGCATCCAAAGATTCCAACTTCCTAGGATTATAATATCTAGACCAATAGCCTTTAGAAGCCTTTGACATCCCAATAGAATTTCATCATAAGGTGATACACCTTTTTGTCTTTGGAGAGCTTCCAACATTCTTGAGAAAAATTGCAGTCCCAAAGCAAGTGCACGATAGTTTCTTATGCATGGTCAGTGCACATGACACATTCATATGATTCCAACTGCATGGATCTTCCTTTTAGCATATTCCTTGTGTTAATTCTGTCATGTAGGAGCATCCAAAAGAAACTTTTTTGCTTGTCTTTATTAGCACCTTACCAGGGCCACTTAAAAATCATATGTGCTTTAGTCCCAACTTTTAAGTTGTTATAAACCACAATTGATGAGAATTTTTTGTTACCATTTATGCAGCACCATATATCTAGATCTTGATTACCATGGAGTTCTTGAAGGAAACTTTTAACTTCATTGTACTAATCAAAAGCTTGAGAAGGGAAAAGTTGAGCACGTGATCTGTCCTTCCAATTGTCAAACCAAAATTTGATGGTGTCCCCTGTGCCAGCCTTGCATGAAGATATTCTCTTGAAGTCAGGCAGTATTTTTGAGTGATCTATCCACCAATGTGAACCCAACATTCTTTCTCCTGGCAACTCAGATGAGTAGTACTGGTCCCAAATCATGTTGACACAGGGAAGATTTGCTCTATTAAAGAACCTGTGCGGGTTTTTCATGAACAATGCTTTGTTGTGAATAGCCAGATCCAAGGTCCCTAGACCACCAAGCTTTTTTGGTTGGGAGACCATATCCCAAGAAATTAGAGCAGGTCTAGAGATCTCTTATCCATACTCCTCCATGGAAATTTCCTGATGTAATTATTTAACTGTTCAATGATTCCATCAGGAAGAGCAAGGGTACACATGAAGAAGATTAGAAGGGCTGCATAAACTGATTTGATGAGTTGAAGCCTGCCATCATATCCTAGCATAGTAGAGCTCCATAGAGTCTTCTCTCAATTGTTTGACAAGTGGGAGTGAAGTCTTCATTTTTAATCTTGTGATCACTCAGTGGGAGACCAAGATAAGTAAATGGAAAAGTTTCCATCTTGCACCCTAGGAGTCCAAGTAACTTATTCAGATTTGCTTCTCCCACATTGAGAGGCACCAAAAACAGATTTGTTGTAGTAATCTGAAGTCCACTTTGAGCAGCAAAATGCGACAACAGGTTAATCACTTGAATTTGTCTTTCTTGGGCTGGGAGAACCAGAATTGTGTCATCGGCGAATTGGATATATCACTGTGAAATCTTGATTTGATGAGAGTTGATAGGAGCTTTGAATGATGTTTGCATGCTGCTTCACTGAGAACTAACCGAAGTAGATCAGCGGATAGGACACAAATGAGTGGTGAGAGGGGGTCTCCTTGCCTCACTACCCTTTTGCATTTGAACTACTTCCCTGTCACTCCATTTAACAAGACAGAAGAGAATCCAGTGGTGTAAATCATTTTAATCTAGTTAATCATCTGGAGCTAAAACCTCTGGCCTGAAGAATTTGGAATATAATGTCATGCTCAATCATATCAAAAGCTTTGGCAAAGTCGAGTTTTGAGATCACTATTTCTTTCTTGGACTGTCGGTACTGGTGAATGTACTCATATGCCATGCTAGACAATCATGTATGGACTTGGACTTCATAAATCCATATTGGTTTGTATGAATAAGCTTGACGATTACTTTTTGTAGCCTATTAGCGAGCAGCTTAGTGATGATCTTGATGGTGTTGTTTAGTAGAGAAATGAGCCTAAAATCATTAGGTGTTTGAGGATTCTCTTTCTTAGGAATCAGAGTAATGAAAGAGTTGTTTATGGACTGAAGATTCACTTTCTCATTACCAAAATCGTCAATGAGGTGGTAGAAGTCCTCACAAATAATATGTCAGCAATTTTTCAAAAATGCCCCATTGAAACCATCTGGACCAGGAGCTTTATCAGTAGGAGGATGTTTAACAACCTCATCAATTTCTGTTTTTAAGAATGGTGCATCATACTCTTCCAAAGAAATATTTGATGAGAGCATGCTGGAGAGATTGAAAAAAAAATTGAACTTGGAGAAGTACCACCAAGTCTCTTCTTATAGGCTCTCCTCAGAATTGCAACCTTTGCACTACGACCAAGGTGTTTAGTTTGTTGTACATCCTTCAACATGGCAATTTGGTTATTTATGTACTTGATAGTTGCTTTTTCCTGGAATTTTTTGTGTTTCCATCTCCAAACTTCATCCACCTAATTATGGCTCTTTGCTTACGGTATATGCTTTGAAAGTAGAGCAGGTTGTTCATGTGGCTCTTTAAGATAACTCTTCCATTCCGTTCCTTGGTATTCAAAGGCATATATTATTCTAACATATCCAGGAGAAGAATGACCTCATTGGAGTTCTTGATATGTTGGGCAAGGTTTGAGATGTTTCTAGACCAAATATAACTTGATCCAGAGTGATCCAAGATAAAACCACTTTCCTAACCATCCAATTATACGGTGTATGATGGTTCATATAGACCTAGTTATTTAATCTATATAAATAGACTGATGAACATTCATTCTCTCGAGAGAATGATGTAGAAGGCTTGGGGTCTCCACATGGAGGCTCAATTTAAGGATATTGGCAGAAACAACTTTGCAGTCCGCTTTGGCAGTCAAGGAGCCGAAACACCCATTAATTAATGGACCGTGGAAATTTGACGTTAACATTATAGTGTTGAAGGATCATGAGGATAATACGAGGCCGTCTGAGATGGTTTTTGATACAGTTGAAGTGTGGGTTCGAGTCACGGACCTACAACTAGACAAACACTTGGAAACTTTTGGAAAGGCCCTTGGAAATTTTCTTGGGGAGGTGATCAAAGTAGATGTGGACAAACATGATTTAGCAAGAGGAAAGCACCTCCGAGTTCATGCAGGATATGTGTAGATGAGCCGTGGGTGAGGGATTTCTTCCTAATGTCTTCACCGGAAGACCGATTTGGTACTTGGTTTGATTTCTCATACAAGAACATTCCGCACTTTTGTTGTGAATGTGGTCGGCTCGTTCATGTAGATGGTGTGTGTGAGACGCTGGTGGAATCTAGCTCCCAGTGGAAGAATGGTTGAGGGATGCATCTTTGGGCTTAAGAGTGGATCCAATAGGATGGTGTCTAGCAATAGCAATTTTGGTAGCTTGGGATCGAGTCAGACCAAGCATGGGAGACATATGCATGCTACTGCCCAAGACCTTCCAACCAAGCATAACCAGCATCGATAGTTCATGTCTAGTACCTCTTGCACTAGCGGGGAGTACAAGGTCGAGTAGGAGGAGATTAGTAGCCTGAGTATATTCTAGCACAACCAGGGAAGAATAAAGAGAAGGACTTGCGACAAAATTTGGAGGTGAAATGTGAAAGGGAGATGAGGCATGACCTGCACCAGTGACATGCCCAGGGGAGCTTTGCAAAATAACAGTACAACAATCACAAAGGAACCCCCCATACTGGTTTGGAGGATTTAGGAAGTACATATGTATGTAGGCCGAGATAGTTTCATGGTGAACAACAACACATGACCTCGGCTTATCAAACTAAACTTGCAAAGAGAAATAGAACGCCCAAGCAGCTATGGACCCAAAGGGAGATCTGAATATGTAGATTATTCATGATATGTTCATTGGTCATAATAGGCACAAAATGACTTCGGTATTTGATCGTATCGCTAACCATATTGTCGGCGGACCCTGCCCAACAGGGCCGCTGGGAGCAACGGATCTTCAAGCGTGGAATTTTTGGGGACTGGGGTTGGACTCGGTAGTTGGCGAACTGTGTGACCTGATTAGATATTACTAAAAGCACAATTGCTCCCTTGGTGATTTTGGTAATTAATTTCAACATATCTCTTGTTGGACTAATATTTTCATCTAGTATATTTCAGAAAGTTCAGCAAAGGTGTGGCATGGACAAGAGGATGTGGAACCCCTTCAAGATGCTAAGGACAGAATATTGGCAAAAGCTCCAGACTCTTCATTTCTATTTTAGTGATCCAAGATCACATTGAGTCCATAGGAAAGCCAATACTATTAAAAGGGGATGAGGTGTTGCTTAATGGTCTACTTGCTCAAAGTGCTTAGCGATATGCTCCAAAGCCCTCAACCACTTTCTCAATTCCAAATATATTTCCTAAACCTAAAGTCAAACTCGGCCCTACCGATTTGATTCATCCGGTGCCACCAAGTTCACTTGACATAGCCATAGCTAGAAACCCTAATCAGTTCGGTCTCACCGATGGGATCTCGGTCTCACCAAGATGGACTTGCAAACTCTCTGTTGCCTGTTGCAACTATTTCGGTCTCACCAAAATATGCAGTCGGCCCCACCGAGTTTGCTTGACCAATTCTCTGTTTGCTTATTACCAAGATCGGTCTCACCGAGCTTGTGTAATCGATCAAACCGAGTTTAGGTTTTACCCTAACCC
Organism: Aegilops tauschii subsp. strangulata; assembly: GCF_002575655.3. Classification (NCBI taxonomy): domain Eukaryota; kingdom Viridiplantae; phylum Streptophyta; class Magnoliopsida; order Poales; family Poaceae; genus Aegilops; species Aegilops tauschii. Next base: position 138,202,344 of record NC_053037.3, read on the forward strand.
TAGCACATCGGTCCCACCGAGTTGATCATATCGGTCCCACCGAAATTCCTAACGTTCACAATTTGAACTGAATCGGTCTCACCGAGATCACACATCCGGTCTGACCGAGTTGGCTCTTTTGTGTGTAACGGTTAGATTTTGTGTGGAGGCTATATATACCCCTCCACCCTCCTCTCCATCCGTGAGAGAGCCATCAAAACGAGCCTACACTTCCACCATTCATTTTCTGAGAGAGAACCACCTACTCATGTGTTGAGACCAAGACATTCCAATCCAACCACAAGAATCTTGATCTCTAGCCTTCCCCAAGTTGCTTTCCACTCAAATCATCTTTCCACCATAGCCAAATCTGTGAGAGAGAGTTGAGTGTTGGGGAGACTATCATTTGAAACACAAGAGCAAGGAGTTCATCATCAACACACATCTATTACCTTTTGGAGACTGGTGTCTCCTAGATTAGTTAGGTGTCACTTGGGAGCCTCCGTCAAGATTGTGGAGTTGAACCAAGGAGAGTTTGTAAGGGCAAGGAGATCGCCTACTTCGTGAAGATCTACCCAAGTGAGGCAAGTCCTTCGTGGGCGATGGCCATGGTGGGATAGACAAGGTTGCTTCTTCGTGGACCCTTCGTGGGAGGAGCCTCCGTGGACTCGCGCAACCGTTACCCTTCGTGGGTTGAAGTCTCCATCAACGTGGATGTACGATAGCACCACCTATCGGAACCACACCAAAAATGTCCGTGTCTCCAAATGCGTTTGCACACTCCAATCCCATCCCTTTACTTTCTTGCAACTTGCATGCCTTACTTTCCGTTGCTCATATACTCTTGCCATGCTTGCTTGAAATGTATTGTGAATGTTTAAACTTGTGCTAAAACTCCACCTTAACTTGTGCTACTTTTCTTTGTTGAGGGTCTAATCACCCCCCCTAAACACCTCTTCTCGATCCTTTCAATTGGTATCAGAGCATTGGTCTCCATCGCTTTGGTTTAATCATCATTGGATGAAGATGGATGAGTCTACGATGGGGAGTTTTATACGTAGAGTGCCTATGCTTGATGGAGAGTTCTTTAATGCTTGGAAAAATGAGATGCTTGATATTTTCAATGAATATCATTTGAACAAGTACATTACGAGCCCTTGTGCACCTCTTGTTGACCCTTACATCCTACCCCCAATGAATCCCTTGACATGATCCACAATCTTAGAACTATCAATCTTATCATTAGAGGATTGCCTAGAAATTTGATTGTTTGCTTGCCTACTCTTGAATGTGCTTACACCATATGGAGATTTCTTGAGGAACGGTTCCCAAACTATTCCTTGAAAAATCTAGATGTGATTCTTCAAAAGTCCATTGCTTTAAACAAAATGAATCCTAATGATCCTAAGTTTGGTGATTGTTTATTTGAGCTTCGTGACCTTATGTGTGCCAAAGGAGATGTTGGAATCATTAGTAATACCATCTTAGAAGTCATTAGAATTCACAAGGATGAACATTGTCATGATCATAAAACTAATGAATCACTCTCTCTAGGTGATGATCAATCACAAGACGATGTTGAACATGGATACTATGATGAGGATCATGATAGTGATTTTGATCTCGATGAGTCTATGAGACACTTTGGTCATATGGCCAATCTTCGCGGCTACATGGCTGGAGGAAAGGAATGGGCTCTTGATAGTGGATGTACCGATCACATGACCGGAGACAATGATATGTTTTGTGAGCTTGCTGAAAACGATAGCCCTCGAAAGTATGTCACTTTTGGTGATAACTCAAAGGGTAAGGTGGTTGGCCTTGGTAAGTGTAACACCCACGATGCGGCTATATCTCTCGCGTGTCGAGGCACGACTTAGAGGCATAACCGCATTGTGGTTTTGTTGCAAGAAGGGTCATCTTCACACAATCCTATGTAATGAACAAGAATGGGATAAAGAGAGGTTGGCTTACAATCGCCACTTCACACAATACTTAAATAATTCATACATCATTCAAAATACACACATAGTCCGACTACAGACAAATACAAATGAAAAGAAGATAACCCAACTGCTAGATCCCCGATCGTCCCAACTGGGCACCACTACTGATCATCCGGAAAATAAACATAGCAACGACCAAGGTCCTCATCGAACTCCCACTTGAGCTCGGTTGCGTCACCTGCACTGGTATCATCGGCACCTACAACTGTTTTGGTAGTAACTGTGAGTCACGAGGACTCGGCAATCTCACACCCGCGAGATCAAGACTATTTAAGCTTTGGGTAGGATAGGCTAATGAGGTGGAGCTGTAGCAAGCAATAAGCAAAATGTGGTGGCTAACATACGCAAATAACAGCGAGAAGAGAAGCAACGCAACGGTCGAGAAGCTAGAAGTGATCAAGAAGTGATCCTGAAACTACTTACGTTCATACATAACCCAAACCGTGTTCACTTCCCGGACTCCGCCGAAAAGAGGCCATCACGGTTACACACGCGGTTGATGCATTTTAATTAAGTCAAGTGTCAAGTTCTCTACAATCGGACATTAACAAATTCCCATCTGCCACATAACCGCGGGCACAGCTCTCGAAAGTTTATACCCTGCAGGGATGTCCCAACTTAGCCTATCACAAGCTCTCACGGTCAACGAAGGATATTCCTTCTCCCGGGAAGACCCGATCGGTCTCGGAATCCCTGTTACAAGACTTTTCGATAATGGTAAAACAAGACCAGCAAAGCCGCCCGATGTGCCGACAAATCCCGATAGGAGTCGCACGTATCTCGTTCTCAGGGCACACCAGATAGGTTAAGCTACGAGTAAAACCAGGCCTCGAGTTGCCCCGAGGTGGCCCCGCAGGCTGCCGGTTTCGGACCAACACTCAGAGGAGCACTGGCCCAGGGGGGTTTAAAATAAAGATGACCCTTGAGTCTGCAGAACCCAAGGGAAAAAGGCTTAGGTGGCAAATGTTAAAACCAAGGTTGGGCCTTGCTGGAGGAGTTTTATTCAAAGTGAACTGTCAAGGGGGTCCCATAAATCCCCAACCGCGTAAGGAACGCAAAATCAAGGAACATAACACCGGTATGACGGAAACTAGGGCGGCAAGAGTGGAACAAAACACCAGGAAAAAGGCCGAGCCTTCCACCCTTTACCAAGTATATAGATGCATTAATTTAAATAAGTGATATTGTGATATCCCAACATATCCATGTTCCAACATGGAACCAGCTTCAACTTCACCTGCAACTAGCAACGCTATAAGAGGGGCTGAGCAAAAGCGGTAACATAGCCAAACAACGGTTTGCTAGGAAGGATGGTTAGAGGCTTGACATGGCAATATGGGAGGCATGATATAGCAAGTGGTAGGTAGCGCGGCATAGCAAAAGAACAAACAACTAGCAAGCAAAGATAGAAGTGATTTCGAGGGTATGGTCATCTTGCCTGAGATCCCGCTAGGAAGAAGTACGAGTCCATGAAGAAGACAAACGGACGTAGTCGAACGAATCCTCACAACTCCGGAACGAAACCGAAGCTAACGAGAGAAGCAAACCGCAAAGAAGCAAGCAACAAGGTAAACACACAAGCATAAACATGGCATGATGCACAATCAAGTATGATGCATGTCCGGTTTAATGATCCATGGCATGGCAAAGTGCAACAAACAACGCTACAAATTAAGTGGAGCTCAATATGCAATGAGTTGCATATTGACGAAACACCACATCAAATATTTAGTTTTCTCCCGTTTATGTACCCAACACTATTAAATGTTATTAAACATGGCAAGGGGTGAAGCATAAGTAAACTAACTATTTAGGCAAGTTAAATGAGGCCGGAAATAACAAACAACAATTCCGGAAAATCCCCATATGCATATTATGAATTTGGTACTGTTCTACCCTAAATCATATTTTAAAGTTGTTAAACATCAAAAGTGAACCAAGTTATTCTATGCATTTTTCTACCCCATTTACATATAAAGTTTATTTAAATCCGAGCTACGGTTATTTAGCTATGAACTAAATCATTTTAGCATGCCATTTATGCAAATTAATGCAAACAGCAATTTAGACATTTTAAACATGGATGAAAGTTGGATATTATGAAACTAGACAGAATTCTAAGCATTTTACATATATAAGTCATTTTAATATGATGCATGGTTCATGAGTTATTATATGCATGAAGTTTATGGTCCAATCCGTAAATATGCAGTGCACTGGTTAATTAGAAAAACGTTCCGCGAAAAAACATGACTCGGGCCGAATCTGGCTGGCCCAACAAAGCACAGGGTGAGGCGCTGGATCTGAAGCTCACCAGGCCTCATGGGCCGGCTCGGTGGGGAGGCTGGCTTGGATCGATCGATGAAGGGGATCGAGCGGGCTGGAGGTCAACGCACGACCGAGGGGACTTGGCGCTGGTCGTCCTCCTCGCACACAGAAGCAGGGGAACAACGCGACGACGAAGAGGCCAGGCGCACCGGTGCGATGCAGAGGAGGCAGCAGGCCGGCAGGGCGTGATGCAGGAGGCGCCGGCAGCGGAACTGCGGGGCTCCAGCGGGAGAGACTTGAGGCGCAGTGGTGGCGGGCTCGAGCAAATCTGATGGGGACGGGGCACCGGAGAGGGAACAGCGATGGCTTGGCGAGGCGAAGCAGAGGTGGCTGGATCCGGACGAGAGGGCGGCGGGGACGGCGGTCAACGCGTGCGGTCGTGCGAGCACGGGAGGTGCAGAACCTTGCACCGGCGACCATGGCAGCAGGGGCGAGCCCCGTACGTTTCCTGGCGGAGGAAAAAACAAACGAGGGAAAGAGTTTAGAGGAGGTAGGAGAGGAAAACAGGGGAGAGGAAAAGGAGGCCGGCGGCGACTCATCTGCTGGGTCCGGTGCTCCGGCTAGCGGCGACTGAAGGTCGGAGAGGAGCTCCTCTCTTTGGGTTCGGGCAAGGCAAGGAGGAGGAATCGCTCGGGCAGGAGATGGCCAGGGATCGAGTGGAGGCGCGGGGAGGTGGATTTGGATCGGGGCGAGGTGGAGGCTGCCGGTTGGGGTGGTGCTGAAAACGAAGAAGGAAGTGGTGGCTGGCAGTGGGGAAGATCCCGATGAGGGAGAGGACAGCGGCGGCGCCGAGGGGACAAGAGGGCTAGGATCTAGGGTTTGACCCGATTTGGAATGAGGTAGCTTATATATAGGGAAAGGGAGAGGATGTGGATCATCTGATCAAAATCGGACGGTTCTAGAAAAATAGGATATGAAGCCCAAATAAGAAACCGAAGATACTTTAGGGGTTTTTGGGGATGATCCGAATCCAACGGTGATGACTGAGCGGGTCAAGTTCGGGCAAGGTTTCGGACGCGCACGAGGGGGGTTTGAGAGAGGTTGACGAAGGCAAGAGGGCTTGACAAAAATAAAATAAACGTAGACAAAAAAAGAAGTGGCAACTACAAACAACCACGAGTTTTATGAAAACATGCGGATGCAATGCGGATGATGCGATGATGAATGCAACAACAACAACAATAAAACACATGACAACAACGAAAAACATGGAAGGCGTCTGAAGCATCGGTCTCGGGGCGTTACAGTAAGGTGGCCATCTCACATGACAGCTCCATCCAAAATGTTATGCTCGTTGAATCTCTTGGCTATAATTTACTTTCCGTATCTAGACTAGCTGACTATGGATTTAATGTCCTATTTACTAAAGTAGATTGCCAAGTGTTTCGAAGAGAATGGTCTTTACTGGTATACGTAGAGGTGATCTATACATTGTTGATTTCACTAAAAAGGCTCAACCTAGAACTTTCTTAATTGCTAAGTCTTCCAAGGTTGGTTGTGGCATAAAAGGTTAGGTCATGTGGTCTTGCGAAATCTTGATAAGCTTATTAAAGGTGATTCTTGATGATAAATCGCAGGTCCAAAAGATCTTCAAAAACTTTGCTAGGAAGGCCCAAAAGCAATTTGAAGTGGAGATCAAGAAGGTTCGTGGCGACAACGGAACGGAGTTCAAGAACGCAAATGTGGAAACCTTTCTTGACAAAGAAGGGATTTCACATGAGTTCTCGGCTACATACACACCTCAACAAAATGGAGTTGTTGAGAGGAAGAACCGGACTCTTATTGAGATGGTAAGAACGATGCTTGATGAGTACAAGACGCCAAAACACTTTTGGGCGGAAGCGGTTGAGACAGCTTGTCATGCAACAAATCGTCTATATCTTCACAAGCTACTCGGCAAGACGGCATATGAGCTTCTCACCGGTAACAAACCCCAAGTTGGATACTTTCGAGTATTCGGCTCAAAGTGCTATATCCTTGATAAGCATCGTCGTTCGAAATTTGCTCCTAAGTCTCATGAAGGTTTCCTACTCGGTTATGGCTCAAACTCTCACACTTACCGTGTCTACAACAATTTCACCCGAAAGGTTGAAGAGACGATAGATGTGAATTTTGATGAATCTAACAGCTCGCGAGTAGAGCAATTGCCAATTGATGTAGGAGATAAAGACCCTTCAGAAGCAATCCAAGACTTGTCTATTGGCAAGATTCGCCCAACGGAGGTGAAGGAGAGTACCTCGTCCGTCCAAGTGGAAGCTTCTACCTCACGACAAGGTGAACCACGAGTTGACTCAGAGGCATCCACAAGTGGGACACGCCAAGATGAAGAAAATGAGGAAGTACACCAAGATGAACCTCATCAACCTCCTTCTCCACCTCCACAAGAGAACAACAACACCAACAACGAAGAAGGCCAAGAGGAAGAACAAGATGATGAAGAGGATGTTCCACCCCGACCCAAACAAAAGCTCTCACGAGTTAGAGCAAGAGTTTCAAGGGACCATCCCGTCGAACAAATCTTTGATGATATCCAAACCGGGAGAATTACTCGCTCTAAAACTCGTTTGGCTAATTTTTGTGAACATTATTCATTCATCTCTAGTATTGAACATATGAAGGTTGAAGAAGCGCTTGATGATCCAGATTGGGTGAACGCCATGCAGGAAGAGCTACACAACTTCGAGAGGAACCAAGTGTGGACCTTGGTAGAAAATCTGGACAACAACCAAAATGTAATTGGTGGTACCAAATGGGTGTTTCGGAATAAGCAAGATGAAGATGAACAAGTTGTACACAACAAGGCTTGTCTCGTCGCCCAAGGCTACACTCAAGTCGAAGGTATGGACTATGGTGAGACATATGCCCCCGTTGCTAGACTTGAGTCCATACGCATCTTACTTGCTTATGCCAATCATCATGATATTACATTATATCAAATGGACATTAAAAGTGCTTTTCTAAATGGTGAAATTGAGGAGGAAGTTTATGTTAAACAACCTCCCGGCTTTGTTAATCCTAAGAAACCCGACCATGTTTACAAACTTCACAAAGCTCTTTATTGTCTTAAACAATCTCCTAGAGCGTGGTATAAATGCTTGACTGATAATCCCCAAGTGCAGGGAATCATCGTAGCAATTCCCAATGGTGGAAGTGATAAGCATGAAGTGTCAAACCCACAAGGAGGTAAAGGTAAGATCAATATTCTCTCAAGTCCTATCTGCCACTGATACGACTCTACGTACACCGAACGTTTGCTTCCAACTAGAAACGACAAATAAAACTACGTTGTGGGTATGAAGAGGATAACTTTGCATGATATCGGAGAGCTAAAACATAAAAGTAGGTGCTGTTATCATAAAGTTAGGATATATTACGAAATATTATAAATAGCGAGTGTGGAATAATGATGGGTCGGTGTGCGGAATTATCCTAGGCAATTGTTAACAAGACCGGTAATCACTATTGCAATTTCATATGAGGGAGAGGCATAAGCTAACATACTTTCTTTTCTTGGATCATATGCACTTATGATTGGAACTCTAGGAAGCATCCGCAACTACTAAAGATCATTAAGGTAAAACCCAACCATAGCATTAAAGCATCAAGTCCCCTTTATCCCATACGCAACAACCCCCTTACTCGGGTTTATGCTTCTGTCACTCAAGCAACCCACTATAAGCGAATCATGAACGTATTGCAACACCCTACAGCGGGAATCCCTCACACTTGCGCGACACGGATGGCACAATAGGGCAGCGCCAAAATAAAACATACAACTCATACCGATCTAGATCATCAATCAACCCAAAGACAAAGGATATCTACTCAAAACATCATAGGATGGCAACACATCATTGGATCATAATATGTGGCATAAAGCACCATGTTCAAGTAGGGATTACAATGGTGTGCAGGTGAGTGGACCGCGTAAAATAGATGAGGATGGTGATGATGGTGGTGATGTTGATGAAGACGATCACCGCGGGGATGATTCCCCTCCCAATGGCACTCCGGCGCCACCGAGAGAGAGGAGGAGAGGTTCTCCCCCTTGTGCTCCCTCCTCCATGGCCTCCCCCCTGGATGGGGAGAGGTTCTCCCTCTGGATCTTGGCCTTCATGGCGATGATGGCCCCTCCGAGATCCTCCTCCATGGCCTCCGGTGATGATGGCCCCCTCCGGCAGGGTGCCAGAGAGGGCCTAGATTGATTTCTCATGGATACAGAGGCTTGTAGCGGAGGAACTGTCGATCTAGGTTATTTTCTGGAGGTTTGGGTATTTATAGGAGAAGTTGGCATCGAGAACAAGTCAGGAGGGCCCACGGGATGTCCACGAGGCACAGGGGCGCGCCCTCCACCCTCATGGGGCCCACGGGCCTCCCCTCCGGCAACTCTTCGTTCCAGTATTTTTTATATTTTCCAGAAAAATTCTCCGTTGATTTTCATCGCATTCCGAGAACTTTTATTTCTGCACAAAAACAACGCCATGGTAGTTCTGCTGAAAACAGCGTCAGTCCGGGTTAGTTCTAATCAAATCATACCAAAATCATATAAAACTATTGTAAACATGGCATGAATACTTCATAAATTATAGATACGTTGGAGACGTATCAGCATCCCCAAGTTTAATTCTTGCTCGTCCTCGAGTAGGTAAATGATAAAAGAAATAATTTATGAAGTGTGAATGCTAGCAAGTGCATAAGTTTGATCAATGATAGTTCCAATCACTTTCTCTAACATCATTATATATCATAATAGTAGCTCAACTCATGAAACTTCTCATGATCAAGTAACAAGCTATTCACATGTTAAAGTATAGATCATAAACTTTCTTGAAAACTAACAAACCATGCTCTTAGTCATCAAACAATTGCAAATCATCTTATTTTCGGGAAGGGTCTATGTAAGAGCTTTGATTCAGCAAACTCCACATACTCAACTATCATTTAATCTTTCACAATTGCTAACACTCATGTGATATTTATGGGTTCAAAGTTTTAATCGGACACAGAGAAAGATAGGGGCTTATAGTTTCGCCTCCCAACCTTTTACCTCAAGGGTAATGTCAACAATAATAATTTATGAAAACCTACATCCAAGTGGATATATATAACCGGATCGCTCCAAAAACCTACATCCAAGTGGATATATATAACCGGATCGCTCCAACACAAAGTGCTTGCCAAAGAAAAAAGTGTAAAAAGGGAAGGTGATGATCACCATGACTCTTGTATAAGGGTAGAAGGTAAAAGTAAAAGATATGCCCTTCGCAGAGGGAAGCAGAGGTTGTCACGCGCTTTTATGGTTGGATGCACAAAATCTTAATGCAAAGGAATGTCACTTTATATTGCCGCTTATGATAAAGACCTTTATTATGCAGTCCGTCGCAGTATAAAGCTTATTTTCTTCACACTAATAGATCATACATATTTAAGGAGCAATTTTTTATTGCATGCACCGATGACAACTTACTTGAAGGATCTTACTCAATCCATAGGTAGGTATGGTGGACTCTCATGGCAGAACTGGTTTAAGGGATGTTTGGAAGCACAAGTAGTATTTCTACTTGGTGCAAAGAATTTGGCTAGCATGAGAGGGAAAGGCAAGATCAACATGTTGGATGATCCAAGACAATATAACGTTTCGGATATAGGAAAACATAACCCATTAAGTTGTCTTCCTTGTCCAACATCAACTTTTTAGCATGTCATATTTTAATGAGTGCTCACAATTACAAAAGATGTCCAAGATAGTATATTTATATGTGAATCTCTCTTCCTTCAATATTCTTTCATGAATTGTTCAAGTGACCAATTCTGCGTTTGCTAACTCTCAATAAGTTTACTACCTATACTTATTATGTGTGAAGTCATTACTCCCCATGTTATAAGCATATGAAACGTATATAAATTCAGATTTATGATATTCAATTCATTCAACCATTTACTCATAGGATATACGTGAAGCACGTGAGTAAATGACAAACTACTCCAGAAAGATATAAGTGAAGAACATTGAGTAGTCAAATAATTAACTAGCCATGCGAGGATTCTTTTTTCATTCAAGATTTCAGACCCAATGATTTTATCCAAACAGCAAGTAAAATTGAAAATACGCTCCAAGCAAAACACATATCATGTGACGAATAAAAATATAGCTCCGAGTAAGGTATACCGATAGTTTTGAAGACGAAAGAGGGGATGCCTTCCGGGGCATCCCCAAGCTTAGGCTCTTGAGTCTTCCTTGAATATTACCTTGGGCATCCCCAAGCTTAGGGTCTTTCCACTCCTTATTCTCCTCATATCGATACCTCACCCAAAGCTTGAAAACTTCAATCACACAAAACTTAACGGAACTTCGTGAGATAGGTTAGTATGATAAAGAGTAAACCATCCACTTTGGTACTGTCAAAGACAAGGTTCATAATTGGTCTCACACAATGCCTACTTTAACATATCATTTCTACAATTTATATTGAGAAATATAAGCCATAGAAACTAGAAAACAAGCAAACTATGCAATGAAAACAGAATCTGTCAGAAACAGAACAGTCTGTAATGATCTGAACAGCAACCATACTTCTACTACTCAAAAAATTATGAAATAAATTGGTGGACGTGAGGAATTTGTCTATTAATCTTCTGCAAAAATAATCAACTAAAAATCACTCTTCTGTAAAAATTGACAGCTAATCTTGTGAGCGCAAAGTTTCTATTTTTTACAGCAAGATCACATTAACTTTCACCCAAGTCTTCCCAAAGGTCTTACTTGGCACTTTATTGAAACAAAAGCTATAAAACATGATTAATACAGTAGCTTAATCATCTAAACACACAAAAACAGTAAGGGTAAATATTGGGTTGTCTCCCAACAAGCGCTTTTCTTTAATGCCTTTTAGCTAGGCATGATGATTTCAATGATGCTCACATAAAAGATAAGAATTGAAACATAAAGAGAGAATCATGAAGAATATGACTAGCACATTTAAATCTAGCCCACTTCCTATGCCTAGGGATTTTGTGAGCACATAATTTATAGGAACAAGAATCAACTAGCATAGGAAGACAAAACAAGTATAACTTCAAAACTTTAAGCACATAGAGAGGAAAATTGATATTATTGCAACTCCTACAAGCATGTATTCCTCCCTCATAATAATTTTCAGTAGCATCATGAATGAGTTCAACAATATAACCATCACATAAAGCATTCTTTTCATGATCTACAAGCATAGAAATTTTACTACTCTCCACATAAGCAAAATTCTTCTCATTCGGAATAGTGGGAGCAAACTCAACAAAATAACTGTCATGTGAGGCATAATCCAATTGAAAATTAAAATCATGATGACAAGTTTCATAGTTAACATTATTCTTTATAGCATACATGTCATCACAATAATCATCATAGATAGTAGCTTTGTTCTCATAATCAATTGGAACCTCTTCCGAAATAGTGGAATCATTACTAACTAAAGTTGACACTCTTCCAAATCCACTTTCATAAATATCACACTAAGATTCGACACCCTCCAAAATAGTGGGATCACTAATTCCTAAAGTTGACACTCTTCCAACCCCACTTTAGATTATAGTATTATTCATACTCCAAAATATATAAGTGAAGTTCATGGAGCATTCTACAATTAATATAGACTAACCAATATCCAAGCTCAAAATATATAAGTGAAGCACATGAAGCATTCTATAAAACCATACTCAAAAGATTTAAGTGAAGCACAAAGAGCAATTCTATAAGATCATACTTAAAAGATATAAGTGAAGCACATGAAGCATTCTATAAATCAATGAAGGGCTATCTCATACTAGCATGGTTCTTAAAGGAAAAACAAAAACACAAAGGACACAAATAATGTGAACAAAACAAAAACCGAGGTATACCGATAATTGTTGAAGAAGAAAGATAAGATGCCAACCGGGGCATCCCCAAGCTTAGATGCTCGAGTATCCTTGAAATATTTACTTTGGGTGCCTTGGGCATCCCCAAGCTTGAACTCTTGCCTGTCTTTATTCTTCTCATATTGATAGCTCCTCGATCTTCGAACACTTCATCCACACAAAACTTTAACAAAAACTTTGTGAGATCTGTTAGTATAATAAAGGAAATCACTACCTTTAGGTACTGTTGCAAACTCATTCGAATTTCATATTAGCACTTTATCTACTGTATTCCAACTTCACCATGGTTGATACCCCCCGATACTACCCATAGATTCATCAAAATAAGCGATCAACACATAGAAAACAGAATCTGTCAAAAATAGGACAGTCTGTAGTAATCTGGAAGTTTAGTAAACTTCTGTAACTCCAAAAAAATCTAAACAAATATGAAAATTTAAAAAATTTGTACAGAAGTAATGTGCAAAAAGTTTCAGACCCATCTGACTTTCCAGTAAAAATGTAAATTCACGCGCTATAGCCAAAGTTTCTGTTTTTGTACTGCACATAGTAAACAAGCAATCTAATCATCCTAAAACCAAAGCTTGGCACATTATTTTTATAATACAATGGATATATACAAGGGGATAATTATTTTCAGAGAATCTTCCATGAATTTGTTTTACATTGTTTCCATGAGCATGAACACAAGTGTTTAAGGTCGACCCTCACTTCTCCAATGCATAACTTTCCAATCACTTCTCTTATTGAAAAACTTTCTAGGCATGAGAGGCAAGTAATTTTTTTTTGTATTTTCATTATTTTAAAAAAAATTGTATGTTTCACCCACAACTAAGCAAAACTAAAAAGGGAAAACAAAAACTACTTAGTGAAGAAAGCAAACAAGCATACACAAAAATATCAACCCCACGCTATTGCTCCCCGGCAGCGGCGCCAGAAAAGAGCTTGATAATCCCCAAGTGTAGGGAATCATCGTAGCAATTACCAATGGTGGAAGTGATAAGTATGGGGTGTTGAACCCACAAGGATCTAAAGGTAAGATTAATATTCTCTCAAGTCCTATCTGCCACTGATACGACTCTACGTACACCGAACGTTTGCTTCCAACTAGAAACGAGAAATAAAACTACATTGTGGGTATGAAGAGGATAACTTTGCATGATATTGAAGAGCTAAAACATAAAAGTAGGTGCTGTTATCATAAAGTTAGAATATATTACTAAATATTATAAATAGCGAGTGTGGAGTAATGATGGGTCGGTGTGCGGAATTATCCTAGGCAATTGTTAACAAGACCGGTAATCACTATTGCAATTTCATATGAGGGAGAGGCATAAGCTAACATACTTTATCTTCTTGGATCATATGCACTTATGATTGGAACTCTAGCAAGCATCCGCAACTACTAAAGATCATTAAGGTAAAACCCAACCATAGCATTAAAGCATCAAGTCCCCTTTATCCCATACGCAACAACCCCCTTACTCGGGTTTATGCTTCTGTCACTCAAGCAACCCACTATAAGCGAATCATGAACGTATTGCAACACCCTACAGCGGGAATCCCTCACGCTTGCGCGACACCGAGGGCACAATAGGACAGCACCAAAATAAAACATACAACTCATACCGATCTAGATCATCAATCAACCCAAAGACAAAGGATATCTACTCAAAACATCATAGGATGGCAACACATCATTGGATCATAATATGTGGCATAAAGCACCATGTTAAAGTAGGGATTACAGCGGGGTGCGGGAGAGTGGACCGCGTAAAATAGATGAGGATGGTGATGATGGTGGTGATGTTGATGAAGACGATCACCACAGCGATGATTCCCCTCCCGATGGCACTCCGGCGCCACCGAGAGAGAGGAGGAGAGGTTCTCCCCCATGTGCTTCCTCCTCCATGGCCTCCCCCCTGGATGGGGAAAGGTTCTCCCTGTGGATCTTGGCCTTCATGGCGATGATGGCCCCTCCGGGTTCCTCCTCCATGGCCTCCGGTGATGATGGCCCCCTCCGGCAGGGTGCCAGAGAGGGCCTAGATTGATTTCTCGTGGCTACAGAGGCTTGCGACGGCGAAACTTCCGATCTATCCCTCCGTTGAAAAGTAGATGACTCAACTTTGTACTAAAGTTAATACAAAGTTGAGTCATCTATTTTGGAACAGAGGGAGTAGGTTATTTTCTGGAGGTTTGGGTATTTATAGGAGAGGTTGGCGTCGAGAACAAGTTAGGGGGCCCCACGGGAAGTCCACGAGGCACAGGGGCGCGCCCTCCACCCTCGTGGGGCCCACGGGCCTCCCCTCCGGTAACTCTTCATTCCAGTATTTTTCATATTTTACAGAAAAATTCTCCGTTGAATTTCATTGCATTCCGAGAACTTTTATTTCTGCACAAAAACAACACCACGGTAGTTCTGCTGAAAATAGCGTCAGCCCGTGTTAGTTCTAATCAAATCATACCAAAATCATATAAAACTATTGTAAACATGGCATGAATACTTCATAAATTATAGATACGTTAGAGACGTATCATTGACCAAGTTCCTTATTGAATAAGGCTTTGAGATTGGAAAAAATGATTCTACTCTTTTTACTAAAAGGGTGTCGGGTGGTAGGTGCGACATATGCCAATGGGTGGCTTATCATTGTGGGAGCCAGTAAGACATCGCCGGTGCCTGGAAACGGGATAAGGCAAAGACATGCACGCCGGCGAATCTTACCCAGGTTCGGGGCTCTCCGTGGAGATAACACCCCTAGTCCTGCTCTGCGGGGTCTCCGTATGATCACTAGATCAACACAAGTAGCTACAAGTGCTCCTTGAGCTATTTGGCTAGAGGAGGAAGAAAGGCAAGGCTAGCTCTCCTCTTCCCTCTATGTGGTGGCTAAAACTATCTTAGAGACCAACCCTTTGCATGGGTGCCCTGGGGGGTTTATATAGGCCTACCCCCTAGGGATACAATGGTAATCCGACTGGGTGCGGGTCCCGGCCGTCAGTGTCTGCGCTCGTCGGCTTCTCCACCGGCCGTTGGGGCCCGCTGACTGGTGGGTCCCGCCGGCTGCCGGCCTCTTGGTCGACAGGCCGGCCCCACCGTCTGGGGGCCTTGTCGGCGGCTGGTTACTGTTGCCTCACCCCTGATGACGAGGGCTTGGTCGAGGTAAGCGTGGCCACAGTGCCGCCGCCTTGCGGGCTCCCACTGTAGCCTTACCTCGTCTTGTCTCCTTAATGATGCACATACTTCGAGGATGGGGATTAGCCGGCTGTTGGGAGCCGGCTATGCCCCAGGCCGACTGGAGGAGGCTTGGCCGCCTTCGAGCATCTCTCTGGCTGAAGGGGCCCGCCGCCCGCGGGCCGTACTGGCGCCTGTCATGGGTGGTGTCATGGACAACATGGCAACAGTGCCGCGCCGGACGGGGGATGGCCGACCCGTACGGCGTACTGTGGCCACGCGTGCTCCGGGATTCGGGGGGTGGCAGGTTGTACTTTAGCCACGCCCCATCTCATCACCGTTATGTGGGTGCAGCCCTTGAGGGTGCTGCCTTGGCCGGCTTCTGGGAGTCGGCCTTCTTCATGGCCGGCTTCTGGGAGTCGGTCCTCTTGGGGCCGGCTTCCTGGAGTCGGCCATCTCGTAGCTCTCTTCGGGAAGGTTTTTGAGGCCGGGTCGCCTTCTAGTAGTCGGCCTTGGTGATAGCCGGCCAGAGGAAGGCGGCCCCGTGCTCTTGATGCTTGAAGGCCCGATTGGCCTGGTAATTTTTTGAAGAGCCAGGGGGAGTCGGTTAGGCTACCGGTGGCCATTTACTCCGACAGTAGTCCCCGAAGCTGGTTGGGCTTCGAGGCTGAGAGGAGGTCGAGAAGCTCGGTCAGCTTCTTATCTTGATGAGCCAGCAGCTAGGAGCCGGCTTCGGTTGGGTGCGCCGTCTTGGCGAAATTTTTGAAGTCTGAAGGCGGGAGCCAGCCAGTGCGCCTGCCGGGCTGCGGGCCGGCCGCTCGTCGCCTGCGCGCCATGTGGCACCTTCCGGCTGAAAGAGGCGTGCCAGCCCACGCGGGACGCCGCCGCAGGCCGGGGCCCACCACTTCCATGCCTGGGCCCAGGCGCCGATTTTTTGTGGCCCAAAGCGGGCCGCTCGCCTTCCGACGGCAGTTTCTGCACGTCGCTAGGGCGCTATAACCGCGGGACGTGGGGGAGTGGGCGCAGTTGATCCCACGTCCCCCCCACGCCTCGCCTCCTCGGCTTCGCCGCACGAGGCTATAAGTAGGGGGAGGAGGGGGAGCGGCAGACGCTCGCACGCTCATCCTCTCTCCGCCATCTTCTTCCTCCTTCTTTCCATCGCAGCAGCCTCTTGCCGCCGCGCCGTGCCACCAATCTTCGCACTACCCCGCAACCTCGCCGCCGCTGGGCCGTGGTTTCTCCGCCGCCGCACCCTTTCTCGTCAGCTTCTCGCCATCATGCAGCACGGCAGAGACTGGGACGGCTCCAACGTCCACGCGGACCACATCGACTTCCTCCGCAAGACGCGGCGGTTGCCTGGCAAGGACCAGGTGCAGGTTCGTCTCGCGCCGGAGAAGGAGATCACGCCGGCGCCGGAGGAAGGCGAGCGGGTAATCTTTCGCTCGCACTTCCTGCGCGGCCTCGGCCTGCCCGCGAGCGCCTTCTTCCGCTCCTTCCTCGAATTTTATCAGCTCCAGCCGCACCACCTCACTCCAAACACGGTGGTGCTGCTGTCCGCCTTCGTCACTTTGTGCAAGGGCTTTCTTTGCGTTCTTCCCACCCTAGAGCTCTGGGGGGAATTCTTCCAATCCAAGCTCAGCACCCGCATGCAGGGCATGCCGGCTCAGAGCGGCGCCTTCATCGCGATGCGGAGGCCGGCAACCGACAACCCCTTCCCTGTCATCACGCTGATCCAGTCGGTGAAGCGCTGGCAGAAATCATACCTCTACGTGAAGAACGTCGCCCCGCAAGGCGACTACGTCAACTTGCCAGCTTACGTAGCCGGCCCGCCGGCTGGGAGGCGGCCCCAGTGGTCCTATCGGGCCAGGACGCTGTTGCCGGCTGGAACCGCCACCGTCGCCGGACTCCGGGTAATGATCCAGTCGGAGGGCCTGACTGGGTCCGACCTGCTGGCCGCCTTCGTGGTGCGCCGGGTGCTCCCGCTTCAAAGCCGCCCTCATTTGATCAGTCAAATGAGCGGCCAACTCGATCCGAGTCGGATGTGCACCAAGGAGATGCCTCATGACGAGGTGGCTCATATGGTGAACTATCTCGCGAACTGCAAGCTCTCCGCAGAGTGGTAGTTTGGCAAGGAGCCGTACTCCCGTGCCAATCCCCCGCCTATGGTATGCTTTCTCTATCTTCTCTTCTTTTAGTTTTGTCACCAAGTTTTTCTTGGCTGACTCTGACCAGTCGGCACGTCTTGGCAGAGCCCTCTCCTTCGACCTGCGGCCGGGACAGCGGGGGCGGATCGCCAATTTCTCCCCGACCGGGCGGGGCATGACTTGGAGGACCCCGACTTGGAGCCAGGAGGCAGGAGGCGGCGGCGAAGCAGGCGGCTCCGGGCTTGGAGCCAGCTTCGACGACTGGCCGGATGATGATGAGGCGGAAATCGTCCCGCGCCGCCAGCCGGCGTCTGATCAAGGCGCGGGCTCATCTGCCGCGCCGGCTGCCCGAGGCGGCGCGCAGAAGCGCCGGGCCGCGTCGGGCCTATTCGGCAGTCGGCTGAAGAAGCCCAAGGGCGGGGCGGCGGCGACCAGGCGGGACGAGGCAACCGCGAAGGCGGCCCGCTTTCGCAAAGTGGTGAAGCAGCCGCAAAAGGTTTCAGCGTAAGTGTCGATTCCCTCGCGTATTCCTTCTTCTTTTCTAGTTGGTTTCTGAATCCTTGTCTTGACTCAAAAAACAAGGCTCCGCTTTCTCTTGAGCGGGTCGCTGCCGCCTCCGTGGTTGGATTGCCGGAAGGATCTGGGAGAACCTGCCACGTGGACCCCCGCGCCAAGCTTCAAGCGGCAATCGGCTGGAGGCGAGCCGGCTGTGAGGACGGACCTGGTGGTCCGGTCGCCATCGCGCCAGCGCGCGGGGAAGGCAACTTCGGCTCCGAACCCGTAGAAGGCCGCGGGCTCCAGCTCGTCGGCCCAGGACGTGGAGACGGCCAGCGCCAGCTCGGGGTGGACGCCGGGTGGTGGGACGGCCGTGGTGAATGTGGCGGCGCAAGAAGTCCGGAACCGGCTTCAGTCCCAGGCCGCAGTGCTGAGGCAGTATAATGACGAGTTCCTCGCGACACGGGCGGCCATTCAGGTGAGTCTTCCCGTTTTTTGCTTCCTGATCTTGGTTTCTTTCGTGGGGGCTCGTCAGCGCACCCACGGGGTGTAGTCCCCGAGTTCCGTGTCGGCTGCTGAGCAGGCGGCTTGGAACTTCTTGGTAGACTTTGTTTGCTATCTTGTTCTCATTCGTTTCTCTGTCCGACTTGCAGGACTACCACAACCTCCGTGCTGCTGCCTTCAACTCCCAGGCTCGGGAGCTGACCCAGAAGACTGCTAATCTAACTGAGAGCCGAAGTAAGTGCTTCATCTTTTATCTCATGTGGGGGCGCGTTAGCGCACCCACTGGGTGTAGTCCCCGAGATTCGGGCCGACTGCTGAGCAGTCGGGTCGAATCTTTCCTGACGACTTCTTTCTTATTGCTTTTTTCTTCTTTGCCATATCTGCAGAGGCCAATGCCAGCCTGAGGGAGCAGCTGGGTGGGACCCAGACCGCCCTTCGCGCCAAGGAAGCCGAGTTTGACGCCTTGGTTCAGGAACGTGACCGCCTGGTCAAGAAGCTGGCCGACCAGGAGGAGAGTCACAAGGCGGCCCTGAAGGCGGTGCAGGACAGCGAGGCCGCCCTCCAAGCCGAGTACGAGACCGAGGTGGCGAGCTGGGCTGAGGCGAGGCAGTCGTTGATCAACGGCTACGGCCAGATCGAAGACTTGGTTGACGGTAGGCCGCCTTCTTCTTTGTTCCTTGGTTGCCGCTTGCCGTTTGGTTCATTCTCTAACTTTGTATTTTTATCTTCTTTCTCTTTCTTTCTTTCTTGTGCAGAGTACTTCCCTGGTTACTCTACTGCCGCCAACCAGGTCGTCGAGGCCCACCGCGAGGCGCAAAGGCAGGCTGGCGCTAAGATCGCGCCGAACGCTCGCCGGTCGCTTGAGGAACAGCTCCTGGCGATTCAAGCCCGCCTCCAGCCGGCTCACCGCATGCTCCGCCGGCTTCAACGTGTTGGGGCGCAAGTGCTGGCCGCTCTCTGTCCCGGCGAGGTGATTCCCCGCACCCCCAGTCGGACTGCCGACTGGCTGGAGGTAGCGGCCAGCCGCTTCGAGGCCTGGAAGGCTTCTGCAGCTCGGTCAGGCGCCAGGCGGGCGCTGGAGTTCGTCAAAGCCTGGTATCCTGAGCTGAGCTTGGACCAGCTGGCCACCTGGCGGCAGGAGGCCGACACGGAGCTGGAGCCGGCGCGGCCGGCTATCATCCAGCGTGCCTCGGCAATCACCGACTACACCGACACCAGCGCCTTTGCTCCTGAGGTGGATGATAACGGCGTTGCTCAGCCGCAGGAGTGGTTCGGGCTGAACCCGGCAAATGGCGAGGACTCGGCGGAGGAGATCGACTCCAGCGACGAGGGCGAGGAGGAGGAGGAGGATGGTGAAGACGCCGTGCCAGATGGTGGAGCAGCCGGCCAGCCTTAGCTTGACCGTGCCTCCAGCAACAAGGCGCGTGCGAGCGCACCGCCTGCAGCCGGCGATGATCAAGCCGAGACTCGCCAGCCGGCCACTCCTCCAGCCGGCGCTGCCGTCTCCACCGACCAGCCCGGCTCGCCTGTTGCGCCCTTAGCCTAATCTGCCGCCTTTACTTTCCTGTTTTATTACTCTTTGAACAATATTTTGTTAAATTTGCGCAGTTCCACCCACTGGGGGTGTATTTAAACTATGTTAAGTGCCGGCCTTTCAAAGGCTTTTTGTGTAAATATAATCATGCATGTGTTTGGCTTCCCACTGTTCTTGCTTTTCATCCTTTGGCTGTTTCCTTTGCCGCCCTCCCTTGGTCGCCGCCTTTCCAGCCGGACAGCTGCTCTGGAGTCTGTGGCTGGAGAAGTGCTTGGCCGGTTGGGAGGGCAAGTACTCTAGCTTTCTTGGATTGTAGCAAAGTGAATGGGTAGCCGGCCAGCCGGCTGTTCTGACAGCCGGTTGGGTGCTGGGAGGCCGGCTTGTGTTATATAGGTTCATTAGTCCTTAGCCATCTTTCGTGTGGGCATCCTTTCCTGCCTTTGGCTCTTGCCAGTCGGTCAGTCGGTTCTTCGAGCTGCGACTTTCAACAAGAGAGGGCTCGGGTGCTGGCACACTACTTGTCTGACTGCAGGTAGAACTTTAATATAACTCAAGGCGGCAAGTCCCCGGGCCGACTAGTCGAACCCGGTGCCAGATAGAAAATCAAATGTAATAGTACATTCATGGGTATGACACTCGTCATTCATAGATAAAAAGAGGGTAGTCCCCGAGTGCGCCTCGGGGGGCCCGTTGTCTTGTACTTAATACAAAAAGGTAGCGTGATACATACTGCTTTTAACTGTAAAATCTTCTCAGGAGATTGGCGTTCCATCGTCGTTCCGACTCCTTAAGGGAATCATCCCTCTTGCGTGCCTTCAGCTTCTGTGAGTCGATCAGGTAGTAGGAGTCGTTGCCTAGGGCCTTGCTGATGACGAATGGGCCTTCCCAAGGGGCCGAGAGCTTGTGCTGGCCGGCTATTCGCTGGATCAGCCGGAGCACAAGATCGCCTTCTTGGAAGGATCTTGGCTTGACCTTCCGGTTGTGGTAACGGCGCAAACCCTGCTGGTAGATGGCGGACCGGCTGAGTGCTAACAGCCGGCCCACTTCCAGCAGGTCGACATCGTCTTCTCGCGCTTCCTTGGCCTCCGCCTCCGTGTACATGGTGACCCAAGGCGAGTCGAACTCGATGTCAGTTGGGATGACAGCCTCGGCACCATATACAAGGAAGAAAGGAGTGAAGCCGGTTGACTTGTTTGGGGTAGTACGCAGACTTCAGAGGACAGCCGGCAGCTCATCGAGCCAGCAGCCGGCCGAACGCTCCAGTGGTACGACCAGTCGGGGCTTGATGCCGGAGAGGATGAGGCCGTTTGCTCGCTCGACCTGGTCGTTTTACTGCGGGTGGGCAACGGACGCTAAGTCCAGTTGGATGCCCTGTGTCGCGTAGAAACGTGCCAGTGCTCCCTTGGCAAAATTCGTGCCGTTGTCGGTGATGATGCTGTGTGGTATACCATACCGAGTGGCGATATCTGCGATGAATGTCATGGCAGTCGGCCCGTTCAGCTTCTTGATTGGCTTCGCGTCAATCCACTTGGTGAATTTGTCCACGGCGACAAGCAGATGTGTCATGCCGCCGCGGGCTGTCTTGAATGGGCCCACCATGTCCAGCCCCCAAACAGCAAAGGGCCAGGTGAGGGGGATGGTCTTGAGTGCAGAAGCCGGCAGGTGTTGCTTGGAGCTGAAGACTTGGCATCCTTTGCAGCATTTGACTAATTCCTTGGCGTCTTCCAAAGCAGTCGGCCAGAAGAAACCATGGCGTAAAGCTTTGGCGACAAGTGATCTTGAGGCCGCGTGGTGGCCGCATTTGCCTTGGTGGATATCCTTGAGGATTGCTATGCCCTTCTCTGGCTCGACGCAACGCTGGAAGACTCCAGTGACGCTATGCTTAACAAGTTCTCTGTTTATTATTGCGTATGCTCCGGCTCGGCGTTGAACTAGTCTTGCCGAGATCTCATCAATCGGCAGCTCTCTGTTTACTAGGAAGTTGAGGATGGGCTGGGCCCATGATGGAGCCGTGACTTCTTCTGTTGTCAGTATGGCTACTGTGACCCGGGTGGGTGGGTTGGGTGGTGAAGAGTTGGAGTCGGCCACCGTCTGTTGTGTCGTTGCCGTCCCCGGGCCGACTGCTGTAGTCCCCGGGCCGACTGTTGCAGTCCCCGGGCCGGGTTCTGAAGTCCCCGAGCCGGGTGCGACTACGGCAGTCCCCGGGCCGCTTGTCGAAGTCCCCGAGCCGCCTGCTGGGTTCCCCAAGTTGGATCCGACTGCATCAGGGGCAGGCGGTACGAAGATGGAGTCCGATTCTGGAGACGGCTTGACAGACGGTTTGAGGAGGCGTTGGAGAGAGACGCCGGTTGGTATAGCTTGTCGGGTGGAGCCGATCCGTGCCAGGGCATCTGCTTGCTCGTTGTCGGCCCGTGGCACGTGGAGGAACTCGCACCCTTCAAAGTATCCGCTGATTTGCTAGACGAGGAATCGATAGCTCGCCATGTTTGTGTCCTTGGCGTCCCAGTCGCCAAATGACTGCTGGACCACCAAATCTGAGTCGCCATAACACAGGATCCGGCGTATGCCGAGTTCTTTGGCTAGCCGGAGCCCGTGTATGAGCGCCTCGTACTCGGCCACATTGTTGGAGGCGGCAAAATGAATTTGCAATGTGTATCTGAGCTTGTCGCCCTTGGGAGAGGTGAGGACGATGCCGGCTCCCAAGCCGGTGCGCATCTTGGATCCGTCAAAGTGCATCCGCCAATGAGTGGAGTCGGGAGCCGACGGTAGGTACTGGGTCTCGGCCCAGTCGACAAGGAAGTCGGCCAATGCTTGGGACTTGATGGCCGTGCAGGGCTGGTAGAAGATCGTGTAAGGAGCCAGCGCAATCGGCCACTTAGCCACCCGGCCGGATGCATCCCGGCTGCCTATGATCTCGGCAAGCGGGGCGGTGCATACGACCGTGATGGGATGCTCTTGAAAGTAGGGCTTGAGCTTCTTGGCGGCGAAGTACACTCCATAGCACATCTTCTGGTAATGCAGGTAGTTTTGCTTCGAGGTGGACAGTACTTCGCTCAAATAATATACCGGCCTCTGGACTAACTGAGCTCGGCCTTCTTCTGGGCGTTGGACCACGATGACTATACTGACCACTCGGCTAGTCGCAGCAATGTAAAGGAGCATGGGCTCTTTCTCAGTCAGCGCTGCCAAGACAGGCGGTGTGGTCAGCATCTTCTTCAACTCGTGGAAAGCTTGGTCTGCTTGGTCGTTACAATCGAAGTGGGTGGACTTCTTCATGAGTCGGTACAGGGGGAGAGCCTTCTCCCCTAGCCGGCTGATAAAGCGGTTTAGGGAGGCCAGGCACCTGGTAAACTTCTGAATGTCTCGCAGCTTGGTAGGAATCTCCATTCTCTCTATGGCCTTGATCTTCACTGGGTTGCACTCAATGCCACGTTCGGAGACCAAAAATCCTAGAAGCTGGCCGGCTGGTACTCCGAACACGCATTTCTCAGGGTTGAGCTTGATCTAAAATCGGCGCAAGTTGGCAAATGTTTCTCTGAGGTCTTCCAGCAGGGTGCCGCGCTTCTCCGTCTTCACCACAATATCGTCTACATAGACGTGGGCATTTCTGCCGAGTTGCTTGAGGAGGCATTTCTGCATGCAACGCTGAAAAGTGGCACCGGCATTTCTTAAGCCGAATGTCATAGTCAGGTAGCAGAAAGCTCCGAATGGTGTGATGAAGGCGGTCTTCAGGCTGTCGGCTGGGTCCAACTTGATCTAGTGGTAGCCTGAGTAAGCATCCAAGAAACTCAACAGCTCACATCCGGCTGTGGAGTCTAACACTTGATCGATCCGTGGCAGGGCAAACGGATCTTTGGGGTAGGCTTTGTTGAGGCTAGTGTAATCTATACACATACGCCATTTATTGTTCTTCTTCAACACCAAGACCGGGTTGGCAAGCCACTCTGGAAAAAACACCTCCATAATGAAGCCGGCTGCTAGGAGTCGGGCTATCTCTTCTCCTATGATTCTTCTCTTCTACTCCGACAATCGGCAGAGAGGCTGCTTGACTGGTTTTGCGTCCGCTCGGACGTGTAGCTTGTGCTCGGCGAAATCCTTCGGAACACCCAGCATGTCCTTTGGGGACCATGCGAAGATGTCTCGATTATCACGGAGGAAGTCGACGAGCTCGCCTTCCTATTTGTTGTCCAGGTTTGCACCAATGACAGCAAACCTCTCCGGGTTCTCCGGGTCCAGAGGTATCTTCTTTGTTTCCTTGGCCAGCTGGAAGGAGCCCTGAGAATCATATTCCTTGGGGTGGGGGGACATGGCCGGCTGCTTGCCGGCCATAGCCATGACTCGGTCCAGCATCTTCTTCTCTTCAGCAATCACGAGGGACTCGGCCGGCCGGCTGCTGGCCGCAGTGCACTCGGTGGACTTCTTGTAGTCTCCGGCTCTGGTGATGATCCCCTTTGAACTCGGCATCTTCATCTTGAGGTAGGCGTAGTGGGGCACAGCCATGAACTTGGCCAGGGCAGGTCGGCCAAGCAAGGCGTGGTAAGGGCTCTCTAGATCCACTACTTCAAACCAGATCGCTTCTCAGCGAAAGTGATCCTTGTCTCCGAAGAGAACATCCATCTTGATCTTGCCAATTGGGGAACAGGACAAGCTGGGTACGATGCCATGGAACACGGTCCGGCTTGGCATGAGTTGCTTCGCCTTGATGTTCAACTTCTCCATGGTGTCGCGGTACAGTATGTTGATGCTGCTTCCACCATCAATCAGCAACCGGGAGAAACGGGCAGCTCGCCTTTCTGTCACGAGGGTGGTGTCCAACACCAATGCATAAGATCCGGGAGACGGCATCACCTCTAGGTGATCGGCCCGGCTCCAGCTGATAGGCTTCTCAGACCAATGCATGAACTCGGGGTTGCTGGAGGCGACCGCGTTGACTTCTTGGTGCTGTCGGCGCCGACTGCGCTTGTCTTCAATTTGGCTCGTGAAGACGACGTAGGCGGCGTGCTCATCTGGGAACTCGTCTTGAATGGCTCCGACTGCTGGTCGAACAGCCGGCTGCTGAGGGGCTGGAGGCGGTGGGCCAGGAGGTGGAGGCGGCAGCAGCCCCTCGCCCTTGGAGATCCGCGTGAGCTAATGGCACTTCCGGGTCGTGTGGTTGGATGGCTTCGCGCCGTTGTGGAACTTGCAGGGGGCATCAAGATTTTGCTCGTAGGAGAAGGTCGGCTGCCAAGCCGGCCTGCCGCCCTTCTTCTTGGGCGCAGGCCGCTCTTCGGGCTGTTCGTCTTCGACGGTGGCTACTTGCCGACTGGTGGAAGGCGGCATAGGGGCCTTGCGCTTGTGGTCATTCTGGTAGGGGCGTCGGTTGGAGTCACCAGCCGGCGTCTTGGGAGCCGGAGCGAGCACCTTTCCAGAGGCGTCCACTCGGAGCTCGGTCTTCATTGAGGAGTCGGCCGTGGCGTACTTGTCTGCTATGATCAGCAGCTCGTCGAGGGTAGTCGGCTCGTCGCAGAGGAGTCGGTGCTTGAGGAGGGTGCCCTCTCGGCACCCGACGGTGAAGTACTCTATGGCTTGAACCTCGTGCACCCCCTCGCAGGAGTTGCGGAGCTCGGC
Source organism: Aegilops tauschii subsp. strangulata (assembly GCF_002575655.3). NCBI lineage: Eukaryota > Viridiplantae > Streptophyta > Magnoliopsida > Poales > Poaceae > Aegilops > Aegilops tauschii. Next base: position 138,228,027 of record NC_053037.3, read on the forward strand.
CCAACGCGTGAGGTAGTCGCGAGTCGATTCGCTGGGCCCTTGGACCCATAAGGAGAGCTGGCGGAGCTTGGGAGGCCGCTTGTATGTGCTGGTGAAGTTGCGGACGAAGACTTCCGTGAAGTCTAGCCAGCTATTGACGCTGTAGGGCTTGAGGCTGTTCAGCCAGGTGCGTGTCGTGCCTTGAAGCATGAGAGGGACGTACTTCACGGCAATGCGCCTGTTGCCGTTTGCTATGCTGACTGCGGTAGAGTAGTCGATCAACCAATCTTCCGGCTTCACGGAGCCGTTGTATTTTGGCGTGTCTCTTGGGAGTGAGAACCCTTTGGGGAAGGGCTCGTCGCGGATGCGGGGGCCAAAGCAAGGCGGGCCGACATCATCTTCTTCTTCTAGCGCCAGGGATCGCGCTAGGCGGTCGATCCGGTGGCGGGCATCATTCTCGCCGACTCCTTCGCGGTGGCCTAGTCGGCCGCCGAGAGTCGGATGCGTGACAGGCGGCGGGGTGGGATATCTCTCCCCACGAGGCGGGGGGAGGCGGATTGCCTTGTCGTTCCACCGCTCGGGGGCGGCCTTCTGCGTCGCGCTCAATGGTGACCCGAGTCCGACTACGGCTAGCAGCCGGCTCCTTGTCTTTTCTTGCGCGGGCGCCGCTTGCAGTCGGCGTCCGGTATGTCGCGGCGTGCTCTCGGCGTGGGGAGGACTTTCAGCGCGGGCGCCGGCTTCATGTCGTTCTGCGGCCGCGTCGATCAGCTGCTGGATGCGTCTAGTCATGTAGGGGAGCTCATCAGCCCCCAGCCCGTTCAGCTCGTCTACGGCCCCTGAGCGGCACGCAGGTTCCCGAGTGGCGTGGTGTAGACTGGGCGGTCTGCTCCCAGCATGCTGGCGATGGCCGTGCCGCGCTTCTTGATGAGGCCAGCTCGGCTCGGCCCGCCAGGAGGCGGCGTACCAAAGGCGGCGCGGTCGACTTCGCGCTGGTGAGCCTCAGTGAGGCGTCTCATGGATGCTATCTTCTGGCCCTCCGCAATGAGGGCGAGGCGGCGTGCCTCCAGAGTCTCGGCGTCGGCGTCGGCCGGGATAGGGACGGACAAGTCATGCAGCGCCGCTTGTAGGGCGTCGTGGGCGTTCTCGCCCGAGACGGCGCCGTGGCTGATGACTAGCACCTCAGCGACAGCGCTGCTGCCACTGTCGGCTCGAGGGAGAGGGTCGTCGATGATCACCACGTTGGTGGGGAAGGCGTCAAGCGATGCCGTGTCGGAGTTGACAAGCATCGGGTCGGTGGAGCCGACCGACTCCAAGTCCACAGCAAGCTCGCTGGAGACGTGAAGCTGGTCGAGGAGGCTGACGAGGCGGCTCTCGGGGCAGTCTGTGCCCGCGTCGGATGCAGGCTCGTCAGAGATGCGAGCCTCGCCAAGAAGATCGGCGAGGCAGCTCGCCGTGCAGGCGTCGTCGACGCCTTGCAGCGCGTCAGGGCAAGCGCCATCGGGCGTAGCGGGCTGGCTACGCTCGCGGGGGAGGAAAAGGGTTCCCGTCCAGAACAGTTCTCCGGACGACGGTGCACCTGGCCCCATGGTGGGCGCCAAATGTCGGGTGGTAGGTGCGACATATGCCAACGGGTGGCTTATCATTGTGGGAGCCAGTAAGACACCGCCGGTGCCTGGAAACGGGATAAGGCGAAGACATGCACACCGGCGAATCTTACCCAGGTTCAGGGCTCTCCGTGGAGATAACACCCCTAGTCCTGCTCTACGGGGTCTCCTCATGATCACTAGATCAACACAAGTAGCTACAAGTGCTCCTTGAGCTGTTTGGCTAGAGAAGGAAGAAAGGCAAGGCTAGCTCTCCTCTTCCCTCTATGTGGTGGCTAAAACTATCTTAGAGATCAACCCTTTGCATGGGTGCCCTGGGGGGTTTATATAGGCCTACCCCCCAGGGATACAATGGTAATCCGACTGGGTGCGGGTCCCAGCCATCAGTGTCTGCGCTCGCCGGCTTCTCCGCCGGCCGTTGGGGCCCGCCGACTGGTGGGTCCCGCCGGCTGCCGGCCTCTTGGTCGACAGGCCGGCCCCACCACTTGGGGGTCTTGTCGGCGGCTGGTTACTGTTGCCTCACCCCTGATGACAAGGGCTTGCTCGAGGTAAGCGTGGCCACAGTGCCGCCGCCTTGCGGGCTCTCACTGTAGCCTTACCTCGTCTTGTCTCCTTAATGATGCACATACTTCGAGGATGGGGATTAGCCGGCTGTTGGGAGCCGGCTATGCCCTAGGCCGACTGGAGGAGGCTTGGCCGCCTTCGAGCATCTCTCTGGCTGAAGGGGCCCGCCGCCCGCGGGCCGTACTGGCGCCTGTCGTGGGTGGTGTCATGGACAACATGGCAACAGTGCCGCGTCGGACGGGGGATGGCCGACCCGTACGGCGTACTGTGGCCACGCGTGCTCCGGGATTCGGGGGTGGCAGGTTGTACTGTAGCCACGCCCCGTCTCATCACCGTTATGTGGGTGCAGCCCTTGAGGGTGCTGCCTTGGCCGGCTTCTGGGAGTCGGCCTTCTTCATGGCCGGCTTCTGGGAGTCGGTCCTCTTGGGGCCGGCTTCCTAGAGTCGTCCATCTTGTAGCTCTCTTCGGGAAGGTTTTTGAGGCCGGGTCGCCTTCTGGTAGTCGGCCTTGGTGATAGCCGGCCAGAGGAAGGCGACCCCGTGCTCTGGATGCTTGAAGGCCCGACTGGCCTGGTAATTTTTTGAAGAGCCAGGGGGAGTCGGTTAGGCTATCCGTGGCCATTTACTCCGACAAAGGGTTAATGGAGAATTATTTGTGTGCCAAATTTATGTGGATGATATCATATTTGGTTCAACTAACACTCATTTTAGTGAAAAGTTTGGAAGACTAATGTCGGAGAAGTTTGAGATGTCTATGACTAGTGAGCTCAAGTTCTTTCTTGGTTTGCAAATCAAGCAAAGTAAGGAAGGTACCTTTGTTTCTCAAACAAAGTATACCAAGGACTTATTCAAGAAGTTCAACATGCAAAAAAGCAAAGGTATGAAAACACCCATGCCTACTGGACATCTTGACTTGACAAAGGATGGCAAACCGGTTGACCAAAAGGTTTATCGCTCTATGATTGGTTCATTGTTATATCTATGTGCCTCCCGTCCTGATATTATGCTAAGTGTGTGCATGTGTGCACGATATCAAGCGGCCCCTAAGGAATGTCATCTTAAGACTGTGAAAAGGATAGTGAGATACTTAAGTCATACACCAAACTTTGACATTTGGTATCCTAAGAGATCTTCTTTTGATCTTGTTGGCTACTCCGATTCAGACTATGCCGATGACAAGGTTGATAGAAAGTCCACTTCGGGTACTTGTCAATTTCTTGGTAGATCTCTTGTATCTTGTGCTACCTCTTGAGCACTGCGTTAGTTTTCCCTTGAAGAGGAAAGGGTGATGCAGCAAAGTAGCGTAAGTATTTCCCTCGGTTTTTTAGAACCAAGGTATCAATCCAGTAGGAGACTACACGCAAGTCGCCTCGTACCTACACAAACAAATAAGAACCTTGCAACCGATGCGATAAAGGGGTTGTCAATCCCTTCATGGCCACTTGCAAAAGTGAGATCTGATAGAGATAATAAGATAAATATTTTTGGTATTTTTTTATGATATAGATTGAAAGTAAAGATTGCAAAGTAAAATAGATTGGAAACTTATATGATGGAAATAGACCCGGGGGCCATAGGTTTCACTAGTGGCTTCTCTCAAGATAGCATAAGATATTACGGTGGGTGAACAAATTACTGTCGAGCAATTGATAGAAAAGTGCATAGTTATGAGAATATCTAGGCATGATCATGTATATAGGCATCACGTCCGCGACAAGTAGACCGAAACGATTCTGCATCTACTACTATTACTCCACACATCGATCGCTATCCAGCATGCATCTAGAGTATTAAGTTCATAAGAACAGAGTAACGCATTAGGCAAGATGACATGATGTAGAGGGATAAACTCAAGCAATATGATATAAACCCCATCTTTTTATCCTCGATGGCAACAATACAATGCGTGCCTTGCTGCCCCTGCTGTCACTGGGAAAGGACACCGCAAGATTGAACCCAAAGCTAAGCACTTCTCCCATTGCAAGAAAGATCAATCTAGTAGGCCAAACCAAACTGATAATTCGAAGAGACTTGCAAAGATAACAAATCATACAAAAAAGAATTCAGAGGAGATTCAAATATTGTTCATAGATAATCTTGATCATAAACCCACAATTTATCGGATCTCGAAAAACACACCGCAAAAAGAATTACATCGAATAGATCTCCAAGAAGATCGAGGAGAACTTTGTATTGAGATCCAAAGAGAGAGAAGAAGCCATCTAGCTAATAACTATGGACCCGAAGGTCTGTGGTAAACTACTCACACATCATCGAAGACACTATGGTGTTGATGTAGAAGCCCTCCGTGATTGATTCCCCCTCCGGCGGAGCGTCGGAAAAGGCCCCAAGATGGGATCTCACGGGTATAGAAGGTTGCGGCGGTGGAAATAGGGTTTCGTGGTGCTCTCGGATGTTTTCGGGGTATATGAGTATATATAGGCGAAAGAAGTCGACCAAGGGAGACATGAGGGGCCCACGAGGGTGGGCGGCGTGCCTACCCCCCTAGGCGCGCCCTCCTACCTCGTGGCCTCCTTGTTTCTTTCTTGACCTCCACTCCTGGATTGCGTTTGTTCCAAAAATAACTCTCCCGAAGGTTTCATTCCGTTTGGACTCCGTTTGATATTCCTTTTTTGTGAAACACTTAGATAGGCAAAAAACAGCAATTTGCACTGGGCCTTTGGTTAGTAGCTTGGTCCCAAAAATAATATAAAAGTGTATAATAAAGCCCATTAAACATCCAAAACAGATAATATAATAGCATTGAACAATAAAAAATTATAGATACGTTGGAGACGTATCAAGCATCCCCAAGCTTAATTCCTGCTCGTCCTCGAGTAGGTAAATGATAAAAACAGAATTTTTGATGTGGAATGCTACCTAGCATAATTCTCAATGTAATTTTATTTATTGTGGCATGAATGTTCAGATCCGAAAGATTCAAGACAAAAGTTTAATATTGACATAAAAATAATAATACTTCAAGCATACTAACAAAGCAATCATGTCTTCTCAAAATAACATGGCCAAAGAAAGTTATCCCTACAAAATCATATAGTCTGGCTATGCTCTATCTTCATCACACAAAGTATTTAATCATGCACAACCCCGATGACAAGCCAAGCAATTGTTTCATACTTTTGATGTTCTCAAACTTTTTCAATCTTCACGCAATACATGAGCGTGAGCCATGGACATAGCACTATATGTGGAATATAATGGTGGTTGTGGAGAAGACAAAAAGGAGAAGATAGTCTCACATCAACTAGGCGTATCAACGGGCTATGGAGATGCCCATCAATAGATATCAATGTGAGTGAGTAGGGATTTCCATGCAACAGATGCACTAGAGCTATAAGTGTATGAAAGCTCAACAAAAGAAACTAAGTGGGTGTGAATCCAACTCGCTTGCTCATGAAGACCTAGGGCATTTTAAGGAAGCCCATCATTGGAATATACAAGTCAAGTTCTATAATGTAAAATTCCCACTAGTATATGAAAGTGACAACATAGGAGACTCTCTATCATGAAGATCATGGTGCTACTTTGAAGCACAAGTGTGGTAAAAGGATAGTACCATTGTCCCTTCTCTCTTTTTCTCTCATTTTTTTATTTGGGCCTTTTTCTCTTTTTTTTATGTCCTCTTTTTTTTCTTTTTTTTCTTTTCGTCCGGAGTCTCATCCTGACTTGTGGGGGAATCATAGTCTCCATCATCCTTTCCTCACTTGGGACAATGCTCTAATAATGATGATCATCACACTTTTATTTACTTACAACTAAATACTTAGAACAAAATATGACTCTATGTGAAATGCCTCCGGCGGTGTACCAGGATATGCAATGAATCAAGAGTGACATGTATGAAAGAATTATAAAGGTGGCTTGCCACAAATACGATGTCAACTACATGATCATGCAAAGCAACATGACAATGATGGACCGTGTCATAATAAACGGAACGGTGGTAAGTTGCATGGCAATATATCTCGGAATGGCTATGGAAATGCCATATTAGGTAGGTATGGTGGCTGTTTTGAGGAAGGTATATGGTGGGTGTATGATACCGGCGAAAGGTGCGCGGTATTAGAGAGGCTTGCAATGGTGGAAGGGTGAGAGTGCGTATGATCCATGGACTCAACATTAGTCATAAAGAACTCACATACTTATTGCAAAAATCTATTAGTTATCGAAACGAAGTACTACGCGCATGCTCCTAGGGGGATAGATTGGTGGGAAAAGACCATCGCTCGTCCCCGACCGCCACTCATAAGGAAGACAATCAATAATTAAATCATGCTCCAACTTCATCACATAATGGTTCACCATACATGCATGCTACGGGAATCACAAACTTTAGAACAAGTATTTCTCAAATTCACAACTACTCAACTAGCGTGACTCTAATATCACCATCTTCATATCTCAAAACAATTATCAAGTATCAAACTTCTCATAGTATTCGATGCACTTTATATGATAGTTTTTATTATACCAATCTTGGATGTCTATCATATTAGGACTAATTCTATAGCCAAAGCAAACTACCATGATGTTCTAAAAGACTCTCAAAATAATATAAGTGAAGCATGAGAGATCAAGAATTTCCATAAAATAAAACCACCACCGTGCTCTAAAAGATATAAGTGAAGCACTAGAGCAAAATTATCTAGCTCAAAAGATATAAGTCAAGCACATAGAGTATTCTAATAAATTCCGATTCATGTGTGTCTCGCCCAAAAGGTGTGTACAGCAAGTATGATTGTGGTAAGCTAAAAATCAAAGACTCAAATCATACAAGACGCTCCAAGCAAAACACATATCATGTGGTGAATAAAAATATAGCATGAAGTAACGTTACCGATGGACGAAGACGAAAGAGGGGATGCCTTCCGGGGCATCCCCAAGCTTAGGATTTTGGTTGTCCTTTAATTTTACCTTGGGGTGCCTTGGGCATCCCCAATCTTAGGCTCTTGCCACTCCTTATTCCATAATCCATCAAATCTTTACCCAAAACTTGAAAACTTCACAACACAAAACTCAACAGAAAATCTCATGAGCTCCGTTAGCGAAAGAAAACAAACCACCACTTCAAGGTACTGTAATGAACTCATTATTTATTTATATTGGTGTTAAACCTACTGTATTACAACTTCTCTATGGTTCATACCCCCTGATACTAGCCATAGATTCATCAAAATAAGCAAACAACACACGAAAAACAGAATCTGTCAAAAACAGAACAGTCTGTAGTAATCTGTATCAAACGTATACTTATGGAACTCCAAAAAATTCTGAAATAAATTGGTGGATGTGAGGAATTTATCTATTAATCATCTGCAAAAATAATAAACCTAAAAGCACTCTCCAGTAAAAAATGGCAGCTAATCTCGTGAGCGCTAGAGTTTCTGTTTTTTACAGCAAGATCATAAAGACTTCACCCAAGTCTTCTCAAAGGTTCTACTTGGCACAAACACTAATTTAAAACATAAAACCACATCTAAACAGAGGCTATATGAATTATTTATTACTAAACAGAACCAAAAAGCAAAAAACAAAAATAAAATTGGGTTGCCTCCCAACAAGCGCTATCGTTTAACGCCCCTAGCTAGGCATTGATAATTTTAATGATGCTCACATCAAAGACAAGAATTAAAGCACAAAGAGAGCATCATAGAACACGTGATAAACACATCTAAGTCTAACATAATTCCTATGCATAGGCATTTTATAAGCAAACAAATTATCATAGCAAGCAAAAATTAGCATATGCAAGGAAGAAGATGATAGCAATCTCAACATGACGAGAGGTAATTTAGTAAGATGAAAATTTCTACAACCATATTTTCCTCTCTCATAATAATTACATGTAGGATCATAGGCAAATTCAACAAAATATCTATCACATAACATATTCTCAACACGATCCACATGCATGCGAAGTTGACACTCTTCCAAAATAGTGGGATTATCATTAACTAAAGTCATAACCTCTCCAAACCCACTTTTATCAAAAATACCATAAGATTGAACATTCTCCAAATATGTGGGATCTAAAGTTGACACTCTTCCAAACCCACTTTCAATATTATTGCGACCACTATTATCAATCTCATATTCATCATGGGGCTTAAATAAATTTTCAAGATCATAAGAAGAATCACCCCAATCATGATCATTGCAGCAAGTAGTAGACATAGCAAAACTAGCATCCCCAAGCTTAGGGTTTTGCATATTATTAGCACAACTGACATCAAGAGAATTTATAGTAAAATCATTGCAATCATGCTTTTCATCAAAGGAACTACCAAGTATGGGTGCAATAGCAACAATCTCATGTTTAACATAAGGAACTATAGCAAATTCGTCTTCATAAATATTGGCATCATGGCCACAAGAATAGCAAGCATCATGTTCATCAAGGAATATTTCAATCAAATCATCGGAATCATAATTATCTATAGATTCATGCATATCATTATTTTCTTCAGAAGCAATGGTCATTCTTTTAATAAATTCTTTGACATAGACATTATGAGCATAGTTTTCATGGCAATATTTAAGTATGTCAAAATTTTCAGATTCGTAGAGAGTAGTATCATACTTTTCAATCAAAGAAGCAACTTCATAAGCAACCTTAAAAGCAACAAATTCTTCAATTTGTTCGATATCATAGAAACTATAAACACCCTTTGCATAAGAAGATAAGATTTCATTTTCATTAAACTCACATAGGCAGGGAAGGTGTTTTTTGGGGTTCTTAGAGCAACAAGTAAAATCATGAATTTCACAAAGATTCCAAGCATAACACAACAATTTGTTTATTTGATCCCATAAGAGTTTTCCCTTTTCAGACAAACGGTGATGCACAAAATGAGCATGCTCATCCAAAGATTTCCCATCAACTAGACTAGTTGGGGTTTCAGCACGAGCGCATAAGGATCGAAGATGATCTAAGTAGAACACTTTAAGTGGATCCATATCAATAGATTTTTAGCAAGCAAAGATGCAAGCAAATAGAAGGCACATGGTAACACAAGATCGAATGGAAGGAGGGCGAATAAAAAGGCAAAGGTGAAGTGGGGGAGAGGAAAACGAGAGGCAAATGGCAAATAATGTAATGCGAGGGATAAGAGTTTGTGATGGGTACTTGGTATGTCTTGAATTGACTTGACTTGGCATAGATCTCCCCGGCAACGGCGCCATAAATCCTTCTTGCTACCTCTTGAGCACTGCGTTGGTTTTCCCTTTAAGAGGAAAGGGTGATGCAGCAAAGTAGCGTAAGTATTTCCCTCAGTTTTTGAGAACCAAGGTATCAATCCAGTAGGAGACTACACGCAAGTCGCCTTGTACCTACACAAACAAATAAGAACCTTGCAACCAACGCGATAAAGGGGTTGTCAATCCCTTCACGGCCACTTGCAAAAGTGAGATCTGATAGAGATAATAAGATCAATATTTTTGGTATTTTTTTATGATATAGATTGAAAGTAAAGATTGCAAAGTAAAATAGATTGGAAACTCATATGATGGAAAATAGACCCGGAGGCCATAGGTTTCACTAGTGGCTTCTCTCAAGATAGCATAAGTATTACGATGGGTGAACAAATTACTGTCGAGCAATTGATAGAAAAGTGCATAGTTATGAGAATATCTACGCATGATCATGTATATAGGCATCACGTCCGCGACAAGTAGACCAAAACGATTCTGCATCTACTACTATTACTCCACACATCGACCGCTATCCAGCATGCATCTAGAGTATTCAGTTCATAAGAACAGAGTAACGCATTAGGCAAGATGACATGATGTAGAGGGATAAACTCAAGCAATATGATATAAACCCCATCTTTTTATCCTCGCTGGAAACAATACAATGCGTGCCTTGCTGCTCCTGCTGTCACTGGAAAAGGACACTGCAAGATTGAACCCAAAGCTAAGCACTTCTCCCATTGCAAGAGAGATCAATCTAGTAGGCCAAACCAAACTGATAATTCGAAGAGACTTGCAAAGATAACAAATCATACATAAAAGAATTCAGAGGAGATTCAAATATTGTTCATAGATAATCTTGATCATAAACCCACAATTCATCGGATCTCGACAAACACACCGCAAAAAGAATTACATCGAATAGATCTCCAAGAAGATCGAGGAGAACTTTGTATTGAGCTCCAAAGAGAGAGAAGAAGCCATCTAGCTAATAACTATGGACCCGAAGGTCTGTGGTAAACTACTCACACATCATCGGAGAGGCTATGGTGTTGATGTAGAAGCCCTCCGTGATCGATTCCCCCTCCGGCGGAAAAGGCCCCAAGATGGGATCTCACGGGTACAGAAGGTTGCGGCGGTGGAAATAGGGTTTCGTGGTGCTCTCGGATGTTTTCGGGGTATATGAGTATATATAGGCGAAAGAAGTCAGTCAGGGGAGCCACGAGGGGCCCACGAGGGTGGGGGCGCGCCTATCCCCCCCCCCCCCCCCCCCGGGCGCGCCCTCCTGCCTCGTGGCCTCCTTGTTTCTTTCTTGACCTCCACTCCAAGTCTCCTGGATTGCGTTTGTTCCAATAACTCTCCCGAAGGTTTCACTCCGTTTGATATTCCCTTTTTGCAAAACACTGAAATAGGCAAAAAAAACAGTAATTTGCACTGGGCCTTTGGTTAGTAGGTTAGTCCCAAAAATAATATAAAAGTGTATAATAAAGCCCATTAAACATCCAAAACAGATAATATAATAGCATGGAACAATCAAAAAATATAGATACGTTGGAGACGTATCATCTTGGTCCTCCAAGAAACCAAACTCGGTATCCTTATCCACCGCCGAAGCGGAATACATTGACGTCGGTTCATGTTGTGCTCAGTTACTTTGGATGACCCAAACTCTTAAAGATTATGGGATTTATGTGAAACATGTTCCATTGCTTTGTGATAATGAAAGTTCTTTTAAGATTGCTCACAATCCCGTGCAACATTCTCGAACAAAGCATATTGAAATTTGTCATCATTTCATTCGAGATCATGTTGCTAAAGGAGACATCGATCTTAAGCATGTTCGTACCGATAAGCAATTGGCGGATATATTCACCAAACCGCTTGATGATAAAGTATTTTGTTGTTTGAGAGGTGAATTGAACATCATTGATGCCTCAAACTTGGAGTAGAAACTCCATTTGGATGCATGCAAGGCATGATCCTTTGACTAATCCTTGATATTTCTCTTGTGATAATGATCATATGTCTTGGATCTATACTTGTACCCTTGCATGTCATCTAACCCTTTTAGGTACTTGGATGATCCCAATCTATGAGATTGCAACTCACTCATATCATGAGCAATCTCTACATCACCAAGTCTCTACAATATGGTGGCTGGAGTCAAGGAAGTATGAATCCTCTCAACATGTCCTTTGACAATTTCTATATATCAAATTTCATTTGGTATCAAATTTCATGATTGTCACTTTGGATACACAAGTGCTCTTCCTTGCAAGACTAACCCATGTAGGTAGATGAACTCAAATTACAAGCGGTGCTCTCAACTATTGATGAACTACATCAACCTTGAGCATCCCACACAAGTTCAACTACATGATCAAGATCAACACACCACCCAAGGTATGTCATTCCATCTTAGAGAAGCTTTACCCCAAGTCATGGGTCAAAGCAGCTCAACAAGATGCGGATACATGAAAATGCTTAAACAAAAAATGGTAACCCCATTTTGAGCTTAAACGATGAGTATGACCTACGATCAAGTGTTCTCACTTGACTCCTCAGTCAATATACTCTAACATAGGTGACTTTGTCACCGACCCTCTCTAGATGAAGTTCTCTAGTATTTCCTTATGTTATGCATTCCCTGCATCTAATTCATTGCAAATCCTTCAGTTAATTCCCTGCAAATCCTTGTGAGATCTTATTTGCCTATTGAGCTGAGATGACAAAATCTTTTCTTCAGTATTGAACTCGGTCTCACTGACTTATGCATCCCGGCTAGACCGAACTGCAATCCTGCATTGTAGATTGTTCATCGGTCCAATCGACAGGGACAAACCCGGTCTGACCGATATGCATCTGATAACCCACAAGTATAGGGGATCGCAACAGTTTTCGAGGGTAGAGTATTCAACCCAAACTTATAGATTCGACACAAGGGGAGCCAAAGAATAATTGAAGGTATTAGCAGCTGAGTTGTCAAATCAACCAGACCTGGAGATTAATTATCTGCAACAAAGTGAGCAGTAGCAAAGTAATATGATAGTTTTGATAATAGTGACAACAGTAACAGTAATGATAACAGTGATAGCAGTAGTTTTGTAGCAAGTGCAACAGTGACAGCAGCAGTAGTAACTTAGCAAGAACAATATAAGATAAATTCGTAGGCATTGGATCGGTGACTCGTTGGATGATATTCATCATGTGACAGTTATAACCTAGGGCGATACGGCACTAGCTCCAGTTCATCGATATAATGTAGGCATGTATTCCGTAAATAGTCATACGTGCTTTATTAAAAGAACTTGCATGACATCTTTTGTCCTACCATCCCGTGGCAGCGGGGTCCATATTGGAAACTAAGGGATATTAAGGCCTCCTTTTAATAGAGAACTGGAACAAAGCATTAACACATAGTGAATACATGAACTCCTCAAACTACGGTCATCACCGGGGGTGGGCCCGGTTGTTGTCACTCCGGGGTTGCCGGATCATAACACGTAGTAGGTGACTATAACTTGCAAGATCGGATCTAAAACATGGATATAATGATGATAACATAAACGGTTCAGATCTGAGTTCATGGCACCCGGGCCCAAAGTGACAAGCACTAAGCATAGCAAAGTCATAGCAACATCAATCTAGGAACATAGTGGATACTAGGGATCAAGCCCTGACAAAACTAACTCGATTACATGATGAATCTCATCCAACTCCTCACCGACCAGTGAGCCTACGAAGGAATTACCCACTCTCAGTGGGGAGCATCATGGAATTGGCGATGGAGAAGGGTTGGTGATGACGAAGAACGAAGATCCCCCTCTCCGGAGCCCCAAACGGACTCCAGATCTGCCCTCCCGAGGAAGAAACTCGTGGAACGCAATAATTCTTTCTCCCTAATTTTTTTCCTCCGAAAATAGGATTTTATAGCGTTGGAATCAGGGTCTGCGGGGCCACCAGGTAGGGACAACCCACCTGGGCGCGCCAAGAGAGGGGGCGTGCCCTGGTGGGTTGTGCCCACCCAGGTGCCCCTCTCTAGAAGGTCTTGGCTCCAAAAATTCTTATTGTTGATATAAAAAATCCTCACACAGTTTCGTTCCATTCCAAGAACTTCTATTTCTGCACAAAAACAACACCATGGTAGTTCTGCTGAAAACAGCGTCAGTCCGGGGTTAGTTTCATTCAAATCATGCAAATTAGAGTCCAAAACAAGAGGAAAAGCGTTAGGAAAAGTAGATACGTTGGAGACGTATCAGCATCATCTATGACACTGCCAAATCGGTGTCACCGATGAAAATAACTCAGCGTTATTGATTTCACTACTGAGAAAACATTTTGCCATTGTCTTGGTCTTTTCCTTCCAGCTCCACTCGATGATTCTTGTCCTCTACTAGCATCTTAAATTACATGCTGCTTTGTAATGTGACTCAAGGACCAAACCTACTTGACTCATGCTCCAGAAGATCGCTTCTTGGAAATTGATGTCAAAGGGGGAGAGAGAGCACATCAAAGCTTATCACATAAGAGAGAACGCACATCTTAACTTCTCCAGATGCTTATCAATCATAGAGGAGAGAAGTCACATGTCTTTAAGAGGGAAAAGACATGTTGATTGCCTTGTCCCGATTTTCTCTTTCCCTATTCTCTCCCATATTCTCTCCCATTATCCAATATCAGATTCAGGGGGAGAAAGAGTTCATATCTAAGGGAAGAAAATCTTTGGAATTCATTGCATATCTTTATACTTTGGGGACATGTCTATATCCAAATAGAGTACTAAGTACTCACTCACTACATGTCATCCCAATCTTGGTACTCTTGTGGTTTTCTCAACTTGCTTTGTTTAGAAGGTGTTCTTGTGTTATCTAACCCTGTTTTCTCAAGTTTACCTCCTCCAAAGCCAGCTCAAGACCACAAGGTAAGTATATGCATCACACTCATGTGCATGATGACCCCTTGCTGATGTACATATTGTTTGCAAGAAGGAATCATGAACATCAAGGTACACTTCCTGTATTTACATTATTTGCTCTAATGCATATAACCAAGATACATATAACTCATTGCTTCTTCTGACATGCTTATGCATTCACATGCTCTTATATTCTATATGTACATGATTGTATACATGTAGGGGGAGCCTATGCATGTTACATGTCTTTCCAAAGCTTTACTTGTTATTCTTCATATCTTTATCTAAGGCTTTGATGTATGTTGTCATCAATTACCAAAAAGGGGGAGATTGAAAGCACAAGTGCTCCCTGGGTGATTTTGGTAATTAATGTCAACATATCTCTTGTTGGACTAATATTTTCATCTAGTATATTTCAGAAAGTTCAGCAAAGGCGTGGCATGGACAAGAGGATGTGGAACCCCTTCAAGATGCTAAGGACAGAATATTGGCAAAAGCTCAAGACTCTTCATTTCTATTTTAGTGATCCAAGATCACATTGAGTCCATAGGAAAGCCAATACTATTAAAAGGGGATGAGGTGTTGCTTAATGGTCTACTTGCTCAAAGTGCTTGGTGATATGCTCCAAAGCCCTCAACCATTTTCTCAATTCCAAATATATGTCCTAAACCTAAAGTCAAACTCGGCCCTACCGATTTGATTCATCCGGCGCCACCGAGTTCACTTGACATAGCCATAGCCAGAAACCCTAATCAATTCGGTCTCACTGATGGGATCTCGGTCTCACCGATGGGATCTCGGTCTCACCGAGATGGGCTTGCAAACTCAGTGTTGCCCGTTGCAACTATTTCGGTCTCACCGAGATATGCAGTCGGCCCCACCGAGTTTGCTTAACCAACTCTCTGTTTGCTTATTACCAAGATTGATCTCACCGAGCTCGTGTAATTGATCAAACCGAGTTTAGGTTTTACCCTAACCCTAGCACATCGGTCCCACCGAGTTGATCATATCGGTCCCACCAAAATTCCTAACGTTCACATTTTGAACTGAATCGGTCTCATTGAGTTCACACATCCGCTCTGACCGAGTTGGATCTTTTGTGTGTAACGGTTAGATTTTGTGTGGAGGCTATATATACCCCTCCACCCTCCTCTCCATCCGTGAGAGAGCCATCAGAACGTGCCTACACTTCCAACATTCATTTTCTGAGAGAGAACCACCTACTCATGTGTTGAGACCAAGATATTCCAATCCAACCACAAGAATCTTGATCTCTAGCCTTCCCCAAGTTGCTTTCCACTCAAATCATCTTTCCACCATAGCCAAATATGTGAGAGAGAGTTGAGTGTTGGGGAGACTATCATTTGAAGCACAAGAGCAAGGAGTTCATCATCAACACACATCTATTACCTTTTGGAGAGTGGTGTCGCCTAGATTGGTTAGGTGTCACTTGGGAGCCTCTGTCAAGATTGTGGAGTTGAACCAAGGAGTTTGTAAGGGCAAGGAGATCGCCTACTTCGTGATGATCTACCCAAGTGAGGCAAGTCCTTCGTGGGATGGCCATGGTGGGATAGACAAGGTTGCTTTTTCGTGGACCCTTCGTGGGTGGAGCCCTCCGTGGACTCACGCAACCGTTACCCTTCGTGGGTTGAAGTCTCCATCAACATGGATGTACGATAGCACCACCTATCGGAACCACGCCAAAAATCTCCGTGTCTCCAATTGTGTTTGCACACTCCAATCCCATCCCTTTACTTTCTTGCAACTTGCATGCCTTACTTTCCGCTGCTCATATACTCTTGCCATGCTTGCTTGAAATGTATTGTGAATGTTTAAACTTGTGCTAAAACTCCACCTTAACTTGAAGAATTTAAAAACTACTACTTTTCTTTGTTGAGGGTCTAATCACCCCCCTCTAGACACCTCTTCTCGATCCTTTCAATTACGATCCAATGATGGTTTTCTTAAGTGAAAAAAAGAGCTCAGGTACAATGGAGAAGATTAATGCAGCCTAGGTTTCAGGTAGGGTGTAGTTGTGGATTTTCTGGGCGGGAGTGGAGGATTAGCACTCTGGCGGAGAGATAATGTGCAAGTATCAGTTAGGCCATGGTGTCATTACTATTTATATGTTGCTATTTCTGTTGAGGATAAAGCATGTAGGTTCACTGGAACCTACGGGGTGCCCTATACTTAGTAGAGACATAAAACGTGGGGCACGATCTATTACCTTAGGGATTAAGATGACCTCCCATGGCTCTGTGCAGGAGACTTCAACTAGGTTTTATTTCAACCAGAACAGCGAGGTGGGAACCCGAGAAGCTTTGTGCATATGGAGGAAATTAGGGAATGCTTTTCGGATAATGGGCTTAGCGGACCTTGGATTCTCAAGGTACTCGTATACGTGCGATAACAAGAGAGATGCGAAGGAGGACTTACAATTCATACTGGGTTGGGCCACATGCAATGATGCCTTCATGCAAATGTTTCCAGAGACATCGGTCAAGCATGTTTAAACGGAGGAGCCATAACATGCAACACTTTTCATTCGAGCTTTAGTGGCACCGGTCACTACATGGGTAAAAGGACTTTTAGGTTTGAAGAGATGTATATCCTACATGATTAGTATGATGCATGGTGAATGAAGCATGGGATGCAATTAATAGTGGTCCGATAGGCCTTGATGCAGTTTGCGAGAAAATCAATGTGGTCACCCGCGACATGCGGGCTTGGAGAAAAGAGGTCTTTGGATCAATAAGATGCCAAATTGGGGAGCTTAAAGAGTAGTTGTGTGACGCAAAGGAACATGCCACACAAACTGGTTACATGTAGGAGGTTGGGGCGATCGAACAACAGCTCCATGAGATATACGAGAGTGAGAGAGGAGGTGATGTACATGAAACGCTGCCAGGGCATCACATAGGAAGAGGAAGAACATTGCCAGGGCTTTGTTGCGGGAGGATGGGACTTGATGCACCACCGACAAAGAGATGAGGCGCATGGCTTCCAACTTCTACGAGAAGTTGTTCACGTTAGAAAGGTGGATGGAGTCTGGAGCGACTGCTGCAAAATTGAAGGAATGGTCTTAGAAGATATGAATGTGAGACTAATATGAGTCGCCACGGATGAAGAACTTGAGAGAGAATTGTTCCCAATGGGGTCGAATAAAGCACCCGATCCAAATGGTCTCCCATGATGTTTTATCAACGACACCAGCCATTAATACGAGATGATGTTTGCAACACGGTCAAGGATTTTTTTCCAGGAGTGGTGGTAACCAATGCTTTTAATGACACTAAGTGTAGTGATTCCAAAAGTAAACTCACCGGAGTTGCTTTCATAGTTTCGCTCGACTAGTCTTTGTGATGTGCTATATAAGAATGCGGCGAAGGTTCTGGCAAACGGGTTGAAAGCGGTGTTACCTATTATGATCTCAAAAGAACAGAGTGTGTTTGTTCCAAGTAGCCTCATAAAAAGATATTGTTCTTGTTTCTTACGAGCGTGTGCATGCAATCAAGATGAGGAAATGTATGAAACCTCTTTGTGTGGTCAAGTTTGGAGATGATGAAAGCCTATGATAGAATGGAATGGATTTTTTTTGGAGCGGATGTTGGCGCGGCTTGGCTTTGTTGATAGTTGGATTTGCGATGGTTATGGGATGTGTTACTTTTGCATAATTTTTGGTTAAAATGAATTAAGATTTTTCACCCAATTTCCTGCCCTCAAGAGGCCTCCAGCAAAGAGACCCTCTCCCCCCTATTTATTTCTTTTCTTTGTGGAAGGTTTTCCTGCTTTGTTGAGTAATGCTCAAAGGAGAATGAAATTAATGGGTTTTTTCTTTGGGTGAGCTGTCCCCATTGTAACCCACCTACTTTTTGCTGATGATAGCGTGTTGTTTCTGGAGGGCTCTCAAAGAAAATTTTGAAACACTACGTACCATTCTAAATGACCATGATGCAACATCAGAGCTAAAGTAAAACATGCAAAAAATCTTTCCAATTTCTTTGGGGGGTAATGAGGAGTATAAAGAAAACCCGAAACAACTCACTAGTATTACTTTAGAGGCTCTAAGTGAGCGGCATACTTGGCCTATGAACAATGGTTGGTAGGTCCAAGAAGGGTACTTTTAAGCATGTCGAGTAGTGTGTCAGCGGTAAAGTGGTCGGCTGGAAGGGATAATGCCTCTCAAAGGCGGCTCGAGAAGTATTTTCAAGTTTGTGCTTCAATCGACACTAGCGTATACCATGAGTTGTTTTCAACTCAAAAAGAGAATGTGGCGGAACCTATCTTTGATCTCATCAAACTTCTGGTGGGGTGCAGCTAGTGGTGAGAAAAATGTGCATTGGATTGCATGGGACAAGATGTCTACTAGAAAGCATGAGGGAGGACTTGGTTTTAGAGACCCCAAAGCATTCAATCAGACGTTCTTGGCTAAGAGAGCATGTCATAACTACAAGTCCCTTCCTCTTTTGTGTGCTCGTGTAATGAAAGCTATATATATTTTAGTGAGCGTACAATCATGAATGCTACATGCCCGACTAGAGGATCTTTCACCTTTCGTAGTATCCCACATGGACATAACTTGCTACAATATGGTGTAATTTGGAGGATAGGTGACAGTTCCTGAATCAGAATCATCACGACAACTGTATCCGGTGGAAGCGTCGCCTCAACCCACTGGTTGAGGACTATGTGCAAGGTGTTATCCATGTCAGTGATCTACTAACAGCCCATAGTACTAGATGGGATAGGAGCAAGGTTGAGTTGATGTTTTCGTTAGACGATGCTCAAGATATTATGCGGATCATGATTGGTGGCCCTGGCTGGAGGATTACTTGCCATGGAATTTCATGAAAAATGGACAACTCACTATAAAATTTGCATACCGTTTTCATATGACCAATAATTGAGTGAAGATCCGATAGCCAAAACCTTCCTCGATGGTGGCTAACCACAAGGGGTGGGTGGCTTTTTGGGACACTAGTGCACCGAACTAAGCAAAGATTCGCACCCTAAATTTGATACATATTGGGTTTGTTGTTGGTGTCGAGCTTCACCATCGACGGATAAAGGCATGTGGGCGAAAAGAGATAATATATCACAGATTTTGGGCATGCCCTCATTCGATGATGTTCTGGAAATTTTTGCGCTTAGAAAAGGGAGCTCCAGTGGTGATCCCACAAGTATCGGCGTGCTCCCAGAGTTCCTCATCTAGCTAGATGTTGACATGGTTATCAGAAGCTTTGGAAGAGAGGAACGATCAATGATGATTCAGGGGCCATGTGCTATATGGCTGGCAAGGAATGACACGAAGGAAGGTAAAAGAATTGCAGACGCACATGTGATAGCAAATTCAGTAGCTAGCTATATGGAAGAGTGGCAAGTTGTGCAAGAAACAAGATCAAGAGTTGCGAATTCGATGATGGATGAGCGATAGCTCCCGTCGGAACCCGATTGGATGAAAGCGAACACAGACATGGCGATCTCAGAGTTTGGGGAGGAAGGGGCGGCAAAGTGGTTCTTAGGGATCATGATGGCGTGTTTAGAGGGGGTGTATGCCACTTCTTCCCGACGACCTCCAACCCAGAGCTTGCTGAAATCCTTGTGTGCCCGTGGGCAGTCCAGCTGGCTGCATAGATGAAAGTGCAAAATTGCACATCCAGCTTGACAACAAGTATATGGTGAGCATGCTGAATGATACGGGAAAGAATTTATCTGCTGTGCTCCGAGCTCGTCAGAATTATAGGGTTAGTTGGGTTCGTCGCTTCACTAATGATGCGGCTCATGCGCTAACAAAGGAGGGAGTTAGTAATGAACTATATAAGCTATGGTTCCACATTCGGTCTCATTGTATTTTGCATTGTTTTGGCAGAGATTCCTCATGTTTTGGAATAAAAAACAAAGCATGTTACCTTCAAAAATAAACAGAAAATACAGGTTCCACACACAAAAATATGGTTGTATTTTTGTTACGTTGTCAAATTCACTCGACTGTGTTTACGCCAAAAAAATACTAGTATATTCTAAAATAAGGTTTGAGTAGATAGTAAAAATCTGACATTTTTCCTTCTTTAAATATGGGATGAACCGGAGTTTTCACTGTTTTTACATCCAATTGACCCAAATGTATGAACCGTGCCGTAAAATAATTCCTAGTTATTCTTTTTTTTTATTTGTTGTTGTCATCAGTTTTACAAAAAAGAATTACTAGAAAATGGGGAAGATATTAAAACGCATTAAACAGCCCATGGGCAATCAAAAGCATCAAACAGCCACACCCCACTCTGCTACAGTCTACAGTCTCTAGTCTAGTTCCTGCTGCTACTACCACCACCACTACCACGGCACCACCACACTTGCTCGTCTCCCTCTGCCTCTCCCCTCCCTCCTATAGCAATCAAACCACCAGCTCCACTCCCCCCTCCTCTCCTCCGTCCTCCCCCTCCCCCTCCTGCTACTCCCCAGTTCATGTCCTGCTGCTTCCCATGTCGCCGCCTCTCGAGCTCGACTACATAGGCCTCTCGGCCGCCGCCGGCGGCCGCCCGGACGACGACCTGAAAGGCACCGAGCTCCGCCTCGGACTTCCCGGCTGCGAGTCCCCGGACCGCCGCCCGGTCGCCGCCACCACCACACTCGACCTGCTGCCCGCCAAGGGCGCCAAGCGAGGGTTTTCGGACGAGGTCGTGCCGCCTGCGCCGGTTTCCGCCGCCGGGAAAGACAAGGACGCGTCCGGGGATGAGAAGGACAAGAAGGTCGCCGCCCCGCCGCAGCCTGCTGCCAAGTAGGCGCCTTTCTCCCCTGCGAATTTTGTGGATTTGACTGTTTCATGGTGTTCTGCCGAGTTTTGCGGGATGCGGGGGGTTGGAGCGCGAATGGGTGGAGGAAGTGATGCGTAAAAATTTGGGAAAATACGTGGTGGGTTAGTACGAGACGGTGATTTAGTTTGCTTGGAACCTCCGAAAAGCTGTAATTTGGTAGCCGTTGCATGCATTTGAGGGAATTCCGTCTGTCGAGGCGGAAAAACCCTCTTTTTTGGGTGCGAATTTGGTGCCGAAGGGTCCATTTTGCGGTTCTTCCGTTGCTGTTTGTGGGCGCACTCGGCTTGATCTATTAGGTTCAGGAGCGTGGAGGGGTAGAGATTCATTCACTGAAGAGTCTTTTTACAATTTTGCTGTGAAATTAGACTTCAATCCCCCTCCCCTCCTCCTTTTTTTTCTAACTTTATTGGATGTGTGATTTTGTTCTTTGAAATTTCATGGGGAAACTAAGGAAGGCCTCACATGCAAATATGCACACTAAGGTTTGAACTGGAATGGTCAATTTGGGTCTACCTTTAATTTCAAGGTTTACCAAGTTTGTAGTGCTTTGAGTTGTTTTCGAGGGTATGTTTCGTTTGAACATACCCGGTTGCTTTCAACTCGTGTTCATAACTTCATATAGCCAAACGAAATGCTGGGTCGGCTCCATTGCCAGTTCTTACTCTGAATTGCCGATGCACAGGGCTCAGGTGGTGGGATGGCCACCAGTCCGCAGCTATCGCAAGAGCACGATGGCAACCACCACCAACCAGCTGAAGAGCAGCAAGGAGGATTCTGACACGAAGCAGGGGCAAGAGTTTCTGTATGTCAAGGTCAGCATGGATGGTGCGCCTTACCTGAGGAAGGTTGACCTCAAGACATACAAGAACTACAAGGGCATGGTTGTGGGGCTAGGGAAAATGTTCATTGGCTTCAGGACAGGTGAGGCTGCTTGGATCCTTGGCAAATTGTTGCTGTTTTAATCTGCACCTGAATTTGAATTGGGGTAGAAGAAATGCATCGTTGCACACATCTCGTTTCGCTGAAGAAATAACCAATTACTCTGTTTGGAAATGTTCTACTCCCTCCGATCCAAATTAGTACTAAAGCTGCGTCAATTAATTTGGATCGGAGGGAGTAGCAAATTCTAGGTTTATGAAATTGACGAAGAAGACTCTTTTTCAGGGCCGGCTAAATTGGTTAGTGTGGTGTAACCAGTTTCGAGGCTTCGCATCTAATTTGGCCATGCTATTTGTGTGCATATTTGTTTCGCTAGATACCTAGTTTCAGCATATATTATTACCGGTGGAGCAAATATTCTCTTCTAATTCAAGGAACTTTTATTGTGTTTAATATTGTTTGATGAAGCAACTAGCAGTGTAGATTGGACTATGTCATAAAATGCCTAATGTTTAGGCTAGCATTCGCTAAGGGTCTGTAAATAACTAAATATCACTCAATTATTCATAAGCCTTTGATAAACAGCAATTTCCCTATAACCTCTTCATACCCATTTTGTGCTTCAAGGTCAGACATCAAACCTACTAATTTAAGAACGTAAATTGCAGAAAGGTGTATATCTAGGGACATAAAATTTACCAACATACAATGCTTTGTTGAGAAATTCAGTGTAAGGTGGTCCTTTCTCCGGCAGTTTTAACCTTACATGTGGTACTGGGTCTAATTCTGTACCAGGGAAGGATGGTGAATATGTGATGACTTACGAAGACAAGGATGGAGACTGGATGCTGGTTGGTGACGTCCCATGGGAGTAAGTACATTGTCTGATCTAATTGGAATAACAACAAGCGTAGAAATGAGAACTTTGAATGATAGTTTGGGTTCTGTAGTATAACTTTTGAAGGGCAGCCCGGTGCATGTAGCTCCCGCTTGCGCAGGGTCCGGGGAAGGGTCCAACCACTTTGGGTCTATTGTACGCAGCCTTTCCCTACATTTCTGTAAGAGGCTGTTTCCAGGACTTGAACCCGTGACCTCATGATCACAAGGCAGCAGCTTTACCACTGCGCCAAGGCTTCCCTTCCTGTAGTATAACTTTTGAAGGATGATAAAAATGATAGTGTGCCAAATAAATGTTTTTTACTAGTTTATTGTGTATACATACATGCACCCAGATAAAATGAACTCGTTCTGTACAGCAGCCATGATTAGAGTATCTCTCAAGTCCATCTAACCTGTTCCAATTTTTTATAGAATGCATGCAGTCAACCTCTTCAAACTCTGACACAGATATACTAAAATTTTATTTTATTTTCACCTAAAATTGTGCCATTAGTTTTTAAAAGCTTTGCTATTAGGAAAAACAGTGGTCTAAGCAATTTATTGGAGATAGCATTGACGCCAAAAGAACCAGTAAAAAGGAACGGACCTAGTTTTTTTTTTAGAAAAGGAGGATGACCCCCGGCCTCTGCATCTGGGCGATGCATACGGCCACTTTATTAATTATTCTCACAAGACCTTACAAAGTCATACAACAGTAAGACTAAAGCCGCTGTCTAAGCAACAAACTGTCGCTACACCTATCCAGTTGATGAAGGGGCGCAGATAGCCTGGGCCTGATACCAAACAGACATCGCAGCCAAGCCTAACATCTAAGACCCGAGACCCCAACCTAGCCACTTGCCGGGTCTGGGACACACACTGGTCCGGCGTGCTCTCAGAGGCCGCCGCCGCCAACTGCCACCGCTCCATCTTCAGAACTGTACTGATGCATCAACCTTGCTCGGTCCAGCTATCGTCGACGCCACCACGGCGCCCAACGGCACCTCCTCCCTGTGCGCAAACAGCTGAACACGTCGCCGTCGCCACTGATACACCTCAGCGCCATGCTGCCAAGTACCACCAGCCGACACAGCTTGAAGTCCTTGGAGGATCTGTCGTGCGTAGCACCTGCCGACCAGGCATGACCAAGCGTAGCACCTGTCGATCAGGCATGACTTGACATCTCCACCGAAGCTCCGTGCAAGACGAAGCCGCTCCACCTCCTGCTTCTGACTTCCAGCACTGCTCCACAAACGATGCTCCCAAGAGAGAAACGACACCGCAGTGCCGCCATCATCCGGTCTGGAACACCAGATCCTAGGGTTTCCCCCGGAGCAGTACGAGTGGGTCGACGGTAGTCACATGACGATGCCTTCATCAAGGTAACGACATGGAACGCCGCCATCGCCCGCCGTCGGCTCGGTTTTCACCGGAAACTACGTCTCCCCGACTCGCAGCTGGTGCTAGATGACGGATCCCGAGATCCGAACACCCAGCCTTAGGTCGACCACCTCTGACGGAAGAGATGACCACCACCGCCGGCTGCACCGGTCAGAACAGATCTGAACGAAGGTGCCGCCGACGAGACCACCAGGCCCTCCACGCCGCCATCGCCGATCTGAAGGCAGCACGCACGCCACCGCAGCCAAGCCGGCCGCCGCCGACCGCAGCCGCCGCCGCCGACTGAAGGGCCATCCGCAGCGCCCGCAGCCCTGGCCGCCGCCCGCGACTGGGCCGCCCGCCGCCTGCTACAGCCATCCGCCGCGCCGCAGATCCCAGATCGGTCGCGCCACCACACGCCTTGGGGTCCGCCCCACCCCGGAGACGCGCGCGAGAGGAGATCCCCCGCCACCGCCGTCGGCCCCCGGGCTTAGCCCGGCGGCATCCTCCGGCGGCGGCGGAGGGAGAGGAGGAGGGAGTTTGCGGCGGCGGCGGCTAGGTTTCTGGCTCCGCCCGAGTCGCCCTAGGGGGAGGACGACGCGGGGGCTAGGGTGAATAGTTGGACCTAGTAGCCCAGTACTAGTTACTTGGTTATCTTTTTATTATGTTGTAATTGCTCTAAATTCTATGGTCCTGGTGTTCTATTGCTGCATGTAGCATCTCATGTCTGAACAAGTAAAAGGGTTCTAATGCAGTCACTAACTCACTCTAGTTGTTCTTGTGGCACGTTAATTGTTACAATTCCGTTGTCAAGAAAACCATGAATATCTGGTGCATACCTGATACCTCCCCTACGAGCTTATCAAGTGATTGCTTCTTATTCGTAATTGCAGGATGTTCACCGAGTCTTGCCGGAGGATCAGGGTCATGAAAAGTTCAGATGTGATTGGACTTGGTATGTCCAATAGTGTTCCGTTCAGTAATACAGTTTTGTTTTAATTTCGCTGATGGCATGCCGTGCTTCTGCAGTTATTTTATTTAACCATTTGTCTGCACGTGTTACTGCTTTACTGCTCAAGCTGTTTCTCAGGCTTGCTTAATTATTTGAACTGCACTTAAGCGGGAAAGCGGTTTACTCTTGAAAAGACTCATTGTACTTGAAAGCTTGTTTAGAAGTTGGAGCTTAAATATCTGTACGGTCCCAGCATTAAATTGAGTGTTAGTTTGCTTTTATTTCTTTTAATTAGAATATACTCCCCATTCCAACTCCCTGTTGTTCTCTAGATGAGTAAGAAGCCTTGTGAGTTTTGGAA
The DNA here is from genome assembly GCF_002575655.3 of Aegilops tauschii subsp. strangulata. Taxonomy (NCBI): domain Eukaryota; kingdom Viridiplantae; phylum Streptophyta; class Magnoliopsida; order Poales; family Poaceae; genus Aegilops; species Aegilops tauschii. Next base: position 138,253,566 of record NC_053037.3, read on the forward strand.
GTGTTTGGATATAGCCCATTCCTGGTCACTAGAGTTTAGAGAATCACAATCGTTTCCGTAATGCCATTTGAAGAACAGAATGTTGTGCTGGTAGTTGTAATCAAACCCTAGTTTGTCTGAGGGACACAGCATTAAATTTGCGTTTTCTAGCTCTGACCATAAACAATTGGAGTCTGGATTTGGTTGAGCCAAGAAATTCCTGGAAACCTAGTTAACAAGAAAAAAGAGCTAGTATTATGGATCAGAGAATTATAACAGGTTGACCTTGATTTGCACATTTCTTTTCCAATAACTATATATAATTTACAAATCAGAGTTAAAAACACATGCTGTGTTTGTTGATATATTTTGACGATTAAAGGCTCAAGCCTCGCAAAAGTTCTTTATGTACCTTGTCTCTATGTATGCTTTTGTTTTGCTACTTTGGAATGTTTCTCCAACAATGTAAGGTTTAAGTTCACTTGGGTAACCTGCACCATCCTACGTCAAGTACATTTCAAAATTCTACCTTGACAGTATGATGTCCGAACTGACTGTATCTGTTCTTTTTCCAGGAGTTACAAGGGCAGGGGTCAAGTCCAAGAATAAGAACTAAGACGGTCGCTGCCCACGGTTTGAAGACGAGGTCGCACATATCGTCTGTACTACTGCATGGTTTTCCTATCCCGCAAGTAAAATCACCCGTTACTCTACTGTTTAAGATTTGCGATATCTCCTAGAGACTTATGCTCTATATTTTGTTGTGCCCACGTTGTTGTACGCGTGTTATTTCCATCCGTGTAAATGGTTGGTATGCAGTGCGAGAGCTACTGCTGTGTTTGATGACCCCTATGTATTTTGCCACTCTTGTCCTGAACCGGTCGTTCGTCGTAAATGTGAAGGTTGCAAGACTATTATTTACCTGACGAACTTTGCTTGGGCACACCCTCCTAGAAAAGTTTACAGGTTTGGACGCAGATTAGAGTTTACCCCTTCGATAAAAAAAAGGGCGACATAGTCTTTTGTATCGAAATCAATCTATTCAGTACATTTGATCTGCAGGCTAACATGGCGGCAGTCTTTTTAAGTAGCTTTAAGATCTGTATAAACTTTTTAAGGGGGGCGTACCGAAGGGAAGCAAAACTCCTGGCTTGTTCCAAAGTTTTTGCTGTTCCAATTTGTTATACTGTTTGCGGATCAGTGGGCTGTTACTTTGTTACCCATTTCTTGTGAATCATAGGCAATTGCATGGTGAAACATCTCATCTATTCTTTGCCAGCAGCTGTGTAGCTGTTGCCGGGTGGGGACATGTACCACTGCACACGCCATTATCTTTTGAGGCCGTTCATCATGGTTGTCCCATAGAGTGGTACTAGTGGTGCTATGGCCTAAAAGGCTTCCTAACACCATCATTCAGGTAGTATAAAATGCGACGGCTGTGGAGGTTAATGATGGCTTATCATCCCTTGGAATCAGGCTTTCCATTGCCGGCCAGTATCTTCACCATGCAATTGGACAGAGATCAGTTAACAAAGTACCATCTCTGTTACTGATTTGAGTCTTGAGATCAGTTGGATGTTGAGTATGAGGATCCTAACCTTTTCAGTGAGTTTGAGGATGATAATCCCATGGACACCTCTGAGGGAGGAGGTGCTCCGGGGAATCAGGATGATACGGCTAAGAGTGATGATGATAAGGCCAAGGGGCCTTCTGGTCCGTCTGATTCTGGTGACACTACTCCTGTTGGGTCAACTGGTGCGGTCCCGACGAGCACCTTGCAGCTTGGTTCCTTGGGGGCGTTCTCGGCTCCGCCTAGGCTTTGGGGTGACCGAGTTGATACCGTGAGCCCTGTGGTGAGTCCGTGCGTGACGAAGCCTGTTGAGGTGGGAGGTGCCGAGGGGCAGGAGGCCCCTCCCTCTTCTCTTACCTTTCCTCCGGCTACGGCGGAGGTGGCTGCGACGGTGGTTTCGGTTGGAGGTGTTGGGCAGGAGGCCCGGCGCTCTGAGTTGCCGTCACTGTCGGTGCCGAGGGCGAGCTCGGCGTTCCCTCCCTTGAGGCCGGCTGCTTGTGGAGGGGTGGGCGTGCAGGAGGCCGCCGTATCCCCTCTGGCCAGGACGCGTTCGGCCTCGGAGGGCGGGTCAGGTGGAGTGGCCGTATCACCACACTCCCCGGATCGCCCTAGGCTGGTCTCGTCGGTCTCGGATGTTGGTGGGACTTCCGTGGACAAGCCGCGGGAGTTGGCGTCGTCCTGTGGTGCTGCGCCGGTCGTCCCGGCCGAGGTCACCGCTGTTGGGGGGCGGGCAGGAGGCCTTTCCCCTAGCAGAGCTTCGCGCGAGGAGGTCGTCGCCTTTGGTGGGATCCCGGATCCTGTCTCTGAGGGGAGGCGGATCAGCAGGAGGCTGCAGGAGCAGCCGGACGTTGATGACATGCAGTTGAGGTGTGCTATGAGGGCAGCCAAGCTGCGTGACGTCGAGATCTCCACCGATATGTATGTTATTAATTCGAATTCAATTTTGCATTTTACCAATGATGAGATTGTTCACAATGCAAGCCAACTAGGATTATCACTTGGTAATAATGATATAGAGATATCGAGGTTTGTTAATGACATTCTTGATTTGGAAGCTGAACGAGCGTTAGAAATGATTCGTCACATAGCTGCCGTTAAGCCTATGAATGAGTCGGAGATTGATGCGCTTGGGGTTAGGGTTCTTGATGGTTTGTGTGCCGATCTTGACCCTGCGGTACCGGAGACGAAGGAGGAGGAAGGGTATGCCTACCCTGAGATCTCTAACCATGTAGATGAGTCTTTGGTGATTGCGGCAGAGCCCGAGTGTGGTGTCCGATCTGATGATCGCATTAAGCCTAAACGAACTTGGAAACGGAAGGTTTATCCGGTTTCGGCTGTGCGTAGAAGTGCTAGGATCCGTACCTCTAAAAAATTTCATGATGAAATATGAGAGGCATTTTCTGGAATAGCAGAGGTCTTAAAGACTTGGCTAAAAGAAGGTTTCTAGCAGATGCTTCTCTTGAACATCATTTGGACTTTATTGCTCTGTCTGAAACTGGAAGAGGCAACTTCACTCCACATTTTCTTAGTACTTTATCTCGGGGGGTAGATTTCGACTGGCATTGCCTCCCCCTTCGAGGAAGATCCGGTGGGATTTTACTTGGGGTTAAGTGTGAAACTTTGGAAGTTCGGAGTGTAGTTTTGGGAGAGTTTGCGGTAAAGTTTCGGGTCAGAACTAAGGCCGATGGATTTGATTGGGCTTTGGTCGCGGTTTACGGAGCCGCGCAACCAGAACTCAAGCCAGATTTCTTGGCCGATCTGGTCCATGTCTGCGGTAATGAGCAGCTCCCTGTTTTAATGGGGGGTGATTTCAACATTATTCGAAGAAGGGAGGAAAAGAATAATGAGAATTTTGATGGCAGATGGTCGTTTATGTTCAATACTATCATTGAAAGCTTGGATCTCAGAGAGATAGATCTCTCGGGTAGGAAATTCACTTGGGCTAACTCGTTACCGGTGCCGACTTTTGAGAAGCTTGACCGGGTTTTAGCTAGTGTCGAATGGAAATAGAAGTTTCCCCTGGTAACAGTGCAGGCGTTGACTCGAGGGATCTCGGATCACACGCCGCTACTAGTTGACTCGGGAGCTCAAACTCATGTGGGTAACAAGAATATTTTCTCATTTGAACTTGCTTGGTTTGAAAGAGAAGGTTTCCTCGAGTTGTTAGCTAGAGAGTGGGCTAAAGACTCAGGAGGAAGGTCACCCATTGAGAGATGGCAATGCAAGATTCGTCATCTTCGAAGGTTCCTTCGTGGATGGGCTAAGCATACGCATGGGATATATAAGGCGGTGAAGGAGCGACTCCTTCTACTTATCCAGACCCTTGAAGTAAAAGCTGAAACTTCTATCTTAGGTACCAGTGAGCTGGAAACTAAGATGGAGGCTGAGTTGTGGCTGAAAGAGCTTCTCCGTGAGGAGGAATTGAAGTGGGCATTGCGCGCTAAGGTTCGCAAAATCGTCCAAGGCGAGGATAATACTCAATTCTTTCACATGATTGCTAATGGGAAGCATCGTAAGAAGAGAATTTTCCAATTAGAACAAGACGAAGGAACGATAGTTGGTCAAGAGAACCTCAAAGTTTACATTACCAACTATTATAAGCAGTTGTTTGGACCTCCGGAAGAGAATTTTGTGTCTTTGGACGAGTCAAGGGTTGAGGATGTTCCTCAACTTGAGACTGTCGAGAATGAGATTTTGACTGCTCCCTTTACGGAGAAAGAGGTGTTTGAGGCCATCGCACAAATGGAAAATAATAAGGCTCCAGGACCGGATGGATTTCCGGCGGAGTTTTATAGAAAGTGTTGGCACTTCATTAAGGGAGACCTGTTGCCGATGTTTCATCAGTTTTTTAATGGTCAGCTTCATTTGTTTAAGCTGAATTTTGGAACGATAACTCTTCTTCCTAAGAAGACAGAGGCCGTTCGCATTGAGCAGTTCAGGCCTATATGTCTGCTTAATGTTAGTTTCAAAATATTCACCAAGGTTGGGACGAACAGACTTACGCAGATTGCGCATTCAGTTGTGCAACCGTCCCAGACAGCTTTCATGCCAGATAGAAATATCCTTGAAGGGGTTGTCGTCTTGCATGAAACGCTCCATGAGATTCACTCAAAAAAACTAGATGGCGTTGTTTTTAAAGTGGATTTTGAAAAAGCATACGATAAAGTTAAATGGCCTTTCCTTCAACAGGTTCTGCGTATGAAAGGATTTGACACGGCCTGGAGAAACCAGATTGAATCCTTTACGCAAAAAGGGAGTGTTGGGATTAAAGTGAATGGCGATATAGGTCACTATTTCCAGACTCACAAAGGGTTAAGGCAAGGAGATCCCATGTCACCGATCCTATTCAACATAGTGGTTGATATGCTGACTATTTTAATAGGACGGGCTAAGGATGCGGGGCAGGTAGGTGGCCTGGTTCCGCATTTAGTTGATGGCGGTATCTCCATCCTTCAGTATGCTGATGATACTATCATCTTCATGGAGCATGACTTGGCGAAAGCGAGAAATATGAAGCTTCTGTTATGCTTATTTGAACAATTGTCCGGGCTCAAAATTAACTTCCACAAGAGCGAATTGTTCTGTTTTGAAAGAGCTAATGATGACCAGGAGGCGTATAAACAATTGTTCGGATGTGAGTTGGGCACGTTACCGTTCACGTATTTAGGTATACCCATCCATCATCGTAAGCTGACTAGCAAAGAGTGGAAATGCATCGAGGATCGTTTCGAGAAGAAACTGAGCTGTTGGAAAGGGAAGCTCATGTCATATGGAGGGCGATTAATTTTGATTAATTCGGTCCTCACCAGTATGCCTATGTTTCTTCTATCCTTTTTCGAAGTCCCGGTGGGTGTCAGGAAGAGGCTAGACTTCTATCGATCTCGATTCTTTTGGCAGAGTGATGAGCTTAAACGAAAGTATAGGCTTGCTAAATGGGATATAATCTGTAGACCGAAGGACCAAGGGGGTCTAGGTATTGAAAATCTGAAAGTCAAAAACAGATGTCTCCTTAGCAAGTGGCTGTTTAAACTTTCGTCCGAGACGGAGGCTACTTGGGCTCAGATTTTGCGAAATAAGTATCTTCAGTCTAAAACCTTGGCCCAGGTGACAGTGAGGCCGACCGACTCACCATTTTGGAAAGGATTGATGAGAGTCAAGCCACTCTTTTTCAACAGGACAAGGTTCTTAGTCGGAAATGGAGCTAATACGAGGTTCTAGGAGGATACGTGGCTTCGGTGGACTCCCCTTGCACTTCAATATCCTTCTCTGTACAACGTTGTTCAACGTAGAGAAGCTTACGTTGCAACCGTTCTACAATCCACTCCCCTCAATATTAGTTTTCGGAGGACGCTAGTTGGAAATCGTTGGGAGGCCTGGGTTCATCTTGTAAGACGTTTGATGGATGTACAGTTGTCTCAGCAGCCAGATCAGTTGTATTAGAAACTAACTAAGAACGGCGTGTTCTCGGCCAAATCCATGTATCTGGACGTCATAAACTCTAGCGTCATTCCTTCCTCGAAGCAAGTTTGGAAAGTAAAGGTACCTTTGCGAATCAAAGTGTTTATGTGGTTCATGCATAAACAAGTTATTTTGACTAAGGATAATCTGGCAAAACGCAATTGGGTGGGTTCTGCTAGATGTAGTTTTTGTGACCATAACGAAACTATCAAACACCTCTTTCTTGATTGTTCGCTCGCTAAGATTCTATGGTGGTCGATTCATATTGCTTTTAATATTAATCCGCCTACGTCCATCAACATGTTATTTGGAACGTGGCTTGATGGGGTTGATTCCGATACAGCGAGGCACATTCGCGTTGGCGTTTGTGCTTTATTATGGGCAGTCTGGAACTGCAGAAATGATTTGGTTTTTAACAGATCAACGAACATTCATTTTTTGCAGGTTATCTTCAGGGCCACAGCGTTGATCCGTATGTGGTCGCTACTCACTCCGACGGAGGCCAGGGAGCGTTTGGTTACTGCGTCTACCCGATGAGAGATGGTAGCTCGAGATATTTTCAACCGGTTTGGATGGCGGTCATGTAATAGGATAGACATGTAGTGCTCCTATTTTTTTGCCAGCCGGTTGTGGCTTTTCTGTTTAGCTCTTATGAGCGTTTTTTTTTTTTCATACTTCAAGACTTGAAGACTTGTTGCTGGTTTTTATTAATAATATGAGCCGTATGCATCTTTCTGATGCAGAGGCTGGGGTAAAACCCCTTTTCGAAAAAGAAAAAAAACCTACAGTACGTAGTAGAAAGTGTAGAAACGATGCTCCACTTTGGCCTCCTTTCCTGTCGTTTCCTATTCCTCCTTTCCCCTTGCATATCCGCTGGTTGGTTGGTGTGCATGTGAAGCAGCGGCGGGATCAGGATCGAACCCTTCAGAACACAGGTCCCTGTCCTAGTTTAACCCGGAAGACGAATGAATCAGCGTTGGCATGCACTTGCTTACCTGTGCCAGGTGGCTGTTTTCCAGGACAACTGTGGAGTACACGATTCTGCTTTGATGCTGATCAGGCTGGAAAACCGGTTAACTAACGATAAACCGGTCGAAAACCACCACTACTTGCTGAGCAGCAGAGACAAGATACCCCACATGCACCACTGTAAAGAAAGGCTCATCGAGGTAGCACGTTGACGTCATCATCGTCGCTTCTCCTTGAGAACCATCATCGACTTCCCTTCTCTCTGAGCGAGCGAGGGAGCGACTCCGCCTTCCCGGCAGACGACCACCGACGCAACCCAATCCGTAGAAGAAGTGCGAAGCCACATGGAGATCAATGCCAATCACTCAGCCACCGGCGACAGGGACGACGCAGCTTCGATTTTGGCGGAGAGCTACGAAGGAGACCTATGCAAGGCCGACGCTGCGGAAGATCACTGAACAGACTTCCCCCGAGTGTGCCCTCAGCTCAGAGAATCCATTCAGCCAGCACAACCACTTGTCGCATCTTCTGCTCACATATAACTCTCGGCAGGCAAATGCAAGCAAGCCGACCTAGCTCAGTGGTAGAGCGCGTGGCTTTTAACCACGTGGTCGTGGGTTCGATCCCCACGGTCGGCGTTTAACTACGGTTCTTTTTACCCCCGAACACTTCTCGGCAAATTAGCGTTCGCCTGCACTTGCTTCCCTCTGCCCGGTGGCTGTTTCGGGCAGATACTTCAATATCGTATATTGAATCTTATTTCATTGCAATTGGTAATCAGGCCGACCTAGCTCAGTGGTAGAGCGCGTGGCTTTTAACCACGTGGCCGTGGGTTCGATCCCCACGGTCGGCGATTTGATTTTGTTTTTACTTTATTTCGATTTGTTTTTTTAACTTTATTTCGATTTGTTCAGGCAGGACAGGACCACTGCCTAGTAGGATTTTTTGTTCATTTGGAATGCTTTGGTGAAAGATCCCCACGGTCGGCGATATTTTTTGACCTTTTCCGACTTGTTTCTTTTTCCCGGTTAGTAGTGGTACCTAGTAGGACTTGGAATCCTTTGGCGTGAAAGGTCCCTTTGTTCCTCCGTGGTCCTGCCCTGCCACTGTGCTGGTGTACGAGTATGCGCTAGCTAGCATTACTACCATCCTAGATCAACCTTTTATCTTTTCGTGCCTCATAAAGTTAGCTTAGTTTACTAGTAACGCAATGCCATGCCGTGTTCCTTTTGTTACGCCACCATTCATCAAGATTTCTTGCACCGCATCTTCGTTATAATATGTGAGGTGGTACGAAAGACCATGTCTGACTGTAATCCCCGAGCTCATGCTGTGCAAATGGTTATCCGTATATATGAGGTGGTACGAAGTGGGATCGATCACCGGACGGACGCATTTGACATTTGCTTTGGGTCCATCACCGCGATTGAAGTCTGTAAAATTTGTCCACCGCGCGCATGCGCTCTGAACCAGTCTGAACCCAGAGGCAGGCGGTGGTGCCCCCTGCTCCGATGCAGCGTCAGAGCCCAGGTGCCGCGCTGTCGCCTCCAGCAGGAGCTCGGGAGGGCCTAGGGCCAGGGCATGCCTGTCTCACCATGAGTTGCTTTTCGCAGGCACAGTAGTTGTTCGTGTAGACGTCGTACCCTTGTCTCGGCTTCCACCGACCCCGCGGTTTGCTTTGCTCGAGCCTTATGCCAACTATCTCAAACGGACGTCCGTTTTGTTCAGATTCTGTCCGTTTGGATAGGGCAATGAGGTCGTGTCCGGGCCTGTCCTGGGATGCGGTGGCTGTGCGTTCAGCGCGCGGACGCATTCTTTGACCTTATCCTGTCCGTCACGGCAAAAAATGCCCATATATATATATATATATATATATATATATATATATATATATATATATATATATATATATATATATATATATATATATATTCATATTTCAACGTTTAAAACAAGTTTGCATGTCTAAATATTAATTGTCTGAAAATAAAAATAGTTTTACAACCCAATCAAAATTGTCTCTAATAAAATAGTTTTACAACCAAATCCAAATTGTCTTGAATGAGCATAAATGAACCAATACATCTATTGGTTGCCAATGTGAGTCCACACGTGCTCAACAAAGTCATTTTGAAGATCCAAATGAGTGTGCCAATCACGCACGATGAAATTGGACAAACTGTTGAAACGTGGTCGGTTCTTGGTGCATGGGCTCAACATTTTCACCTTGAAAATCAAATCCTTGGTCGAAGATCCTGTCATCACGCTCGTTCTCGACGATCATGTTGTGCATGATCACACAAGCAGTCATCACCTCCCAAAACTTCCCTTCATCCCATGTCAGTGCAGGGTTTCGAACGATACCCCATCGGGATTGAAGCACACCAAAAGCACATTCCACATCCTTTATAGCACTCTTTTGCATTTGGGCAAATCTCTTTCTTTTCTCACCTTGGGGGTTCGAGATTGTCTTCATAAAAGTTGACCACTGAGGATATATACCATCAGCTAGGTAGTATCCCTTGTTGTACTGGTGGCCGTTGATCTCAAAGTTCACAGGTGGGGAGTGGCCTTCTGCAAGCCTTGCAAAGACTGGAGAACGCTGCAGCACGTTGATATCATTGTGAGAACCCGCCATGCCGAAGAAAGAATGCCATATCCAAAGATCCTGCGAAGCCACCGCTTATAATATGACAGTGCACGCTTTGACATGCCCCTTGTACTGGCCCTGCTAAGCAAATGGACAGTTCCTCCACTCCCAGTGCATACAATGTATGTTGCCAAGCATGCCTGGAAAGCCTCTAGCTGCGTTAGACGCCAACAATCTCTCTGTATCAGCGGCATTTGGCTGCCTCAAGTACTCAGGGCCAAACACTGCCACCACTCACCCCGGGCATAAAAACCGAAAACCAAAAACCGAACCCGAAGAGACCGAGACCGAACCCGAAAAGACCGAACAAGAAAAGACCGAATAAAAAACGGTCAGCATAAATAAATAAAAGACCGAATTTGTTACGGTCTGTTCGGTCCTGCTGTTTCTAAGACCGAATAGCCCGTAAAGACCGAATAAATAAAAGCCCATACATACGAGTTTAGCAAAGGCCCAACTCATGAGCGAGATACACACACACCTCACCTCAGACCTCACGCCCTAGGCCTCACCTCACGATTGGAACGAGCAGGCAGCATCGGCTTCATTCCCGTTCCCCATTTTCTCTCCCACGACAAACCCTAGCCGCCGGCCACCGGCCGCCGCTGTGACCCGATGCCCCATCCCCTGTGAGCCCGTGACGACTGATGACCACCGCACCGAGGCGCCGCTCACCCTGACCGATGAATCCTAGCGCCCATAGCTGCGCCCAGGACCGGTGAGGCGGTGAGCCGGTGACGACCACGACCAGCGTCCAGGCCGTCAACCGCCGTGCCCCCGTGCGTCGCGCCACGCCGCCAACTCCGACCCTCCTGCGTCGCTCCTCAACCACGACGCCGACCCCGACCAGGCGACCACCATCTAGGTTGCAGTTCATCACCACCTCGTCCTCTTCCACGCTGGTCGCCGGCTCGCCGCCTACTGTCCTTGTTCCATGCTCCACCTCGCAGCTGAAGGTGAGCAAGCTATCTCATATCTCTATGTGCATCAAACTCATTTGTGGTGTTCATGTTCTGTGATGTCTAGATTTTGTTTAGATGTTCATGTCCTGTGATGTACAAATTCTGTGATGTTTATGTTCTACGATGTCCAGATTTTGTGATGTCCATATTCTGCGATGTCCAGGTTTTGTGTTGTACAAACTCATTTATGAGTTGTTTGTGGTAGATGTCCAGATTTTGCTCATGTCAATGTTGCTGCCTGCTTGCAGGTGTTTGCTTGTATGTGCTGCTGTTGAAATAATTGTCTTTTTGTTGGTTTGTATGTTGAAATAACGAGTAGCTTTCTCTTTTTTTGTAGATGCTATCTATAGCAGAATCTGAAAGTCATGATAAGGAGTTGAATGGGAAAGATGATGAAGATATGATTCTAGAGGCAGAGGCGGATGCAGAAGCAACTGCTGCTGCAGAAGCAGGGGACGAATCAGTCTATCACCATAGCAGATCTCTAACTCCGCACATAGCATTTGTCACTTTTAGTCTATCACCATAGCTAGCAAATTATGAAATTTGATTGAATACTTGACTTGTTGCAGAGTTGATTGAAGAATTTGGTGACAAGGTGAAGGGAAAGCGTAAGGGTGTTGTTGCTTCTTCCATGGCCAAGTCAAACAAGTGTCCAAGTCGACCAACAAAGTGACGTCCATGTCTACTCATGGTTGAACTAAAATCATGTGGAACGTATGCTGTTTTAGTTTCATCTTGTACTTGTGATTTGTGACTTGAGAATTGAGAACTGAGAGTGAGACTGTGAGACCTTAATGTTTGTTGTTTGCCGCTGAATTGAAATCATGTACTGGACTTGGTTTGCTTCATGTCAAGTGCTATGTTGTCAAGTACGAAGAGGTGATGTGTTTGCTGCTTGTCAATTCCATGGGCTGATGTTACTTGATCTTCTTACTTTTTGCTGTCAAATATAAACACGTGTTGTCTCTGTACAAACACATTTGTATACACATATACCTCTGTACTCTATGTAGTTTGCATACAACTGTTACTGGAAGTAATATAAATCTAAGTTCTAGCAATTAATTTGGTCTGTTTGGTCGGGACCGAAGACCGAATAGTAAAGACCGAAGACCGAATAGTAAAGAACTGAAAAGACCGAAATTATTTCGGTCTTTAATTATGGAAGACCGAACTTTTGAAAGACCGAAAAGACCGGACCGAACAAACCGAAAAGACCGAACGCCCGGGAAAATGTGGACTGAGGGAGTCCTGGACTAAGGGGTCCTCGGGCGTCCGGCCTGTTAACCATGGGCCGGACTGATGGGCTGTGAAGATACGAAGGCCGAAGACTGCACCCCGTGTCCGGATGAGACTCTCCTTGGCGTGGAAGGCAAGCTTGGCGACCGAATATGTAGATTCCTTTCTTTGTAACCGACCTTGTGTAACCCTAGATCCTCCCGGTTTCTATATAAACCAGAGAGCTTAGTCCGGATGGACATAAACTCATTACCATAGTCATACATGCTAGACTTCTAGGGTTTAGCCATTATGATCTCGTGGTAGATCAAATCTTGTAATACTCATATTCATCAAGATCAATCAAGCAGGAAGTAGGGTATTACCTCCATAGAGAGGGCCCGAACCTGGGTAAACATTGTGTCCCCTGTCTCCTGTTACCATCGAGCTTAGACGCACAGTTCGGGACCCCCTACCCGATATCCGCCGGTTTTCACACCAACATTGGTGCTTTCGTTGAGAGTTTCACTGTGTCGTCCTCAAAAGGTTCGATGGCCCCTTCAATCGTCAACAATGACGCTGTCCAAGGAGAAACCTTCCTGCCCGGACAGATCTTCGTGTTCGGCGGCTTCGCGCTGCGGGCCAACTCGTTTGGCCACCTGGAGCAGATCGATAGCTACGCCCCTGGCCATCAGGTCAGGTTTGGGAGCTTGAACTACGTCGCGGACATCCGTGGAGATTTGACCTTCGCTGGATTCGAGACCGCGACAGCCGCTCCTGGTCACCTTGATGAACATGACCTAAATCTATCGTCAGACCGCATCCAGGAGATAGCTCCTGTAACTGCTCTGGCCCTAGATCCGGAGCACACAGCGCCATCCAAGGACGGGAGGCTCAACGCCACCACGGAGGCCACAGATTCCACGGCGTTGGAGCCGAACATAGACCTAAAGTCACACGACGTCTTTGTCACCGGAACTCCGGACTCGTCTCTGGTCATAAATTCCGAGCCATGTGCATCCGCGGACGCCGAACTTGATCGCTTATCGATCTTTGAGTTTAGCGCCGCAGACATCTTCCAGCATTCGCCCTTGGGCGATGTGCTAAATTCGTTAAGAAATATGTCCTTGGCGGGGGATTCACAGCCGAATTATGTCCGGTTCGAGCTGGAGGCTGATGATGGGGGAGAATTTCGCTTCCCACCCACCACCCACTTCATAGCCACTGTCGAAGACTTAACCGACACGCTTGACTATGACTCCAAAGACATCGACGGTATGGACGACGATGCCGGAGACGAGGAGGCCCAAAACCCGCCGTTCACTGGACGATGGACGGCCACTTCCTCATATGACGTATACATGGTAGATACGCCGAAAAATAATAGCGGCGATGACAAGGAAAACCCAGCAAAGGAGGACCCTCCTAAACACAACCAAAGCGCCGGCGTCAGCGGCGCCGCTCTAAATCCCGCCGCAGCAGGGACAGCAACACCGGCACAGGAGACGACAACACTCCGGATGGTGCCGAAGACACAGAAGAACCCGATGAACAAACTGCCAAACAAGACAATCGGGAATCAGGGCATGTCAGCCCTGACGAACAGGCCATAGAAGAAGACTCGGAGGACGGTAGTTACCGTCCGCCCTCCGAGGAGGAGGTGAGCCTCGGCAATGAAGACTTCATCGTGCCCGAGGAGCCTCTGGAGCAGGAGCGCTTTAAGCTTCAGCTAATAGCCACTGCGAGGAGCCTGAAAAAGAAGCAGCAGCAGCTTCAAGCTGATCAAGACCTGCTCAATGACAGATGGACCGATGTCCTGGCAGCAGAGGAATACGGCCTTAAACGCCCAGCCAAAAGTTACCCGAAGCGCAAATTGCTACCTCAGTTTGATGATGAGGCGCCAGAACCTGCACCAGCATCACGCAATACGGTTGATCGGCCATCGCGCGGCCGGGATAAAACGGCAACCCGAGCCGAAAAACAGACTGTTCTACCTCGCCGTAAAGGCAGGGATAAGACAGCTCGGGGCTATACATATGACCTTCGTCAAGACTTGGACAGTAGAGCAGGACATACAAGATCGATCTACGGATCGTGAGGACGTGCCTTGACACGCGACGACGGCTACCTATTTGGACGTGACAAACCTAGTCACGCCCGGGCCGATAACCATAGACGGACTCTATCGGAGCTACGTCGCGACGCGGCTCGATATAGAGGCGCCGTGCACCCTCTTTGCTTCACCGATGAAGTAATGGACAATGAATTCCCCGAAGGGTTCAAACCCGTCAATATTGAATCATACGACGGAACAACCGATCCCGCGGTATGGATCGAGGATTTTATTCTCCACATTCACATGGCCCGCGGAGATGACCTCCATGCTATCAAATACCTCCCACTAAAGCTCAAAGGGCCAGCTCTGCACTGGTTAAACAGCCTGCCTGGAAATTCCATCGGCAGCTGGGAGGACTTGCAGGAAGCCTTTCTTGACAACTTCCAAAGAACATATGTCCGGCCACCAGATGCCGATGACTTAAGTCACATAGTCCAACAGCCTGGAGAGTCAGCCAGGAAATTCTGGACTAGATTCCTAACTAAAAAGACTGTCCGGATGCTGAAGCCCTAGCGGCCTTTAAACATAGCATCCGTGATGAATGGCTCGCCCGCCACCTCGGCCAAGAAAAGCCGAAATCTATGGCAGCCCTCACGGCACTCACGACCCGCTTTTGCGCGGGTGAGGATAGTTGGCTGGCTCGTAGCAAAAACACAACCAGCGAGGCAGGCCCCTCTGAGGTCAAGAACAGCAACGGCAAGCTCCGACGCAGCAAACACAAACGCTGAAGTAATGGCGACAACACCGATGACACTCCTGTCAACGCCGGATTCAGCGGCTCCAAGTCCGGTCAGCGAAAAAGGCGTATATAAGGAACAATCAAGGACCATCCGGCTTGGATCGCATACTCGACCGTCCGTGCCAAATCCATGGCACCCCAGACAAACCAGCCAACCATACCAACAGAGATTGCTGGATGTTTAAGCAAGCCGGCAAGTTAAATGCCGAGACCAAGGAAAAGGGATCGTAGAGCGAGGACGATGACGAGGAACCCCGGTAGACAAACACAGGGGGACAGAAGAAGTTTCCCCCTCAGGTCAAAACGGTGAACATGATATATGCTACACACATCCCCAAAAGGGAGCGCAAGCGCGCACTAATGGACGTTTATGCAATAGAGCCAGTCGCCCCAAAATTCAACCCATGGTCATCGTGCCCGATCACTTTTGATCGTCGGGATCATCTGACCAGTATCCGGCATGGCGGATCAGCCGCACTAGTCCTGGACCCAATCATTGATGGATTCCACCTAACACGAGTCCTCATGGACGGTGGCAGCAGCCTCAATCTGCTCTATCAGGATACAGTGCGCAAAATGGGCATTAATCCATCACAGATCAAGCCCACAAGGACTACCTTTAAAGGAAACATACCATGTGTAGAGGCCCGCTGTACAGGCTCAATCACACTAGAGGTAGTCTTCAGATCTCCGGACAACTTCCAAAGCGAGGAATTAATCTTCGATATCGTCCCCTTTCGCAGCGGCTATCACGCACTACTTGGACGAACTGCATTTGCTCGATTCAATGCGGTACCTCACTATGCTTATCTTAAGCTCAAGATGCCCGGTCCACGCGGCGTTATAACGGTCAACGGAAACACGGAACGCTCCCTCCAAACAGAGGAGCACACCGCCACCCTGTTGGAAATATGCCCTAGAGGCAATAATAAAATGGTTATTATTATATTTGCTTGTTCATGATAATTGTCTATTGTTCATGGTATAATTGTGTTATCCGGAAATCGTAATACATGTGTGAATACATAGACCACAACATGTCCCTAGTGAGCCTCTAGTTGACTAGCTCGTTGATCAACAGATAGTCATGGTTTCCTGACTATGGACATTGGATGTCATTGATAACGGGATCACATCATTAGGAGAATGATTTGATGGACAAGACCCAATCCTAAGCATAGCACAAGATCGTGTAGTTCGTTTGCTAGAGCTTTTCCAAATGTCAAGTATCATTTCCTTAGACCATGAGATTGTGCAACTCCCGGATACCATAGGAGTGCTTTGGGTGTGCCAAACGTCACAACGTAACTGGGTGGCTATAAAGGTGCACTACGGGTATCTCCGAAAGTGTCTGTTGGGTTGGCACGAATCGAGACTGGGATTTGTCACTCCGTATGACGGAGAGGTATCTCTGGGCCCACTCGGTAATGCATCATCATAATGAGCTCAATGTGACCAAGTGTTTGGTCACGGGATCATGCATTACGGTACGAGTAAAGTGACTTGCCGGTAACGAGATTGAACAAGGTATTGGGATACCGACGATTGAATCTCGGGCAAGTAACGTACCGATTGACAAAGGGAATTGTATACGGGATTGATTGAATCCTCGACATCGTGGTTCATCCGATGAGATCATCGTGGAACATGTGAGAGCCAACATGGGTATCCAAATCCCGCTGTTGGTTATTGACCGGAGAGTCGTCTCGGTCATGTCTGCATGTCTCCCGAACCCGTAGGGTCTACACACTTAAGGTTCGGTGACGCTACAGTTGTAGAGATATTAGTATGCGGTTAACCGAAAGTTGTTCGGAGTCCCGGATGAGATCCCGGACGTCACGAGGAGTTCCGGAATGGTCCGGAGGTAAAGATTAATATATGGGAAGTCCTATTTTGGCCACCGGAAAATGTTCGGGATTTTTCGGTATTGTACCGGGAAGGTTCTAGAAGGTTCCGAAGTGGGTCCCACCTGCATGGGGGGACCCACATGAACGTGGGTAGTGGGGGCAAGGCCCCACACCCCTGGTCAAGGCGCACCAAGATCCCACCTTAGAAGGAATAAGATCATATCCCGAAGGGATAAGATCAAGATCCCTAAAAAAGGGGGATAACAATCGGTGGGGAAGGGAAATGACGGGATTTCTTTCCCCCACCCTTGCCAACACCCCAATAGACTTGGAGGGTAAGAAACCAGCCCCCTCCACCCCTATATATAGTGGGGAGGCGCATGGGAGAAGCACCCCAAGCCCCTGGCGCCTCCCTCTCCCTCCCGTGACACCTCTCCCTCTCGCTGAGCTTGGCGAAGCCCTGCCGAGATCCCCGCTGCTTCCACCACCACGCCGTCGCGCTGCTGGATCTCCATCAACCTCTCCCTCCCCTTGCTGGATCAAGAAGGAGGAGATGTCTTCCCCAACCGTACGTGTGTTGAACGCGGAGGTGCCGTCCGTTCGGCGCTCGGTCATCGGTGATTTGGATCACGACGAGTACGACTCCATCAACCCCGTTCACTTGAACGCTTTCGCTCGCGATCTACAAGGGTATGTAGTTGCACTATTTTCCCTCTCGTTGCTAGAAGACTCCATAGATTGTTCTTGGTGATGCGTAGAATTTTTTTTAATTTCTGCAACGATCTCCAACAGTGGCATCATGAGCTAGGTCTATGCGTAGTTTCTATGCACGAGTAGAACACAAAGCAGTTGTGGGCGTCGATATTGTCAATTTACTTGCCGTTACTAGTCTTATCTTGATTCGGCGGCATCGTGGGATGAAGCGGCCCGGACCGACCTTACACGTACGCTTACGTGAGACAGGTTCCACCGACTGACATGCACTAGTTGCATAAGGTGGCTAGCGGGTGTCTGTCTCTCCCACTTTAGTCGGATCGGATTTGATGAAAAGGGTCCTTATGAAGGGTAAATAGAAATTGGCATATCACGTTGTGGCTTTACGTAGGTAAGAAACGTTCTTGCTAGAAACCTATAGAAGCCACGTAAAAACATGCAACAACAATTAGAGGACGTCTAACTTCTTTTTGCAGCATATGCCTTGTGATGTGATATGGCCAAAAGGATGTGATGAATGAAATATATGTGATGTATGAGATTGATCATGTTCTTGTAATAGGAATCACGACTTGCATGTCGATGAGTATGACAACCGGCAGGAGCCATAGGAGTTGTCTTTATTTTTGTATGACCTGCGTGTCATTGAATAACGCCATGTAAATTACTTTACTTTATTGCTAAACACGTTAGCCATAGAAGTAGAAGTAATCGTTGGCGTGACAACTTTATGAAGACACGATGATGGAGATCATGGTGTCATGCCGGTGACGAAGATGATCATGGCGCCCCGAAGATGGAGATCAAAGGAGCAATATGATACTGGCCATATCATGTCACTATTTGATTGCATGTGATGTTTATCATATTTTGCTTCTTATTTGCTTAGTATGACGGTAGTAAGTAAGATGATCCCTTATAATAATTTCAAGAAAGTGTTCCCCCTAACTGTGCGCCATTGTGAAAGTCCGTTGTTTCGAAGCACCACGTGATGATCGGGTGTGATAGATTCTAACGTTCACATACAACGGGTGTAAGACAGATTTACACATGCAAAACAATTAGGTGGACTTGACGAGCCTAGCATGTACAGACATGGCCTCGGAACACAAGAGACCGAAAGGTCGAACATGAGTCGTATAGAAGATACGATCAACATGAAGATGTTCACCGATGTTGACTAGTCCGTCTCACGTGATGATTGGACACGGCCTAGTTGACTCGGATCATGTTTCACTTAGATGACTAGAGGGATGTCTATCTGAGTGGGAGTTCATTGAATAATTTGATTAGATGAACTTAATTATCATGAACTTAGTCTAAAATCTTTACAATATGTCTTGTAGATCAAATGGCCCACGCTAATGTTGCCCTCAACTTCAACGCGTTCCTAGAGAAAACCAAACTGAAAGATGATGGCAGCAACTATACGGACTGGGTCCGGAACCTGAGGATCATCCTCATTGCTGCCAAGAAAGATTATGTCCTAGAAGCACCGCTAGGTGACGCACCCATCCCAGAGAACCAAGACGTTACGAACGCTTGGCAGCAGCGTGCTGATGATTACTCCCTCGTTCAGTGCGGCATGCTTTACTGCTTAGAACCGGGGCTCCAAAAGCGTTTTGAGCAACACGGAGCATATGAGATGTTCGAAGAGCTGAAAATGGTTTTCCAAGCTCATGCCCGGGTCGAGAGATATGAAGTCTCCGACAAGTTCTTCAGTTGTAAGATGGAGGAAAATAGTTCTGTCAGTGAGCACATACTCAAAATGTCTGGGTTACACAACCGCTTGACTCAGCTGGGAGTTAATCTCCCGGATGACGCGGTCATTGACAGAATCCTTCAGTCGCTTCCACCGAGCTACAAGAGCTTTGTGATGAACTTCAATATGCAGGGGATGGAAAAGACCATTCCTGAGGTATATTCAATGCTGAAATCAGCAGAGGTGGAGATCAAAAAGGAACATCAAGTGTTGATGGTGAATAAAACCACTAAGTTCAAGAAAGGCAAGGGTAAAAAGAACTTCAAGAAGGACGGCAAGGGAGTTGCCGCGCCCGGTAAGCCAGTTGCCGGGAAGAAGCCAAAGAATGGACCCAAGCCTGAGACTGAGTGCTTTTATTGCAAGGGAAGTGGTCACTGGAAGCGGAACTGCCCCAAGTACTTGGCGGACAAGAAGGCCGGCAACACCAAAGGTATATGTGATATACATGTTATTGATGTGTACCTTACCAGAACTCGTAGTAGCTCCTGGGTATTTGATACCGGTGCGGTTGCTCATATTTCTAACTCAAAGCAGGAGCTGCGGAATAAACGGAGACCGGCAAAGGACGAGGTGATGATGCGCGTCGGGAATGGTTCCAAGGTCGATGTGATCGCCGTCGGCACACTACCTCTACATTTACCTACGGGATTAGTTTTAAACCTCAATAATTGTTATTTAGTGCCAGCTTTGAGCATGAACATTGTATCAGGATCTCGTTTAATTCGAGATGGCTACTCATTTAAATCCGAGAATAATGGTTGTTCTATTTATATGAGAGATATGTTTTATGGTCATGCCCCGCTGGTTAATGGTTTATTCTTAATGAATCTCGAACGTAGTGTTACACATATTCATAGTGTGAATACCAAAAGATGTAAGGTTGATAATGATAGTCCCACATACTTGTGGCACTGCCGTCTTGGTCACATTGGTGTCAAACGCATGAAGAAGCTCCATGCAGATGGACTTTTGGAGTCTCTTGATTACGAATCATTTGACACGTGCGAACCATGCCTCATGGGTAAGATGACCAAGACTCCGTTCTCCGGAACAATGGAGCGAGCAACCAACTTATTGGAAATCATACATACTGATGTGTGCGGTCCAATGAGTGTTGAGGCTCGCGGTGGCTATCGTTATGTTCTCACTCTCATTGATGACTTGAGTAGATATGGGTATGTCTACCTAATGAAACACAAGTCTGAGACCTTTGAAAAGTTCAAGGAATTTCAGAGTGAGGTTGAGAATCAACGTGACAGGAAAATAAAGTTCTTACGATCAGATCATGGAGGGGAATATTTGAGTCACGATTTTGGCACACACTTAAGGAAATGTGGAATAGTTTCACAACTCACGCCGCCTGGAACACCTCAGCGAAATGGTGTGTCCGAACGTCGTGATCGCACTCTATTGGATATGGTGCGATCTATGATGTCTCTTACCGATCTACCGCTCTCATTTTGGGCTATGCTTTAGAGACTGCCGCGTTCACTTTAAATAGGGCTCCGTCGAAATCCGTTGAGACGACACCATATGAATTATGGTTTGGGAAGAAACCTAAGCTATCGTTTCTAAAAGTTTGGGGATGCGATGCTTATGTCAAGAAACTTCAACCTGAAAAGCTCGAACCCAAGTCGGAAAAATGCGTCTTCATAGGATACCCTAAGGAAACCATTGGGTATAGCTTCTACCTCAGATCCGAAGGCAAGATCTTTGTTGCCAAGAACGGGTCCTTTCTGGAGAAAGAGTTTCTCTCGAAAGAAGTAAGTGGGAGGAAAGTGGAACTTGATGAAGTACTACCTCTTGAACCGGAAAGTAGCGCAGCTCAGGAAGATGTTCCTGTGGTGCCTGCACCGACTAGAGAGGAAGTTAATGATGATGATGATCAAGGTACTTCGGATCAAGCTCCTACTGAACTTCGTAGGTCCACAAGGACACGTTCCGCGCCAGAGTGGTATGGCAACCCTGTCTTGGAAATCATGTTGTTAGACAACGGTGAACCTTCGAACTATGAAGAAACAATGGCGGGCCCAGATTCCGACAAATGGCTTGAAGCCATGCAATCCGAGATAGGATCCATGTATGAAAACAAAGTCTGGACTTTGACAGACTTGCCCGATGATCGGCGAGCGATAGAAAACAAATGGATCTTTAAGAAGAAGACAGACGCGGATGGTAATGTTACCATCTATAAAGCTCTACTTGTCGCTAAGGGTTATCGACAAGTTCAAGGGGTTGACTACGATGAGACTTTCTCACCCGTAGCGAAGCTGAAGTCCGTCCGAATCATGTTAGCAATTGCCGCATACTATGATTATGAGATATGGCAAATGGACGTCAAAACGGCATTCCTTAATGGCTTTCTTAAGGAAGAATTGTATATGATGCAGCCGGAAGGTTTTGTCGATCCTAAGAATGCTAACAAGGTATGCAAGCTCCAGCGCTCCATCTATGGGCTGGTGCAAGCATCTCGGAGTTGGAACATTCGATTTGATGAGATGATCAAAGCGTTTGGGTTTACACAGACTTATGGAGAAGCCTGTGTTTACAAGAAAGTGAGTGGGAGCTCTGTAGCATTTCTCATATTATATGTGGATGGCATACTGTTGATGGGAAATGATATAGAATTCTTGGGAAGCATAAAGGCCTACTTGAACAAGTGTTTTTCAATGAAGGACCTTGGAGAAGCTGCTTATATATTAGGCATCAAGATCTATAGAGATAGATCAAGACGCCTCATTGGTCTTTCACAAAGTACGTACCTTGACAAGATATTGAAGAAGTTCAATATGGATCAGTTCAAGAAGGGGTTCTTGCCTGTATTGCAAGGTGTGCAATTGAGCACAGCTCAATGCCCGACCACGGCAGAAGATAGAGAAAAGATGAGTGTCGTCCCCTATGCCTCGGCCATAGGGTCTATTATGTATGCCATGCTGTGTACCAGACCTGATGTAAACCTTGCCGTAAGTTTGGTAGGAAGGTACCAAAGTAATCCCGGCATGGAACACTGGACAGCGGTCAAGAATATCCTGAAGTACCTGAAGAGGACTAAGGATATGTTTCTCGTTTATGGAGGTGACGAAGAGCTCGTCGTAAAGGGTTACGTCGATGCTAGTTTTGACACAGATCTGGATGACTCTAAGTCACAAACCGGATACGTGTATATTTTGAATGGTGGGGCAGTAAGCTGGTGCAGTTGCAAGCAAAGCGTTGTGGCGGGATCTACATGTGAAGCGGAATACATGGCGGCCTCAGAGGCAGCACAAGAAGCAATCTGGGTGAAGGAGTTCATTACCGACCTAGGAGTTATTCCCAATGCATCGGGCCCGATGACTCTCTTCTGTGACAACACTGGAGCTATTGCCCTTGCGAAGGAGCCCAGGTTTCACAGGAAGACCAGGCATATCAAGCGTCGCTTCAACTCCATTCGTGAAAATGTTCAAAATGGAGACATAGATATTTGTAAAGTACATACAGACCTGAATGTAGCAGATCCGTTGACTAAACCTCTCCCTAGAGCAAAACATGATCAACACCAGAACTCTATGGGTGTTCGATTCATCACAATGTAACTAGATTATTGACTCTAGTGCAAGTGGGAGACTGTTGGAAATATGCCCTAGAGGCAATAATAAAATGGTTATTATTATATTTCCTTGTTCATGATAATTGTCTATTGTTCATGGTATAATTGTGTTATCCGGAAATCGTAATACATGTGTGAATACATAGACCACAACATGTCCCTAGTGAGCCTCTAGTTGACTAGCTCGTTGATCAACAGATAGTCATGGTTTCCTGACTATGGACATTGGATGTCATTGATAACGGGATCACATCATTAGGAGAACGATGTGATGGACAAGACCCAATCATAAGCATAGCACAAGATCGTGTAGTTCGTTTGCTAGAGCTTTTCCAAATGTCAAGTTTCATTTCCTTAGACCATGAGATTGTGCAACTCCCGGATACCATAGGAGTGCTTTGGGTGTGCCAAACGTCACAACGTAACTGGGTGGCTATAAAGGTGCACTACGGGTATCTCCGAAAGTGTCTGTTGGGTTGGCACGAATCGAGACTGGGATTTGTCACTCAGTATGACGGAGAGGTATCTCTGGGCCCACTCGGTAATGCATCATCATAATGAGCTCAATGTGACCAAGTGTTTGGTCACGGGATCATGCATTACGGTACGAGTAAAGTGACTTGCCGGTAACGAGATTGAACAAGGTATTAGGATACCGACGATCGAATCTCGGGCAAGTAACGTACCGATTTTGACAAAGGGAATTGTATACGGGATTGATTGAATCCTCGACATCGTGGTTCATCCGATGAGATCATCGTGGAACATGTGGGAGCCAACATGGGTATCCAGATCCCGCTGTTGGTTATTGACCGGAGAGTCATCTCGGTCATGTCTGCATGTCTCCCGAACCCGTAGGGTCTACACACTTAAGGTTCGGTGACGCTAGAGTTGTAGAGATATTAGTATGCGGTTAACCGAAAGTTGTTCGGAGTCCCAGATGAGATCCCGGACGTCACGAGGAGTTCCGGAATGGTCCGGAGGTAAAGATTAATATATGGGAAGTCCTATTTTGGCCACCGAAAAATGTTCGGGATTTTTTGGTATTGTACCGGGAAGGTTCTAGAAGGTTCCGAAGTGGGGCCCATCTGCATGGGGGGACCCACATGAACGTGGGTAGTGGGGGCAAGGCCCCACACCCCTGGTCAAGGCGCACCAAGATCCCACCTTAGAAGGAATAAGAACATATCCCGAAGGGATAAGATCAAGATCCCTAAAAAAGGGGGATAACAATCGGTGGGGAAGGGAAATGACGGGATTTCTTTCCCCCACCTTTGCCAACGCCCCAATGGACTTGGAGGGCAAGAAACCAGCCCCCTCCACCCCTATATATAGTGGGGAGGCGCATGGGAGCAGCACCCCAAGCCCCTGGCGCCTCCCTCTCCCTCCCGTGACACCTCTCCCTCTCGCTGAGCTTGGCGAAGCCCTGCCGAGATCCCCGCTGCTTCCACCACCATGCCGTCGTGCTGCTGGATCTCCATCAACCTCTCCCTCCCCTTGCTGGATCAAGAAGGAGGAGACGTCTTCCCCAACCGTACGTGTGTTGAACGCGGAGGTGCCGTCCGTTCGGCGCTCGGTCATCGGTGATTTGGATCACGACGAGTACGACTCCATCAACCCCGTTCACTTGAACGCCTCCGCTCGCGATCTACAAGGGTATGTAGATGCACTCTTTTCCCTCTCGTTGCTAGAAGACTCCATAGATTGTTCTTGGTGATGCGTAGAATTTTTTTTAATTTCTGCAACGATCTCCAACACACCCTAGCAGCAGAAGTACAGAGCGGCCTTTTCAAGCAGAACCGTAATCCGGCTGCCGAGCCCCTGGACACCATTAAAAGAGTCCAGACTATGCTGCAACAGGGCATCTCGGCTCGTCAAGAGCTCGATTTGCAATTCGGCCTCCGTCCCAACCCCGATCAAGTAGTGGCATTCGTACCACGCATACATAATTACACACTCAAAATTCCATGGGCATCGACGGAGGCACAACTAGTTTGTGATCCATAGTTCGGCTCGACTGATCCCGGACACACGTATACTTCCAACATTTCATTTTTCCTTTTTCATATTTTCTTACATAAGCCTTCTTCGACAGCCGGATTACTGGCCCTGTCAAAGGATGAAATACACCAAGGAAGCAAGGAGCTTTGACGTACAAGGGAGGCCCCATGTGGCCTCTGCTGACGATCTCTATACCTGTTTCACATACCCGCACGCAGATCGCTCTTGGTCATGGCATATTAAATAGCTTTACTCACTTATTGCATTACTTGCACAAGTACGCCTCGACATATTAATCAAATCACAAGGGAAATTTATTGGCAGCGTCAGCTTATTACCTTTTTTTCCCTGCCTTTGTATTTATTACTCACCGCACTCGTACACCCTGGTACGTATTACTTCGCCACAGGCTTCATGACGCCCCGCAATACGGCAAGAAAGTCCGAACATTTTTACAGCATGGTTCGGCACCCCGAACTTATAGCATTATATGCATCGGCTCCGAATCATGTCTTTGGTCAATAGTTGGGTTGCCCGGCTCCTGTGTCTAGGGTAGTAAAGGGAGAACTACTGCGATTGTGCCCCGGTTCTTCCAGACGAGCACCTCAGTAGAGAAAGCCGAAAATTGACTGTCATGATGCGGCGAGAGCTGGTCAGCTGTTCGAGAGGTTTCAAATCCTTAGAGATTTTTTCTGCTTTATGCGAGGAATCGGTTTCTATCCGATCAGGCGTGTATAGCGCCCCTGGTTCGGCCTTCCGAATACCAGGGGCTTCGCCGAAATTCTCATTGTCAAACTCCTATGGCTAAGTGAGGGCGATAAAAGCCGTATAGTCTGATTGCCTTGTTCGTTGCGCTAAACACCTCCTTTAAGGACCAGAAGGTTGAGTAAAGAGTGTTTAGATTTATCCCGAACACCCCCGTAGTCTCTACATGGGGGCAGAAGCCGACGACTGGTTAACCCTCAGATTTCATAAACGGCCGCACAGGAGGTAAAATTTTAAGAGTCACAAGCATTATATTACATAACGACCTTGTTTCATATTACATGACATGATAACATGAATGTTTTTATGGGAATATAACATCCTTCGCACATTGCTCCGCCACAAGGCGGGATCCCTCCAGGACACTATCAAAATATAGCTCAGGTCGACGGTGCTCCTTGCCCTCAGGCGGTCCCTCGGTCATTAGCTTCTTGGAATCCATCTTCGCCCAGTGCATCTTGGCGCGGGCAAAGGCCATCCGTGCACCTTCAATGCAGACCGACCGCTTCATGACTTCAAGCCGTGGGCAGGCACTCACAAGCCGCTTCACAAGTCCAAAGTAGCTGCTGAGCATAGGCTCGGCAGGCCATAGCTGAACTATTAGGTCCTTCATGGCTAGCTCGGTCGCCTTGTGCAGCTCGACCAGCTGTTTCAGCTGGTCGCTGAAGGTGTGACACCCCCGATTTGACCGTACACTAATCATGCACGCAAATGTGTACGATCAAGATCAGGGACTCACGGGAAGATATCACAACACAACTCTAAAACATAAATAAGTCATACAAGCATCATAATACAAGCCAGGGGCCTCGAGGGCTCGAATACAAGTGCTCGATCACAGACGAGTCAGCGGAAGCAACAATATCTGAGTACAGACATAAGTTAAACAAGTTTGCCTTAAGAAGGCTAGCACAAAAGTAGCAACGATCGAAAAGGCAAGGCCTCCTGCCTGGGACCTCCTAACTACTCCTCGAAGCCGAACTCCATGTAGCATCATCCTCGGGATCTCTAGCTCCTGGACTCCAGCCTCTGGTTGCGACAATCCGGTATAGAAAAAGGGAAAAGAGGGAGAAAAGCAACCGTGAGTACTCATCCAAAGTACTCGCAAGCAAGGAGCTACACTACATATGCATGGGTATATGTGTAAAGGGCCATATCAGTGGACTGAACTGCAGAATGCCAGAATAAAAGGGGGATAGCTAGTCCTTTCGAAGACTACGCTTCTAGCAGCCTCCATCTTGCAGCATGTAGAAGAGAGTAGATTGAAGTCCTCCAAGTAGCATCGTATAGCATAATCCTACCCGGCAATCCCCTCCTCGTCGCCCTGTTAGAGAGCGACCACCGGGTTATATCTGGCACTTGGAAGGGTGTGTTTTATTAAGTATCCAGTTCTAGTTGTCATAAGGTCAAGGTACAACTCCGGGTCGTCCTTTTACCGAGGGACACGGCTATTCGAATAGATAAACTTCCCTGCAGGGGTGCACCACATAACCCAACACGCTCGATCCCATTTGGCCGGACACACTTTTCTGGGTCATGCCCGACCTCGTAAGATCAACGCGTCGCAGCCCTACGTAAGCACAACAGAGCGGTCAGCACGCCGGTCTAATCCTAAGCGCGCAGGGGTCTGGGCCCACCGCCCTATGCACACCTGCACGTTGCGAACGCGGCCGCGAGCAGACCTAGCAACCCACACGATCACGGCGGTTACGTGAAAGCGGTCCAACACGGCGCGCGCCACTCAGTCGCTGACGTCACGAAGGCTTCGGCTGATACCACGACGCCGGGATACCCATAACTACTCCCGCGTAGATGGTTAGTGCGTATAGACCAAATGGCCAGACTCAGATCAAATACCAAGATCTCATTAAGCGTGTTAAGTATCCGCGAACGCCGACCAGGGCCAGGCCCACCTCTCTCCTAGGTGGTCTCAACCTGCCCTGTCGCTCCGCCACGAAGTAACAGTCGGGGGCCGTCAGGAACCCAGGCCCACCTCTACCGGGGTGGAGCCACCTGTCCTTTCAGCCCCCTCACCAGCATCACTTGCGGGTACTCAACGAGCCGACCCGACTTTAGTCACCACATGTGTCATGTATATAGTATATAAGTATATACCCGTGATCACCGCCCAGGTGATCACGGCCCGATAGTATAGCACAGCAGACGGACAAGAATGTAGGGCCACTGATGGAAAACTAGCATCCTATACTAAGCAGGTAGGATTGCAGGTAAAGGTAACAACAGTAGTAGCAAGGATAGGCTATGCATCAGGATAGGATATCGGAAAACAGTAACATGCTACACTACTCTAATGCAAGCAGTATAGAGAAGAATAGGCGATATCTGGTGATCAGGGGGGCTTGCCTGGTTGCTCTGGCAAGTAGGAGGGGTCGTCAACTCCGTAGTCGAACTGGGCAGCAGCAGCGTCGGTCTCGTAGTCTACCGGAGAGAAGAGGGGGGAAGAAACAGTAAATACAATGCAAACATAAGCATGACGATGCGTGACATGAAAATGAGCAGTGCTAGGTGTGTCCTAACGCGACAGTAGGTGGTACCGGCGAAGGGGGGGAACAGCCGGGAAAGTATTCCCGATGTTTTGCGTTTTCGGACAGACGGACCGGAGGGGGAAAGTTGCGAGTTCGATATGTTAGGGAGGTGTGGTGGACGAACGGACTGCGTATCCGGATTCGTCTCGTCGTTCTGAGCAACTTTCATGTAGAAAACATTTTCATCCGAGTTACGGTTTAAAAGATATGAATTTTCAAAGATTATTTGAATTTCATGAATTATTTAATTAGCAGAAAAGGAATATGACGCCAGCATGACGTATGAGTGACGTCAGCAGTCAACAGTCCGGTTGACTGGTCAAAACTGACACAGGGGACCCACCTGTCATAGACAGTGGGTTAAACAGAGTTCAAACTAATCTAAATTTAGTTAGTAAAACTACTGGGCCCACCTGTCAGTGACTGATCAGGTTTTAACTAATTAAGTTTATTTTTAAAAACGTTTGACTAACCTAATTAGGTGGTGGGGCCTATATGTCAGTGGCTGGGGAATAGTACCCCGCGTTGACCGTGGTCAACGCAGTCAAACAGAGGCGCGGGGGCCCACTGTCAGCGGCACTGAGCGGGCCCCACGCCACGCCAGGTCAGGGCCGGCGCCGGAGGAGCTCCGGCGACCAAAACATAGGCGGCCCCTCGCCGGAGTTGGCGGGAATCGCGCTACAAGTGACCATTTGGCCCGGGGTTTGGCCCTACGGGACGCGCACGTCGCGCCGCGTCAGATGTGGGCAGTGGCAGGAGCGGAGACGGCCGGAATCGGGCGGGGCGTCGACGGGCGGCGGCAGCCGGAGTTGGGCGAGCACGGGATCGACTCTACGGGCGCTAATGCGATGGACTGGCGGCACGGGCGGTATCGGGGCGATGCACTGAGCACGACCGAGTGCTTGCCCGGCCCTGAAACAAACGGCAGCAGCAGCGACGATGACCGCAGTGGCGGGAGGTTCGGCAATGGCGGGGAAACGAAGCTAGGGGCGCGCAGGGAAAACGGGGAGAGAGGGGAGGTGTGCGAGCTCACAGTGGTCGCAGAGGAGGGGTGGCGAGGTCTGGGGCGCTGTGTAGCTCGTGAATCGACGGCGAGGTTGTGCGACGGCGGACAGGGAAGAAGATGAAGCAGGCGTCGTCGATGGGGCCTCCCGTCTGCGATCTAGCACCGTAGTCCACGTAGGGGGGCACGCACTTCCTCCTGGACAGGCCGGTGCAGCTGGAGGCGGCCGGGGGGGGGGGGGGCGGTGGTTCGCGTTGGCGAGCTCCGGCTTGGGCGTTCGGCGAGCTGGGAGGAGCAGGGAGAGTGGAAGAGAGCGAGGCAGATCTGGACGAGGTGAGAGGGGGGTATCGGGCGGCTAGGGTTCCAGGGGAAGGAGAGTGGGAGCCGGGGGTTCTTATCCACTCGCCGGCGCCAGCGAGCTGGTCCGGCGGGGCTCCTCCCCTGTAGCGACGTGCCTGAGGAACAGGACGAGCGACCGGGTGGGGGTGGGCCACTGGGCTGAGCTAGCTGGGCCGGTTCGGCTGGCTAGGCCCAGGGGGCAGGGGTCTTCCCCCTTTTTTTTGCCTTTCTCTTTTTTTTAAAACCTTTTATTATTTTCTATTTTTTTGTTTTCCTTTTTGTTACTATTTATGTTAGTTTTATAAATTATAAAATTAGTTCCTAAAATAGTATTACTACTTATTCTAATGCCACAATAACTTGGGCACCCAAACAAATTAGTTTAACATTTTATATATTATAAAAGGAATTTAATTATTGGTTTTAGCTATTATTTATTTACTTTCGAGCATTCAGTTATTTTATAAAAGTGTGGTTTCTCCCCCATTATTATCTATGCAATATTTGGTTCACTCCGAACATTTTAGTTTTAATATTTGAAAACTTTTATTGTTTGCTTGATTTTGAACTTTGAATTTTGGACCGGTTTTGATCTAACGATAGATTAGCAACAGTAACGGAGGTAACATGGCACCATTAGCGGAGTTTTACTGTAGCTTGATTATCCGGGCGTCACAGAAGGGCACCGGATGTTCTGGTCCGAGGTATTGAGACCAGAATAGCTTCTCCGTAGAACTCCCTTCTTCGGCTCGATAGAACTCGACAGCATCCGATACGTGCTACCTCTTGAGCACTGCGTTGGTTTTCCCTTGAAGAGGAAAGGGTGATGCAGCAAAGTAGCGTAAGTATTTCCCTTAGTTTTTGAGAACCAAGGTATCAATCCAGTAGGAGGCTACGCGCGAGTCCCTCGCACCTACACAAACAAATAAATCCTCGCAACCAACGCGATAAGGGGTTGTCAATCCCTACACGGTCACTTACGAGAGTGAGATCTCATAGATATGATAGGATAATATTTTTGGTATTTTTATGATAAAGATGCAAAGTAAAATAAAAGCAACGGAAATAACTAAGTATTGGAAGATTAATATGATGGAAAATAGACTTGGGGGCCATGGGTTTCACTAGTGGCTTCTCTCAAGAGCATAAGTATTTTACGGTGGGTGAACAAATCACTGTTGAGCAATTGACAGAATTGAGCATAGTTATGAGAATATCTAGGTATGATCATGTATATAGGCATCACGTCCGAGACAAGTAGACCGACTCCTGCCTGCATCTACTACTATTACTCCACACATCGACCTCTATCCAGCATGCATCTAGAGTATTAAGTTCATAAGAACAGAGTAACGCTTTAAGCAAGATGACATGATGTAGAGGGATAAATTCATGCAATATGATAAAACCCCCATCTTGTTATCCTCGATGGCAACAATACAATACGTGCCTTGCTGCCCCTACTGTCACTAGGAAAGGACACCGCAAGATTGAACCCAAAGCTAAGCACTTCTGCCATTGCAAGAAAGATCAATCTAGTAGGCCAAACCAAACTGATAATTCGAAGAGACTTGCAAAGATAACCAATCATACATAAAAGAATTCAGAGAAGATTCAAATATTGTTCATAGATAAACTTGATCATAAACCCACAATTCATCGGTCTCAACAAACACACCGCAAAAGAAGATTACATCGAATAGATCTCCACGAGAGAGGGGGAGAACATTGTACTGAGATCCAAAAAGAGAGAAGAAGCCATTTAGCTAATAACTATGGACCCGAAGGTCTGAGATAAACTACTCACACTTCATCGGAGAGGCTATGGTGTTGATGTAGAAGCCCTCCGTGATTGATGCCCCCTCCGGCGGAGCTCCGGAATAGGACCCAAGATAGGATCTCGTGGGTACAGAAGGTTGCGGTGGTGGAATTAGGTTTTTGGCTCCGTATCTGATCGTTTGAGGGTACGTAGGTATATATAGGAGGAAGGAGTATGTCGGTGGAGCAACGTGGGGCCCACGAGGGTGGAGGGCGCGCCCAGGGGGTAGGCGCCCCCTACCTCGTGGCTTCCTGGTAGCTTTCTTGACGTAGGGTCCAAGTCCTCTGGATCATGTTCGTTCCGAAAATCACGTTCCCGAAGGTTTCATTCCGTTTGGACTCCGTTTGATATTCTTTTTCTGCGAAACTCTGAAATAGGCAAAAAACAGCAATTCTGGGCTGGGCCTCAGGTTAATAGGTTAGTCCCAAAAATAATAAAAGTGAATAATAAAGCCCAATAATGTCCAAAACAGAAGATAATATAGCATGGAGCAATCAAAAATTATAGATACGTTGGAGACGTATCAAGCATCCCCAAGCTTAATTCCTGCTCGTCCTCGAGTAGGTAAATGATAAAAACAGAATTTTTGATGTGGAATGCTACATAATCCATCAAATCCATCAAATCTTTTACCCAAAACTTGAAAACTTGAAAACTTGAAAACTAATACGTTGGAGACGTATCAAGCATCCCCAAGCTTAGGCTCTTGCCACTCCTTGTTACATAATCCATCAAATCTTTTACCCAAAACTTGAAAACTTCACAACACAAAACTTAGCAGAAAATCTCGTGAGCTCCGTTAGCGAAAGAAAACAAAAGATCACTTCAAGGTACTGTAATGAACTCATTATTTATTTATATTGGTGTTAAACCTACTGTATTCCAACTTCTCTATGGTTTATAAACTATTTTACTAGCCATAGATTCATCAAAATAAGCAAACAACACATGAAAAACAGAATCTGTCAAAAACAGAACAGTCTGTACTAATCTGTAACTAATGCAAACTTCTGGAACTCCAAAAATTCAGCAAAAATAGGAATGCCTAGACAATTTGTTTATTGATCAGCAGCAATTAGAATCAATATTTTATCACGTTCTGGTGATTTTTAACAATTGTTTTTGTGAACAGAAAGTTTCTGGAATTTACAGCAAGATCAAATAACTATCATCCAAGAAGATCCTATAGGTTTAACTTGGCACAAACACTAATTAAAACATAAAAACAAATCTAACCAGAGGCTAGAACAAATATTTATTCCTAAACAGAAGCAAAAAGCAAAAAACTAAAAATAAAATTGGGTTGCCTCTCAACAAGCGCTATCGTTTAACGCCCCTAGCTAGGCATAGATAATTTTAATGATGCTCGCATGAGAGACAAGAATTGAAGCACAAAGAGAGCATCATGAAACACGTGACAAACACATCTAAGTCTAACATACTTCCTATGCATAGGCATCTTATAGGCAAACAAATTATCTTAGCAAGCAAAAACTAGCATATGCAAGGAAGCGGAAAGAAACAATAGCAATCTCCACATAACGAGAGGTAATTTATTATCATGAAAATTTCTACGACCATATTTTCCTCTCTCATAATAATTACATGTGGGATCATAAGAAAATTCAACAAAATAGCTATCACATAAAATATTTTCAACGCGATCCACATGCATGCAAAGTTGACACTCTTCCGAAATAGTGGGATTAACATTAACTAAAGTCATGACCTCTCCAAACCCACTTTTATAAAAAAAAATCATAAGATTGAATATTCTCCAAATATGTGGGATATAAAGTTGACACTCTTCCAAACCCACTTTCAATATTATTGCAAACAATATTATCAATCTCATATTCATCATGGGGATTAAATAAATTTTCAAGATCATAAGAAGAATCACCCCAATCATGATCATTGCAATAAGTAGTAGACATTGCAAAACTAGCATCCCCAAGCTTAGGGTTTTGCATATTATTAGCACAACTGACATCAAGAGAATTTATAGTAAAATCATTGAAATCATGCTTTTCATCGAGGGAACTATCAAGCATGGGTGCAATAGCAACAATCTCATTTTCAACATAAGGGACTATAGCAAATTCGTCTTCATAAATATTGGCATCATGGCCACAAGAATAGCAAGCATCATGTTCATCAAGGGATATTTCAACCAAATCATCGGAATCATCATTATCTATAGATTCATGCTTATCATTATTTTCTTCCAAAGCAACAGTCATTCTTTCAATAAATTCTTGGACATAGACATTATGAGCAAAGTTTTCATTGCAATATTTAAGTATGACGGAATTTTCAGATTTGTTGAGAGTAAAATCATACTTTTCAATCAAAGAAGCAACTTCATGAGCACCCTTAAAAACGACAAATTCTTCAATTTGTTCGATATCATAGTAGCTATAAACACCCTTTGCATAAGAAGATAAGATTTCATTATCATTGAACTCACATAGGTAGGGAAGGTGTTTTTTAGGGTTCTTAGAGCAACAAGTAAAATCACAAATTTCACAAAGATTCCAAGCATAACATAGCAAACTATTTATATGATACCATAAGCGCTTCCCTTTTTTAGACAAACGATGACGCACAAAATGAGCATGCTCATCTAAAGATTTCCCATCAACTAGGCTAGTTGGGGTTTCAGCACGAGCACATAAGGATCGAAGATGATCCAAGTAGAACACTTTAAGTGGATCCATATCAATAGATTTTCAGCAAGCGAAGATGCAAGCATGTAGAAGGCACAAGGAAACACAAACAAAGATACATACGGGAAGAAGGCGAACGAAAAAGAGAGGGCGACAAAACGGCAAGGGTGAAGTGGGGGAGAGGAAAACGAGAGGCAAATGGCAAATAATGTAATGCGAGAGATAAGGGTTTGTGATGGGTACTTGGTATGTTGACTTTTGCGTAGACTCCCCGGCAACGGTGCCAGAAATCCTTCTTGCTACCTCTTGAGCACTGCGTTGGTTTTCCCTTGAAGAGGAAAGGGTGATGCAGCAAAGTAGCGTAAGTATTTCCCTCAGTTTTTGAGAACCAAGGTATCAATCCAGTAGGAGCTACGCGCGAGTCCCTCGCACCTACACAAACAAATAAATCCTCGCAACCAACGCGATAAGGGGTTGTCAATCCCTACACGGTCACTTACGAGAGTGAGATCTCATAGATATGATAGGATAATATTTTTGGTATTTTTATGATAAAGATGCAAAGTAAAATAAAAGCAACGGAAATAACTAAGTATTGGAAGATTAATATGATGGAAATTAGACCCGGGGGCCATAGGTTTCACTAGTGGCTTCTCTAAAGAGCATAAGTATTTTACGGTGGGTGAACAAATTACTGTTGAGCAATTGACAGAATTGAGCATAGTTATGAGAATATCTAGGTATGATCATGTATATAGGCATCACGTCCGAGACAAGTAGACCGACTCCTGCCTGCATCTACTACTATTACTCCACACATCGACCGCTATCCAGCATGCATCTAGAGTATTAAGTTCATAAGAACAGAGTAACACTTTAAGCAAGATGCCATGATGTAGAGGGATAAATTCATGCAATATGATAAAAACCCCATCTTGTTATCGTCTGTGGCAACAATACAATACGTGCCTTGCTGCCCCTACTGTCACTGGGAAAGGACACCACAAGATTGAACCCAAAGCTAAGCACTTCTCCCATTGCAAGAAAGATCAATCTAGTAGGCCAAACCAAACTGATAATTCGAAGAGACTTGCAAAGATAACCAATCATACATAAAAGAATTCAGAGAAGATTCAAATATTGTTCATAGATAAACTTGATCATAAACCCACAATTCATCGGTCTCAACAAACACACCGCAAAAGAAGATTACATCGAATAGATCTCCACGAGAGAGGGGGAGAACATTGTATTGAGATCCAAAAAGAGAGAAGAAGCCATTTAGCTAATAACTATGGACCCGAAGGTCTGAGATAAACTACTCACACTTCATCGGAGAGGCTATGGTGTTGATGTAGAAGCCCTCCGTGATTGATGCCCCCTCCGGCGGAGCTCCGGAACAGGCCCCAAGATAGGATATCGTGGGTACAGAAGGTTGCGGTGGTGGAATTAGGTTTTTTGGCTCCGTATCTGATCGTTTAGGGGTACGTAGGTATATATAGGAGGAAGGAGTACGTCGGTGGAGCAACGTGGGGCCCACGAGGGTGGAGGGCGCGCCCAGGGGGGTAGGCGCGCCCCCCCTACCTCGTGGCTTCCTGGTAGCTTTCCTGACGTAGGGTCCAAGTCCTCTGGATCATGGTCGTTCCGAGAATCACGTTCCCAAAGGTTTCATTCCGGTTGGACTCCGTTTGATATTCTTTTTCTGCGAAACTGTGAAATAGGCAAAAAACAGCAATTCTGGGCTAGGCCTCCAGTTAATAGGTTAGTCCCAAAAATAATATAAAAGTGAATAATAAAGCCCAATAATGTCCAAAATAGAAGATAATATAGCATGGAGCAATCAAAAATTATAGATACGTTGGAGACGTATCAATACGCTGCGCGGCAAATCCGTAAAGGCCCCTGGAGAGCTCCAAATTCGGGTAAGTAAAAGGAACGTTTCCTTCACAGACTTGCTTTGCATAATGAAAGCCTTACCCGCCACGATCTTCTTGGCCGCCTGGATTTCCTGGAGGGCGCTCTGGGCTTCGGCTCAGGCATCTCGTGCGCTCTGGCGGGCCTTCGCAAGTTCGGACCCTTGCGTCTTAGAATCATGCTCCAAGGACTCATACTTCTTGACGGCCTCCTGGAGCTCTTGCTGGACCTTGCTGACCCGGGCCTCGTGCTTCTCGCGCGCAGCGTGTTCCTTGGACGCTTTGTCCTTGGCCTCGGCTAACGCCTTCTTGAGGGCTGCCACGTCGGTCATGGCCCCTAGTAAGGTTCATGACACTCTAGTCAACACGAACCATTCATCCTTCCTAAGTATACACACAGGTTACTGTATACCTTGGCTGTCCTCCAGCTGCTTCTTCACGAGGCCGAGCTCTTCCTCGGCCCGCTCCAGGTCCTGCTTTAGTCCGGAGACCTCCGCAGTATGAGCAGCAGCAGCCAGCAGCGACGCCTGCTTATTCACATAGACATCTTATGTTCGACTCCTGTGAAAATTATTTTGATCCTCTATTCGGCTTTTTCTTTCCGAAACACCAAACAGAGCATCAGGGGCTACTGTCTACACTGTGATATTCTATCTACAATCACATTACTTACCTCAAAGCCTGTTAAAAGGCTAGCGTAGGCCTCGGTCAGTCCGCTTTTGGCGGACCGAACCTTCTCGATCACCGTACCCATAAGGACACGGTGTTCATCCACAATGGAAGCGCCCCGCAGCGCTTCCAGCAGATTATCCGGTGCCTCTGGCTGGACAGAGGTCACCGGCAGAATAGGCACACCTCCTCCTTTTGGGGAAGGTTGCTCGCTTGACTCCGGAGCCGTGTAGGTCTCCGGAATGGTATCCGGCTGGGGGCCAAATTGAACTTGGTCCCCATCACCAGTCCTCATGGGGTTTTTTTCCCCCATACGTCCGGCGGCCGAGGAGTCATCCTTTGGCGCCACCCCGACGACCTCCGGAGCCTCTCCCTGACCTAGGAAGGTCCTTTGGGACACCACCTCGTCATCACCCTTGGTCGAGGGAGAGTGAGCGGGCGGCGGCGACATACTGGGCATCTCCTTTGGATCTAGCGAACCTCCTGTTGAGGATCGCGGGGAGCTGTCGCGGGCCGGACTGCAATGGCATAATTTAAGCATATTAATATTACAAAGTGGAAAGGCCAGACACTTGGACTTGCATAAGGTTTTTACTACTTACGAGGCGGCTCGAGGCTTGGTCCGGGGCGGGCGCTCCGGACTGCTATCGACATCCCATGCGGAGTTACCCGCGAGGGAGCCCTTCCCCCTCTTGGGCGCCTTCGCCTCCAGATTTGTGGAGGTCGCCCTTTTCTTCCTTCCCCCTCAGGGGGGAGTCGCTTGCTTCCTCCTCCTCCTCGTCGTCTTCGGCGGACGAAGAGTGAGTCTCGTCTTCAGACGTCTTTCCGAGGCACCTTTTCGGCGAGGGCCACTGCTGGCCCCCTTGGCCGCTTTCTTCGCCTTCTTCTCCGGCATCTCATAGGGAGCCGGAAACAACATCTTCGTCAGAAGTGGGAATTCTTGGTCTTCGGGCAGCGGAGCCGGACAGTTAATCCGTCCTGCTACCTCGATCCAAGCCTGACGAAATTGATAGTAAGGCTTAGACTCCTTCCTCAAAACATGCCAGTAAAGGGTATACCTTGAAAACATGAAAGAACTTACCGAATTTTCGCCTGGCGCTTTAAGCTAAGCCCGCGATCCTCGGTCGTGGGCGGTGGTGTCTCGCCAGCCTTGAAGAGCACTTTCCAGATGTCTTCGTGCGTTGTGCCGAAGAGCCCTAGTAGCGTCTGGTGCTTGGCCGGGTCGAACTCCCACAAATAGCAAGTCCGGCGTTGGCACGGAAGGATCCGGCGAACGAGCATAACCTGGATCACGTTAACAAGCTTGATTTTCTTGGTTATCATGTTCTGGATGCACGTATGGAGCCCAGTCAGCTCGTTCGAGGAACCCCAGGTTAGGCCCTTCTCTTGCCAAGAGGTGAGCCGCATCGGAACTCCGGATCGGAATTCGGGGGCCGCCGCCCAGTTGGTGTCGCGCGGCTCGGTGATGTAGAACCACCCTGACTGCCACCCCTTCACCGTCTCCGCAAAGGTGCCCTCGGGCCAGGTGACATTGGGCATCTTGCCCACCATGGCGCCTCCGCACTCTGCTTGCTGGCCGCTCACCACCTTCGGCTTCACATTGAAGGTCTTTAGCCATAGGCCGAAGTGAGGTGGGATGCGGAGAAAGGCCTCGCAAATGACAATAAATGCCGAGATGTTGAGGATAAAGTTAGGGGCTAGATCATAGAAGTCTAGCCTGTAGTGAAACATCAGTCCGCGGACGAACGGGTGGAGAGGGAATCCCAGCCCGTGGACGAAATGTGTGAGAAACACAACCCTCTCATTGGGCTCTGAGGTAGGGACGATCTATCCCTTGGCCGGGAGTCGGTGAATGATCTCCTTGGCCAGGTATCCAGCCTCCCGGAGCTCCTTGATGTCCTTCTTCTTAACGGAGGAGGCCATCCACTTGCCTCCAGCTCCGGATTCGGACATGATTGGAGTGCTTTCTCGGATGGGGGAAGCTAGAACTTGGGCAGTGGAGCTCAAGGATGGAAGGGTAGAGAAAGAGAGAAGGCGTGGGTGAAGAAAGGGAATCCTTATCCCCTTATAAAGGCAGTAAATATCAAACGCCTCCGCACTCGCCCTAAAACTCGCCTATTCCCAGGGGCTGTGTAAACGGCACGGTTGGGTTACCCACGCCCGTATTGATGAGAATCCCGCAATAAGGGGACACGATCTCTGCTTTGACAAGACGTGCCAATGGCAACCGCGTCTCGAAACGTGGAGCGACAGACGAAAAACGGTTCAAAATTACGACCGGGCAGACGTGATGTCATGTTGTAAAAAGTTGTCAGCGGATTGGACTCGTGGAGTATTATATTCTCTCTCTGCGATTGTGTGTGGTGTGTGTTACAGGTCCGGATACAACCGTTACTTCTGGAGACTATTTTGGAGTTCGCAAAGGGGAACCCGCCTTGCAATGCCGAAGACAAATCTGCGCGCCGGACTCCTCGTCATTGAAGCCAGGTTCAGGGGCTACTGAGGGAGTCCTGGACTAAGGGGTCCTCGGGCGTCCGGCCTGTTAACCATGGGCCGGACTGATGGGCTGTGAAGATACGAAGGCCGAAGACTGCACCCCGTGTCCGGATGGGACTCTCCTTGGAGTGGAAGGCAAGCTTGGCGACCGAATATGTAGATTCCTTTCTTTGTAACTCACCTTGTGTAACCCTAGATCCTCCCGATGTCTATATAAACCGGAGAGCTTAGTCCGGATGGAGATAGACTCATTACCATAGTCATACAGGCTAGACTTTTAGGGTTTAGCCATTATGATCTCGTGGTAAATCAACTCTTGTAATACTCATATTCATCAAGATCAATCAAGCAGGAAGTAGGGTATTACCTCCATAGAGAGGGCCCGAACCTGGGTAAACATTGTGTTCCCTGTCTCTTGTTACCATCGACCTTAGACGCACAGTTTGGGACCCCCTACTCGAGATCCGCCGGTTTTGACACCGACATAGACTCACTCATACGCACATACTCATCCACTAGATTGCCTGGAATTTCATATGCAAGCATGCGGATGGCCGCGGTGCATTTCTGGTAAGAGGAGAATCCAAGCTTGCCAAGGGCATCCGTCTTGCACTCAAAGTATGTGTCATGAGCAACCACTCCCTCTCGGATACGATTGAACACATGCCTTCCCATATGAAAACGGCGACAGAATTTATCCGGCTTGAAGAGCGGGGTGTTCGCAAAGTAATCGGCATAGAGCAGGGCATGGCCTCTCTCCCTGTTGCGGTTCAGGTTGGGAGCACGGCCAGGGAGTGACCCCCTGTACCGAGGAAGCTGCCGTTCAATGTGGTCGTGAACGACCAGTGCAGCCACCACAAGATCTTCATCATCCAAGGACGAATCATCCGATGAATAAATGAAGTGGTGGAAGAAAAATTCATCTCCACTGTCCATACCTTTGTGGGCAAAGTGTCAAACACCTTGCGGTCGTGGTGGCACAGAGGCCGCGATGATCACCTCGATGCAGCAGGGGTGGTTGGCGGCCGGCTACTGGCGGGTCTGGAGCACTCGTCGGAAGCTGCCGTGGCCGCCGTGGTCCATAAACGTCGCCGGCTGTCGTATCCCCTCTGCCACCGGCTACGACTGCGACGGCCAAAACTCCTACGTAAGCGTGGGCGTGGTAGCGGGCATGTCGAGACGTGGTTTGGTATGGACGGCCGGAGGATGAGCAGTGAGGAGCCGGCCGGAGAAAAGTGATGGCGCCGGCGGCGGGGTGGGGCGGGAGAGAGCGGGTGGAGGCGCTGAAAGCGAAGGGACTGCTAGTGTCCCCGACAGGCGGGCCACGGCGGGACAAGGGCGTGCGTCGAGGCCGTCCACGCGATGTCCGTTTCACCCCAAACTCGGCGCAAGTTTGAGCCGGGAATGAGTCAAAAACGGACGAAATCCGGACATTTGTCCGTTTGGGGCCGCGCGTTGGGCCGCACTATTCGTCCGTTTTACCCAAAATGGACGCACCCGAACAAAATGGGGTCGCGCGCTAGAGTTGGCCTTAGTATCGTGCGGCATTGTGCGCTGCCGCGCACGCACAAGGATGTGCGTGGTTTGGGGACCCAGGATCTCTCGTGCTCTAGATTACGGGGCTTTGCTGTCGGTCAGGATTGTCATTTTGTGAAATCAGATTTTCTTGCAGGGGGCTGAATGCAAGCTGCGAGCAGAATGCGCTTGTTGTCAGTTACTAACCAGTTAACCTGGATATGACACTGATAGCAGCCGCATACACTTGGGGCACCGTCTCACTCTACTAGCAAGAGACAGATCGACATCATACAACTTTATATACGACAAATTCAAGTCCAAGCTCACTGCTTACAAAGCCAACATGCTCTCTCGTGCAGCAAGATCAACACTTATTAAATACTCTCTCCGTATCAAAAGAAGTGACTTAAGTTTGTACTAACTTTAGGGAGTATGTCTTTTCCTCAATCCCTGTCTACCATATGTCAAATATCATCTTTTCAAAGTTCTTAGCAAAACTCATAGCTATCATTAGAAACTTTTGGTGGACAGGTATGAAAAAAGAACCATCTACAAAGATACTATGCTTAAGGGCATGGGCAAACATTTGCATAGAAAAAAGGATCGGTGGTTTAGGTGTTAGGACCTTACGTGCTATTAACCAAGGTCTAATTCTTTCGATGGCCTGGAGATTAGCAAAGGAACCCAGAGTCATCTTGCTCTCATTCTCAGATCGAAGTACCACAACAACACATCCATTTGGAGGGCGAAGCAAAACATATCAAAATCTGCCACCTGCTAAGCAATTCTCAAGGTAAGACCAATGTTAATATCATCCTCTTTTTCCCAAATTGTTGATGGCAGTAGCTCCATTTGGAGTTCACTGTGGTTCTCTCAATGTCAAACTATTTATGATAATTTGACCATTCAACAACCTCCTTATGTTTACCTGGCTATAGTTAATGACCTTTGGCTCTCAATCAGAAAACTTGAAATGTTCAACTTGTCAACTCTTTGTTTACTTCTCAAACTGCTAATGTTATACTGCAAACCCCTATCATTAATGCTCGTGGACGTTCTAGTTTGGAAATTAAGCCCTGCAGGTGGTTTCTCTTAGAAAAGTACATATAAACACTGCTTTAATAATCTAACACTATCGGCAAACTAGAGGCCGAAATCTGTTCCACCACAGGTTGTTGATCTTCTCAATCAGGTCTGGAGGGAGAAACTCATGGCGCCAATGGTCCAAACATTTGTCTGGAGACTTCTTCGTCGAGCTATTCCAACTGGTAAGAATGCAAATAGGTTTTCCAAACATATTAGTGAAAATTGTGCAAGATGTGGCAACATAGAGGATGAAATGCACATACTTTTCTTTGCCCTTTCTCAAAAGCTTCTTGGGTTTCCTCTCCTTGGTATATTAAAACTGAGGTACTTGCTGAAAATAACCATTCAACTCCACAAATGTTAAAGGCTTCGCTAGTTTTTGCCCATCCTCATATTAATATAACCAGTCTATATACTTTCTTGTGGTGCCTTTGGAAGGCAAGAAATGATGCTTTGTTTGGTAGAAAGTTTTGCAAGCCATCGCATGTATATCCGACGGCTAATGCGATCATGCAAGGGTCAAAGCTAGAAGAGATGGTGGCATCCCAGGATCAGCACGAAACAACCCCTGATGTTCAACAGCTAATAACCCAGCAAGAACACCCTTGGTTACGTGTCCAGGAATTTCCTGTGATGCGGCCTGGAAAAATGAAGAAAATATGCAATCATCTCCTGCAGGCATTGGTGTTATATCCAACTTGGAGACAATGAACATTGTCAGCAGCTGCATGTTTCGGCTCTTTCTCCTCTGGTGTCATCTCCCCTCTAGGCCGAAGCATATGGACTTCTCCAAGCCAAGAAGCTAGCAAATACTCTTCACATCCACGATCCACACTACTACGCAGATTGCTCTGCTCTGACGTCGGCAGCAGCTACGACTTCCATCTTCAAAGACGTAGGACATTGGGACATAAGGCCCATTCTTGGGACGTGGAGTATTTGCTCCCGAGCTCAAATGCTCCCTAATGAACAGTAAAATTGGAAAAAAATAGTAAAAAAATTCAAAATTCTGATTTTTTGTGTGATAAACTTTAGCAAATGTTTTGTATGCTTGTAAAATTTCAGCACGAAATAACATTCTTGGAAGTCGTGGAAAAGAACAAAATGGATGTTCCAAAAATGCTAGTTTTCAAAGCATTTTGGAGTGTTGATTTTTTGCCACGCCTTCCACGAATGTCATTTCGTGCTGAAATTTTGCAAGCATACAAAACATATGTAGAAATTCACCACAAAAAAATTCGGTTGACGCCCGGATAATTAGGCTACAGTAATCCCACGTTAATGATGCCACGTCACCTCGATTACCGCTGCTAATCTCGCGTTAGTTCGAAACCAGTTCGAATTCAAATTCAGAATCAAGAAAGCAATAAAATATTTTCAAATATTAAAACTAAAATGTTGGGGTATTGCCAAATAATGCATAGGTAATTATTGTGGAGAAACCACAATTTTATAAAAGGTTTAAGTGCACTAAAATATTTAAAACAGCAGCAAAACATTTAACTAACTACCCTTTTCAAATTGATAAAATATTAAACTATTTTGTTTTAGTTGCGGAGCTAATTGTGGTAGTGGCATAATTATTAATGCTCTTTTAGGTACAACTTTTGTATTCTATAAAAGCTAAAATTTAATAAAATAGAAAGGAAAATTAAATAAAAAGAGAAAGACAAAACAAAAAAAGGAAAAAAAGGGCAAAGCCCCCCCTCTCCTTGGGTCGAGTGGCCCAACTGGCCACCCAGGCCACCAGGAGGCCCGCCCCGCACTCCCCATACCCCCACCCCCCGAAACCCTAGCCTAACCACCCCACACTCCTCCCCCACTCGCTCTCTGCTTTCCTCCCGATCCAGATTGGATCGGGCACTCGACGGCGCCCCTCGCCGCGTCGACCACCGCCGCCGCACGAGGACCGTGCCACCCGGAGCGCCTCCGCCTCGCCATCCTCCTCGTCGTCGCATCTCCGAATCGTCGTCCCCATCGTCCTCCTTGACACCCACTGCCCCGTACCCCTACAACTCCCTCCCGTGAGCTCCCCCTCTCCTCCTCCGCTCTCTCTCTCGCACCCGCCCGTGCGACCACGTCGCCGCGCCCCTGCTCCTGGCCGTGCCGAAGCGCGCGCACGAACCGCGCCCGTGGCGACCCCCATCGCGCCCTTGGGGCGCGCTGATGTCGCCTCCCCACTCCGTCGCTCCGGCCATCCTCGCCTTCTCGCACCACCACCGCGGCCATCTACGCCCGTGCGCGTCTGGCGCCCGCACTCACGGCGCCCCGCCCGCGCGGCCTTGCGCCTTGCTGCCGCTTGTGCGGTGGCCGCCGGCGCCTACCGCGCTCCCCCGCACCTGCCGAAGGCCGCCACTGCTCGTCTCGCCGGCGTGTGTGCCCCGCAGCTCCCCGCACCCGGCGCTGCTCCTATCGTCGCCGGCCACCGAGGCACCCAGGCGCGCTCGCCCTCGCCTCTCCTGGCGTCGGGTGCGAGCACCCGCACCAGTTCGCCCGTCGCCCGCTTTCCCCTCGCCCGTTCGGGCGGCGCCCGTTGGCCGACCCGCTATGGCCCCTAGGGCCTATGACAGATGGGCCCCACGCCCAGAACGTTTTTAGATAAAAAAAGAAGATAATAATAATAAAAATAAATTTAATTAATTAATTAACTAAATTAATTAAGTTAATGAATACTATTTAATTAATCGAATTAACTAGTTAGTTTAATTAAACAGATATTAGATTAGTTAAACCCTAATTAGACTAAATAGTCAATGACGAACGGGACCCACACATCAGTTGACCAGTCAACTCCTCTCTTGATTGCTGACATCAGCGTGCACTGTTCTGGATGACGTTGGATTAAAATAATTAAATAAATGCTAAAAAATGATTTAAACCTTTTAAAATTAATATAAAATAAACCGTAGCTCGGATGAAAAAACTTTGTACATGAAAGTTGCTCAGAACGACGAGACGAATCCGGATACGCAGCCCGTTCGTCCGCCACACATCCCTAGCATAGCAAACACGCAACTTTCCTCTCTGATTCATCTGTCCAAAAACGTGAAACACCGGGGATACTTTCCCGGATGTTTCCCCCCTTCGCTGGTATCACATATCCCTGCGTTACGTCACCCCTAGCAACACGTATTGCCGCGTCTTGCTTTGTGTTACATTTGATTACTCTGTTATTTATTGTGTTCCCCCTCCGTTACTTCTTTCCGGTAGGCTCCGAGACCGTTGCCGATACCCCTGTGATCGGCTACATCGACGACGACCCCTTCTTCTTGCCAGAGCAACCAGGCAAGCCCCCCCTTGATCACCAG
Source organism: Aegilops tauschii subsp. strangulata (assembly GCF_002575655.3). Classification (NCBI taxonomy): domain Eukaryota; kingdom Viridiplantae; phylum Streptophyta; class Magnoliopsida; order Poales; family Poaceae; genus Aegilops; species Aegilops tauschii. Next base: position 138,298,271 of record NC_053037.3, read on the forward strand.
ATATCGCCTATTCTTCTCTATACTGCTTGCATTAGAGTAGTGTAGCATGTTACTGCTTTCGGTTAATCCTATTCTGTTGCATAGCCTCTCATTGTTGCTACAGTTGTTACCCTTACCTGCTATCCTACTGCTTAGAATAGGATGCTAGTTTTTCCATCAGTGGCCCTACATTCTTGTCCGTCTGCCATGCTATACTACTGGGTCGTGATCACTTCGGGAGGTGATCACGGGTACATACTATATACTTTATATACATGACACATGTGGTGACTAAAGTCGGGTCGGCTCGTTGAGTATCCGCAAGTGATTCTGATGAGGGGGCTGAAAGGACAGGTGGATCCATCCCGGTAGAGGTGGGCCTGGGTTCCTGACGGCCCCCGACTGTTACTTTGTGGCGGAGCGACATGGCAGGTTGAGACCACCTAGGAGAGAGGTGGGCCTAGCCCTGGTCGGCGTTCGCGGATACTTAACACGCTTAACGAGATCTTGGTATTTGATCTGAGTCTGGCCATTTGGTCTGTACGCACTAACCAACTACGCGGGAACAGTTATGGGCACTCGACGTCGTGGTATCAGCCGAAGCTCTTCTTGACGTCAGCGACGGAGCGGCGCGCGCCGGATTGGACTGGAACGCCTGCTAGGCTAGGTCTGCTTCCAGCCGCGTACGCAACGTGCAGGTGTGCAATGGGCGATGGGCCCAGACCCCTGCGCGCATAGGATTTAGATCGGCGTGTTGACCTCTCTGTTGAGCCTAGGTGGGGCTGCGACATGTTGATCTTCCGAGGCCGGGCATGACCCGAAAAATGTGTCCGGCCAAATGGGATCGAGCGTGTTGGGTTATGTGGTGCACCCCTGCAGGGAAGTTTATCTATTCGAATAGCCGTGTCCCTCGGTAAAAGGACGACCCGGAGTTGTACCTTGACCTTATGACAACTAGAACCGGATACTTAATAAAACACACCCTTCCAAGTGCCAGATATAACCCGGTGATCGCTCTCTAACAGGGCGACGAGGAGGGGATCGCCGGGTAGGATTATGCTATGCGATGCTACTTGGTGAACTTACCATCTACTCTCTTCTACATGCTGCAAGATGGAGGTGGCCTGAAGCGTAGTCTTCGACAGGATTAGCTATCCCCCTCTTATTCTGGCATTCTGCAGTTCAGTCCACCGATATGACCCTTTACACATATACCCATGTATATGTAGTGTAGCTCCTTGCTTGCGAGTACTTTGGATAAGTACTCACGGTTGCTTTTCTCCCTCTTTTCCCCTTTTCCTTTCTACCTGGTTGTCGCAACCAGATGCCGGAGCCCAGGAGCCAGACGCCATCGTCGACGACGACTCCTACTACCCCGGAGGTGCCTACTACTACGTGCAGCCCGCTGACGACGACCAGGAGTAGTTAGGAGGATCCCAGGCAGGAGGCCTGCGCCTCTTTCGATCTGTATCCCAGTTTGTGCTAGCCTTCTTAAGGCAAACTTGTTTAACTTATGTCTGTACTCCGATATTGTTGCTTCCGCTGACTCGTCTATGATCGAGCACTTGTATTCGAGCCCTCGAGGTCCCTGGCTTGTATTATGATGCTTGTATGACTTATTTATGTTGTAGAGTTGTGTTGTGATATCTTCCCGTGAGTCCCTGATCTTGATCGTACACATTTGCGTGCATGATTAGTGTACGATTGAAACGGGGGCGTCACAAAAAAATTCGGAATTTTTTACTTCTTTAATTTTTTTCAATTTTACTGTTCATCATGGAGCATTTGAGCCCGGGACCGGAAAAGGACTTTCACCATTCTTACTACTATATAGGCAACCCCATCTTTTCTTAGCAGCAGGCTGGCGCACAGCAATAGGTGTTTTAACGTAAAAGCACATCATCAATCAAAGTTAGCGATCAAAATTCACAAATAGGCCTACATCTTTTAGTCATCTTCTTCAGAAACAAGTCATTGTATTGTGAGGGATGTTATCACCATGTCAAGTGTGATGCCTTTGACACTACTCTTTGTAAAGTATCGTTAATGCAATAAAATACTTTCCGTGCTCCAATAAAAACCGGATATAGCGACCTAGACTAGAAACAACGATATGTGGATGCTGTAGAGCACGTACTCAAGGGGTATTCTCCAAATCTTCACAATGGAACTTGCCAGCAAATGCAACCACCGCTGACCTCCATGCAAGGCGGGAACTTCTCAAAATTTCAAAATTGTTCTTGATTTAAAAATTCTTCATACTTACAAAAATGATTCTGTTTAAAATAATTTTATCAATATTTTAAAAATGTTTGCAATTTTGAAACTTGTTCCAAAATTTAAAAATGGTCACATTTAAAATTTCGCAAGTTCTAAAAATGTTCACAGAGTTTCATAAATAGTTCGCTTTCTAAGAGACTTTCTTTTGAGTTTTTGTCTTACAGATAAACAAAAAAATCAACGAAAAAACGACAGAGTGACCGAGTCTCGACAGTATCGAGTCCTTACAACAAGTAAATAATCACTACAGTGCCATGGAAGTGGGCCGGCCCTGTTGTGCGTCAAATATTCGGCTATTCGCACCACGACAGCTATATCTCGCTTGCAGCGAGAATAGCTCTCGTCTCGCTGAAGGTTTTTCCATCTCAACTGTTTCTGGGCCCGCCCATTTGTTGTTCCTTTTCGTTCGCTCTTTCTTGTTTACTCGATCGGTCGCATATCCTCCGATGGTTCTCGTTCAGTTTTCGTTTTTTCCATTTTATTTTTCTTTGTTCTTTTAGTTTTCTTTGTTCTCAAGGATTTCTTCGGTTTTTTTTTTCCATTGGGTTTCTCTGTGTTTTCTCCGTTTTTGTAGGTATTCTGTTGTTTCTTCTTTTTCATACGATTTCTTTGGTTCATTTTTTCCTTCTCAGTTTTCACAGATTTTATTTTCATTCATTCTTTCAATGCTTTTGTTTTTCCCCTTTTTTTGGTTTGATATTGTTTTCTTTTTTGTGTTACGTTCTTTTTGCACTTGTTTCTTTGTTTTTTGTTTTTCCTTTTTCTCGTTTGTTTCTTTGGTTTACATTGTTTCTTTGTTTTTTTTTTCATTCTTCATTTTTCATATTCGTCACTAACATTTTTTCTAATACACGTTCAACATTTTTGAATAGAAATTTAACATATTTTTTAATATGTGGTCAATTTTTTTCTATCCACATTTTTAACATTTTCTAAGTGCTTAATAAAAAAATAATACATGGTCAGCATATTTTCTATACACATTTTAACATTTTCAAATGCTTGACTAACATTTTTTAAATACAAGATTACATTTTTTCCGACAAGGTCCACATTTTTCTACATATCTAGCATTTTTCAAATGTTTATTTAATAATTGTCAAATACTTCTTTAACATATGCTTTTCAAATGCTTGATTACCATTTTTTAAATGCATGATCAAATTTTTTCAGACATATTGGATATTTTTTGTAAACATTTTACCGTATACATGAGACACATTTTCTTTATAGTTTATACACATTTAATATTTTCCAAACGCTTGGTTAACATTTTTTGACTACATGGTCAGCATTTTTTGTAAACACATTTTTAACTGTTTTCAAATACTTGATTATCATTTTCAAATACAAGATTAAGATATTTTTGTATACATGGTCAACATTTTTTATACGTATTTTAATATTTCCTAATGCTGGATTAACATTTTTCAAATACAAGCTTGGCATTTTTTAATTACTTGGTTGACATTTGTTCTCTACACATTTAAAATTTTCAAATGCTTGTTTATATTTTCCAATAATTGTTTAATATTTTTTCAAATGCTTGACTAACATTTTTTTAAAACATGATCAACTTTTTTCACACATACTGTATATATTTTTAATATACATGAGAAACATTTTATTTATACACATTTAATAATTTTCAAATATTTGGTTAATATTTTTCAGATGTTTTTATGTAAAGAGCTTTTCTTAATATATTTATTTAAAATATTTGAAATTGTAATAAAAATTTAAAAAAGGAAAACACATGAACATATATTAAAAAACGAGACTGTGGTCTCTTGGGTGCCTGGGCTGCCGCATTCAGTGAGAAGCCTGACGCAAGAGCACGCTAGGTCTTGTAGTAAGCAAGACATAGCGCTGCCCTATCCGCACAGGGAAACGAGCGAGTAGAGAGGGCCAGCCTATTTAATTGGCTAGCGTAGACTCTGATTTGGGAATCTTTCAGAAGGTTCTGATCTTGTTCTTTTTAGTTACCACTAAAAATGTTCTTGTTAGTGTCTTTCTTTGTTAGGTTTTATAGTTTTCATATATTATTTTCAGGATGTATTTTATTTTCGGAAAATGCTTGTAATTTTATAAATGTTTATGGTTTGTTTTTTTATAAAATTTCCAAAATATATTTGAAATCAAAAATTGTTTTCAAAGTTTAAGAAATTGTTGCAAAAATTTAAAACATAATGACAAAATGTTTATAAATTTCATCTTTTTTAAAAATTATATATTTGAGTTTGCTAAAAACCGAATGACCCCCCCCCCCCCCCCCCCCACACACACACACTAGAAATCAGAAAAGCTAAATGAAAACAAGAGCGAAACCAAAGAAAAAAGGGGGTAAAGTCATATTGTTGTACCCCTCGCGCGGGGGGCGAAAACAACACGTAAGAGCGAACTGGGCTTGTGGCCTATTAACTGCGCCATGTGCATCACGTGCCCTAGTTGATGCAAAATGCATCATATATAGGGGCCATTCGTCTAGCTTGAGAAGGATGCATTTTTAACCTAAAGTCTAGCATTGGCACGTAGGGCCTTTTGATTTTTCTAGGAATTTGGATGAGTACAATTGTGCATTTTTCATACAACGACTGTTTGATTTTTATAGGACTAAATCGTACACGATATTTTTTCACTCTATTTCATAAAAAATAGCATCCATCAAAATCTCTTGGAAAAAATCCTTCATATTTTTTCCGCCGGTAGTCACGCTAGGTGGGTCCTACTCGGGAGCCGTTGGAGAAAACTAAAACCTAAAAAAACCAATGTTAGGTGGACCTTCTTACATACTTAATTAACAGTTAAAATAATTACATAGCACGCCATAGTCCATGTAATTAATCGTATCATGATGTACGAACCTTCTTTTAACCGCGAGCTCGCGAGGGTTTCATGCATTTACTAATGATTAGTTCATCATATAGGGATAAGCGACAAGCCTTTTATATTTGAATTTCCTTTTTCAAATTATGCCAAGTTTATCCGAATGAAGGGAGTATTTAATAGAGACAACTCCATCTGCACTCCACACTGTTATGAAGACAAAATGGTATTAAGTGGTTATTTGTACATTTGTCTTTGAAAATCTCATCTCCTACTTACACTTTACTCTAAAGACTCATACAACATGAAATTATATATTCTTATACTTCCATAAGGTTTGTAATTTTTTTGGGAATCTCCCATCTACCAAGTGGTCACAGACAAGGCTTAGTAGTCCCGTTAACAATATTTATTTCTTAGCATCTCGGGCCAATGTGAAATGATTGGCTTTCCAACTACTTATTTTGCTATATATTTTCATAGTTATTCTATTACTAGATAATTGCATGTGTGTTGAAGCAAGAGACATTATTTGCACATCACCCGTGCCTCATGATAAAGAACATTTTTATTCACTCATAATGTCACATCTAGAGAATAACCTCACGATATAGAATATTTTTATTAACTCATAATGTAGCATCTGTTGGAAATATGCCCTAGAGGCAATAATAAATTGGTTATTATTATATTTCCTTGTTCATGATAAACGTTTATTATCCATGCTAGAATTGTATTGATAGGAAACTCAGATACATGTGTGGATACATAGACAACACCATGTCCCTAGTAAGCCTCTAGTTGACTAGCTCGTTGATCAATAGATGGTTACGGTTTCCTGACCATGGACATTGGATGTTGTTGATAACGGGATCACATCATTAGGAGAATGATGTGATGGACAAGACCCAATCCTAAGCCTAGCACAAGATCGTGTAGTTCGTTTGCTAAGAGCTTTTCTAATGTCAAGTATCATTTCCTTAGACCATGAGATTGTGCAACTCCCGGATACCGTAGGAATGCTTTGGGTGTACCAAACGTCACAACGTAACTGGGTGGCTATAAAGGTGCACTACAGGTATCTCCGAAAGTGTCTGTTGGGTTGGCACGATTCGAGACTGGGATTTGTCACTCCGTGTAAACGGAGAGGTATCTCTGGGCCCACTCGGTAGGACATCATCATAATGTGCACAATGTGACCAAGGAGTTGATCACGGGATGATGTGAGTTACGGAACGAGTAAAGAGACTTGCCAGTAACGAGATTGAACAAGGTATCGGGATACCGACGATCGAATCTCGGGCAAGTAACATACCGATAGACAAAGGGAATTGTATACGGGATTGATTGAATCCTCGATATCGTGGTTCGTCCGATGAGATCATCAAGGAGCATGTGGGAGCCAACATGGGTATCCAGATCCCGCTGTTGGTTATTGACCGGAGAGTCGTCTCGGTCATGTCTGCGTGTCTCCCGAACCCGTAGGGTCTACACACTTAAGGTTCGGTGACGCTAGGGTTATAAAGATATTAGTATGCGGTAAACCGAAAGTTGTTCGGAGTCCCGGATGAGATCCCGGACGGCACGAGGAGTTCCGGAATGGTCCGGAGGTAAAGATTTATATATGGGAAGTCTTATTTTGGTCGCCGGAAAAGTTTCGCACTTTATCGGTATTGTACCAGGAGTGCCGAAAGGGGTCCGGGGGTCCACCAAGGGGTCCACCAGCCCCGGGGGGCCACATGGGCTGTGGGGGGTGCGCCTTGGCCTATATGGGCCAAGGGAACCAGCCCCAAGAGGCCCATGCGCCAAGAGATAAGATAAACGGAGAGTCCTAAAGGGGGAAGGCACCTCCGAGGTGCCTTGGGGAGGAAGGACTCCTCCCTGGCCGCACCCTTCCTTGGAGGAAGGGCCAAGGCTGCGCCCCCCCTCTCCCTTGGCCCTATATATAGTGGGGGGGAGGGAGGGCAGCAGCAATCCTAGCCCCTGGCGGCTCCCTCTCCCTCCCGTGACACATCTCCCTCCCGTTAGTGCTTGGCGAAGCCCTACCGGGATCCCCGCTACTTCCACCACCACGCCGTCGTGCTGCTGGATCTCCATCAACCTCTCCTCCCCCCTTGCTGGATCAAGAAAGAGGAGACGTCGCTGCTCCGTACGTGTGTTGAACGCGGAGGTGCCGTCCATTCGGCGCTAGGATCATCGGTGATTTGGATCACGACGAGTACGACTCCATCAACCCCGTTCTCTTGAACGCTTCCGCTCGCGATCTACAAGGGTATGTAGATGCACTCCTTCCCTCTCGTTGCTAGTAAACTCCATAGATTGATCTTGGTGATGCGTAGAAAATTTTGAATTTCTGCTACGTTACCCAACAGTGGCATCATGAGCTAGGTCTATGCGTAGTTTCTATGCACGAGTAGAACACAAAGTAGTTGTGGGCGTAGATGTTGCCAATTCTTCTTTCCGCTACTAGTCTTATCTTGTTTCGGCGGCATTGTGGGATGAAGCGGCCCGGACCGACCTTACACGTACGCTTACGTGAGACAGGTTCCACCGACTGGCATGCACTAGTTGCATAAGGTGGCTAGCGGGTGTCTGTCTCTCCCACTTTAGTCGGAACGGATTCGATGAAAAGGGTCCTTATGAAGGGTAAATAGAAATTGGCATATCACGTTGTGGTTTTACGTAGGTAAGAAACGTTCTTGCTAGAAACCTATACAAGCCACGTAAAAACATGCAACAACAATTAGAGGACGTCTAACTTGTTTTTGCAGCATATGCTATGTGATGTGATATGGCCAGAAGATGTGATGTATGAGATTGATCATATTCTTGTAATAGGAATCACGACTTGCATGTCGATGAGTATGACAACCGGCAGGAGCCATAGGAGTTGTCTTTATTTTTTTATGACCTGCGTGTCATTGAATAACGCCATGTAAATTACTTTACTTTATTGCTAAGCGCGTTAGCCATAGAAATAGAAGTAATCGTTGGCGTGACAACTTCATGAAGACACAATGATGGAGATCATGATGATGGAGATCATGGTGTTATGCCGGTGACAAAGATGATCATGGTGCCCCGAAGATGGAGATCAAAGGAGCAAAATGATATTGGCCATATCATGTCACTATTTGATTGCATGTGATGTTTTTCATGTTTACATCTTATTTGCTTAGAACGACGGTAGCATAAATAAGATGATCCCTCACTAAAATTTCAAGAGACGTGTTCCCCCTAACTGTGCACCGTTGCGAAGGTTCGTTGTTTCGAAGCACCACGTGATGATCGAGTGTGATAGATTCTAACGTTCGAATACAACGGGTGTTGACGAGCCTAGCATGTACAGACATGGCCTCGGAACACATGCGAAACACTTAGGTTGACTTGACGAGCCTAGCATGTACAGACATGGCCTCGGAACACATGCGAAACACTTAGGTTGACTTGACGAGCCTAGCATGTACAGACATGGCCTCGGAACACAAGAGACCGAAAGGTCGAACATGAGTGGTATAGCAGATACGATCAACATGGAGATGTTCACCGATGATGACTAGTCCGTCCACGTGATGATCGGACACGGCCTAGTTTGACTCGGATCATGTATCACTTAGATGACTAGAGGGATGTCTATCTGAGTGGGAGTTCATTAATCAGATGAACTTAATTATCATGAACATAGTCAAAAGGTCTTTGCAAATTATGTCATAGCTTGCGCTTTAATTCTACTGTTTAAGATATGTTCCTAGAGAAAATTTAGTTGAAAGTTGGTAGTAGCAATTATGCGGACTGGGTCCGTGAACTGAGGATTGTCCTCATTGCTGCACAGAAGGCTTATGTCCTTAATGCACCGCTCGGTGTGCTGAACCTCAGCGTCGTCTGTAGATGTTGCGAAACATCTGACATACACGTTTTTGATGGCTACGTGATAGTTCAGTGCGTAATGCTAACGGTTTAGAATTGTGGCACCAAAGACGTTTTTGAAACGTCGCAGAACATATGAGATGTTCCGAAGATTGAAATTGGGATTTCAGACTAGTGCCCACGTCAGGAGGTATGAGACCTCTGACAAGTTTCTTGAGCCTGCAGACTAAGGGAGAAGAGCTCAATCGTTGAGCATGTGCTCAGATTGTCTGAGTGCCACAATCACTTGAATCGAGTGGGAGTTAATCTCCCAGATGAGATAGTGATGGTTCTCCATAGTCACTGCCACCAAGCTAGTAGAGCTTCGTGATGAACTATAACATATCAAGGATAGACATGATGATCCTTGAGCAACTCGCGATGTTTGACACCGCGAAAGTAGAAATCAAGAAGGAGCATCAATTGTTGATGGTTAGTAAAACCACTAGTTTCTAGAAGGGCAAGGGCAAAAGGGATACTTCATGAAACAGCAAATCGTTTGCTGCTCTAGTGAAGAATCCCAAGGTTGAACCCAAACCCGAGACAAAGTGCTTCTGTAATGAGGGGAACGGTCACTGAAGCAGTACTGCCCTAGATACTTGGTAGATGAGAAGGCAGGCAAGGTCGACAGAAGTATATTGGATATACGTTATATGAATGTGTACTTTACTAGTACTCCTAGCAGCACGAGGGTATTAGATACCGGTTCGGTTGCTAAGTGTTAGTAACTCGAAATAAAAGCTGCGAAATAAACGGAGACTAGCTAAAGGTGAGATGACGATATGTGTTGGAAGTGTTTCCAAGGTTGATGTGATCAAGCATCGCATGCTCCCTCTACCATCGAGATTTGGTGTTTGCGTTGAGCATGATTGGATTATGTTTATCGCAATACGGTTATTCATTTAAGGAGAATAATGGTTACTCTGTTTATTTGAATAATACCTTCAATGGTCTTGCACCTAAAAGGAATCTCGATCGTAGTGATACACATGTTCGTGCCAAAAGATATAAAATAGTAATGATAGTTCCACATACTTGTGGCACTGCCACTTGAGTCATATTGGTATAGAACGCATGAAGAAGCTCCATGTAGATGGATCTTTGGACTCACTTGTTTTTGAAAAGAATGAGACATGCGAACCATGTCTATTGGTATATATGCATGAAGAAACTCCATACAGATGGATCGTTTGGACTCACTTGATTTTGAATCACTTGAGACATGCAAATCATACCACATAGGCAAGATGACTGAAAGGCCTCGTTTTCAGTAAGATGGAACAAGAGAGCAACTTATTGGAAGTAATACATTTTGATGTATGCAGTCCAATGAGTGCTGAGGCATGCAGTGGATATCGTTATGTTCTTACTTCACAGATGATGTGAGTAGATGCTGAGTGTATTTACTTGATGAAACACAAGTCTGAATTATTGAAAGGTTCAAGTAATTTTAGAGTGAAGTTGAAGATCGTCGTGACAAGAGGATAAAATGTCTGTGATATGATCATAGAGATGAGTATCTGAGTTACGAGTTTGGCACACAATTAAGACATTGTGGAAAGTGTTTCACAATTAATACCGCCTGGAACACCATAGTGTGATGGTGTGTCCGAACATCATAACTGCACCCTATTGGATATGGTGCATACCATGATGTCTCTTATCGAATTACCACTATTGTTTATGGGTTAGGCATTAGAGATAACCGCATTCACTTAAAAAGGGGCACCACGCAATTCCGTTGAGACGACACCGTTTAGAGAAACCTAAGTTGTCTTTTCTTAAAAGTTTGGGGCTGCGATGCTTATGTGAAAAAGTTTCAGGCTGATAAGCTCGAACCCAAAGCGGATAAATGCGTCTTCATAGAATACCCAAAACAGTTGGGTATACCTCCTATTTCAGATCTGGAAGCAAAAGTAATTGCTTATAGAAACAGGTCCTTTCTCGAGGAAAAGTTTCTCTCGAAAGAATTGAGTGGGAGGATGGTGGAGACTTGATAAGGTTATTGAACCGTCACTTCAACTAGTGTGTAGCAGGGCACAGGAAGTTGTTCCTGTGGCACCTACACCAATTGAAGTGGAAGCTTATGATAGTGATCATGAAACTTCGGATCAAGTCACCACCAAACCTCGTAGGACGACGAGGATGCGTGCTACTTCAGAGTGGTACGTGATCCTGTCTGAGATATCATGTTGTTGGACAATACTGAATCTACGAGCTATGGAGAAGTGATGGTGGGCCCATATTCCGACAAATGGTTAGAAGCCATGAAATCCGAGATAAATGGATCTTTAAGAAGAAGACGGACGTGGACGGTAATGTTACCGTCTATGAAGCTCGACTTGTGGAAAAGAGTATTTCCACAAGTTCAAGGAGTTGACTACGATGAGATTTTCTCATCCGTAGCGATGCTTAAGTCCGTCGGAATCATGTTAGCATTAGCTGCATTTATGAAATCTGGCAGATGGATGTCAAAACAAGTTTCCTTACCAGTTTTCGTAAGGAAAGGTTGTATGTGATACAATCAGAAAGGTTTTGTCGATCCTAAGGATGCTAAAAGGTATGCTAGCTCCAGCGATCCTTCCATGGACTAGAGCAAGCATCTCGGAGTCAGAATATACGCTTTGATGGAGTGATCAAAGTTTTTGGGTTTATACAGAGTTTGTTAGAAACTTGTATTTACAATAAAGTGAGTGGGAGCGCTATAACATTTCTGATAAGTATATGTGAATGACATATTGTTGATCCGAAATGATGTAAAATTTCTGGAAAGCATAAAGGGTTGTTTGAAAGGAGTTTTTCAAAGGAAGACCTGGATAAAAGCTGCTTACATATTGGGCATCAAGATCTATAGAGATAGATCAAGACGCCCGATGATACTTTCAAAGAACACACACCTTGACATGATTTTGAAAGAGTTCAAAATAGATCAGCAAAGGAGTTCTTGGCTGTGTTACAAGGTGTGAGTATTGAGTAAGACTCAAGACCTGACCACAGCAGAAGAGAGAGAAAGGACGAAGGTCCTCCCCTATGCTTTAGACGTAGGCTCTACAGTATGCTATGCTGTGTACCGCACATGAAGTGTGCCTTGCCATGAGTTGGTCAAGGGGTACAATAGTGATCCGGGAAAGGATCACATGACAGCGGTCGAACTTATCCTTAGTATCTAGTGGACTAAGGAATTTTCTCGATTATGGAGGTGGAAAGGAGTTCGTCGTAAAGGGTTACGTTGATGCGAACTTTGACACTAATCCGGATGACTCTGAGTAGTAAACCGGATTCGTATGGTAGAGCAATTATTTGAAATGGCTCCAAGTAGCGCGTGGTAGCATCCACAAGATGACATAGATATTCGTAAAGCACACACGGATCTGAAAGGTTCAGACCCGTTGACTAATAAACTCTCTCACAAGCATAACATGATCAAACCAGAACTCATTGAGTGTTAATCACATAGTGATGTGAACTAGATTGTTGACTCTAGTAAACTCTTTGGATGTTGGTCACATGGTGATGTGACCTGTGAGTGTTAATCAGATGGTGATGTGAACTAGATTATTGACTCTAGTGCAAGTGGGAGACTGTTGGAAATATGCCCTAGAGGCAATAATAAATTGGTTATTATTATATTTCCTTGTTCATGATAAACGTTTATTATCCATGCTAGAATTGTATTGATAGGAAACTCAGATACATGTGTGGATACATAGACAACACCATGTCCCTAGTAAGCCTCTAGTTGACTAGCTCGTTGATCAATAGATGGTTACGGTTTCCTGACCATGGACATTGGATGTTGTTGATAACGGGATCACATCATTAGGAGAATGATGTGATGGACAAGACCCAATCCTAAGCCTAGCACAAGATCGTGTAGTTCGTTTGCTAAGAGCTTTTCTAATGTCAAGTATCATTTCCTTAGACCATGAGATTGTGCAACTCCCGGATACCATAGGAATGCTTTGGGTGTACCAAACGTCACAACGTAACTGGGTGGCTATAAAGGTGCACTATAGGTATCTCCGAAAGTGTCTGTTCGGTTGGCACGAATCGAGACTGGGATTTGTCACTCCGTGTAAACGGAGAGGTATCTCTGGGCCCACTCGGTAGGACATCATCATAATGTGCACAATGTGACCAAGGAGTTGATCACGGGATGATGTGAGTTACGGAACGAGTAAAGAGACTTGCCGGTAACGAGATTGAACAAGGTATCGGGATACCGACGATCAAATCTCGGGCAAGTAACATACCGATAGACAAAGGGAATTGTATACGGGATTGATTGAATCCTCGATATCGTGGTTCGTCCGATGAGATCATCGAGGAGCATGTGGGAGCCAACATGGGTATCCAGATCCCGCTGTTGGTTATTGACCGGAGAGTCGTCTCGGTCATGTCTGCGTGTCTCCCGAACCCGTAGGGTCTACACACTTAAGGTTCGGTGACGCTAGGGTTATAAAGATATTAGTATGCGGTAACCCGAAAGTTTTTCGGAGTCCCGGATGAGATCCCGGACGTCACGAGGAGTTCCGGAATGGTCCGGAGGTAAAGATTTATATATGAGAAGTCTTATTTTGGTCGCCGGAAAAGTTTCGCACTTTATCGGTATTGTACCAGGAGTGCCGAAAGGGGTCCGGGGGTCCACCAGCCCCGGGGGGGCCACATGGGCTGTGGGGGGTGCGCCGTGGCCTATATGGGCCAAGGGAACCAGCCCCAAGAGGCCCATGCGCCAAGAGATAAGATAAACAGAGAGTCCTAAAGGGGGAAGGCACCTCCGAGGTGCCTTGGGGAGGAAGGACTCCTCCCTGGCCGCACCCTTCCTTGGAGGAAGGGCCAAGGCTGCGCCCCCCCTCTCCCTTGGCCCTATATATAGTGGGGGGGGGGGAGGGAGGGCAGCAGCAATCCTAGCCCTTGGCGCCTCCCTCTCCCTCCCGTGACACCTCTCCCTCCCGTTAGTGCTTGGCGAAGCCCTACCGGGATCCCCGCTACTTCCACCACCACGCTGTCGTGCTGCTGGATCTCCATCAACCTCTCCTCCCCCCTTGCTGGATCAAGAAGGAGGAGACGTTGCTGCTCTTTACGTGTGTTGAACGCGGAGGTGCCGTCCGTTCGGCGCTAGGATCATCGGTGATTTGGATCACGACGAGTACGACTCCATCAACCCCGTTCTCTTGAACGCTTCCGCTCGCAATCTACAAGGGTATGTAGATGCACTCCTTCCCTCTCATTGCTAGTAAACTCCATAGATTGATCTTGGTGATGCGTAGAAAATTTTGAATTTCTGCTACATTCCCCAACAACATCTACAAAATACAATCACCATGAGCACATAGGCTTTGCATGACTAGTACGCACACAAGCAACACCAACACACACACACACGCGCGCGCAGACACACACACAAAAAGAAAGAAAACAAAAAACACAACCTCCAAAAGTCCCGAGGCGAACTAAAGCAAAAAACAACCATCAACATCAACCACCATTGATGACAACACCTAAGATGTGAGAAAGATGCTTCAACAATGACACCTTTAAGAAGTAACAAAGCCCATCTGATGCCGTCATCAAATCCAGCCATGCACACTAGATCACGGGTTTTCGTCTTGAAGAAAAATCCAAGCATACTCCAGACAATGCCTTCAACAAGGGAATGCCATGAAACACTATCATATCATTGACAGGTACAAATGAAGCATTTGAAACCTGAAGCTTTCACTCGGAAGCACGTGAGACTTTACTAAAAAGCACCACCAAACTCACATCATCCCGTACCGCCATTCCCACCTGCAATGAAAGGAGCCACCGTTGCAAGCTAGGCCTTCACGCCTCGACAAGAGTATATGCTTGCAACATGCCCTCCATTTAGCATCACTATTTCTTATTATAATTTACTACTTATCAATGATATTTTGCACATTATTGCTCAATTCTAATGCCCTTTTCCCACTGATTTGCATGTAATACACGGAGAGGAAAATTCTTAGGAATTTATCAGGCAGCTGGAAATCAGGGTAAAAAATACAAGAGAAGAAAAGTATTTTTCCAGAGCTGTAAAACCAATGAAACTTTTATTGAATTTTTTCATCTGATCCCAGGTCATCCAGTGAACTTTCCGGTGACCCATTTCATAACCCCAGTAGAGTTCTCTGATGAGCCGTTCTTACTTCTCACAAAACTCTAAAGTCATTTTAAATACTCCCATACAATATGTGGGTAAGGCTTGAACCATGGATTTTATAAGAATTTCTTTGGTCGTATGATACATATATTTCTCCGGCCAATTGGTACATCTCTTGGTGAATCTATCCATGATCGGTTGAAAAGTACCCTCTTCCACTCTCAGTTCGGCCTTGATTCCTTACTAATATGCTCCAGGCAAGACTCATTGAATAAGATGCAACACTTTGCTGCTCTTAACCCATGGCCTTGTCAAAATAAAGCTAGTGGTCTCCGTACCAGTGCAACCTACTCGACTGAAGCCTTAAAAGAGGAGATTATCGTCTACAAAAGGACTATTGGAGATACCAAGGCAGCTTCTGACCACTTTAATAGGGGTTAGGTTCCCTCCTTCAAGTTCCATGTCCAGGATACACGCTAGGCTATCGGAATGAAGAGAAACAAGTACGGGTTGAGAGGGCCGCCCTGTAGGAGACCTCGCGAAGGATTGAAAGCTTCAAGAATTTCACCATTGCATTTAACGGGGTACCATATCAAGCACACACAATTCCTCACCCCATCTAGTCCATCTCTCGCAGAAACCAATCTAAGTAAAGACTCAAGGAATCTCAAGTCGACGTGATCGTACATCTTACCGGAATCAAGCTTGCAGGCGCAATGGGTGTTCTGAGGGTTCCTTGTGTGATGGTGAAGGAAATATGCCTTAGAGGCAATAATAAAGTTGTTATTTATATTTCCTTATATCATGATAAATGTTTATTATTCATGCTAGAATTTTATTAACCGAAAACTTAATACATGTGTGAATACATAGACAAGCAGAGTGTCACTAGTATGCCTCTACTTTAACTAGCTCGTTAATCAAAGATGGTTAAGTTTCCTAGCCATAGACATGTGTTGTCATTTGATGAACGGGATCACATCATTAGAGAATGATGTGATTGACTTTACCCATCCGTTAGCTTAGCACTATGGTCGTTTAAGTTTATTGCTATTGCTTTCTTCATAACTTATACATGTTCCTATGACTATGAGATTGAAGGAAATATGCCCTAGAGGCAATAATAAAGTTATTATTTATTTCCTTATATCATG
Organism: Aegilops tauschii subsp. strangulata; assembly: GCF_002575655.3. Lineage (NCBI taxonomy): Eukaryota > Viridiplantae > Streptophyta > Magnoliopsida > Poales > Poaceae > Aegilops > Aegilops tauschii. The sequence goes on from NC_053037.3 coordinate 138,314,540, forward strand.
ATAAATGTTTATTATTCATGCTAGAATTGTATTAACCGGAAACATAATACTTGTGTGAATACATAGACAAACAGAGTGTCACTAGTATGCCTCTACTTGACTAGCTCGTTGATCAAAGATGGTTATGTTTCCTAGCCATAGACATGAGTTGTCATTTGATTAACGGGATCACATCATTAGGAGAATGATGTGATTGACTTGACCCATTCCGTTAGCTTAGCACTCGATCGTTTAGTATGTTGCTATTGCTTTCTTCATGACTTATACATGTTCCTATGACTATGAGATTATGCAACTCCCGTTTACCGGAGGAACACTTTGTGTGCTACCAAACGTCACAATGTAACCGGGTGATTATAAAGGTGCTCTACAGGTGTCTCCAAAGGTACTTGTTGGGTTTGTGTATTTCGAGATTAGGATTTGTCACTCCGATTGTCGGAGAGGTATCTCTGGGCCCACTCAGTAATACACATCACTATAAGCCTTGCAAGCATTGTAACTAATGAGTTAGTTGCGGAATGATGTATTACGGAACGAGTAAAGAGACTTGCTGGTAACGAGATTGAACTAGGTATCGAGATACCGACGATCGAATCTCGGTCAAGTAACATACCGATGACAAAGGGAACAACGTATGTTGTTATGCGGTCTGACCGATAAAGATCTTCGTAGAATATGTGGGAACCAATATGAGCATCCAGGTTCCGCTATTGGTTATTGACCGGAGAGGTGTCTCGGTCATGTCTACATAGTTCTCGAACCCGTAGGGTCCGCACGCTTAACGTTACGATGACATTTATATTATGAGTTTATATGTTTTGATGTACCGAAGGTTGTTCGGAGTCCCGGATGTGATCACGGACATGACGAGGAGTCTTGAAATGGTCGAGACATAAAGATTGATATATTGGAAGCCTATGTTTGGACATCGGAAGTGTTCCGGGTGAAATCGGGATTTTTCCGGAGTACCGGGAGGTTACCGGAACCCCCCGGTAACTTAATGGGCCTTAGTGGGCCTAGGTGGAAGAGAGGAGAGGAGGCCAGGGCAGGGCCGCGCGCCCCTTCCCCCCCAGTCCGAATAGGACAAGGAGAGGGGGGCGGCGCCCCCTTCCTTCCTCCCCTCCACCTCTTCCCCCTCTCTCTCCTAGTACAACATGGAAAAGGAGGGGAGTCCTACTCCCGGTAGGAGTAGGACTCCTCCTGGCGTGCCTCTCCCCTTGGCCGGCCCAACCCCCCCTTGCTCCTTTATATACGGGGGCAGGGGGGCACCGCTAGACAACACAATCGATCATTGATCTCTTAGCCGTGTGCGGTGCCCCCCTCCACCATATTACACCTCGATAATATCGTAGCGGTGCTTAGGCGAAGCCCTGCGTCGGTAGAACATCATCATTGTCACCACTCCGTCGTGCTGAGAAACTCTCCCTCAACACTCGGCTGGATCGGAGTACGAGGGACGTCATCGAGCTGAACGTGTGCTGAACTCGGAGGTGCCGTGCGTTCGGTACTTGATCGGTCGGATCGTGAAGACGTACGACTACATCAACCGCGTTGTGTTAACGCTTCCGCTTTCGGTCTACGAGGGTACGTGGACAAACTCTCCCCTCTCGTTGCTATGCATCACCATGATCTTGCGTGTGCGTAGGAAAATTTTGAAATTACTACGTTCCCCAACAGAGATTATGCAACTCCCGAATACCGGAGGAACACTTAGTGTGCTATCAAACGTTTCTCAACGTAACTGGGTGATTATAAAGATGCTCTATAGGTGTCTCCGATTGTATTTGTTGGGTTGGCATAGATCGAGATTAGGATTTGTCATTCCGTGTTTCGGAGAGGTATCTCTGGGCCCTCTCGGTAATGCACATCACTATAAGCTTTGCAAGCAATGTGACTAATGAGTTAGTTGCGGGATGATGCATTACGTAACGGGTAAAGAGACTTGCCGGTAACGAGATTGAACTAGGTATTGAGATACCGATGATCGAATCTCGCGCAAGTAACATACCGATGACAAAGGGAACAACGTATGTTGTTATGCGGTTTGACCGATAAAGATCTTCGTAGAATATGTAGGAACCAATATGAGCATCTAGGTTCCACTATTGGTTATTGACCGGAAGTGAGTCTCGGTCATGTCTACATAGTTCTCGAACCCGTAGGGTCCGCACGCTTAACGTTCGATGACGATCGGTATTATGAGTTTATGTATTTTGATGTACCGAAGGTTGTTCGGAGTCCCGGATGTGATCACGGACATGACGAGGAGTCTCGAAATGGTCGAGACATAAAGATTGATATATTGGACGATGTTATTCGGACACCGGATGAGTTCCGGGGGTCACCGGATAAATATCGGAGTGCCGGAAGGGTTATCGGAACCACCGGAGAAGTAATGGGCCTTATTGGGCCTAGGGGAGAGAGAGAGAGGGGCTGCCAAGGGCTGGCCGCGCGCCCCCCATGGGCCTAGTCCGAATTGGACTAGGGGGAGGGGCGGCGCCCCCTCCTTCCTTCTCTTTCCCCCTCCTTCCTTTCCTAGTAGGACTAGGAAAGGGGGGAGTCCTACTCCTACTAGGAGGAGGATTCCTCCCCCCTTGGCGCGCCTATGAGGGCCGGCCGGCCTCCCCCTCCCTCCTTTATATACGTGGGGAGGGGGGCACCCTAGAAGACATCAAAGTTGGTTGTTTAGCCGTGTGCGGTGCCCCCCTCCACAGATTTCCACCTCGGTCATATCGTTGTAGTGCTTGGGCGAAGCCCTGCGTCGGTAACTTCATCAACACTGTCATCACGCCATCGTGCTGACGAAACTCTCCCTCGACCTCAGCTGGATCTAGAGTTCGTGGGACGTCACCGAGCTGAACGTGTGCAGATCGCGGAGGTACCGTACGTTCGGTGCTAGGATCGGTCGGATCGTGAAGACGTACGACTACATCAACCACGTTGTCATAATGCTTCCGCTTTCGGTCTACGAGGGTACGTAGACAACACTCTACCCTCTCGTTGCTATGCATCACCTAGATAGATCTTGTGTGATCGTAGATTTTTTTTTTGAAATTACTGCATTCCCCAACAGTGGCATCCGAGCCAGGTCTATGCGTAGATGTTATATGCACGAGTAGAACACAAAGAGTTGTGGGCGATAATAGTCATACTGCTTACCAGCATGTCATACTTTGATTTGGTGGTATTGTTGGATGAAGCGGCCCAGACAGACATTACGCGTACGCTTACGCGAGACTGGTTCTACCGACGTGCTTCGCACATAGGTGGCTAGTGGGTGTCTGTTTCTCCAGCTTTAGTTGAATCGAGTGTGGCTACGCCCGGTCCTTGTTGAAGGTTAAAACAACACACTTGACGAAAAATCGTTGTGGTTTTTGATGCGTAGGTAAGAACGGTTCTTGCTAAGCCCGTAGCAGCCACGTAAAACTTGCAACAACAAAGTAGAGGACGTCTAACTTGTTTTTGCAGGGCATGTTGTGATGTGATATGGTCAAGACGTGATGATATATAAATTGTTGTATAAGATGATCATGTTTTGTAACAGTTATCGGCAACTGGCAGGAGCCATACGGTTGTCGCTTTATTGTAAGAAATGTACTCGCCATGTAATTGCTTTACTTTATCACTAAGCGGTAGCGATAGTCGTAGAAGCAATAGTTGGCGTGACGACAACGATGCTTCGATGGAGATCAAGGTGTCAAGCCGATGACGATGGTGATCATGACGGTGCTTTGGAGATGGAGATCAAAGGCACAAGATGATGATGGCCATATGATATCACTTATATTGATTGCATGTGATGTTTATCCTTTATGCATCTTATTTTGCTTAGTTCGGCGGTAGCATTATAAGATGATTGCTCACTAAATTTCAAGGTATAAGTGTTCTCCCTGAGTATGCACTGTTGCGACAGTTCGTTGTGCCGAGACACCACATGATGATCGGGTGTGATAAGCTCTACGTTCACATACAACGGGTGCAAGCTAGGTTTGCACACGCAGAATACTCGGGTTAAACTTGACGAGCCTAGCATATGCAAATATGGCCTCGGAACACTGTGACCGAAAGGTCGAGCGTGAATCATATGGTAGATATGATCAACATAGTGATGTTCACCATTGAAAACTACTCCATCTCACGTGATGATCGGACATGGTTTAGTTGATATGGATCACGTGATCACTTAGATGATTAGAGGGTCGTCTATCTAAGTGGGAGTTCTTAAGTAATATGATTAATTGAACTTTAATTTATCATGAACTTAGTACCTGATAGTATTTTGCATGTCTATGTTGTTGTAGATAAATGGCTCGTGCTACTGTTCTGTTGAATTTTAATGCGTTCCTAGAGAAAGCTAAGTTGAATGATGATGGTAGCAACTACACGAACTGAGTCCGTAACTTAAGGATTATCCTCATTGCTGCACAGAAGAATTACGTCCTGGAAGCACCGCTAGGTGCTAGGCCTGCTGCAGATGCTATTGATGACGTTAAGAACGTCTGGCAGAGCAAAGCTGATGACTACTCGATAGTTCAGTGTGCCATGCTTTACGGCTTAGAACTGGGACTTCAACGACCTTTTGAATGTCATGGAGCATATGAGATGTTCCAGGAGTTGAAGTTAATATTTCAAGCAAATGCCCGGATTGAGAGATATGAAGTCTCCAATAAGTTCTATAGCTGCAAGATGGAGGAGAATAGTTCTGTCAGTGAACGTATACTTAGAATGTCTGGGTACCACGACCACTTGACTCAACTGGGAGTTAATCTTCCTGATGATAGTGTCATTGACAGAGTTCTTCAATCACTGCCACCAAGCTACAAAAGCTTCGTGATGAACTATAATATGCAAGGGATGGATAAGACAATTCCCGAGCTCTTCGCGATGCTAAAAGCTGCGGAGGTAGAAATCAAGAAGGAGCATCAAGTGTTGATGGTCAACAAGACCACCAGTTTCAAGAAGGGCAAAGGGAAGAAGGGGAACTTCAAGAAGAACGGCAAGTAAGTTGCTGCTCAAGTGAAGAAGCCCAAGTCTGGACCTAAGCCTGAGACTGAGTGCTTCTACTACAAAGGGACTGGTCACTGGAAGCGGAACTGCCCCAAGTATTTGGCGGATAAGAAGGATGGCAAAGTGAAAGGTATATTTGATATACATGTTATTGATGTGTACTTAACTAATGCTCGCAGTAGCGCCTGGGTATTTGATACTGATTTTGTTGCTCATATTTGCAACTCGAAACAGGGGCTACAAATTCAGCGAAGATTGGCTAAGGACGAGGTGACGATGCGCGTGGGAAATGGTTCCAAAGTCGATGTGATCGCAGTCGGCACGCTACCTCTACATCCACCTTCGGGATTAGTTTTAGACCTGAATAATTGTTATTTGGTGCCAGCGTTGAGCATGAACATTATATCTGGATCTTGTTTGATGCGAGACGGTTATTCATTTAAATCAGAGAATAATGGTTGTTCTATTTATATGAGTAATATCTTTTATGGTCATGCACCCCTGATGAGTGGTCTATTTTGTTGAATCTCGACAGTAGTGATACACATATTCATAGTATTGAAGCCGAAAGATATAAGTTTAATAATGATAGTGCAACTTATTTGTGGCACTGCCATTTAGGTCATATTGGTGTAAAGCGCATGAAGAAACTCCATGCTGATGGGCTTTTGGAATCACTTGATACTTGCGAACCATGCCTCATGGGCAGGATGACTAAGACTCCGTTCTCCAGAACAATGGAGCGAGCAACAAACTTGTTGGAAATAATACATACTGATGTATGCGGTCCGATGAGTGTTGACGCTCGCGGCGGGTATCGTTATTTCTGACCTTCATAGATGATTTGAGCAGATATGGGTATATCTACTTGATGAAACATAAGTCTGAAACATTTCAAAAGTTCAAAGAATTTCAGAGTGAAGTGGAAAATCATCGTAACAAGAAAATAAAGTTTCTACGATCTGATGGTGGAGGAGAATATTTGAGTTACGAGTTTGGTCTTCATTTGAAACAATGTGGAATAGTTTCGCAACTCACGCCACCTGGAACACCACAGCGTAATGGTGTGTCCGAACGTCGTAACCGCACTTTATTAGATATGGTGCGATCTATGATGTCTCTTACTGATTTACCGCTATCGTTCTAGGGTTATGCTTTAGAGACGGCTGCATTCACGTTTAAGAGGGCACCATCTAAATCCGTTGAGACGACACCTTATGAACTGTGGTTTGGCAAGAAACCCAAGTTGTCGTTTCTGAAAGTTTGGGGCTGCGATGCTTATGTGAAAAGGTTCAACCTGATAAGCTCGAACCCAAATCGGAGAAATGTGTCTTCATAGGATACCCAAAGGAGACTGTTGGGTACACCTTCTATCACAGATCCGAAGGCAAGATATTCGTTGCCAAGAATGGATCCTTTCTAGAGAAGGAGTTTCTCTCGAAAGAAGTGAGTGGGAGGAAAGTGGAACTTAATGAGGTAACTGTACCTTCTCCCGAATTGGAAAGTAGTTCATCACAGAAATCAGTTCCAGTGATTCCTACACCAATTAGTGAGGAAGCTAATGATAGTGATCATGAAACTTCAGATCAAGTTACTACTGAACCTCGTAGGTCAACCAGAGTAAGATCCGCACCAGAGTGGTACGGTAATCCTGTTCTGGACGTCATGTCACTAGACCATAACAAACCTACGAACTATGAGGAAGCGATGATGAGCCCAAATTCCGCAAAATGGCTTGAGTCCATGAAATCTGAGATGGGATCCATGTATGAGAACAAAGTGTGGACTTTGGTTGACTTGCCCGATGATCGGCAAGCCATCGAGAATAAATGGATCTTCAAGAAGAAGACTGACGCTGACGGTAAATGTTACTGTCTACAAAGCTCGACTTGTTGCGAAAGGTTTTCGACAAGTTCAAGGAGTTGACTACGATGAGACTTTCTCACCCGTAGCGATGCTTAAGTCTGTCCGAATCATGTTAGCAATTGCCGCATTTTATGATTATGAAATTTGGCAAATGGATGTCAAAACTGCATTCCTGAATGGATTTCTGGAAGAAGAGTTGTATATGATGCAACCAGAAGGTTTTATCGATACAAAGGATGCTAACAAAGTGTGCAAGCTCCAGCGATCCATTTATGGACTGGTGCAAGCCTCTCGGAGTTGGAATAAACGTTTTCATAGTGTGATCAACGCATATGGTTTTATACAGACTTTTGGAGAAGCCTGTATTTACAAGAAAGTGAGTGGGAGCTCTGTAGCATTTCTAATATTATATGTGGATGACATATTGGTGATTGGAAATGATATAGAATTTCTGGATAGCATAAAAGGATACTTGAATAAAAGTTTTTCAATGAAAGACCTCGGTGAAGCTGCTTAACAAGATCTATAGAGATAGATCAAGACGCTTAATTGGACTTTCACAAAGCACATACCTTGATAAGATTTTGAAGAAGTTCAAAATGGACCAGTCAAAGAAAGGGTTCATGCCTGTGTTACAAGGTGTGAAGTTGAGTGAGACTCAATGCCTGACCACTACAGAAGATAGAGAGAAAATGGAAGTCATTCCTTAAGCTTCAGGCATAGGTTCTATCATGTATGCAATGCTGTGTACCAGACCTGATGTATGCCTTGCTATAAGTATAGTAGGGAGGTAACAAAGTAATCCAGGAGTGGATCACTGGACAGCGGTCAAGAACATCCTAAAATACCTGAAAAGGACTAAGGATATGTTTCTCGTTTATGGAGGTGACAAAGAGCTCGTCGTAAAAGGTTACGTCGATGCAAGCTTTGACACTGATCCGGATGACTCTAAGTCGCAGACCGGATACGTTTTTATATTGAACAGGGGAGCTGTCAGTTGGTGCAGTTCTAAGCAGAGCGTCGTGGCGGGATCTACGTGTGAAGCGGAATACATAGTTGCTTCGGAAGCAGCAAATGAAGGAGTCTGAATGAAGGATTTCATATACGATCTAGGTGTCGTACCTAGTGCATCGGGTCCAATGAAAATATTTTGTGACAATACTGGAGCAATTGCCTTGGCGAAGGAATCTAGATTTCACAAGAGAACCAAGCACATCAAGAGACGCTTCAATTCCATCTGTCATCAAGTGTCGGAAGGAGATATAGAGATTTGCAAGATACATACGGATCTGAATGTTGCAGACCCGTTGACTAAGCCTCTCTCACGAGCAAAACATGATCAGCACCAAGACTCCATGGGTGTTAGAATCATTGCAATGTAATCTAGATTATTGACTCTAGTGCAAGTGGGAGACTGAAGGAAATATGCCCTAGAGGCAATAATAAAGTTGGTATTTATATTTCCTTATATCATGATAAATGTTTATTATTCATGCTAGAATTGTATTAACCAAAACTTAATACATGTGTGAATACATAGACAAACAGAGTATCACTAGTATGCATCTACTTTGACTAGCTCGTTAATCAATGATGGTTAAGTTTTCTAGCCATAGACATGTGTTGTCATTTGATGAACGGGATCACATCATTAGAGAATGATGTGATTGACTTGACCCATCCGTTACCTTAGCACTATGGTCATTTAAGTTTATTGCTATTGCTTTCTTCATGACTTATACATGTTCCTATGACTATGAGATTATGCAACTCCCGGATACCGGAGGAACACTTAGTGTGCTATCAAACGTCACAACGTAACTGGGTGATTATAAAGATTCTCTACAGGTGTCTCCGATGGTATTTGTTGGGTTGGCATAGATCGAGATTAGGATTTGTCACTCCGTGTTTCGGAGAGGTATCTTTGGGCCCTCTCGGTAATGCACATCACTATAAGCCTTGCAAGCAATGTGACTAATGAGTTAGTTGCGGGATGATGCATCACCGAACGAGTAAAGAGACTTGCCGGTAACGAGATTGAACTAGGTATTGAGATACCGACGATCGAATCTCGGGCAAGTAACATACTGATGACAAAGGGAACAACGTATGTTGTTATGCAGTTTGACCGATAAAGATCTTCGTAGAATATGTAGGAACCAATATGAGCATCCAGGTTCCGCTATTGGTTATTGACCGGAAGTGAGTCTCGGTCATGTCTACATAGTTCTCGAACCCGTAGGGTCCGCACGCTTAACGTTCGATGACAATCGGTATTATGAGTTTATGTGTTTTGATGTACCGAAGGTTGTTCGGAGTCCCGGATGTGATCACGGACATGACGAGGAGTCTCGAAATGGTCGAGAAATAAAGATTGATATGTTGGACGATGTTATTCGAACACCGGATGAGTTCCGGGGGTCACCGGATAAATATCGGAGTGCCGGAAGGGTTATCCGAACCACCAGAAAAGTAATGGGCCTTATTGGGCCTAGGGGAGAGAGAGGGGCTGCCAAGGGCTGGCCGCGCGCCCCCCATGGGCCTAGTCCGAATTGGACTAGGGGGAGGGGCGGCGCGCCCTCCTTCTTTCTCTCCCCCCTCCTTCCTTTCCTAGTAGGACTAGGAAAGGGGGGAGTCCTACTCCTACTAGGAGGAGGATTCCTCCCCCCTTGGCGCGCCTACGAGGGCCGGCCGGCCTCCCCTCCCTCCTTTATATACGTGGGGAGGGGGGCACCCTAGAAGACATCAAAGTTGATTGTGTAGCCGTGTGCGGTGCCCCCCTCCACAGATTTCCACCTCGGTCATATCGTTGTAGTGCTTAGGCAAAGCCCTGCGTCGGTAACTTCATCAACACCGTCATCACGCCAGCGTGCTGATGAAACTCTCCCTCGACCTCAGCTGGATCTAGAGTTCGTGGGACATCACCAAGATGAACGTGTGCAGATCGCGGAGGTGCCATACGTTCGGTGCTAGGATCGGTCGGATCGTGAAGACGTACGACTACATTAATCGCGTTGTCATAACGCTTCCGCTTTCGGTCTACGAGGGTACGTAGAAAACACTCTCCCCTCTCATTGCTATGCATCACCTAGATAGATCTTGCGTGATCGTAGGAATTTTTGTGAAATTACCGCGTTCCCCAACAGATGGATCTTATGAAATTTCTTGAGAGCGATCATCCTACCTAGAGTGAATGCAATCTTGTGAAAACACTTCAAACCGATCATAGCATTTTCAGTGATCATCCTCCCCGGAATGAATGCAATATTGTGAAAACACTTGAAACTGACCATAGCATTATCAATGATCATCCCCTAGAATGAAGGCGTTTTGAGTTTCAGAAATAATCTCATCAAGCAGAGGGCGTAACTGGTTAACCATGCACTTCGAGACCACCTTGTAATAATATGGCTATTTGGGTGGTAATCTGTCATGCACCTCAAGACCACCTTGTAAATAACGCCACAGAGGATGATTGGGTTGTAATCTTTCAAACATCGCGGATTAATACCTTTAGGGATTGTTAGAGTATATAGGCATATCCCTGTATATGGTAGACTATTATTTGTAATTATCTTCAGCCGTATCTCTAGGAGAGACTTCTTACTCTCCAAGCCTTGTAATCTATATAAACCGCCCGAGTGGCTCAATACAATATCCATCGATTCCATCAATCCTCTCCCTCTATTTCCTTGTATCATTGACTCACTCTGGCATCACACCCTCTTAAATAACCTGTAACACTACACTACTTTCTTGTTTAGCGTGTTGCAATTCCAATGAAGGAGCCAAACAGGTCCACGGCAGAAACCTCCTCCGCGCCTGTGTCGTCCTCCCCTGGCGACACGGGGAAACCCTCGCAGCCGCCGCCGTAAAGCCTCTCCTCCTCTTGCCCCTGCATCGCCGCCACCGGTGGGCGGGCCAGCGAAGCCGCGTCGCGCCCCGGGATGGCGGCGCGGGGCGGATCCACTTCCCCGCGTGTGGCGCACCACCCCTTCCCGCGTCCCCGAGAACCAGATACGGCGTCCTCCACCCCCTACGGCTGCCGTCCAGTGATGGGCGTCCGGCGACGTGCCCTGCGGCATACTGGCCGCTCCTCCTCCCCCGCCGCCCACTACGGCGCAACCATGTTGGCCTCGGGCTGGTGTGGTTCTGTGTCCGGGTGCGGGCTGGCCTCAATTGGCCGGACCTCGTCTCCGGCGGCGCTCCTCTGAAAGTGCAACTATCCCTGGGTGGTTTTGGTAATCCCTAACAACATATAGCTCATTGAGCTAATGCTATTTCAAGATAAATATTTCAGGAAAGTTCAATGATTGGCATGGCATGAATCAGGAATGTGGACCCCTCAAAATGCTAAGGACAAAAGATTGGCTCAAGCTCTAAAGCTCAAGACTCTACATTTTACTTTTAGTGATCCAAGATCACATTGAGTCCATAGGAAAAGCTAGTACTATTAAAAGGGGATGAGGTGTTGCTTAATGGGTTGCTTGCTCAAAATGCTTAGTGATATGCTCCAAAAACCCTCAACTACTTTCTCATATCCACATATGTCCCAAACCAAAATTCAAACTCGGCCCCACTGAAACTTTCTATCTGGCGCCACCGAGTTCTCTTGACATAGCCACTGCCACAAACCCTAGTCACTTCGGTCTCACCGATAGGGATTTCGGTCTCATCGAGATGGGATTGCAAACTCTTTGTTTCCCTTCGTAACGTTTCGGTCCAACCGAGATGAGCGATCGGTCCCACTGAGTTCGCAATGCAAAATCTCTGTTTCCCTTTCATAACGTTTCGGTCTCACCGAAATGAGCGAATTGGTCCCACCGAGTTTGCCTGACCAACTCTCTGTTTGCCTATTGCTGAAATCGGTCCTACCGAGTTTATGTGATCGGTCTCACCGAGATTACGTTATGCCCTAACCCTAATGAAATCGGTCCCACCGAGTTGACATGTCGGTCCCACCGAATATCCTAACGTTCACATTTTAAACCAAATCGGTATGACCGAGTTTCATTATTCGGTCCCACCGAGTTTGGTGATTTATGTGTAACGGTTAGATTTTGTGTGGAGGTTATATATACCCCTCCACCCACTCTTCATTCGTGGAGAGAGCCATCAGAACATGCCTACACGTCCAGCATACATTTTCTGAGAGAGAACCACCTACTCATGTGTTGAGGTGAAGATATTCCATTCCAACTACATAAATCTTGATCTCTAGCCTTCTCCAAGTTGCTTTCCACTCAAATCATCTTTCCACCAAATCCAAATCTGTGAGAGAGAGTTGAGTGTTGGGGAGACTATCATTTGAAGCACAAGAGCAAGGAGTTCATTATCAACACACCATCTATTACCTTTTGGAGAGTGGTATCTCCTAGATTGGTTAGGTGTCACTTGGGAGCCTCCGTCAAGATTGTGGAGTTGAACCAAGGAGTTTGTATGGGCAAGAAGATCGCCTACTTTGTGAAGATCTACCCTAGTGAGGCAAGTCTTTCGTGGGCGATGGCCATGGTGGGATAGACAAGGTTGCTTCTTCGTGGAGCCTTCGTGGGTGGAGCCCTCTGTGGACTCGCGCAACCGTTACCCTTCATTGGTTGAAGTCTCCATCAACGTGGATGTACGATAGCACCACCTGTCGGAACCACGCCAAAAATCTCCGTGTCTACATTGCGTTTGCTCCCTCCAAACTCCTCCCTTTACCTTCATGTGCAATGTTTTACATTCCGCTGCTATACTCTTAGACTTGCATGTGTAGGTTGATTGCTTGACTATTGCTAAGTTGCTAAAATCTGTCAAGACTTAAAATTGGGAAAAGGCTAGATTTTTATTTGGTCAAGTAGTCTAATCAACCCCCCTCTAGACATACTTTCGATCCTACAAGTGGTATCAGAGCTATGGTCTCCATTTGCCTTGATTTCCATAGCTTTTGGTGATCATAGCCTTGGTCTCACAACCTAGGAGAGTATGGCGTCTAGCGAGGGAAATTACCACCGTAGAGGTCCTTACTTTGATGATACTAATTTTGCTAGTTGGAAGTACAAGATGAAAATGCATATTCTTGGATATAACCCCGCCATTTGGGCTATTGTGTGTATTGGCTTGCAAGGTGAATTCTTTGATGGGAGAGAACCGAACCGTGAAGCTACCGCGGAAGAGTTGAAGATGCTGCAATACAATGCTCAAGCTTGTGATATTCTCTTCAACGGATTGTGCCCCGAAGAATTCAACAAAATCAGCCGTCTTGAGAATGCAAAGGAAATTTGGGATACTTTGGTTGACATGCACGAAGGTACCGACTCCGTCAAGGAATCCAAATTGAATGTGCTTCAAAGTCAACTTGACAAGTTCAAAATGAAGGATGGTGAAAGTGTCGCTGAAATGTACTCTAGGCTTGCTCTCATCACAAATGAGATTGTCGGCTTAGGAAGTGAAGAGATGACCGATAGATTCATCATCAAGAAGATCCTAAGAGCCTTGGATGGAAAATATGATACCGTGTGCACATCCAAATGATGCCCAATTACAAAGATCTCAAGCCAACGGAAGTCATTGGAAGAATTGTTGCTCATGAGATGTCACTTAAGGATAAGGAAGAGCTCCACAACAAGTTAAGTGGTGCTTGCAAAGCCTCATGTGATGCTCCCACGTCATCAAGTGAGAAACAAACCTTCAATGAAGAATTGAGCCTAATGGTGAAGAATTTCAACAAGTTCTACAAGAGTAAAAGCAAGGAGAGAAGTTCCAAGTCAAGGTCCTACAATGACAAAAGATCTTCAAGTCGTGAACGAAATTGCTACAATTGTGGAAGACCCGGACACTACTCCAATGAGTGTACGACTCCCTACAAAAGAAGAGAAGATTCTCCCAAAAGAAGAAGTAGAAGAGAAGAATCACCACCAAGAGAGAGAAGGAGTAGAGATGATCGTTATGAACGAAGAACCTCTCGGAGAAGCAAGGATTCGGAAAGGAAGGACAAATCATCTAAGAGCTACACAAAACAAAGACATCAAGCTCACGTTGGTGAATGGGTATCCGGCTCCGACTCCGACCATCACTCCGAAAGAAGTTATTACTCCGACTCCGAATATACTCAAGATGAAGGTGTTGCCGGTCTAGCACTTGTGTCAACCAACTCCTACGACATATTTGACTCACCAAATGAAGGAATTGGAAGATGCTTCATGGCTAAAGGCCCAAAGGTATCACACCCCGAGTATGTTGATTTCAATAGTGATGAAGATGATTTGCTAGGAGATGATGATTTACTTGTTAACAACTCTAGTTATGAAAACTATGATGAACTTGCTATTAATCATGCTAATCAAGATAAAACAAATGACGATGATAAGAAGGAGATTGAGCGTCTAACTAAAGAACTAAACACTCTTAAGTTAGCTCATGAATCTACCTTGGGAGATCATCGAGAACTTTTAAAGACTCATGAGAAGCTACGCTTTGAAAAGCTCAACCTTGAGCAAGAGCATGGGTTCTTAAAATAAATCAATGATGATCTTCGCAAGAAAAGTTCTTCTTACATTGCCAAGCGTTTACTCTTGTCTACTTACATGCCACAAGTAAAATCTAGCAACAAGAGTAAGAAAAATTCTTCATCTAGTAGTAACCATAATCATGCTAAATCCAATGTTGTTGCTTCTAGTAGTTCTCTTGATTCCACTAATGATTCTCTTAGCCAAGTTACACTTGAGCAAGAAAATAGCTTATTGAAGGGAATTATAGAGAAAGGTGTTTACAAGAGCCTTGCCGGAAGTAAGCAATCTGAGGAAATTGTACGCAAGCAAGGAAGGCGCCGGAAGAATCAAGGTGTTGGTTTTGAACGAAAGTTCAATGCCAATGGAGTTGAGTGGGAAGAAGATCAATACCCCAAGACGAAGTTTGTTCCTCAACAAGAAAAGTATGATCCTACTTCTTTCTAGGGAACACAAGCTCAAGATGATCTTCCACCACAAGACCACAAGCAAAAAGGCAAGGACAAGCTTCAAGAGGAGATTGATGCATTTGAAGAAGCTCCTAAGGCCTTGGTCAAGTGGGTTCCCAAGACTACATTAAGTTCTACTACATCAAGTACGACTACAACTCCAAGGATTCCCATCAAGATGTTGTGGACCCCGAAGAATAAGAACTAGAGAGTTCTTGAGGGTTACTCCGCCAACATACTTCACTCATATCCTTTGGCAAGGACATGTGCAAACAACTTCCACATCTTTCACTAGTTCAAGGAGTCACAAACCCTCTTATTGGTAATACAAGGGACAAGGTAACCTAATGCTTTCATGGACATCATCTTATGTGAACACCACTCTATGTCTATGGATATCCTTGTTTGTTCCTTGTGGGACTAACCCGTGTTGGTATTGAAAGTGCAACTCACTCCAATGGATTGCTCCGAATGATCTACATCAACATTGATTGTCCACATCTTCAACATCTACATGAAGTCATCATCGACAAAACCCAAGGTTAGTTCATCCCTCTTAGGGGGGATATCACATCTAGGGGGTGATTTACTCTAATAAATTGAGCTAAAGCAACTCTAATGGTGTGAACACAACAATGCTTTATGTAAAAGTGGTAACCCCACTTGTGCTTAAACGATGAGTATGACCTATGATCAAATGTTCTCATTTGACTCCTAAGTCAATATACTCATATATAGATGACCTAGTCATCGCCAATTGCTTGATAGATGCTAGAGTGTTTGTGCATGCTTTTTCACATACTTCATTTGCCATTTTATTGTGTGAGCATGTTGATTGCATATTTTTACTCATTCGAGGACATCCATTTGTTGCTTTGATTGTTTGGTTTTTTATCTTTTTCCAAATGGATGGACAAGAATGCCTAAGAACACCCTCTAGCTATCAACGCTTTTCTCGTCTCAAACTCTATTCATGCTACATCACAAAGTTTGATCAAGTCAGATTCGAACCACTCTGTGTGAGGAGCACTCGGAGTCCCCGATTCGTCATAGACTTAAACTTCCAAAACCTATTTGTGCATTTCGGTATGACCGAGTCATCCACTTCGGTCACACCGAGTTCACCAAGTTGATCTAGGTTTTCTATCTCGGTACAACCGATTTGAACGTTTCGGTCACACCGAGTTGCAGTAACCACTTGCGATTCTGCATCTCGGTGCCACCGAGTTGTTCCACTCGATCACACCGACATGGTCGGGATATATAAACCCACGAGTGAGATTTTGGAAATTTCTTCAAACTCCTCAGCCCGCGCGTGTCCTGCTCTGCCTCCTCGGGTCTCCGGATCGTCTCCTCGCCGCCAGCGACCTCCCACCGCTGGTTTCCATCGCCGTCAATGGAATTCTGCTCCGCCGTTTTCGTCGTAGCGAACTCCCGCCGAACTAGGGTATGGGTTCGACTCTTTGTGCTATTTCCCTACTCCGGTTCGTAGCACATTGCTTTGCCATGATCTTTACCACGTATGAAAACAATCTATCCAGAGAAAACATCCTTTAGGTTAGATTTGATTTAAAAATTTAGGGTTAGGTCTCCGCCGAACACATCTCGGACCGACCGAGTTGTAGAAATCGGTCTCACCGATTTGGCTTAGGCCATTGCACATGCGTTTTCGGTCTGACCGAAAACTGCAAATCGGTGCGACTGAGTTCGACTCTCTGTGAAACCCTAGCAATCTTGGTGCCATCGAACTGTGACTCGGTCTGACCGAGTTCACTAGTTTAGGTTCCAGAAGTTGCTTCGGTATCACTGAGTTTAACAAATCGGTAGCTCCGAAATACTTTCTATGGAGAACTAAAACTAAGTTTTTGAGTCATCTGTTTTGCAAAAACTCTGCACTTTGTGATGCTCATCTACTCTACCTCATCTACATCTATTCACAGGGTTTGCTGTCAGTGTGATTGCCAAGATGTCTGACCAGAGTGATAGCCAGAACAAATCAGAAGAGCAAGTGCAAATGAGTGAGGGCACTAGTCCCTCAAGCAGCTATGATGAGGGTAGCAAGAGCACTCCAAGTAACTTGCCCAAGGCAGCCACTAGAACAAGGAAGAAGAGAACCTCAGACTCTGAGGATGAGGACTATGTGGCTGTTGAGGATGAGGCCACCTCAAGGAAGAAAGTGCTGAAGAAAGAGTATGGCATAACTTCTGCAACTAAGCCAGGGTTGCATAAGAAGGCACCAGCAAAGAGAGTCCCAATGTCAAAGCCAAGGAAAGTTCCAACAGGAGAAACCATGAAATTCACAATAGAATCAGATGATGGTGAGACAGTTGGAGATGGCAAGAAGAAGAAGAGGGCAAGAACCACATCTGCAAAAGTTCTTGGAAAATCAACTATGGTAAGATATTCAGAAGAAGAGGAAGAGGAAGAGGATGCTGCACCAGCACCCAAGTCTCAGAAGCTTATGGGAGATGCCATCAAGTCAGGGGCTGCTCCATCAAATCCCAAGATTGCTTCCAAAGCAACAGCTCAAGCTCAGAAGCCCTCTAAGCCCAAGAGAAGCACCAGAAACATTCCTGCTGAAGAGAAGAACAAGGCCCCAGTGCCTGAGGTTGAAGAAGAGGATGATGAAGCCCTAGTGCTAAGAAAACTGAACCCCAAGATTCCAGACCACAGTGATACTCATCCAGTGGCAGAGGACATGCACATCAGGAAAGATGCAGGATTGAGACTTTGGAGACAGTCTGATCCTTATGCTGTGAGGAGGAGGACTGCAGTTGACTACATGTTTCACACCAAAGAACAACAAGACTTCTACGAGACTATTCTGCTTGACAAGAAGCCAATTGTCTTTGACATGAGATGGGTTGATTGGGAATACATCAAAGAGAATGAATATCACTTCCCAGATGTACAAGACAGCTTCAAAGCATGTGGAGTTGATAAGTTAGTAGGTCAGAAGCTCACCAAATGGAATGATGAGCTAATCATGCAGTTTTACTCCAATGCTCATTTCTATCCAGATGGGAGGATAGTATGGATGTATGAAGGTACAAGGTACCAATCAATTGTTGAAGAATGGGCCAAGTTGATCAATGCCCTAGAAGAACATGAGGATGATTTGGATGTGTATGCCAAGAAGAAGAAAGACCACAACTCTATGGCAAATATGTACAAAGAGATCCCTGATAAAGCTTTGGAGACACACAAGCTTGGACCTGTACATTATTTGTTGTCTGGTCTGCCTACTATCAACACCATCTTAAGGCATACTCTGTTACCCAAATCTGGAGATCACAAGATGATTAGAGGACATTCCATCAACATGCTGCAAATCTTTGATGTCCCTCAAAAATTCAAGGTCATGAGTCTGATTGTTGAGACAATCAAGAGGACAGCTGCTGACCAGAAGAGATCTTGTGGGTATGCTCCACATATTCAGGTGCTCATCAACTCAAAGATGGGCACATGTACTTACTTATTAGAAAAAGAGCATTTACCCTTGCTCCCAGATTTTGAAGATAATGAAGTTGTCATGAATGAGAATGCACCTTCATCAGCACAAGCACAAGAGAAGAGAGCTAAAGCAAAGGTAGAAAAGGCTACAAGGATGCCAAGTGCCGAGGAAGCATCTCAGGTGTTCCTGAAGAGATAAAAAGATCAGCTTGGATATCTAATTCAAGCTACATTGAGGATCGAGAAGGGCTTGGCCACCCTGACTCAGAATTAGGAGAGCTTGGAGAGGATCATAGAGACCAAGTTCTATGAACTTGATCTGAAAGTCACTGAGATTCAGACTGCAGTTGAGAAGCTCCAGGAGGAAGCAGAAGAGAAGAAGGGGAAGGCTACTACAGATGCTTTTCGCAGAGTGCCTAGAGGTCAGAGGTCTGCTGCAGTGCCAGTACCAGATACTAGAGCTACATCGTCAGCACCAACAGCTACAGATTCAGTGCCACCTCCAGCAGCCACTCAACCAGCTCCAACTACATCAACTGATGCCTTCGTCCTTGGAGTTCTCTCTACACCACCTCCCGAAGACCAAGCTTGAGAGACGCATAGCACTATGCATTTTCGAACTTTTTGGTAACTTGTTGCCAAAGGGGGAGAAATGTATAGATCATAGGCTTCGAGAGAGAGTGTTTTGCTTCTTTGTCTCTCTTGCTTTTGGTTGAACTTTATTGTGTGCTTGGTTGATACTCTATGTCTATGCGTGAGATACTTGTTTGATCATGTGTTTGATCATATGCTACTTTAATGCTTGCTTGGATGATATTGTCTCTTATATCCCATATATGTTCATTCACTTTGCTTGGTGATGAGTGCATGCTTTTAATTTCCATCATTTTGAGCGCTCCACCAAGATGTATGTGACATGGAAGAGTAACCCATGATCCTAATCGATTGTGCATTTGCATTCAAAAGCAAATTTTAAATAATGCACAAATTTAGGGGGAGCTCTTGCTTATCACATACTTCTCAAAGCGACGATGTATTTCAATCTTATGATCATTTGTCGAAACTTTGATCTATATGTTGTCATCAATTACCAAAAAGGGGGAGATTGAAACTGCAACTATCCCTGGGTGGTTTTGGTAATTCCTAACAACATATAGCTCATTGTGCTAATGCTATTTCAAGATAAATATTTCAGGAAAGTTCAATGATTGGCATGGCATGGATCAGGAATGTGGATCCCTCAAAATGCTAAGGACAAAAGATTGGCTCAAGCTCTAAAGCTTAAGACTCTACATTTTACTTTTAGTGATCTAAGATCACATTGAGTCCATAGGAAAAGCCAATACTATTAAAAGGGGATGAGGTGTTGCTTAATGGGTTGCTTACTCAAAATGCTTAGTGATATGCTCCAAAAACCCTCAACTACTTTCTCATATCCATATATGTCCCAAACCAAAAGTCAAACTCGGCCCCACCGAAACTTTCTATCCGGCGCCACCGAGTTCTCTTGACATAGCCACTGCCACAAACCCTAGTCACTTCGGTCTCACCGATAGGGATTTCGGTCTCACCGAGAGGGGATTGCAAACTCTCTGTTACCCTTCGTAACGTTTCGGTCCAACCGAGATGAGCGATCAGTCCCACCGAGTTCGCAATGCAAACTCTCTGTTTCCCTTTCGTATCGTTTCGGTCTCACCGAAATGAGCGAATCGGTCCCACCGAGTTTGCCTGACCAACTCTCTGTTTACCTATTGCTGAAATCGTTCCTACCGAGTTTATGTGATCGGTCTCACCGAGATTACGTTATGCAACCCTATAGAAATCGGTCCCACCGAGTTGACATGTCGGTCCCACCGAATATCCTAACGTTCACATTTTAAACCAAATCGGTCTGATCGAGTTTCATTATTCAGTCCCACCGAGTTTGGTGATTTATGTGTAACGGTTAGATTTTGTGTGGAGGCTATATATACCCCTCCACCCACTCTTCATTCGTGGAGGGAGCCATCAGAACATGCCTACACTTTCAGTATACATTTTCTGAGAGAGAACCACCTACTCATGTGTTGAGGTGAAGATATTCCATTCCAACTACATAAATCTTGATCTCTAGCCTTCTCCAAGTTGCTTTCCACTCAAATCATCTTTCCACCAAATCCAAATCTATGAGAGAGAGTTGAGTGTTGGGGAGACTATCATTTGAAGCACAAGAGCAAGGAGTTCATTATCAACACACCATCTATTACCTTTTGGAGAGTGGTGTCTCCTAGATTGGTTAGGTGTCACTTGGGAGCCTCCGTCAAGATTGTGGAGTTGAACCAAGGAGTTTGTACGGGCAAGGAGATCGCCTACTTCATGAAGATCTACCCTTGTGAGGCAAGTCCTCCGTTGGCGATGGCCATGGTCGGATAGACAAGGTTGCTTCTTCGTGGACCCTTCGTCGGTGGAGCCCTTCGTGGACTCGCGCAACCGTTACCCTTCGTGGGTTGAAGTCTCCATCAACGTGGATGTACGATAGCAGCACCTATCGAAACCACTCCAAAAATTTCCGTGTCTACATTGCGTTTGCTCCCTCCAAACTCCTCCCTTTACCTTCATGTACAATGTTTTACATTTCGCTGCTATACTCTTAGACTTGCATGTGTAGGTTGATTGCTTGACTATTGCTAAGTTGCTAAAATCTGCCAAGACTTAAAATTGGGAAAATGCTAGATTTTTATTTGGTCAAGTAGTCTAATCACCCCCCTCTAGACATGCTTTCGATCCTACATCCTCCCTCCCTCGAGCTGCAGTGACGGCTCCGGCGTGGTGGCTTGTTGAGGTTACGGTGGTTGCATCCCTAGCGGCGGCTGCCTTTGACGGTGCGTCAGCCTGGCGGCTTGGTGGGACGAGTGGCACCATGCAGTGAGTTTGCCGGCGTAGTTCCGGCCCCGATGGCCTCGGACCTGCGTTCTCCGGTGTCCGTGGCTTGCGGCGCCTCTGCCGACGCCGCTCCGGCCCCAATGACCAAGTAGTTGCGTTCTCCTCCAACGTACTCTGCTCGTCGGTGTCCTGTTCGCTATGGCCCCGATAGCTGGGATCTGCATTCCTTCGACTCCTAGCTTGTCGGCGTCGCCGGTTGACGATGATTACTCTGTGCAGGTTTCTCTCTGCCTCCTCGCGTCCCCGACGCTGTATATCTCCACGCCTCGCCTTGAGCCAGATCCAATGCTTGTGTGTCCGATGGCGCCCTGTGCCACCCTCCGGCGGCAGGTGCAGCCCCACCAACCCTCTTCTTGACGTGGCAATTTCGACCGGCGGTGACTTCCTCATCATAGAGTCCATATTCGGTGGCTATGGGATAGCTTAGACTCAGGCCAAGCAGGCCTGGCCCATAGGGCGGGCAAATGGGGCGCTCGCCCTGGGCCCCTGGAAGCAGGGGCCCCGGCCTAGGTGTAGTTCTCTCTGTTTAGTTTTATACCCAAAAAATACAGAGGGCCCAAAGTGCAACCAGTCAGGCAAAGCCCACCACACTGTTGGACATGTGCGGTAGTCACACGAAGGAATTAATCGATCTCGATGGGATCTCGCTCTGCGGTTGGGCGTCTCCTCTTCTTCCCCAATTCCTGATCTAGTCTCCAAGAACAGCGCCGCCCTTCCCATGCCTTTCTGATTTTAAGGTCGCGACCAACCATTGACGGAGACAAATGGCGCAATTCCAGTCCCCAATTAGCTCTTCTTCATGCCGTACATTCTTCTCCATCCCCATATGGTTGATAGATGGTACGGGTTCTTCTTTGTTCTTTCAAGTAATCTCGTTCTCCAGTTTGACGATTCAACGTTAAATAATGTCGATCAATGGTAACATAGGAATTGTAATTTGGAGGTGATATGTCTCTTGTATTTTGAGGAAATTTTTCAGATATTACAGACTGAGGTTTCCATGGATTCGTTCTTTTCTTGCGTCCGATCCAACCATCCATATTAAGGTGCTTTCCTTCCTTGACCATATATATCTTGAACAAAAATTGCACTTTTTGTATTTTTGTTGTGGAATATCTTCCAGTAAGTATTTTGCCAGTAGTGAACTGTGACTAGAGGAAAGAAAATAATGGGATTAAATTTGTTGATACAATATCATTTTTATAGGAATTCCCAGTGGGAGCAATTAAAGTTCCAGAACCAGTGGTTATCCTTGGGAATTTGTGATATTGGTTTTGTTTCATTTGAACAACCAAATAAATTTTTTTTTGCGGGTAACAAATAATTATTTAGATGAAGCCAAGATCACCGAGATGTAAATTGTTACATGGCACGGATTGGATTTCTTACTAATGAAAATAAGAGGAGTATTCATCTATGTGTGAGGGTCCTAAGTTTTAGTTTCGCCCCAGGGCCCCCAATATGCATGGACTGGCCTTGAGGCCAAGGAGAAATCCTTGCTCGGCTGGCCGGTGCTGCCAGCGGCCTCACTCACGGGTGTCGTTTTCCCTTCTTGAAGGCGCTGTCATGGCCTCCATCTGTGCCCCTCTTCGAGCTCAGGGAAAACCCTAGGTTCGGTTCTCCGGATCAGATGGCGATGGCGTCTCGGCGTCGTTCTCCTTCTTGAAGGCGCTATCCTGTTCGCTTGTGGTTGTCCCCGGTGGTGACTTTGCCGATGTTGAATCCATTGCTTGTTCGGTCTGCCTCTCTTGCTGGGTCTTGGTGGGTTTAGCTGTGTGTATCCTCTGTTCCGGGCCAAGCATCCCTTGTTCCTCTGCTTTGTGCACCATGTTCGCACCTTCTTGCGTTTGTGTCATGTGTTGGAGTTGTGTCGAATATAGTGTACGAGGTAGGTTACAGTTGGACTTGTAGTTGTATTGTGTTTAGATAGGATATGAAGTCATGTCCTAATAGGACACTTGTATCCTAGGCCTCTCATATATAGCGGGGCTAGACACACGATGTAACCTATGCCAACATAATAGCACAGGCACGCAAGGGGGAGCCGACGGCGTGTGCCGGCGCCCAGGTGGCCGGTGTGGGGTATTGTGACGGTGTCATGAGGAGGAGCGCCATAGTCAAGCCCCGGAGATGTAGCCATATCGGTGAACCTCGTTAACAAATCTCGGTGTCGTGCTCGTGTGATTGCTTGATCCTCGGATGATCAACGGTATGCCTCAGATTTAATTCTAACAAATGGTATCATGAGCTAGGTCGTTCGGAGGCTGCGGATTGTTGATTTAGAAGAAGGATTGAGTTGAGATGCAGCCGTTTGCGGTGTGGTTCTCAGCAAAATTGGAAAAAGCCAACATCAGAGACAGACGCGTGTGCATGTGGCGGCAGGCGAAAGCATCGGCGGCAGCGCGAGACGTGCGGCGATCGATCGGGCTGATCGGTCGGGCGAGCGTACATGCGCGAAATTCCTGGCGAGGTCGGACCGAGCAGGCGTCGTGTCGTGGTGTTCCAGGTCGGACTCGGTCTAGACGAGATCGATACGGTGATCAAAGGAACGTGGAGACACGGCGGCCCAGTCCGAGGCGCGCATGGGTGGCAGACGCAGCTCATGGGCTGGCGCGTGTGCACACTAAAGCCCACGCGCTGGCAGACGTGTGCGCTGGAAGCCCTGGATCAGTTGCAGTGCATGATTATCGTGTGTATCGCTGCGGGTTGCTTGAAGCTGAGTCACGGAAAGAGCATACGAAGTAGCGAAGGCACCTGATGAGATTTGTTTGGTAAAAAAAATCTGCACCTGGTATGTACGTGGCTTGAGGTTAGCAACATGGTGAAAAGAGAAAAAGCATTGGGAGTCGCCGGACACAAGTTTGGTGCATCCACGGAAGCTACCCGGAAGAGGCAATTTTTCTTTTGGATTTGTTGCTAAGTGCGCACGTGGTTTTACCGTGAGGTTCGCAGATGGATCATGCATACACAGGGCGTCAAAGCAAGGCACGGAGATGTGCGGGCAGACATGACGCAGGGTTCAGCATGTATGCAGTCGGATATGTTCGGCTGGGTCGGACTGGATAGTCTGACGGATCGACGTAAGTCGGTTGGTACAGAAGACGGTGGTGGGATCGGCGACGACGACATAGGAGCGTGATGCTAATAGTGACCGACTTCTGGGGCGTGAAAACACGTGGAGCAGGCCCCGAGGGCTTGTGCGGCTTCGACAAGACTATGGCGCGGGGTTGATTCAAGGTGATGTATACACGGAGCTTGAAGTCGACGGGGCGCGAGGGTGGACTGATCATCTACCATGGAGTCATGTTGAAGGTGGAGCTGGATTGAGGGGCTACGGCGTAAGTCGACAGAGAGTCGAAGCCTATTCAGCGGGAAAAGCGAGTGACATGCAGTTCGGACTGGAGCCCAGTGGTCTGATGGAAGCGTGAAACTCGTCATCGGTCGGTGATGATCGGTGGTACTCTGCAGTGAGGGTTGAGTGGTGTGGGTTCGTGAACCTTGAGATTCGACCGGGACAGCGGAGGCTCGACGCGGTAATAGCGGCGAGGCGTGCGGTATGCCCGGCCAGGGCTCTGGTGGTCATACATGTGGTGAGACAACTGCGAATTTGACTTGGGATGAGTACAAGCAACGGTGAAATTCCTTCAAGTTTCAGACAGGCGGTCAAGAAAAGAGCGGTGATATTGAGTTCAGGTAACTCTTATGTGTGACACCCAATATGTGAGTTGTTCACTTTCACGCAGGTCAGTGATCAGTGTGTGATGGCGTTGGACGGATACTCTGGAAGTTGAGAGCACAAACTAGAGTAACAAGGAATTTAATTTTGCTCGAGTGTTGATTGTGGTCAAGAAAAGAAGGGACTACATGTTGCATGTGGAGTCATATGAAGTCTTTGAAGTAGCAGCGGTGCTCATGGAATAAGCTCAAGTCCAATGTACATGGAAGTTTGACGCATGGACAAATTCAGGATGATGGAGAATATTCGCCAAGGTGGAGTTTGTTGGAGCTGTGTCGAATATAGTGTACGAGGTATGTTACAGTTGGACTTGTAGTTGTATTGTGTTTAGATAGGATATGGAGTCGTGTCCTAATAGGGCACTTGTATCCTAGGCCTCGCATATATAGCGGGGCAAGACACACGATGTAACATATGCCAACATAATAGCACAGACGTTCAAGGGGGAGCCAGCGGCGTGAGCCGGCGCCCGGGTGGTCGGTGTGCGGTATTGTGACGGTGTCATGGGGAGGAGCGCCCATAGTCAAGCCCCGGGGATGTAGCCATATCGGTGAACCTCGTTAACAAATCTCGGTATCGTGCTCGTGTAATTGATTGATCCTCGGATAATCAACGGTATGCCTCAGATTTAATTTTAACATCATGTGTTGTACCTAACTTTGTATCAATTCTATTTCCTTCTATCAATGAGAGATACGGAACCTTTGCATATTCGCGAAAAAAGCAATTCCGCTGAAAATCGAGCGGGGAAGCCACCCCCTCTCCCCACACCCGCCATTCTAAGGCGACATATCTCGCGTCTATGGAAGCTCATTTCCGAGACATGATAACTGTTGGAGGACACTCCATGTAATGCTCTAAAAGAAAATTAGACAAGCCATCTTCACACAAGGAAACCAACATCGCTACCTGGGGCTATAAACCGAGTTAAACAAGAAAAAAAAAATATATGAAAAGGTAGCAAATGAAGGCACATATCCACGCGTATTGTTGCATGTGATCTGTGAGATAGATCACCGGATCTTCCAAGATCCCACAACGCAAAAAAATAAATAAATATACTACGTCCAAACCTCTTGAACGTCAGTAATTTGCACAGCACGCGAAAGGCTAGCGTGAATCGCGCGCGCATCTCCCATGTCCTAGGAAGATCACATCCCCATGCGTAGTTACCAACCACAAGCCCACGATATGGGATCTCCCAAATCTGCACTGACCTAGGCTTAAGCACCTCTCGATCTCATTTTTCAACGCATTAAGCACCCCCGGGATATGGATAGATCACATCACTTGCATCGCACGTATGCAACCTGCGAGGCTGCGATTACCCCGATGCAGTCCTCACGCGCCGGTCGAAATGCGCAAACGATTCACGAGGCGGAGGCAACTAATTAAACTCGGATCGATCGATCGATCTATCTAGCAGTACTTACTCATCTGCAGATATATATTGATCCGCGTATCTTCGAGTCCTTGCGTAATCTACGTGCGAATCAGGCTATGATCCTCATACGATTTCTCCCCTTCCCAGCTGCCTCCCGTTTTGTATATGCATATTGCTGAGGCTCTTTCCGCTGTCACGGTGTACGTCAAACTACACGAGTTGGCGATTTTGTTAATGATTAGCAGCCCAAGATGGCCGGGCGTACTCGGGCGCATGATGGGATCGAATCATGTATGCGTGCATGCTAGCTAGCTGTGACAGTGATGCCGACGCAAATTGCAGCGCTCGCGACAAGCGTGGATCCCCTTTAAAACACCCTCACCCAACGCGTGGGCACTATCATATTGTCCACAACCCCTGTTGGCCAGGAGCTCCACGAGTGGCCATCTCCCACCAGATCTTCATATACAGTCACTGACATGTGAGCCGGGTGGATCCAATTTAAAATGTCCGCGGAGGGAAAGACATCCAGGCTCGGTATTTTAATGGACACGATCGCGCGATCGAGGGGGAAAAGTCACGTCCTACTTGGCGAGGGGGCAGCTGCGCGATCGTTCTTGGAAGCTGGAGATGTGGCTTAGAAAATCGCTGCGGCAGATCGGCCTGAATCTTTCCAAGGATCTCGTCCAGCTAGCGCCCCGTCGACGACGATGGATCGCCAATAATCAATGGCGCCCGGCCTCATGGACTCCTACTTGTATATATATGCGCGCCCTGCTGGCTGTCGCTGTTGGTGAGTCGCCATCGTCGGTGTATATAAACGCATTGTTGCATAGCACGCGGTGATACTATATGGGGAGCAGCAGCGTCGACGGCGCCGGCGAGATGTGCTTGGAGGCTGGCGGCGGCAGGGCGGGGAGGCGCGGCGGGAAGAAGGCGGCGGAGATGAAGGCCGCCAAGCAGCCGCAGCGCGGGCTCGGCGTCGCGCAGCTGGAGAAGATCCGGATGCAGAACCAGATGATCGCCGCGTACCGCTCCGGCCTGCCGCCGCCGCCGCAGCAGCAGCAGCAGGTGCCGTACGCCGCTGTCCCGACGGCCGGCGCCGCATCGTCTTTCCAGCCCTATCTAGCTGTAAGTACCTACTTGAAAATCAGAATGCTGCATGCATCAGATGACATGTATGCGTAGCTTAAGCTTACCTTTGTGCGCGCGCGTGGTTTCTCAGGGTTGCTTTGAGGCGATGGACCGGAGGATCACCGACGTGCAGTACAGCCAGTACTACGCGGAGAACCTGCTGCCTAACAGCTCCAGCCGGGCGCCGGCGACGTCGCCGCTCTTCGTCGTCCATGACTCGTCGTCGTCGGGACAGAGGCAGCAGCAGACGCCTCACGAGTACGACTACTGGATGCGCCACAGCCACGAGTCCAGCGGCCGCGGCGGCGCCGGAAGCACAGAAGAGCTAGATCTGGAGCTGAGGCTGTAGGTGACGCGCGCCACGGTGAGCTTGATAGATCGAAGTGTCCACTAATTAATCATGTGTCCGTGCATGCATGGGCGAAGCGCCATGCGTGAGAGAGGATCAGAGCCCGAGGAAGGCCTTAGAATTAGATTGATCAATTACTAGCTATCAAACTGGCGGTGCCAGAGTTAGCTGCTGCTTAATTTGCTGACGGAATGGCTGATGCTTTCATTCTGGAACTGTGGGATAACTGATAAGCGTACGCTGCCACGCAAGACCGATATATGCATGTAAATCTTGTTTAACACCTTATTAATTGAAATGGTTACCAGTATGTAGAGGAAACATATACATGTGTTGCGTAGTACTTCAAAATTGACTTCAGACGGGGGAATTTGAGCGGCCTGTATGGCTGTGATGTGCCTGTACTTGGTTGGGTCCATGACTCTTTTCCTTCTTTTCTTTTCTTACTGGCAAACATGTCTGTCCGTTGTACCGGGAGTCGAGATTATCTCATGCCCCTAGCTCCATAAGCATAGTCCAATACCCTCCTTCCAATCAGTTCGTATTCTTTACTGAAACAAATCGTCCCACTCGTGTCGTCGCTTATCCTCACTCTTGTCCCCGCCAACTATGACCAAGGTATCATCACAACACGTCCGAACGTGCTCAATCTCAAGGTGATAGGCTCAGCCAGCACACGACGCACCTGTCATTGAACCGAGCTGTCATAAGAGAATGTTTATAACTTTAAATTAATCTAGTCGAGTTGGACGTAAGTGCCGTCCCCGACGAGCTACTCCTTACACTCAATGCATCTGCACGACTACATACTTGCAAGGAATTCGACTATCCTAAAAGACGTGTAAGTTAATGAGACATGGAGCAGTTGGAGCAGTTTTCAAGAAAAAAAGGGTCGAAAAAATTGGCAAAACCTGAAATGGTGGAGGTGAGGAGGGAGAGAGTGAGTGCCGAGGAAAGAAAGAAGCACAGGATAGAACTTTGCGTATTCTTACTTAATCTTTAACAATATAATGACAGGTAAATCATGTTGATTGCATATAAAACATTTATGCCCCCATTACTTCACACATATAATTTTTTCTCTCTCCGTCGCAACATAACTCTTATGGGCCAGAAAAACGGAGGCAGTCCAACCCGAAAAGAGAGGAAGAAAAAACAAGTAAAGGCATGTTCCATCTTATTACTCATTGCCTAGCTCACATGATCTTTATGCTACAAATAAAATTTTGTCGCCATGTAGTACAAAGCAATTATTTTGATACTGTGGCTAGCGCATATGCTCGATTTTCAACACAGGCGGCAAGGTAATAAAGCCTTGTTCTTCTAAAAAGAATGAATACGTATGCTAAAACCTCCTTTTTTTTTAATATTTTGATGAACTTCTGAATTTCGTTGTAATAATTAAGATCTACTAACATCATCGGGCTGTGGATCTTGGAAACTAATCGTGTTGCGTACTTGCGGAGCGAGGTAACAATTTTCTGAACCATAGAATAATGATGGGAAGGTTCAGGCTCCTCAATGATCTTGACCTCAAGGAAGCTCCTCTGATGGGAAGGCGGTACACGTGGAGTAACGAGCGTCGTGCTCCTACGCTTGAAAAGATTGATTGCTGGTTCTCTACCATTTAGTGGGACTTGACACATCCAGATTGTTTGATGCAGGCCCTCTCCACGTCCATCCGATCATTGCCCACTATTGATGTCGACCAATGTTGTGTTCTATCGCAAATCCCGGTTTCACTTCCAATCGTTTTAGACCAAGATGGTGGGTTTTTAGAACGTCATGGTTGAAGGTTTGCACTCTGTCTTGCCACATAGTGATCCTTTTGTGGACCTTGCTGACAGTGCACTACACCGGGGTGGCCCATAGGTTAGGAAGCCCGACAGTGGGTTGGCCTCAGGGCTCAGGAGGCCTGAAGGAGGTCTGGCATTAGGAGGCTGCCTGGGGGAGTGGGGGCCTAGTTGGAGACCAGAAGACCATCTTAGCGTGCAAGCTAAGATGGCGGCCGCATGAGATCAGATACGTTCTGTGTAAACCCTAGCCCCTATATAAGGCGGGGCTCGAGGTAGTCATTCCCATATACTCTAGTAGACTACACTCTCGGTACTCATATTCATCATCCTTGTAACTTCCTCGCACGAGGTGCACCATCATCAATATAGAACAATAAGCATGACGATGACGTAAGGTATTACCTCACCATGAGGGTCTGAAACCTAGGTAACCCCCTTATGCGAACTCCCTTCTAGCATTTTCAACCAAGCTCGCCACTGATGACCCACAAGTATAGGCACTAGTAGAAAACATGGTACTAGTCCCAGTTCCAAAGGGTCTTTAGTCCCGGTTCTAGAACCGGGACAAAACAAACGGGACTAATGCCCAAAACATTTAGTCCCGGTTGGCTTACGAACCGGGACCAAAGGAGGTCCACGTGGCCGCTGTGGGGTGCCCAGGCAGGAGGACCTTTAGTCCCAGTTGGTAACACCAACCAGGACTAAAAGGCAGCCAGGCGTCAGCAGCCCGCAGCGCTGGACTTTTTTAAGGGGGGGGGGGGGTTAGGGGTTTTGGAGGGTTAATTTAGGGGTTTCATATTGTGTTAGCTAGCTAATAGAGAGAAGTGACCTCTCTTTCTCCGTGCTTGGTCGACCCTAGCTACTATACATATAGAGAGAACTCGACGCTAGCTAGTAAGCAAATGAAGAAACCATTAATTACACAACATCGTGATCATCAACATATATAGAGAGAAGTGACCTCTCTTTCTCCGTGCTTGGTCGAACAACAAGTTTTCGTATATCTATCTGACGCTACTACATATATACAATATAACATCCCTGACATCATCAAGCGCCAAACTCCCATTGAATTTCCATATGGTATTCTCCGTCTATATGTATGACGTGGTCAAGAAAGAATCCCGCCAATTCCTCTTGAATTGCTCGTATGCGATCATGGGGTAGGAGTTCTTGCCGCTTCTCCCACATCTAATTGAAAGAAGGGGGTCAATACATATATATGAATGAAACTCAACACAATTGATGGTAATAAAATAAAATTGTGAATATTGTTTACGTACTTCAGATTGTTTGTCGGAGAAGCCCCGCTCGGAGGTCGAGTGGCGAATGAACTCGCAAACATAGTATCCACATAAATCATTCTCGGGTGACTGGTACAAGCACTTTACGAGAATAGAGTTCAATCAAACTGATAAGCAAGCATGATAATGATATTGATGAAACTAGAATCAATGAGAGATGCAGAGAACTAGCTAGTACTACTTACTTTGAGGTTTGTAAATCGCAGCTCCTTCTTCATACCCGGAACCATTCCGATGAACTTTTTCCAAACCTTGCTATGCAAAGAAAATGATTACTTGATATCAGGAAATGAATGAAAGTTGCTGATATGGTGCGATAATGATTGAACTTACTTCTGGAGCATTGCAGTCATGTCCCCATAATCCTTGGGATCTTTACGTCTCGAGTCTAAGACAGTTACAACTCCCCCGTCAAGCACAATGGATAGCAGAATAAAGTGGAAGCTGCACACGCATAACTCAACAATTACATTACTTAACCTCGAGTAAGCGAAACCGAATATGCGCAAGACAGTAACACTGTTGGGGAACATAGCATGCAATTTCAAAAAAATTCCTACGATCACGCAAGATCTATCTAGGAGATGCATAGCAATGAGAGGGGAGAGTGTGTCCACGTACCCTCGTAGACCGAAAGCGGAAGCGTTAGTATAACGCGGTTGATGTAGTCGAACATCTTCACGATCCAATCGATCTAGTACCGAATGTACGGCACCTCCGAGTTCAGCACACGTTCAGCTCGAGGACGTCATTCAAACTTTTGAGCTAGCAGAGGGTCGAGGGAGAGTTTCGTCAGCACGACGGCATGGTGACGGTGATGGTGATGTGATCAGCGTAGGGGTAAATTGTGGAGGGGGGCACCGCACACGGCTAAGAGAATAACTGTTGTACTTTGGGGTGCCCCCTGCCCCCGTATATAAAGGAGGGGAGGAGGAGGCCGGCCACCAAGGGGCGCACCAAGGGGGGGGAGTCCTACTAGGACTCCACTCCTAGTAGGATTCAGCCCCCCTTTTTTTCCTTTCTCATGGAGGGGAAAGAGGGAAGGAGAGGGAGACGGAGAGGGAAAGAGGAAAGGGGGTTGCGCCCCCTCCCCCTTGTCCAATTCAGACTCCCTTGGGGGGGAGGGCGCCACCCTGCGGGCTCCCCTCTCTTTCTCCCCTGTGGCCCATGAAGGCCCATTACTTCCCCAAGGGGTTCCGGTAACCCCTCGGTACCCCGATAAATGTCAGAAACGTCCCGAAACCATTCCGGTGTCCGAATAGCTTCGTCCAATATATCAATCTTTACCTCTCGACTATTTCGAGACTCCTCGTCATGTCCGTGATCTCATCCGGGACTCCAAAAAATCTTCGGTCACCAAAACACATAACTCATAATACAAATCGTCATCGAACGTTAAGCGTGCGGACCCTACGGGTTCGAGAACTATGTAGACATGATTGAGACACATCTCCGATAAATAACCAACAGCGGTACCTGGATGCTCATATTGGTTCCTACATATTCTACGAAGATCTTTATCAGTCAAACCACAATAACAACATACGTTATTCCCTTTGTCATCGGTATGTTACTTGCCCGAGATTCGATCGTAGGTATCCTCATACCTAGTTCAATCTCGTTACCGACAAGTCTCTTTACTCGTTCCGTAATGTATCATCCAATAACTAACTCATTAGTCACATTGCTTGCAAAGATTATAGTGATGTGCATTATCGAGAGGGCCCAGAGATACCTCTCCGATACTCGGAGTGACAAATCCTAATCTTGATCTATGCCAACCCAACAAACACCTTCGGAGACACCTGTAGAGCATCTTTATAATCACCCGATTACGTTGTGATGTTTGATAGCACACAGGTGTTCCTCCGGTATTCGGGAGTTTGCATAATCCCATAGTCACAGGAATATGTATAAGTCATGAAGAAAGCAATAGCAATAAAACTTAACGATCATTATACTAAGCTAACGGATGGGCCTTGTCCATCACATCATTCTCCTAATGATGTGATCCTGTTCATCAAATGACAACACATAAGTGCATATTGATACGTCTCCGTCGTATCTACTATTCCAAACACTTTTGCCCTTGTTTTGGACTCTAACTTGCATGATTTGAATGGAACTAACCCGGACTGACGCTGTTTTCAACAGACTTTCCATGGTGTTATTTATGTGCAGAAACAAAAGTTCTCGGAATGACCTGAAACTCCACGGAACGTAATTTTGGAAAATATTAAAAATACTGGAAGAAGAATCCACGTCAAGGGGCCCACACCCTGTCCACGAGGGTGGGGGGCGCGCCCCCTTCCTCGTGGGCCCCCTAACGCTCCACCGACCTCAACTCCAACTCCATATATTCACTTTCGGGGAGAAAAAAAATCAGAGAGAAGGATTCATCGCGTTTTACGATACGGAGCCATCGCCAAGCCCTAAAACCTCTCGAGAGGGCTGGTCTGGAGTCCATTCGGGGCTCCGGAGAGGGGAATCCGTCGCCATCGTCATCATCAACCATCCTCCATCACCAATTTCATGATGCTCACCGCCGTGCGTGAGTAATTCCATCGTAGGCTTGCTGGAAGGTGATGGGTTGGATGAGATCTATCATGTAATCGAGTTAGTTTTGTTAGGGTTTGATCCCTAGTATCCACTATGTTCTGAGATTGATGTTGCTATGACTTTGCTATGCTTAATGCTTGTCACTAGGGCCCGAGTGCCATGATTTCAGATCTGAACCTATTTGTTTTCATGAATATATGTGAGTTCTTGATCCTATCTTGCAAGTCTATAGTCACCTACTACGTGTTATGATCCGGCAACCCCGAAGTGATAATAATCGGGACCACTCCCGGTGATGACCATAGTTTGAGGAGTTCATGTATTCACTATGTGTTAATGCTTTGTTCCGGTACTCTATTAAAATGAGGCCTTAATATCCCTTAGTTTCCATTAGGACCCCGCTGCCACGGGAGGGTAGGACAAAAGATGTCATGCAAGTTCTTTTCCATAAGCACGTATGACTATATTCGGAATACATGCCTACATTACATTGATGAATTGGAGCTAGTTCTGTGTCACCCTATGTTATGACTGTTACATGATGAACCGCATCCGGCATAATTTTCCATCACCGATCCAATGCCTACGAGTTTTTCACATATTGTTCTTCGCTTATTTACTTTTCCGTTGCTACTGTTACAATCACTACAAAACCCAAAAATATTACTTTTGCTATCGTTACCGTTACTTCCATACTACTTTGCTACTAAATACTTTGCTGCAGATACTAAGTTATCCAGGTGTGGTTGAATTGACAACTCAGCTGCTAATACTTGAGAATATTCTTTGGCTCCCCTTGTGTCGAATCAATAAATTTGGGTTGAATACTCTACCCTCGAAAACTTTTGCGATCCCCTATACTTGTGGGTTATCAAGACTATTTTCTGGCGCCGTTGCCGGGGAGCATAGCTCTATTCTTTGAGTCACTTGGGATTTATATCTGCTGGTCACTATGAAGAACTTGAAAGACGCTAAGGCAAAAATTTATCCCTCAACTACGAGGGGAGGTAAGGAACTGCCATCTAGCTCTACACTTGATTCACCTTCTGTTTTGAGTAAGCTTGCGACACCTAAACCTGCTTCTGCTATTAATTCTGATATGTCGCATGTTATTGATGATGCCACTTTTGCTATGCATGATACTTATGATGAAACTACTTCTATGCTTGATACTACTGTGCCACTTGGTGAATTTCTTGATGAACAACTTGCTAGGGCTAGAGAGAATGAAATTATTGAAACTGATAATATTGAAGATAGTGATGATGAAGACTCTCCCCCTAATAAATATGAATTGCCTGTTGTGCCTGAGGGTTATGTTCTGGATGAAGAATCCGCTAGAGCTATTCTTGCTTGCAATGATAGAAGTGATCTTAAGAAGTTATTAGCTAAATGGAAGCAGCGATCTCTTAATGCTAGAATGAAACCTGACCCTGCTTTTTCTACTTCACCTATCAGTGTTACTGATAAGGATTATGAATTCTCTGTTGATCCAGATATAATTACTTTGGTTGAATCTGATCCTTTTTATGGCTATGAATCTGAAACTGTTGTGGCACATCTTACTAAATTAAATGATATAGCCACCCTGTTCACTAATGGTGAGAGAACCCGTTACCTTTATATCCTTAAAATATTTCCGTTCTCATTAAAGGGTGATGGTAAGATATGGTTTAATTCTCTTGATCCTGGTTGTGTGCGTAGTCCCCAGGATATGATTTATTACTTCTCTGCTAAATATTTCCCTGCTCATAAGAAACAAGCTGCCTTAAGGGATATATATAATTTTGTGCAAATTGAAGAAGAGAGTCTCCCACAAGCTTGGGGAAGGCTTCTCCAATTACTTAATGCTTTGCCTGATCATCCCCTTAAGAAAAATGAAATACTTGATATCTTTTATAATGGACTAACCGATGCTTCCAGAGATTACCTGGATAGTTGTGCTAGTTCTATTTTCAGGGAAAGAACACCGGATGAATCTGAAATTCTATTAAATAATATGTTGACAAATGAAAATAATTGGACACTTCCTGAGCCAATTCCTGAGCCTATTCCTAAACCAACTCCGAAGAAAAGAGGTGTTCTATTTCTCAGTCCTGAAGATATGCAAGAGGCAAAGAAATCTATGAAAGAAAAAGGTATTAAAGCTGAAGATGTTAAGAATTTACCTCCAATTGAAGAAATACATGGTCTTAATTTACCGCCTGTTGAAGAAACATATGATCCTAATCCTTCACCTATTGAAGAAAAATATGGTCTTGATAACCCGACACAGGTAGTAAAGGTAAATTCTCTCTATAGATATGATAAAGCTGAAATCCCTCCTACTAAGTTTGCTAGCCAATGTTTGGATGAGTTTGATAACTTTATGGTTAAGCAAGAAGATTTTAATGCTTATTTTGGTAGACAATTAAAACAAAATGCTTATATGATTGAACACTTGGGTGATTATATGTCTAGAGTTAAAGGTGAACTTAAACTCATTAGTAAACATGCTTCTATGGTTACCACTCAAGTAGAACAAGTACTTAAAGCTCAAAATGATTTGCTCAATGAATTGAATAGTAAAAATAATGACTATGCTGTTAGAGTGGCTACTAGAACTGGTAAAATGACTCAGGAACCTTTGTATCCTGAAGGCCATCCTAAGAGAATTGAACAAGACTCTCAAAGAAATAATATTGATGCACCTAGTCCTTCTAAAAGGAAGAAAAATAAAAATGATAGGACTTTGCATGCTTCCAGTGAACCTATTGCTGAAATACCTGAGAATCCAAATGATATTTCTATTTCTGATGCTGAAACACAATCTGGTAATGAACATGAACCAAGTGAAAATATTAATGAAGATGTTCATGATGATGCTCAACCTAGTAATGATAATGATGTAGAAATTGAACCTGCTGTTGATCTTGACAACCCATAATCAAAGAATCAACGTTATGATAAGAGATACTTTGTTGCTAGGAAGCACGGTAAAGAAAGAGAACCATGGGTTCAGAAACCCATGCATTTTCCTCCCAAACCATCCAAGAAAAAGGATGATGAGGATTTTGAGCGCTTTGCTGAAATGATTAGACCTATCTTTTTGCGTATGCGATTAACTGATATGCTCAAAATGAATCCTTATGCTAAGTATATGAAAGAAATTGTTACTAATAAAAGGAAGATACCGGAAGCTGAAATTTCCACCATGCTTGCTAATTATACCTTTAAGGGTGGAATACCTAAGAAACTTGGAGATCCAGGAGTACCAACTATACCATGCTCCATTAAAAGAAACTATGTTAAAACTGCTTTGTGTGATCTTGGAGCCGGTGTTAGTGTTATGCCTCTCTCTTTATATCGTAGACTTGATTTGAATAAGTTGACACCTACTGAAATATCTTTGCAAATGGCTGATAAATCAACTGCTATACCTGTCGGTATTTGTGAAGACGTGCCTGTTGTGGTTGCAAACGTTACTATTTTAATGGACTTTGTTATTCTTAATATTCCCGAGGGCGATAGTATGTCTATTATTCTTGGAAGACTCTTTTTGAATACTGCAGGGGCTATCATTGATTGCAACAAAGGCAATGTCACTTTTCATGTTAATGGTAATGAGCATACGGTACACTTTCCGAGGAAACAACCTCAAGTTCATAGTATCAACTCTATTGGAAAAATTCCATTGATTATTTTTGGAGGTTTTGAATTTCCTCTTCCTACTGTCAAGAAGAAATATGACATTCTTATTATTGGGGATGTGCATATCCCCGTTGAGGTAGCATAGTGTTATTCGAAATTTCTCCGGTTCCATGTTATTCGGAATGAGTTTGTTAACAAGACCTGATCAACCTTGTTAGTGGATTCCTTTTGATGAGCATGAGATGGATGAAACTAGAAAGCACAACCTTCTGTACCCTCTCTCTACTTTCTGTTATTTAGTTGAAATAAAGTAAAAATAGCATTTTTCTGTCTGTTTTCTGAATTATCCGTGCAATATAAAAATACCTCGAAAATAAAAGTCCTCCAAATGCCCTGAAAATGGAATATGATTTTTTCTGGAATATTTGAGAATATCTGGCACTGAGAACACAGCAGGGGGAGAAAACACCTGGCCACGACGGTCCAGGGCGCGCCCACCCCTACAAGGCGCACCCCCTGCCTCGTGGGCCCATGGTGGCTCCCCTCCACTTATTCCTGCACCCACACACTTCTTCTTCCTCCCAAAAAAATCACCATCCAACTCAAGCACGAGTTCTAGCTCATTTTGCTGCGATTTTCGATCTCCTTGCTCAAAGCACCTCTCACAAAACTGCTTGGGGAGATTGTTCCTTGGTATGTGACTCCTCCATTGGTCCAATTAGTTTTTGTTCTAGTGCTTTATTCATTGCAAATTTTGCTGCCTAGGTGACCATGTTCTTGAGCTTGCATGTCAAATTTATATGGTTCCAAGTAGTTCTAATGCTTGATATAGGCTCTAGGCACTTGTAGGAGTAGTTGCTATCAATTTTGTTGAGCTTGGTTTACTTTTATTTGAAGTTACTAAATTTTTTAGAATTTTTCAGAAAATAATGAAGAGATTTTTGAGGGGCTCATCGAGCCGAAGCTCGAAGGAAAAGCAAAGTGAAGAAGCAGAGAGGCCCAAATATAATCTGCCTCGCACCGCGGAGGTTCGGCCGTGTGAATGGCCTTCCAATGATTTCTTGAGAGCAGCCGGGATTTATGATGATTTTTATGAATTGGCTGAGAATGCAGGCCTCACCGACTTCCTCCGCAACCAACGCGAACAGTATCTCTTACTCACCAATACTTTTGTGCAAAACTTCTATTATTATCCTAAGGAATCACCTCCTTCAGTAGAGTTTCATTTATATGATGTGGTTAAGAGGATGCCACTAGATGAATTTTGCAAGATTTGCAAAATACCTTTCGAGGGTAGTTTAGAGGAACCTCATCGTAAAGATGTGGACGGGTTTATTGACACTATCACTGTAGGGGAAACTAGGAAGGTTTCCGATGCAAGAATCACTAGCATACATTTCCCTGTTTTACGCTACTTTGCCATATTTGCTAGTCGTTGCTTAATTGGTCGTGGAAACTGTGGAAACTTTAGTGTTCCTGATATTATCATTCTGTTCCATGGTTTATTCTGCGATAACACTGTTAGTATGGGCGGTATTATTGCTAAACGGTTAAGTTTGAACCGTACAAAGGGCCCCATCTTTGGAGGTATTTACGCTTCACGCCTTGCTGCACATTATAACATACCTATTAGGCACTACAAAAAAGAAGAAAAATTGCTGCCCACTACTTATTTAGATTATAAGAGTATGGTAGCACATGACTTTATTGTTAAGAATAGGGAAGGGGCGCTTAAATACAAATTGTTCTTTGATAAACATCACCCTGAGACTATTACCTTGCCTGCTCCTTCCTTGTTTGATTTATCTGCAGGTCCGTATCTCGTTCCGCTGGCGGCCATTCACGCCTACCGGAACCCTACGCCGGCCACGGAGCCGGGACCACAATTTGAACCTCCACGACAGTCTAATTACCAGTGGGATCCGGAGATGATTGCCAACCAGTGGCAATCGGAGTCTTCTTCATCTCAGTACGACCCCAACTACAACTATGGATATCCGCCAGGCCATCCGTGGCAATAAACCAACTTAGGCCAAAAGCCTAAGCTTGGGGGAGTACGTATTTCTCACCGACATTACATTCATGTTCACACACTCATTGCTAGATGTCGGTGCTCATACTCTTTCATTGTAATATCCATGCTAGTTTATTTTCTTTTCTTGCTTTCTTCTTGTGTGTTTGATAAACCTTAAGAAAAACCAAAAAAATTAGTGTAGCTTTTATCTAGTTTACTTTTCTTGCTGTAGTAGTAATAATTAAAAAGAAAACCCAAAAAGATTTCCTGTTCTTCTTTTGCTTGTTGGGAGCTTTCCCGTGTAAATAGTTTTATTTCTTTTCTTTTCTTTGGGGGTCGATAGGAGAAGACCATAATTAAATTGTTGAAGTGGCTCTTATATGCATTATTGTTGATTTAACCAAGAGCCCATATTGCCTTGTCTTCTCCTGTTTATTGAATGCTCACAGATTCCAGCTTAGTCCAATGCACGCGCACTATTATTATTATTCACATCGTTCGGTCGTGCAAGTGAAAGGCAATTATGACGATATATGATGGACTGATTGAGATGAGAGAAGCTGGTATGAACTCGACCTCTCTTGTTTTTGTAAATATGATTAGTTCATCGTTCCTGATTCAGCCTATTATGAATAAACATGTTTGCAATGACAATTAGAGATCATAGTTGCCTATGCCATGCTTGATTAGCTATGAGTTATAATGGTTTACCTTGCGTGCCAACATGCTATTAAAATGGTTGTGATGTGGTATAGTGGGGTGGTATCCTCCTTTGAATGATTTAAGTGACTCGACTTGGCACATGTTCACACATGTAGTTGAAACAAAATCAACATAGCCTTCACGATATTTATGTTCATGGTGGATTATATCCTACTCATGCTTGCACTCAATGTTTATTAATTTTAATGCATGTTCATGACTGTTGTCGCTCTCTGGTTGGTCGCTTCCCAGTCTTTTGCTAGCCTTCACTTGTACTAAGCGGGAATACTGATTGTGCATCCAATCCCTTAAACCCCAAAGTTATTCCATATGAGTCCACCATATATACCTTCCTATATGCGGTATCTACCTGCCGTTCCAAGTAAATCTGTATGTGCCAAACTCTAAACCTTCAAATGAAATTCTGTTTTGTATGCTCGAATAGCTCATGTATCAACTAGGGCTGTCCATATCTTCCATGCTAGGCGGGTTATTCTCAAGAGGAGTGGACTCCGTTCCTCACTCACGAGAAAATGGCTGGTCACCGGGATGCCTAGTCCCATGCTTTATGCAAACTAAATCAAAATAATTGCAAACAAAACTCCCCTTGGGACTGTTGCTAGTTGGAGGCACTCGTTGTTTTGAGCAAGCCATGGATTGATGCTTGTTGGTGGAGGGGGAGTATAACTTTACCATTCTGTTTGGGAACCGCCTATAATGTGTGTAGCATGGAAGATGTCGCCATCTCTTGGTTGTTATGTTGACAATGAAAGTATGCTGCTCAAAATATTATTTATCTCTGCTTTAAAACCGAGCTCTGGTACCTCTACAAATCCCCGCTTCCCTCTGCGAAGGGCCTATCTATTTACTTTTATGTTGAGTCATCACCCTTTTATTAAAAGCACTAGCTGGAGAGCGCTGCTGTCATTTGCATCCATTACTATTAATTTATATTGGGTATGACTATGACTGGATCTCTTTTACCATGAATTACAATGTCTAGTCAGTCCTTGATATTTAAAGGTGCTGTGCATTTATGTTTTGCGGTCTCAGAAAGGGATAGCGAGATACCATCCTGTTATATCATATCATGATTGTTTTGAGAAAGTGTTGTCATCTGAGATTTATTATCATTGCTCGCTAGTTGATTATGCCATTGATATTAGTAAATATGAGGCCTAAGAGTTATTGTGAATGTGGTTAGTCATAATCTTTGCTGAAAACTTGAATGCTGGCTTTACATATTTACAACAACAAGAGCAAACAGAGTTTGTAAAAGTTTGTTCTTTATCGCTTTCAGTTTATCAACTGAATTGCTTGAGGACAAGCAAAGGTTTAAGCTTGGGGGAGTTGATACGTCTCCGTCGTATCTACTTTTCCAAACACTTTTGCCCTTGTTTTGGACTCTAACTTGCATGATTTGAATGGAACTAACCCGGACCGACGCTGTTTTCAGCAGACTTTCCACGGTGTTATTTATGTGCAGAAACAAAAGTTTTCGGAATGACCTGAAACTCCACGGAACGTATTTTTGGAAAATATTAAAAATACTGGAAGAAGAATCCATGTCAGGGGGCCCACACCCTGTCCACGAGGGTGGGGGGCGCGCCCCCTGCCTCGTGGGCCCCCTGACCCTCCACCGACCTCAACTCCAACTCCATATATTCACTTCCGGGGAGAAAAAAATCAGAGAGAAGGATTCATCGCGTTTTACGATACGGAGCCACCGCCAAGCCCTAAAACCTGTCGGGAGGGCTGATCTGGAGTCCGTTCGGGGCTCCGGAGAGGGGAATCCGTCGCCATCGTCATCATCAACCATCCTCCATCACCAATTTCATGATGCTCACCATCGTGCGTGAGTAATTCTATCCTAGGCTTGCTGGACGGTGATGGGTTGGATGAGATCTATCATGTAATCGAGTTAGTTTTGTTAGGGTTTGATCCCTAGTATCCACTATGTTCTGAGATTGATGTTGCTATGACTTTGCTATGCTTAATGCTTGTCACTAGGGCCCGAGTGCCATGATTTCAGATCTGAACCTATTATGTTTTCATGAATATATGTGAGTTCTTGATCCTATCTTGCAAGTCTATAGTCACCTACTATGTGTTATGATCCGGCAACCCCGAACTGATAATAATCGAGACCACTCCCGGTGATGACCATAGTTTGAGGAGTTCATGTATTCACTATGTGTTAATGCTTTGTTCCGGTACTCTATTAAAAGGAGGCCTTAATATCCCTTAGTTTCCATTAGGACCCCGCTGCCACGGGAGGGTAGGACAAAAGATGTCATGCAAGTTCTTTTCCATAAGCACGTATGACTATATTCGGAATACATGCCTACATTACATTGATGAATTGGAGCTAGTTCTGTGTCACCCTATGTTATGACTGTTACATGATGAACCGCATCCGGCATAATTTTCCATCACCGATCCAATGCCTATGAGTTTTTCACATATTGTTCTTCGCTTATTTACTTTTCCGTTGCTACTGTTACAATCACTACAAAACCCAAAAATATTACTTTTGCTATCGTTACCGTTACTTCCATACTACTTTGCTACTAAATACTTTGCTGCAGATACTAAGTTATCCAGGTGTGGTTGAATTGACAACTCAGCTGCTAATGCTTGAGAATATTCTTTGGCTCCCCTTGTGTCGAATCAATAAATTTGGGTTGAATACTCTTCCCTCGAAAACTGTTGCGATCCCCTATACTTGTGGGTTATCAACTATCATTAGGAAGATTAACTCCTAGCTGAGTCAAGTGGTTATGGTACCCAGACATTCTGAGTATGTGTTCACTCACAGAACTATTCTCCGCCATCTTGCAGGTATAGAACTTTTTGGAGACTTCATATCTCTCAACTCGGGCATTTGCTTAAAATATTAACTTCAACTCCTGGAACATCTCATATGATCCATGACGTCCAAAACGTCTTTGAAGTCCCGATTCTAAGCCGTAAAGCATGGCACACTGAAGTATCGAGTAGTCATTAGATTTAGCTTTCCAGATGTTCATAACATCCGGACTTGCTTCCAGGATGTAATTCTTTTGTGCATCAATGAGGATAATCCTCAAGTTACGGACCCAATCCGTGTAGTTGCTACCATCATCTTTCAACTTAGCTTTCTCTAGGAACGCATTAAAATTCAAGGGAACGGTAGCACAGGCCATTGATCTACAACAACATAGATATGCAAAAACTATC
Source organism: Aegilops tauschii subsp. strangulata (assembly GCF_002575655.3). Taxonomy (NCBI): domain Eukaryota; kingdom Viridiplantae; phylum Streptophyta; class Magnoliopsida; order Poales; family Poaceae; genus Aegilops; species Aegilops tauschii. The sequence continues at coordinate 138,357,551 of NC_053037.3, forward strand.
AGGACTAAGTTCATGATAAATTTAAGTTCAATTAATCATATTACTAAAGAACTCCCAATTAGATAGACATCCCTCGAGTCATCTAAATGATCACGTGATCCATATCAACTAAACCATGTCCGATCATCACTTGAGATGGAGTAGTTTTCAAGGGTGAACATCTCTATGTTGATCATATCTACTATATGATTCACGTTCGACCTTTCGGTCTCAGTGTTCCGAGGCCATATCTGTATATGCTAGGCTCGTCAACTTTAACCTGAGTATTCTGCACATGCAAAAGTATCTTACACCCGTTGTATGTGAATGTAGAGCTTATCACACCTGATCATCACGTGGTGTATCGGCACGATGAACTGTAGCAACGGTGCATACTGAGGATAAACACTTATACCTTGAAATTTAGTGAGGGATCATCTTATAATGCTACCGCCGTACTAAGCCAAATAAGATGCATAAAAGATAAACATCACATGCAATCATAATATGTGACATGATATGGCCATCATCATCTTGTGCCTTTGATCTCCATCTCCAAAGCACCGTCATGATCTCCATCGTCACCAGCTTGACACCTTGATCTCCATCGTAGCGTCATTGTCGTCTCGCCAACTATTGCTTCTACAACTATCACTACCGCATAGTGATAAAGTAAAGCAATTACATGGCGTTTGCATTTCATACAATAAAGGGACAACCGTAAGGCTCCTGCCAGTTGCCGATAACTTTTACAAAACATGATCATCTCATACAATAACTTATATCACATCATGTCTTGACCATATCACATCACAACATGCCCTGCAAAAACAAGTTAGACGTCCTCTACTTTGTTGTTGCAAGTTTTACATGGCTGCTACGGGCTTCTAGCAAGAACCGTTCTTACCTACACATCTAAACCACAAAGATTTTTCGTCAAGTGTGCTGTTTTAATCTTCAAGAAGGACCAGCCGTAGTCAAATTCGATTCAACTAAAGTTGGAGAAACAGACACCCGCCAACCACCTTTATGCAAAACAAGTTGCATGTCTGTTGGTGGAACCGGTTTCATGAACGTGGTCATGTAAGGTCGGTCCGGGCCGCTTCAACCAACAATACGGCCGAATCAAAATAAGACGTTGGTTGTAAGCAGTATGACTATTATCGCCCACAACTCTTTGTGTTCTACTCGTGCATATCATCTACGCATAGACCTGGCTCGGATGCCACTATTGGGAAACATAGCATGCAATTTCAAAAAAATTCCTACTATCACGCAAGATCTATGTTGGAGATTCATAGCAATGAGAGGGGGAGAGTGTGTCCACGTACCCTCGTAGACCAAAAGTAGAAGCGTTAGTATATCACGGTTGATGTAGTCGAACGTCTTCACGATCCAACCGATCTAGTACCGAACGTACGACACCTCCGAGTTCAGCACATGTTCAGCTCGATGACTTCCCTCGAACTGTTGATCCAGCAGAGGGCCGAGGGAGAGTTTCGTCAGCACAATGGCATGGTGACGGTGATGGTGATGTGATCCACGCAGGGCTTCGCCTGAGCACAACGACGCTATGACCGGAGGGGTAAACTGTGGAGGGGGACACCGCACACGGCTAAGAGAATAACGGTTGTACTTTGGGGTGCCCCGAGCCCCCGTATATAAAGGAGGGGAGGAGGAGGCCGGCCACCAAGGGGCGCGCCAAGGAGGGGGGAGTCCTACTACGGCTCCACTCCTAGTAGGATTCGGCCCGCCCTTTTTCCTTTCTCATGGAGTGGAAAGAGGGAAGGAGAGGGAGAGGGAGAGGGAAAGAGGAAAGGGGTCGCGCCCCCTCCCCCTTGTCCAATTCTGACTCCCTTGGGGGGGGGCACCCTTCGGGCTCCCCTCTCTTTCTCCCCTATGGCCCATGAAGGCCCATTACTTCCCCGGGGGGTTCCGGTAACCCCTCGGTACCCCGATAAATGTCCGAAACGTCCCAAAACCATTCCGGTGTCCGAATACCTTCGTCCAATATATCAATCTTTACCTCTCGACTATTTCGAGACTCCTCGTCATGTCCATGATCTCATCCGAGACTCCTAACAATCTTCGGTCACCAAAACACATAACTCATAATACAAATCGTCATCGAACGTTAAGTGTGCGTACCCTACGAGTTCGAGAGCTATGTAGACATGATCGAGACACATATCCGATCAATAACCAACAACGGAACCTGGATGCTCATATTGGTTCATACATATTCTACGAAGATCTTTATCAATCAAACTGCAATAACAACATACGTTATTCCCTTTGTCATCGATATGTTACTTGCCCGAGATTCGATGGTCGGTATCCTCATACCTAGTTCAATCTCGTTACCCGCAAGTCTCTTTACTCGTTCCATAATGTATCATCCCGTAACTAACTCATTAGTCACATTGCTTGCAAGGCTTATAGTGATGTGCATTACCGAGAGGGCCCAGAGATACCTCTCCGATACTCGGAGTGACAAATCCTAATCTTGATCTATGACAACCAAACAAGCACCTTCAGAGACACCTGTAGAGCATCTTTATAATCACCCAATTATGTTGTGACGTTTGATAGCACACAAGGTGTTCCTCCGGTATTCGGGAGTTTGCATAATCTCATAGTCAGAGGAATATGTATAAGTCATGAAGAAAGCAATAGCAATAAAACTTAACGATCATTATGCTAAGCTAACAGATGGGTCTTGTCCATCACATCATTCTCCTAATGATGTGATCCCGTTCATCAAATGACAACACATGTCTATGGTCAGGAAACTTAACCATCTTTGATTAACGAGCTAGTCTAGTAGAGGCATACTAGGGACACTTTGTTTTGTCTATGTATTCACACATGTATCAAGTTTCCGGTTGATACAATGCTAGCATGAATAATAAACATTTAACATGATATAAGGAAATATAAATAACAACTTTATTATTGCCTCTAGGGCATATTTCCTTCAGTCTCCCACTTGCACTAGAGTCAATAATCTAGATTACACTGTAATGATTCTAACACCCATGGAGTCTTGGTGCTGATCATGTTTTGCTCGTGGAAGTGGCTTAGTCAACGGGTCTGCAACATTCAGATCCGTATGTATTTTGCAAATCTCTATGTATCCCTCCTTGACTTGATCAAGGATGGAGTTGAAGCGTCTCTTGATGTGTTTGGTTCACTTGTGAAATCTGGATTCCTTCGCTAAGGCAATTGCTCCAGTATTGTCAAAAAAGATTTTCATTGGACCCGATGCACTAGGTATTACACCTAGATAGGATATGAACTTCATCCAGACTCCTTCATTTGCTGCTTCCGAAGCAGCTATGTACTCCGCTTCACACGTAGATCCCGCCACAACGCTCTGCTTGGAACTGCACCAACTTACAGCTCCACCATTCAATATAAATACGTCTGCGGTTTGCGACTTAGAGTCATCCGGATCAGTGTCAAAGCTTGCATCGACGTAACCATTTACGACAAGCTCTTTGTCACCTCCATAAACGAGAAACATATCCTTAGTCCTTTTCAGGTATTTCAGGATGTTCTTGACCGCTGTACAGTGATCCACTCCTGGATTACTTTGGTATGTCCCTGCTAAACTTATAGCAAGGCACACATCAGGTCTGGTACACAACATTGCATACATGATAGAATGGTTGAGGCATAGGGAATGACTTTCATTTTCACTCTATGTTCTGCAGTGGTCGGGCATTGAGTCTGACTCAACTTCACACCTTGTAACACAGGCAAGAACCCTTTCTTTGACTAACCCATTTTGAACTTCTTCAAAACTTTATCAAGGTGTGAAAGTCCAATTAAGTTCTTGATCTAGCTCTATAGATCTTGATGCCCAATATCAATATATAATCAGCTTCACCGAGGTCTTTCATTGAAAAATTCTTATTCAAGTATCCTTTTATGCTATCCAAATTTTTTGTATTATTTCCAATCTACAATATGTCATCCACATATAATATTAGAAATGCTACAGAGCTCCCACTCACTTTCTTGTAAATACAGGCTTCTTCAAAAGTCTGTATAAAACCATATGCTTTGATCACACTATCAAAGCGTATATTCCAACTCTGAGAGGCTTGCACCAGTCCATAAATGGATCACTGGAGTTTGCACACTTTGTTAGCACGTTTAGGATCGACAAAACCTTCTGGTTGCATCATATACAACTCTTCTTTAAGAAATCCATTAAGGAATGCAGTTTTGACATCCGTTTGCCAAATTTCATAATCATAAAATGCGACAATTGCTAACATGATTCGGGCAGACTTAAGCATCGCTACGGGTGAGAAGGTCTCATCGTAGTCAACTCCTTGTGTTGGATGTGGGGTTCCGGCAAACCCTTAAGGTTCGAACACTTGGGTGCGGGCGAAGACTTTCCCTCCTACCGATCTATGCTTTGGCTCGCTAAGATCTCGTGGACGAACTCGACGAACTCGCAACACAGAAAGACACGAGGTTTATACTGGTTCGGGCCACCGTTGTGGTGTAATACCCTACTCCAGTGTGGTGGTGGTGGATTGGCTCTTGGGCTGGTGATGAACAGTACAAGGGAAGAACAGCCTCCTGATGTTGAGGTGTTCTTGGGTAGGCTCTTGATCAGGTTGGATCAAGCTAAGATGAGATGCCTCTACTTTGGTGGCTAGCTCTACTTATATAGGCCCTCGTCCTCTTCCCAAATATCGAGCGGGAAGGGAGGCAACAACGGCGGGCAAATTTGAAGGGGGGCAGCTAGTACAAGCTATCCTGACAAAAGTGGTCTTCGCCTGCAAAAAGCTCAGGTGGTGACGCCGTCTTGGGCTCCACGATGACCTCCGTCTTGCCGTCCTCCTGGTCTTGCTCTCGTTGCACCAATGTAGCAACCTTTGTCTAATGCCTCAGTACTCTTCACTTGCGCTGGCCTCCTTAACACCAAAGAGGAAATAAGGACGCTGCGCGCGCTGGCGCCCGCTTGGTGTCGTTCGTCATGGCTCACATCACGAGGGCCTCATGAGGTTTTGCCCCGCCTTGATATCTCCGCTCCTCGTGAGCCTGCCTGGCTAGGCTACTCTAGAGGAGGTCTTGCGTCGTTCGCCTCGCGAGGCTTGGATCCTCGCGAGGGTCTTGGATGCCTTGTTGATGAAGATGGGCCGTACGGCCTGCTTGCTTAGCCACGCCGTGGGCCGCAGGCAGGCAATTCTGGGGACCCCCGTTCCCAGAACGCCGACAGTAGCCCCCGGGCCCAAGGTGCGCTCGGGCTTGGCTTCGCGGTGAAGCCAAGGTTCAAGTTCGGAGCACCGCGGGCCCCAAAAGCCTGCGGCCTCGGTTGACGTGTGGCGGTGGATTGGACGTGGGCGTCTCCGCTTCCCCATGTTGCCTCGGCAACTGCACGACTTGACAAGTCCCTGCGACATGGAAGGAAAACCATCATTACCTGCGATCGTGGGAGACTCCGGTTGGCCTTCTCTTGCTATAAATGGGGAGGGGGGCGGAGCCCCCGTCGCCCATCTCTTCCTAGCTTGCTTGCTTCTTCCTCCTTGCTCCACTGCTGACAACAATGGCGCCTATCAGAAGGTTTTCTACCGAAGAGAAAGGAAAGGCTCCCCGTGATGATCCGGGGCCACTTCCGCCGAAGAAAAGGTCAACCCATCGCCGTGATGAAGCGGCGATGCAGGTGGTGTCGAGGCCTTGGTGCGAGCGGCCTCCTCCGGGGTACCCGCTACCCTTGTACGCCCGAGCCGAGGGCTCGGGAGGTCGGAGCATCGAGCAGCACCGCCCACACCGTGTCCGGGGTCGCCGCGCCACGGCGACGTGTGTCGTCGCCCCAGGGATCCACGCCGCGGACTCCTCGCGCGAGTTGGTGCTGTGGGCGCGATGCCTCCAAGCTCCTGGATCCGCTTCCCGCGGTTCTTCTCCGACGTGATGCCGCCGAGGGGGCCTGCCGAGCTCTGGTTGCAGCACGCCGACTGCAGTGCTCCGGCGACCGGAGCGGAGATCGAAGCGGTTCCCACCGGCAAGATCTTCATGACCCCCGGCTGGGGGGAGATCGTACGGGTCTGCCGTGCGAGGGGCGCCCTCACGATCCACTTCGAGTACGACGGCGCTTCCACACTTTTCTTCAAGGTCTGCGATGCCGAGGGCCGCCGCCTGGAGTGCTACTCCGGAGAGGAGCGCCAAACTGACGTGCGCTCCGCTCGTGGCTACTCCAGCAGCAGCAGCCCTTGGGAGTCCAGCAGCTCTCCTGAGCCTTACGAGACTTCAGAGACGAGCGATGACAGCTACGTGCCCCCGAGCTCTCGCCGCGCTCGGAGCAGAGCTGCGGCACCTGGCCGTTGCCGCCGCTGATCTGGATGGGGTTGGCGCCGGCCCCCCGTGGCCCACTATTGATGATGGCGTCCGCCACGGAAGGATGTAGATAGGATTCCCCTTAGTATCAGCTTTTGTTTCCTGCGAAGAATCATGAATCACCCCGTGGGGGCATGTAAGGGTCTGTAATGTCTTTTGTGCCTATCTTCCCTGTTATGAGAATTTGGCGAACGCATGTCCCGTTAAAGCTCGGTCCCCCCTTTCTTTCCTTGCGATAGCTTGTTGCTCTACGCTGACAGGTCCCGGTCCCCAGGTAGGCTACAACAGTCGCTGGTATGCCAGGTCACGTGCCGTGGTCAAGGCCAGGAGGTGTGCGGCCCGAGGTCCAGTAAGAGCCCCTGAGGCGCGATGCTCAGGAGGTCCCCCTTAACGCTCAAGCAGCCATGGTAAGGCGAGAAAGGGAGTCGACGTGGCCGCAACGGGGTTGCGGCAAGGCGTGAGTGACCATTAGGCCCAAACATTTAGCCGATCCGAGTGCGGGACTTATCTTGTTGATTTCGTGGCAACTCCTGACATTGCGCTAGGGCTGCGCGCCTACTCGTGCGGCATAGCTAGGCCGGCCCATACAAGTTTTCCTCCCCTCATGCTCTCCTTAGTGCTCTATGTCCTCAGGTCCCGGCCCTCGAGCGAGCTCAGCCGCCGCTGGTATGCCAGGTCGCGATGCCGTGGTCAAGGCCAGGGGGTGAGGGCTGGAGAGCCAGTAAGAGCTCCTGAGTTGCGATGCTCAGGAGCCCCCCTTTTAACGCGCAAGCGAACTGCACGAGAGAAAAGGAGACTCGTGGTGCCCCCTGCTATCCTTCCCACGGAATCCCTGTGAACAGGCACAAGCAGAAACATGGTTTGCCGTTACAGCCGTCAGCCTGCCACTGGTTTCTCTGGATGAAGTGAAGGCACTGAGGGCCTGGTGAGGTGACGTGCGCAGGGCGTGCCGCAAACCAGAGCTCGACCGCTCAGGTTTGTCGACGTGACAGGGACGGACCCATGCACCAGCGCCATGCCTGTGTGGAGGCCCCGGGGGAGGCGATGATCGGGCAGGTGGTAGCAATTGGCAGGTTAAGCATGGAGAGCAGATCAGCTTAGGTAAATGCAGGAAGATACATGCCACTGGGTCCGGCCCGAGCGGCTTGGGGATGATGCAGCCCGAGGGGCGCCCCCAGCAAGGTAAGCTAAAGACATAAGCAAAAGGGATACATGCCACAGGGATGGACCCATGTGGCCTAGGAATAATGCAGCCCGAGGGGTGCTCCCAGCTAAACGAGCTTGGAAGATGTCACCTGGTTCTGTAGACGAAGTAGAGTTGGTGCAGCTGAAGGCGTGCGTCAAAGAAATGACTCCTCATGAGCCACCGAGACCCTGAGCCTCGGGAGGCTCTGGGGGCTCGGGAGGTTCCCTGAAGACCGTCTCCATCTCCTCCAGGAAGGCATGGTACCTGGCCTCCTGAGCCGCCAGGACACGCCACAGGTCGCGTTGATAGGTTGACGCCACACTCGGCAAGCCGAAGGGCATGCGAACGTAGCTGTGTGGAGGGCCCTCGCAGCGGCCCACACGCGATGGCCAGAAGCGCTCCTGAGATGCAGCCCTGTTGAGCCCTGGGACGTCGATGCAGACACGCAGCCCAGCATCCTCACAAGGATGGGGAGCTGCGCCTCGTGAACGGCGGTCACCACGCATGGCTCTTGCGTCTTACAGTTCCTGGGTGGTCTTGGTGACGAACACCTGAGTGGTGGGCACTCCCTGCCTTGTGCTCTCCTGAGGAACATGTGCCGCGAAGCACGCTTCCAAGTGGTGCCCAAGCGCCTCCCTCGTGAGTTTGGCAAGGTCAGAGGCCCTCCTGGAAAGAGCCCGCGAGCCCTGCCTGAGGAGGGCGCCGGGCGCGCTTTCCTATGCAACGGAGGGAGGCGCCCCTGGGACGGGCGCCGATCCTGATGAGGCCCCTGCCGCGACGCCATCCTCCTAAGGTCCTGCACGGCGCGGCTTCTTCTTCTTGGGGATGGCCTCCGGAGGGCCTTCATTTCTGCTGTCGGGGTCGTCGATTGCTGCGGCTTGAAAGGAGCGCTCGAGGGAGCACACCGCATCCCTCTCTTCACACGGGACCGTGATGATTCATCCGCTTCCCGGCATCTTGAGAACGTTGTAGCCGTGATGAGTGACTGCCATGAACTTGGCCAGGGCTGGATACGTCGAAGTCGATGATCTCGGTGCGGTAGTTCTTGCGCTCCCAGAAGGTAACAGGCAGGCGGACCTGCCCTATCGGTGTGGTGGAACCGTCGGTCACTCCTGAGAAAGGCTTGGTGAGCTGGAGCTGTTCATATGGCACTTGGAGGTTGTCGAACGTGTCGACGGACAGGACGTTGAGCCCCGCGCCACCGTCGATGAGGGTCTTGGTGACCTGCACATTGCTGATGACTAGGGAACACAACATAGGGAGGGCGCCAGCGGTGGCTGCACACTTGAGCTGATCTGCCGAGTTGAAAGTGATGGCGCATTGGGACCACTTGAGCGGGCGCGTGGCCTCGAGCTTGGGGAGCACCGCGTTCACCTCGCGAGCGAACTATTTGAAGATGCACTGAGAGGCTTGGGCCTGGGCGCCGCCCAAAATGCAGGCGATTGCACGCGGCTCCTGGAAGCCCCAGCCCCCTCGTCCTGGTGGTGGTCGTCGTTCCTTCTTGGTGGCGGCAGCGGGGGAAGACCGGTGTTGCCCTGGTGGTGATCCTCACGAGGCGGGTCCCTCCAGGCGCCCTCGCGAGGTTGGTCCTGCCAGCGGTCCTCACGAGGCCGGTCGCGCCACTCCTGGCGCGGGCCACGGTCGTCCCAGCGTCCGCCTCCTCGTCCTCCTCCACGGCCGTAGCCCCGGTCGTTGCGCTCGGGGCGCCGACCGAAGCGTCCTTCCCGTATGGCTCTGAGCTCTTGACAGTCGCTGGTGTTGTGGGTGTTCAAGTTGTGGAAGGCGCAGAACTGTCGGCCATTCTTGGATGACTTGGGCTGATCTCTGCCCCGCTTGGTGCCGGGCTCCGCTGCGAGCACCACCGCCTCCTTGTGCTTCACGTCCTTGGCCTTGGCCTTCTTCTCCTCCGCTCCTGCAGCTGGTAGCTCGAGGAGAGAAAGGCGCCCCTCCTCAGCTCTTGCGCACTTGGTCGCCAGGTTGAACAGCTCCTGAGATGTGCAGAGCTCCTCGTGGATAGCAAGCTCTTCCTTCATCTTGACGTCGCGGATGCCGTCGGAAAACACAGAGATGATGGCCTCGTCTGTGACCTTGGGGATCTTGAGGCGGGTGTTGTTGAAGCGCTGGATGTACTTCTGGAGGGTCTCTCCTGGTTGTTGCTTGATGCGGCGCAGGTCGCCCACGCCTGGAGGGTGGTCGCGAGTGCCCTGGAAGTTGGCGACGAAGCGGTCACGCATCTCGTCCCAGGAGGAGATCGAGCCGTGCTGCAGGTTCAGGAGCCAGGAGCGAGCTCCATCCTTGAGAGCCATGGGAAACCAGTTCACCATGACTTTTTCGTCGCCGTTGGCCGCTTTGATGCTCAGCTCATAGAGCTGCAGGAACTCCGCGGGGTCGGCGGTGCCGTCGTAGCGGGGAGGCAGATCTGGCTTGAACTTGCCTGGCCAGGCGACGCTACGCAGCTCGGGGGTGAAGGCGCGGCAGCCGGCCGTGGTTGCCAGGGCCCGCTTCGGAGGTGGAGCTTGGTCTTGACGAGGTCCGCGCTGCGCCGCTGCGGGCAGCGCGCGGTCTTGACGAGGTGGCGCGGGGAGCGCAGGTGCAGCTTCTTGCGGCCGCGGGATTTCTTGGCAGCTTCTCTCTTCGCACGCGGGCACCGGGCACGGCGGATCACGCCGCGGAGCCGCGCGCCTTGGTGCCAAGGCGTCGTCTTGGGGTAGAAGTGGTGGAGGCACGCCATGAGCCTCGTCGCCCATGGCTGGTTGAGGGGGAGGCAGAGAGAGGGACTGCGCCGGAGAGCCCCCTGCGGCGCGGACGAGCTCGACGACGTGGTCGAGCCACTCCTCATAGAGGTCATCGACGGGGCGGTAGCGCAAGAGTTCGTTCGCCGTGAGGAGCGCGGCCCGTGCCTCCATGGGAGCGCGGCGCGCGTGAGACGAAGAACCGGCAGGGGTCAGTGATGGAGTAGCGATGCGGCCGTCCTGCCGCACCGAAGGATGGAGCGAGGACGCCTGCTGCTCGTTCCCCGCCGTGCCGGTGGCAGCGTTGGCGGCGGGAGACGGAGAATGACGAGGTGGCCCGCCAACGGGAGCCGTCTGAGCGACACGGGCGGTGAGGGCAGCCCGACGCTCAGCTCGAGCACGGCGAGCGTCCGCCATGGAGACGACGGAGCGACGGAGCGACGAACTGATGGAAGGGAAGCTACGGCGCACCCCGACCTGGCACGCCAAATGTTGGATGTGGGGTTCCGGCAAACCCTTAAGGTTCGAACACTGGGGTGCGGGCGAAGACTTTCCCTCCTACCAATCTATGCCCTGGCTCGCTAAGATCTCACGGACGAACTCTACGAACTCGCAACACAGAAAGACACGAGGTTTATACTGGTTTGGGCCACCGTTGTGGTGTAATACCCTACTCCAGTGTGGTGGTGGTGGATTGCCTCTTGGGCTGGTGATGAACAGTACAAGGGAAGAACAACCTCCTGAGGTTGAGGTGTTCTTGGGTAGGCTCTCGATCGGGTTGGATCAAGCTAAGATGAGATGCCTCTACTTTGGTGGCTAGCTCTACTTATATAGGCCCTGGTCCTCTTCCCAAATATCGAGCGGGAACGGAGCCAACAACGGCGGGCAAATTTGAAGGGGGACAGCTAGTACAAGCTATCCTGACAAAAGTGGTCTTCGCCTGCGAAAAGCTCTGGTGGTGACGCCGTCTAGGGCTCCACGATGACCTCCGTCTTGCTGTCCTCCTGGTCTTGGTCTCGTTGCACCAATATAGCAACCTTTGCCTGATGCCTCGGTACTCTTCGCCTACGCTGGCCTCCTTAACACCAAAGAGGAAATAAGGACGCTGCGCGCGCTGGCACCCGCCTGGCGCCCGCCTGGTGTCGTTCGTCATGGCTCATGTCACGAGGGCCTCGTGAGGTTTTACCCCATCGTGATATCTCCGCTCCTTGTGAGCCTGCCTGGCTTACTCCAGAGGAGGTCTTGCGTCGTCCGCCTCGCGAGGCTTGGATCCTTGCGAGGGTCTTGGATGCCTTGTTGATGAAGATGGGTCGTACGGCCTGCTTGCTTAGCCACGCCGTGGGCCGCAGGTAGACAATTCTGGGGACCCCCGTTCCCAGAACGCCGACA